>NW_027175249.1:1250000-2500000 GCF_028021215.1 Eschrichtius robustus | reverse complement strand
AGTGATGAAAGGGGCCATGGAGCATTGTGATGACAGGCGTCATGGGACATTGTGTTGGCAGTGGTCATGGAACATTGTTAGAAAGGGAACATGGAGCAATTTGATTTCAGGGGCCATGAAAAATTGTGAATACATAGGCTATGGAGTATTCAGATGAATGTGGTCAAGGATCATTGTGACGACAAGTGTCCTGGAATATTGTGATGACATGGTTCATGGAGCATTGCGATGACAAGGGCCATGGTGAAATATGAAGACAGGTGTCATGGGGCTTTGTGATGACAGTGGTCATCTGGAATTGTGAAGAAAGATATCATGGAGCAGTGGGATGACACGGGCCATGTAGCATTGTGATGACAGGGGTCATGGGGCATTGTGATGACAAGAATTCTAGAGCATTGTGATAAAAAGAGCATGGAGCATTGTGATTAGAGGGGCCAAGGAGCATTCTGATGACAACGGCATGGAGCATTGTGATGACAAGGGTCATCGAGCATTGTGATGACAGTGGTCATGAAGCATTGTGATGAATGTGGTCATGGATCATTGTGATGACAAATGTCATGGAGCATTGTGATGACAGGGGTCATAGAGCATTGTGATGACACGGTTATGGAATATTGTGATGAGCAGATTTCTGTAGCACTGTGATGAATAGGGAATGGAGCATTGTGATTACAGGGGTCATGGAGCATTGTGATGACAATTGTTCCAGAACATTGTGAAGACAGGGATCATGGAGCCTAGTGATGAAAGGGCCATGGAGCATTGTGATGACAGGCGTCATGGGACAATGTTTTGACAGTGGTCATGGAGCATTGTTAGAAAGGGAACATGGAGCAATTTGATTTCAGGGGCCATGAAAAATTGTGAATACATAGGCCATGGAGTATTCAGATGAATGTGGTCACGAATCACTGTGATGACAAGTGTCGTGGAGCATTGTGATGATAGGGGTCATAGAGCATTGTGATGACACGGTTATGGAATATTGTGATGACCAGAATTCTGTAGCACTGTGATGAAAAGGGAATGGAGCATTGTGATTACAGGGGTCATGGAGCATTGTGATGACAAATGTTCTAGAATATTGTGAAGACAGGGATCATGAAGCATAGTGATGAAAGGGGCCATGGAGCATTGTGATGACAGGCGTCATGGCACATTGTGTTGACAGTGGTCATGGAGCATTGTTAGAAAGGGAACATGGAGCAATTTGATTTCAGGGGCCATGAAAAATTGTGAATACATAGGCCATGGAGTATTCAGATGAATGTGGTCAAGGATCATTGGGACGAAATGTGTCCTGGAATATTGTGATGACACGGTTCATGGAGCATTGCGATGACAAGGGCCATCGTGAAATGTGAAGACAGGTGTCATGGGGCACTGTGATGACAGTGGTCATCTAGAATTGTGAAGAAATATATCATGGTGCACTGGGATGACAGGGGCCATGGAGCATTGTGATGACAGTGGTCATGGGGCATTGTGATGACACGGCCATGGAACATTATGATGACAAGAATTCTGGAGCATTGTGATAAAAAGGGCATGGACCATTGTGATTAGAGGGGCCAAGGAGCATTCTGATGACAACGGCATGGAGCATTGTGATGACAAGGGTTATCGAGCATTGTGATGACAGTGGTCATGAAGCATTGTGATGAATGTGGTCATGGATCATTGTGATGACAAGTGTCGTGGAGCATTGTGATGACAGGGGTCATAGAGCATTGTGATGACACTGTTAGGAATTTTGTGATGACCAGGATTCTGTAGCACTGTGATGAAAAGGGAATGGAGCATTGTGATTACAGGGGTCATGGAGCATTGTGATGACAATTGTTCTAGAACATTGTGATGACTGGGATCATGGAGCATAATGATTAAAGGGGTAATGGAGCATTGTGATGACACGCGTCATGGGACATTGTGTTAACAGTGGTCATGGAGCATTGTGAAGAATGGGAGCTTCGAGCAATTGGATTTCAGGGGCCATTAAAAATTGTGAATATATAGGCCATGGAGTATTCAGATGAATGTGGTCAAGGATCATTGTGACGACAAGTGTCCTGGAATATTGTGATGACACGGTTCATGGAGCATTGCGATGACAAGGGCCATGGCGAAATGTGAAGACAGGTGTCATGGGGCATTGTGATGACAGTGGTCATCTAGAATTGTGAAGAAAGATATCATGGAGCACTGGGATGACAGGGCCCATGGAGCATTGTGATGACAGGGGTCAAGGGGCATTGTGATGACCCGGCCATGGAATATTATGATGACAGGAATTCTGGAGCATTGTGATAAAATGGGCAAGGACCGTTGTGATTAGAGGGGCCAAGGAGCATTCTGATGACAACGTCATGGAGCATTGTGATGACAAGGGTCATCGAGCATTGTGATGACAGTGGTCATGAAGCATTGTGTTGAATGTGGTCATGGATCATTGTGATGACAAGTGTCGTGGAGCATTGTGATGACAGGGGTCATAGAGCATTGTGATGACACAGTTATGGAATATTGTGATGACCAGTATTATGTAGCACTGTGATGAAAACAGAATGGAGCATTGTGATTACAGGGGTCATGGAGCATTGTGATCACAATTTTTCTAGATCATTGTGAAGACAGGGATCATGGAACATATTGATTAAATGGGCCATGGAGCATAGTGATGACAGGCGTCATGGGACATTGTGTTGGCAGTGGTCATGGAGCATTGTTAGAAAGGGAACATGGAGCAATTTGATTTCAGGGGCCATGAAAAATTGTGAATACATAGGTTATGGAGTATTCAGATGAATGTGGTCAAGGATCATTGTGACGAAAAGTGTCCTGGAATATTGTGATGACACGGTTCATGGAGCATTGCGATGACAAGGGCCATGGCGAAATATGAAGACAGGTGTCATGGGGCATTGTGATGACAGTGGTCATCTAGAATTGTGAAGAAAGATATCATGGAGCACTGAGATGACAGGGGCCATGGAGCATTGTGATGACAGGGGTCATGAGGCATTGTGATGACACGGCCATGGAACATTATGATGACAAGTATTCTGGAGCATTGTGATAAAAAGAGCATGGAGCATTCTGATTAGAGGGGCCAAGGAGCATTCTGATGACAACGGCATTGAGCATTGTGATGACAAGGGTCATCGAGCATTGTGATGACAGTGGTCAAGAAGCATTGTGATGAATGTGGTTATGGATCATTGTGATGACAAGTGTCGTGGAGCATTGTAATGATAGGGGTCATAGAGCATTGTGATGACACGGTTAAGGAATATTGTGATGACCAGAATTCTGTAGCACTGTGACGAAAAAGGAATGGGGCATTGTGATTACTGGGGTCATGGAGCTTTGTGATGACAATTGTTTAGAACATTGTGAAGACAGGGATCATAGAGCATAGTGATGAAAGGGGCCATGGAGCATTGTGATGACAAGCGTCATGGGACAATGTGTTGACAGTGGTCATGGAGCATTGTTAGAAAGGGAACATGGAGCAATTTGATTTCAGGGGCCATGAAAAATTGTGAATACATAGGCCATGGAGTATTCAGATGAATGTGGTCAAGGATCATTGTGACGACAAGTGTCCTGGAATATTGTGATGACATGGTTCATGGAGCATTGCGATGACAAGGGCCATGGTGAAATATGAAGACAGGTGTCATGGGGCTTTGTGATGACAGTGGTCATCTAGAATTTTGAAAAAAGATATCATGGAGCAGTGGGATGACACGGGCCATGGAGCATTGTGATGACAGGGGTCATGGGGCATTGTGATGACACGGCCATGGAACATTATGATGACAAGAATTCTGGAGCATTGTGATAAATAGGGCATGGACCATTGTGATTAGAGGGGCCAAGGAGCACTCTGATGACAACGGCATGGAGCATTGTGATGACAAGGGTCATCGACCATTGTGATGACAGTGGTCATGTAGCATTGTGATGAATGTGGTCATGGATCATTGTGATGACAAGTGTCGTGGAGCATTGTGATGACAGGGGTCATAGAGCATTGTGATGACACGGTTATGGAATTTTGTGATGACCAGAATTCTGTAGCACTGTTATGAAAAGGGAATGGAGCATTGTGATTACAGGGGTCATGGAGCATTGTGATGACAATTGTTCTAGAACATTGTGAAGACAGGGATCATGTAGCATAGTGATGAAAGGGCCATGGAGCATTGTGATGACAGGCGTCATGGGACAATGTGTTGACAGTGGTCATGGAGCATTGTTAGAAAGGTAACATGGAGCAATTTGATTTCAGGGGCCATGAAAAATTGTGAATACATACGCCATGGAGTATTCAGATGAATGTGGTCATGGATCATTATGATGACAAGTGTCGTGGAGCATTGTGATGACAGGGGTCATAGAGCATTGTGATGACACGGTTATGGAATATTGTGATGACCAGAATTCTGCAGCACTGTGATGAAAAGTGAATGGAGCATTGTGATTACAGGGGTCATGGAGCATTGTGATGACAATTGTTCTAGAACATTGTGATGACAGGGATCATGGAGCATAGTGATGAAAGGGGCCATGGAGCATTGTGATGACAGGCGTCATGGGACATTGTGTTGACAGTGGTCATGGAGCATTGTTAGAAAGGGAACATGGAGCAATTTGATTTCAGGGGCCATGAAAAATTGTGAATGCATAGGCCATGGAGTATTCAGATGAATGTGGTCAAGGATCATTGTGATGAAAAGTGTCCTGGAATATTGTGATGACACGGTTCATGGAGCATTGCGATGACAAGGGCCATGGCGAAATGTAAAGACAGGTGTCATGGGGCATTGTGATGACAGTGGTCATCTAGAATTGTGAAGAAAGATATCATGGAGCAGTGGGATGACAGGGGCCATGGAGCATTGTGATGACAAGAGTCATGGGGCATTTTGATGACACGGCCATGGGACATTATGATGACAAGAAGTTTGCAGCATTGTGATAAAAAGGTCATGGACCATTGTGATTAGAGGGGCCAAGGAGCATTCTGATGACAACGGCATGGAGCATTGTGATGACAAGGGTCATCGAGCATTGTGATGACAGTGGTCATGAAGCATTGTGATGAATGTGGTCATGGATCATTGTGATGACAAGTGTCGTGGAGCATTGTGATGACAGGGGTCATAGAGCATTGTGATGACACGGTTATGGAATTTTGTGATGACCAGAATTCTGTAGCACTGTTATGAAAAGGGAATGGAGCATTGTGATTACAGGGGTCATGGAGCATTGTGATGACAATTGTTCTAGAACATTGTGAAGACAGGGATCATGTAGCATAGTGATGAAAGGGCCATGGAGCATTGTGATGACAGGCGTCATGGGACAATGTGTTGACAGTGGTCATGGAGCATTGTTAGAAAGGTAACATGGAGCAATTTGATTTCAGGGGCCATGAAAAATTGTGAATACATAGGCCATGGAGTATTCAGATGAATGTGGTCATGGATCATTATGATGACAAGTGTCGTGGAGCATTGTGATGACAGGGGTCATAGAGCATTGTGATGACACGGTTATGGAATATTGTGATGACCAGAATTCTGCAGCACTGTGATGAAAAGGGAATGGAGCATTGTGATTACAGGGGTCATGGAGCATTGTGATGACAATTGTTCTAGAACATTGTGATGACAGGGATCATGGAGCATAGTGATGAAAGGGGCCATGGAGCTTTGTGATGATAGGCGTCATGGGACATTGTGTTGACAGTGGTCATGGAGCAATGTTAGAAAGGGAACATGGAGCAATTTGATTTCAGGGGCCATGAAAAATTGTGAATACATAGGCCATGGAGTATTCAGATGAATGTGGTCAAGGATCATTGTGACGACAAGTGTCTGGAATATTGTGATGACACGGTTCATGGAGAATTGCGATGACAAGGGCCATGGCGAAATGTGAAGACAGGTGTCATGGGGCATTGTGATGACAGTGGTCATCTAGAATTGTGAAGAAAGATATCATGGAGCACTGGGATGACAGGGGCCATGGAGCATTGTGATGACAAGGGTCATGGGGCATTGTGATGACACGGCCATGGAACATTATGATGACAAAAAGTTTGGAGCATTGTGATAAAAAGGGCATGGACCATTGTGATTAGAGGGGCCAAGGAGCATTCTGATGACAACGGCATGTGGCATTGTGATGAAAAGGGTCATCGAGCATTGTGATGACAGTGGTCATGAAGCATTGTGATGAATGTGGTCATGGATCATTGTGATGACAAGTGTCATGGAGCATTGTGATGACAAGGGTCATAGAGCATTGTGATGACACGGTTATGGAATTTTGTGATGACCAGAATTCTGTAGCACTGTTATGAAAAGGGAATGGAGCATTGTGATTACAGGGGTCATGGAGCATTGTGATGACAATTGTTCTAGAACATTGTGAAGACAGGGATCATGTAGCATAGTGATGAAAGGGCCATGGAGCATTGTGATGACAGGCGTAATGGGACAATGTGTTGACAGTGGTCATGGAGCATAGTTAGAAAGGTAACATGGAGCAATTTGATTTCAGGAGCCATGAAAAATTGTGAATACATACGCCATGGAGTATTCAGATGAATGTGGTCATGGATCATTGTGATGACAAGTGTCGTGGAGCATTGTGATGACAGGGGTCATAGAGCATTGTGATGACACGGTTATGGAATATTGTGATGACCAGAATTCTGTAGCACTGTGATGAAAAGGGAATGGAGCATTGTGATTACAGGGGTCATGGATCATTGTGATGACAATTGTTCTAGAACATTGTGAAGACAGGTATCATCGAGCATAGTGATGAAAGCGGCCATGGAGCATTGTGATGACAGGCGTCACGAGACATTGTGTTGGCAGTGGTCAAGGAGCATTGTTAGAAAGGGAACATGGAGCAATTTGATTTCAGGGGCCATGAAAAATTGTGAATACATAGGCCATGGAGTATTCAGATGAATGTGGTCAAGGATCATTGTGACGAAAAGTGTACTGGAATATTGTGATGACACGGTTCATGGAGCATTGCGATGACAAGGGCCATGGCGAAATATGAAGACATGTGTCATGGGGCATTGTGATGACAGTGGTCATTTGGAATTGTGAAGAAAGATATCATGGAGCACTGGGATGACAGGGGCCATGGAGCATTGTGATGACAGGGGTCATGGGGCATTGTGATGACACGGCCATGGAACATTATGATGACAAGAATTCTGGAGCATTGTGATAAATAGGGCATGGACCATTGTGATTAGAGGGGCCAAGGAGCATTCTGATGACAACGGCATGGAGCATTGTGATGACAAGTGTCATCGAGCATTGTGATGACAGTTGTCATGAAGCATTGTGATGAATGTGGTCATGGATCATTGTGATGACAAGTGTCGTGGAGCATTGTGATGACAGGGGTCATAGAGCATTGTGATGACACGGTTATGGAATATTGTGATGACCGGAATTCTGTAGCACTGTGATTAAAAGGGAATGGAGCATTATGATTACAGGGGTCATGGAGCATTGTGATGACAATTGTTCTAGAACATTCTGATGACAAGGATCATGGAGCATAGCGATTAAACGGGCCATGGAGCATTGTGATGACAGGCGTCATGGGACAATGTGTTGACAGTGGTCATGGAGCATTGTTAGAAAGGGAACATGGAGCAATTTGATTTTAGGGGCGATGAAAAATTGTGAATACATAGGCCATGGAGCATTCAGATCAATGTGGTCATGGATCATTGTGATGACAAGTGTCGTGGAGCATTGTGATGACAGCTGTCATAGAGCATTGTGATGACATGGTTATGGAATATTGTGATGACCAGATTTCTGTAGCACTGTGATGAAAAGCGAATGGAGCATTGTGATTACAGGGGTCAAGAAGCATTGTGATAACAATTGTTCTAGAACATTGTGATGACAGGGATCATGGAGCATAGTGATGAAAGGGGCCATGGAGCATTGTGATGACAGGCGTCATGGGACAATGTGTTGACAGTGGTCATGGAGCATTGTTAGAAAGGGAACATGGAGCAATTTGATTTCAGGGGCCATGAAAAATTGTGAATACATAGGCCATGGAGTATTCAGATGAATGTGGTCAAGGATCATTGTGACGACAAGTGTCCTGGAATATTGTGATGACACGGTTCATGAAGCATTGCGATGGCAAGGGCCATGGCGAAATGTGAAGACAGGTGTCATGGGGCTTTGTGATGACAGTGGTCATCTAGAATTGTGAAGAAAGATATCATGGAGCAGTGGGATGACAGGGGCCATGGAGCATTGTGATGACAGGGGTCATGGGGCATTGTGATGACACGGCCATGGAACATTAAGATGACAAGAATTCTGGAGCATTGTGATAAATAGGGCATGGACCATTGTGATTAGAGGGGCCAAGGAGCATTCTGTTGACAACGGCATGGAGCATTGTGATGACAAGGGTCATCGAGCATTGTGATGACAGTGGTCATGTAGCATTGTGATGAATGTGGTCATGGATCATTGTGATGACAAGTGTCGTGTAGCATTGTGATGACAGGGGTCATAGAGCATTGTGATGACATGGTTATGGAATATTGTGAGGACCAGAATTCTGTAGCACTGTGATGAAAAAAGAATAGAGCATTGTGATTACAGGGGTCATGGAGCATTGTGATGACAATTGTTCTAGAACATTGTGATGACAGGGATCATGGAGCATAGTGATGAAAGGGGCCATGGAGCATTGTGATGACAGGCGTCATGGGACATTGTGTTGACAGTGGTCATGGAGCATTGTTAGGAAGGGAACATGGAGCAATTTGATTTCAGGGGCCATGAAAAATTGTGAATACATAGGCCATGGAGTATTCAGATGAATGTGGTCAAGGATCATTGTGACGAAAATTGTCCTGGAATATTGTGATGACACGGTTCATGGAACATTGCGATGAAAAGGGCCATGGCGAAATGTGAAGAAAGGTGTCATGGGGCATTGTGATGACAGTGCTCATCTAGAATTGTGAAGAAAGATATCATGGAGCACTGGGATGACAGGGGCCATGAAGCATTGTGATGACAGGGGTCATGGGGCATTGTGATGACACGGCCATGGAACATTATGATGAAAAGATTTCGGGAGAATTGTGATAAAAAGAGCATGGACCATTGTTATTAGAGGGGCCAAGGAGCATTCTGATGACAACGGCATGGAGCATTGTGATGACAAGGGTCATCGAGCATTGTGCTGACAGTGGTCATGAAGCATTGTGATGAATGTGGTCATGGATCATTGTGATGACATGTGTCGGGGAGCATTGTGATGACAGGGGTCATAGAGCATTGTGATGACACGGTTATGGAATATTGTGATGACCAGTATTCTGTAGCACTGTGATGAAAGCGGAATGGAGCATTGTGTTTACAGGGGTCATGGAACATTGTGATGACAATTGTTCTAGAACATTGTGAAGACAGGGATCATGGAGCATAGTGATGAAAGGGCCATGGAGCATAGTGATGACAGGCGTCATGGGACAATCTGTTGACAGTGGTCATGGAGCAGTGTTAGAAAGGGAACATGGAGCAATTTGATTTCAGGGGCCATGAAAAATTGTGAATACATAGGCCATGGAGTATTCAGATGAATGTGGTCAAGGATCATTGTGACGACAAGTGTACTGGAATATTGTGATGACACGGTTCATGGAGCATTGCGATGACAAGGGCCATGGCGAAATATGAAGACAGGTGTCATGGGGCATTGTGATGACAGTGGTCATTTGGAATTGTGAAGAAAGATATCATGGAGCACTGGGATGACAGGGGCCATGGAGCATTGTGATGACAGGGGTCATGGGGCATTGTGATGACACGGCCATGGAACATTATGATGAAAAGAATTCTGGAGCATTGTGATAAATAGGGCATGGACCATTGTGATTAGAGGGGCCAAGGAGCATTCTGATGACAACGGCATGGAGAATTGTGATGACAAGTGTCATCGAGCATTGTGATGACAGTGGTCATGAAGCATTGTGATGAATGTGGTTATGGATCATTGTGATGAGAAGTGTCGTGGAGCATTGTGATGACAGGGGTCATAGAGCATTGTGATGACACGGTTATGGAATATTGTGATGACCGGAATTCTGTAGCACTGTGATGAAAAAGGAATGGAGCATTATGATTACAGTGGTCATAGAGCATTGTGATGACAATTGTTCTAGAACATTCTGATGACAAGGATCATGGAGCATAGTGATGAAAGGGGCCATGGAGCATTGTGATGACAGGCGTCATGGGACAATGTGTTGACAGTGGTCATGGAGCATTGTTAGGAAGGGAACATGGAGCAATTTTATTTCAGGGGCCATGAAAAATTGTGAATACATAGGCCATGGAGTATTCAGATCAATGTGGTCATGGATCATTGTGATGACAAGTGTCGTGGAGCATTGTGATGACAGGGGTCATAGAGCATTGTGATGACACAGTTATGGAATATTGTGATGACCAGAATTCTGTAGCACTGTGATGAAAAGGGAAAGGAGCATTGTGATTACAGGGGTCATGGAGCATTGTGATCACAATTTTTCTAGATCATTGTGAAGACAGGGATCATGGAACATATTGATTAAATGGGCCATGGAGCATAGTGATGACAGGCGTCATGGGACATTGTGTTGGCAGTGGTCATGGAGCATTGTTAGAAAGGGAACATGGAGCAATTTGATTTCAGGGGCCATGAAAAATTGTGAATACATAGGTTATGGAGTATTCAGATGAATGTGGTCAAGGATCATT
The DNA here is from genome assembly GCF_028021215.1 of Eschrichtius robustus. Lineage (NCBI taxonomy): Eukaryota > Metazoa > Chordata > Mammalia > Artiodactyla > Eschrichtiidae > Eschrichtius > Eschrichtius robustus. The sequence continues at coordinate 2,489,165 of NW_027175249.1, read as the reverse complement.
GTGACGAAAAGTGTCCTGGAATATTGTGATGACACGGTTCATGGAGCATTGCGATGACAAGGGCCATGGCGAAATATGAAGACAGGTGTCATGGGGCATTGTGATGACAGTGGTCATCTAGAATTGTGAAGAAAGATATCATGGAGCACTGAGATGACAGGGGCCATGGAGCATTGTGATGACAGGGGTCATGAGGCATTGTGATGACACGGCCATGGAACATTATGATGACAAGTATTCTGGAGCATTGTGATAAAAAGAGCATGGAGCATTCTGATTAGAGGGGCCAAGGAGCATTCTGATGACAACGGCATTGAGCATTGTGATGACAAGGGTCATCGAGCATTGTGATGACAGTGGTCAAGAAGCATTGTGATGAATGTGGTTATGGATCATTGTGATGACAAGTGTCGTGGAGCATTGTAATGATAGGGGTCATAGAGCATTGTGATGACACGGTTAAGGAATATTGTGATGACCAGAATTCTGTAGCACTGTGACGAAAAAGGAATGGGGCATTGTGATTACTGGGGTCATGGAGCTTTGTGATGACAATTGTTTAGAACATTGTGAAGACAGGGATCATAGAGCATAGTGATGAAAGGGGCCATGGAGCATTGTGATGACAAGCGTCATGGGACAATGTGTTAACAGTGGTCATGGAGCATTGTTAGAAAGGGAACATGGAGCAATTTGATTTCAGGGGCCATGAAAAATTGTGAATACATAGGCCATGGAGTATTCAGATGAATGTGGTCAAGGATCATTGTGACGACAAGTGTCCTGGAATATTGTGATGACATGGTTCATGGAGCATTGCGATGACAAGGGCCATGGTGAAATATGAAGACAGGTGTCATGGGGCTTTGTGATGACAGTGGTCATCTAGAATTTTGAAAAAAGATATCATGGAGCAGTGGGATGACACGGGCCATGGAGCATTGTGATGACAGGGGTCATGGGGCATTGTGATGACACGGCCATGGAACATTATGATGACAAGAATTCTGGAGCATTGTGATAAATAGGGCATGGACCATTGTGATTAGAGGGGCCAAGGAGCACTCTGATGACAACGGCATGGAGCATTGTGATGACAAGGGTCATCGACCATTGTGATGACAGTGGTCATGTAGCATTGTGATGAATGTGGTCATGGATCATTGTGATGACAAGTGTCGTGGAGCATTGTGATGACAGGGGTCATAGAGCATTGTGATGACACGGTTATGGAATTTTGTGATGACCAGAATTCTGTAGCACTGTTATGAAAAGGGAATGGAGCATTGTGATTACAGGGGTCATGGAGCATTGTGATGACAATTGTTCTAGAACATTGTGAAGACAGGGATCATGTAGCATAGTGATGAAAGGGCCATGGAGCATTGTGATGACAGGCGTCATGGGACAATGTGTTGACAGTGGTCATGGAGCATTGTTAGAAAGGTAACATGGAGCAATTTGATTTCAGGGGCCATGAAAAATTGTGAATACATACGCCATGGAGTATTCAGATGAATGTGGTCATGGATCATTATGATGACAAGTGTCGTGGAGCATTGTGATGACAGGGGTCATAGAGCATTGTGATGACACGGTTATGGAATATTGTGATGACCAGAATTCTGCAGCACTGTGATGAAAAGTGAATGGAGCATTGTGATTACAGGGGTCATGGAGCATTGTGATGACAATTGTTCTAGAACATTGTGATGACAGGGATCATGGAGCATAGTGATGAAAGGGGCCATGGAGCATTGTGATGACAGGCGTCATGGGACATTGTGTTGACAGTGGTCATGGAGCATTGTTAGAAAGGGAACATGGAGCAATTTGATTTCAGGGGCCATGAAAAATTGTGAATGCATAGGCCATGGAGTATTCAGATGAATGTGGTCAAGGATCATTGTGATGAAAAGTGTCCTGGAATATTGTGATGACACGGTTCATGGAGCATTGCGATGACAAGGGCCATGGCGAAATGTAAAGACAGGTGTCATGGGGCATTGTGATGACAGTGGTCATCTAGAATTGTGAAGAAAGATATCATGGAGCAGTGGGATGACAGGGGCCATGGAGCATTGTGATGACAAGAGTCATGGGGCATTTTGATGACACGGCCATGGGACATTATGATGACAAGAAGTTTGCAGCATTGTGATAAAAAGGTCATGGACCATTGTGATTAGCGGGGCCAAGGAGCATTCTGATGACAACGGCATGGAGCATTGTGATGACAAGGGTCATCGAGCATTGTGATGACAGTGTTCATGAAGCATTGTGATGAATGTGGTCATGGATCATTGTGATGACAAGTGTCGTGGAGCATTGTGATGACAGGGGTCATAGAGCATTGTGATGACACGGTTATGGAATTTTGTGATGACCAGAATTCTGTAGCACTGTTATGAAAAGGGAATGGAGCATTGTGATTACAGGGGTCATGGAGCATTGTGATGACAATTGTTCTAGAACATTGTGAAGACAGGGATCATGTAGCATAGTGATGAAAGGGCCATAGAGCATTGTGATGACAGGCGTCATGGGACAATGTGTTGACAGTGGTCATGGAGCATTGTTAGAAAGGTAACATGGAGCAATTTGATTTCAGGGGCCATGAAAAATTGTGAATACATAGGCCATGGAGTATTCAGATGAATGTGGTCATGGATCATTATGATGACAAGTGTCGTGGAGCATTGTGATGACAGGGGTCATAGAGCATTGTGATGACACGGTTATGGAATATTGTGATGACCAGAATTCTGCAGCACTGTGATGAAAAGGGAATGGAGCATTGTGATTACAGGGGTCATGGAGCATTGTGATGACAATTGTTCTAGAACATTGTGATGACAGGGATCATGGAGCATAGTGATGAAAGGGGCCATGGAGCTTTGTGATGATAGGCGTCATGGGACATTGTGTTGACAGTGGTCATGGAGCAATGTTAGAAAGGGAACATGGAGCAATTTGATTTCAGGGGCCATGAAAAATTGTGAATACATAGGCCATGGAGTATTCAGATGAATGTGGTCAAGGATCATTGTGACGACAAGTGTCTGGAATATTGTGATGACACGGTTCATGGAGAATTGCGATGACAAGGGCCATGGCGAAATGTGAAGACAGGTGTCATGGGGCATTGTGATGACAGTGGTCATCTAGAATTGTGAAGAAAGATATCATGGAGCACTGGGATGACAGGGGCCATGGAGCATTGTGATGACAAGGGTCATGGGGCATTGTGATGACACGGCCATGGAACATTATGATGACAAAAAGTTTGGAGCATTGTGATAAAAAGGGCATGGACCATTGTGATTAGAGGGGCCAAGGAGCATTCTGATGACAACGGCATGTGGCATTGTGATGAAAAGGGTCATCGAGCATTGTGATGACAGTGGTCATGAAGCATTGTGATGAATGTGGTCATGGATCATTGTGATGACAAGTGTCATGGAGCATTGTGATGACAAGGGTCATAGAGCATTGTGATGACACGGTTATGGAATTTTGTGATGACCAGAATTCTGTAGCACTGTTATGAAAAGGGAATGGAGCATTGTGATTACAGGGGTCATGGAGCATTGTGATGACAATTGTTCTAGAACATTGTGAAGACAGGGATCATGTAGCATAGTGATGAAAGGGCCATGGAGCATTGTGATGACAGGCGTAATGGGACAATGTGTTGACAGTGGTCATGGAGCATTGTTAGAAAGGTAACATGGAGCAATTTGATTTCAGGGGCCATGAAAAATTGTGAATACATACGCCATGGAGTATTCAGATGAATGTGGTCATGGATCATTGTGATGACAAGTGTCGTGGAGCATTGTGATGACAGGGGTCATAGAGCATTGTGATGACACGGTTATGGAATATTGTGATGACCAGAATTCTGTAGCACTGTGATGAAAAGGGAATGGAGCATTGTGATTACAGGGGTCATGGATCATTGTGATGACAATTGTTCTAGAACATTGTGAAGACAGGTATCATCGAGCATAGTGATGAAAGCGGCCATGGAGCATTGTGATGACAGGCGTCACGAGACATTGTGTTGGCAGTGGTCAAGGAGCATTGTTAGAAAGGGAACATGGAGCAATTTGATTTCAGGGGCCATGAAAAATTGTGAATACATAGGCCATGGAGTATTCAGATGAATGTGGTCAAGGATCATTGTGACGAAAAGTGTACTGGAATATTGTGATGACACGGTTCATGGAGCATTGCGATGACAAGGGCCATGGCGAAATATGAAGACATGTGTCATGGGGCATTGTGATGACAGTGGTCATTTGGAATTGTGAAGAAAGATATCATGGAGCACTGGGATGACAGGGGCCATGGAGCATTGTGATGACAGGGGTCATGGGGCATTGTGATGACACGGCCATGGAACATTATGATGACAAGAATTCTGGAGCATTGTGATAAATAGGGCATGGACCATTGTGATTAGAGGGGCCAAGGAGCATTCTGATGACAACGGCATGGAGCATTGTGATGACAAGTGTCATCGAGCATTGTGATGACAGTTGTCATGAAGCATTGTGATGAATGTGGTCATGGATCATTGTGATGACAAGTGTCGTGGAGCATTGTGATGACAGGGGTCATAGAGCATTGTGATGACACGGTTATGGAATATTGTGATGACCGGAATTCTGTAGCACTGTGATTAAAAGGGAATGGAGCATTATGATTACAGGGGTCATGGAGCATTGTGATGACAATTGTTCTAGAACATTCTGATGACAAGGATCATGGAGCATAGCGATTAAACGGGCCATGGAGCATTGTGATGACAGGCGTCATGGGACAATGTGTTGACAGTGGTCATGGAGCATTGTTAGAAAGGGAACATGGAGCAATTTGATTTTAGGGGCGATGAAAAATTGTGAATACATAGGCCATGGAGTATTCAGATCAATGTGGTCATGGATCATTGTGATGACAAGTGTCGTGGAGCATTGTGATGACAGCTGTCATAGAGCATTGTGATGACATGGTTATGGAATATTGTGATGACCAGATTTCTGTAGCACTGTGATGAAAAGCGAATGGAGCATTGTGATTACAGGGGTCAAGAAGCATTGTGATAACAATTGTTCTAGAACATTGTGATGACAGGGATCATGGAGCATAGTGATGAAAGGGGCCATGGAGCATTGTGATGACAGGCGTCATGGGACAATGTGTTGACAGTGGTCATGGAGCATTGTTAGAAAGGGAACATGGAGCAATTTGATTTCAGGGGCCATGAAAAATTGTGAATACATAGGCCATGGAGTATTCAGATGAATGTGGTCAAGGATCATTGTGACGACAAGTGTCCTGGAATATTGTGATGACACGGTTCATGAAGCATTGCGATGGCAAGGGCCATGGCGAAATGTGAAGACAGGTGTCATGGGGCTTTGTGATGACAGTGGTCATCTAGAATTGTGAAGAAAGATATCATGGAGCAGTGGGATGACAGGGGCCATGGAGCATTGTGATGACAGGGGTCATGGGGCATTGTGATGACACGGCCATGGAACATTAAGATGACAAGAATTCTGGAGCATTGTGATAAATAGGGCATGGACCATTGTGATTAGAGGGGCCAAGGAGCATTCTGTTGACAACGGCATGGAGCATTGTGATGACAAGGGTCATCGAGCATTGTGATGACAGTGGTCATGTAGCATTGTGATGAATGTGGTCATGGATCATTGTGATGACAAGTGTCGTGTAGCATTGTGATGACAGGGGTCATAGAGCATTGTGATGACATGGTTATGGAATATTGTGAGGACCAGAATTCTGTAGCACTGTGATGAAAAAAGAATAGAGCATTGTGATTACAGGGGTCATGGAGCATTGTGATGACAATTGTTCTAGAACATTGTGATGACAGGGATCATGGAGCATAGTGATGAAAGGGGCCATGGAGCATTGTGATGACAGGCGTCATGGGACATTGTGTTGACAGTGGTCATGGAGCATTGTTAGAAAGGGAACATGGAGCAATTTGATTTCAGGGGCCATGAAAAATTGTGAATACATAGGCCATGGAGTATTCAGATGAATGTGGTCAAGGATCATTGTGACGAAAATTGTCCTGGAATATTGTGATGACACGGTTCATGGAACATTGCGATGAAAAGGGCCATGGCGAAATGTGAAGAAAGGTGTCATGGGGCATTGTGATGACAGTGCTCATCTAGAATTGTGAAGAAAGATATCATGGAGCACTGGGATGACAGGGGCCATGAAGCATTGTGATGACAGGGGTCATGGGGCATTGTGATGACACGGCCATGGAACATTATGATGAAAAGATTTCGGGAGAATTGTGATAAAAAGAGCATGGACCATTGTTATTAGAGGGGCCAAGGAGCATTCTGATGACAACGGCATGGAGCATTGTGATGACAAGGGTCATCGAGCATTGTGCTGACAGTGGTCATGAAGCATTGTGATGAATGTGGTCATGGATCATTGTGATGACATGTGTCGGGGAGCATTGTGATGACAGGGGTCATAGAGCATTGTGATGACACGGTTATGGAATATTGTGATGACCAGAATTCTGTAGCACTGTGATGAAAGCGGAATGGAGCATTGTGTTTACAGGGGTCATGGAACATTGTGATGACAATTGTTCTAGAACATTGTGAAGACAGGGATCATGGAGCATAGTGATGAAAGGGCCATGGAGCATAGTGATGACAGGCGTCATGGGACAATCTGTTGACAGTGGTCATGGAGCAGTGTTAGAAAGGGAACATGGAGCAATTTGATTTCAGGGGCCATGAAAAATTGTGAATACATAGGCCATGGAGTATTCAGATGAATGTGGTCAAGGATCATTGTGACGACAAGTGTACTGGAATATTGTGATGACACGGTTCATGGAGCATTGCGATGACAAGGGCCATGGCGAAATATGAAGACAGGTGTCATGGGGCATTGTGATGACAGTGGTCATTTGGAATTGTGAAGAAAGATATCATGGAGCACTGGGATGACAGGGGCCATGGAGCATTGTGATGACAGGGGTCATGGGGCATTGTGATGACACGGCCATGGAACATTATGATGAAAAGAATTCTGGAGCATTGTGATAAATAGGGCATGGACCATTGTGATTAGAGGGGCCAAGGAGCATTCTGATGACAACGGCATGGAGAATTGTGATGACAAGTGTCATCGAGCATTGTGATGACAGTGGTCATGAAGCATTGTGATGAATGTGGTTATGGATCATTGTGATGAGAAGTGTCGTGGAGCATTGTGATGACAGGGGTCATAGAGCATTGTGATGACACGGTTATGGAATATTGTGATGACCGGAATTCTGTAGCACTGTGATGAAAAAGGAATGGAGCATTATGATTACAGTGGTCATAGAGCATTGTGATGACAATTGTTCTAGAACATTCTGATGACAAGGATCATGGAGCATAGTGATGAAAGGGGCCATGGAGCATTGTGATGACAGGCGTCATGGGACAATGTGTTGACAGTGGTCATGGAGCATTGTTAGGAAGGGAACATGGAGCAATTTTATTTCAGGGGCCATGAAAAATTGTGAATACATAGGCCATGGAGTATTCAGATCAATGTGGTCATGGATCATTGTGATGACAAGTGTCGTGGAGCATTGTGATGACAGGGGTCATAGAGCATTGTGATGACACAGTTATGGAATATTGTGATGACCAGAATTCTGTAGCACTGTGATGAAAAGGGAAAGGAGCATTGTGATTACAGGGGTCATGGATCATTGTGATGACAATTGTTCTAGAACATTGTGAAGACAGGGATCATCGAGCATAGTGATTGAAGGGGCCATGGAGCATTGTGATGACAGGCGTCATGGGACATTGTGTTGGCAGTGGTCATGGAGCATTGTTAGAAAGGGAACATGGAGCAATTTGATTTCAGGGGCCATGAACAATTGTGAATACATAGGCCATGGAGTATTCAGATGAATGTGGTCAAGGATCATTGTGACGAAAAGTGTATTGGAATATTGTGATGACACGGTTCATGGAGCATTGCGATGACAAGGGCCATGGCGAAATATGATGACAGGTGTTATGGGGCATTGTGATGACAGTGGTCATTTGGAATTGTGAAGAAAGATATCATGGAGCACTGGGATGACAGGGGCCATGGAGCATTGTGATGACAGTGGTCATGGGGCATTGTGATGACACGGCCATGGAACATTATGATGACAAGAATTCTGGAGCATTGTGATAAAAAGGGCATGGACCATTGTGATTAGAGGGGCCAAGGAGCATTCTGATGACAACGGCATGGAGCATTGTGATGACAAGGGTTATCGAGCATTGTGATGACAGTGGTCATGAAGCATTGTGATGAATGTGGTCATGGATCATTGTGATGACAAGTGTCGTGGAGCATTGTGATTACAGGGGTCATAGAGCATTGTGATGACACTGTTAGGAATTTTGTGATGACCAGGATTCTGTAGCACTGTGATGAAAAGGGAATGGAGCATTGTGATTACAGGGGTCATGGAGCATTGTGATGACAATTGTTCTAGAACATTGTGATGACTGGGATCATGGAGCATAATGATTAAAGGGGTAATGGAGCATTGTGATGACACGCGTCATGGGACATTGTGTTAACAGTGGTCATGGAGCATTGTGAAGAATGGGAGCTTCGAGCAATTGGATTTCAGGGGCCATTAAAAATTGTGAATATATAGGCCATGGAGTATTCAGATGAATGTGGTCAAGGATCATTGTGACGACAAGTGTCCTGGAATATTGTGATGACACGGTTCATGGAGCATTGCGATGACAAGGGCCATGGCGAAATGTGAAGACAGGTGTCATGGGGCATTGTGATGACAGTGGTCATCTAGAATTGTGAAGAAAGATATCATGGAGCACTGGGATGACAGGGCCCATGGAGCATTGTGATGACAGGGGTCAAGGGGCATTGTGATGACCCGGCCATGGAATATTATGATGACAGGAATTCTGGAGCATTGTGATAAAATGGGCAAGGACCGTTGTGATTAGAGGGGCCACGAAGCATTCTGATGACAACGGCATGGAGCATTGTGATGACAAGGGTCATCGAGCAATGTGATGACAGTGGTCATGAAGCATTGTGATGAATGTGGTCATGGATCATTGTGATGACAAGTGTCGTGGAGCATTGTGATGACAGGCGTCTAGAGCATTGTGATGACACGGTTATGGAATATTGTGATGACCAGAATTCTGTAGCACTGTGATGAAAACAGAATGGAGCATTGTGATTACAGGGGTCATGGAGCATTGTGATCACAATTTTTCTAGATCATTGTGAAGACAGGGATCATGGAGCATATTGATTAAATGGGCCATGGAGCATAGTGATGACAGGCGTCATGGGACATTGTGTTGGCAGTGGTCATGGAGCATTGTTAGAAAGGGAACATGGAGCAATTTGATTTCAGGGGCCATGAAAAATTGTGAATACATAGGCTATGGAGTATTCAGATGAATGTGGTCAAGGATCATTGTGACGAAAAGTGTCCTGGAATATTGTGATGACACGGTTCATGGAGCATTGCGATGACAAGGGCCATGGCGAAATATGAAGACAGGTGTCATGGGGCATTTTGATGACAGTGGTCATCTAGAATTGTGAGGAAAGGTATCATGGAGCACTGCGATGACAGGGGCCATGGAGCATTGTGATGACAGGGGTCATGAGGCATTGTGATGAAACGGCCATGGAACATTATGATGACAAGTATTCTGGAGCATTGTGATAAAAAGAGCATGGAGCATTGTGATTAGAGGGGCCAAGGAGCATTCTGATGACAACGGCATTGAGCATTGTGATGACAAGGGTCATCGAGCATTGTGATGACAGTGGTCATGAAGCATTGTGATGAATGTGGTTATGGATCATTGTGATGACAAGTGTCGTGGAGCATTGTAATGATAGTGGTCATAGAGCATTGTGATGACACGGTTAAGGAATATTGTGATGACCAGAATTCTGTAGCACTGTGACGAAAAGGGAATGGGGCATTGTGATTACTGGGGTCATGGAGCTTTGTGATGACAATTGTTTAGAACATTGTGAAGACAGGGATCATAGAGCATAGTGATGAAAGGGGCCATGGAGCATTGTGATGACAAGCGTCATGGGACAATGTGTTGACAGTGGTCATGGAGCATTGTTAGAAAGGGTACATGGAGCAATTTGATTTCAGGGGCCATGAAAAATTGTGAATACATAGGCCATGGAGTATTCAGATGAATGTGGTCAAGGATCATTGTGACGACAAGTGTCCTGGAATATTGTGATGACATGGTTCATGGAGCATTGCGATGACAAGGGCCATGGTGAAATATGAAGACAGGTGTCATGGGGCTTTGTGATGACAGTGGTCATCTAGAATTTTGAAAAAAGATATCATGGAGCAGTGGGATGACACGGGCCATGGAGCATTGTGATGACAGGGGTCATGGGGCATTGTGATGACACGGCCATGGAACATTATGATGACAAGAATTCTGGAGCATTGTGATAAATAGGTCATGGACCATTGTGATTAGAGGGGCCAAGGAGCACTCTGATGACAACGGCATGGAGCATTGTGATGACAAGGGTCATCGACCATTGTGATGACAGTGGTCATGTAGCATTGTGATGAATGTGGTCATGGATCATTGTGATGACAAGTGTCGTGGAGCATTGTGATGACAGGGGTCATAGAGCATTGTGATGACACGGTTATGGAATATTGTGATGACCAGAATTCTGTAGCACTGTGATGAAAAAGGAATGGAGCATTGTGATTACAGGGGTCATGGAGCATTGTGATGACAATTGTTCTAGAACATTGTGATGACAGGGATCATGGAGCATAGTGATGAAAGGGGCCATGGAGCATTGTGATGACAGGCGTCATGGGACATTGTGTTGACAGTGGTCATGGAGCATTGTTAGAAAGGGAACATGGAGCAATTTGATTTCAGGGGCCATGAAAAATTGTGAATGCATAGGCCATGGAGTATTCAGATGAATGTGGTCAAGGATCATTGTGATGAAAAGTGTCCTGGAATATTGTGATGACACGGTTCATGGAGCATTGCGATGACAAGGGCCATGGCGAAATGTAAAGACAGGTGTCATGGGGCATTGTGATGACAGTGGTCATCTAGAATTGTGAAGAAAGATATCATGGAGCAGTGGGATGACAGGGGCCATGGAGCATTGTGATGACAGGCGTCATGGGACATTGTGTTGACAGTGGTCATGGAGCATTGTTAGAAAGGTAACATGGAGCAATTAGATTTCAGGGGCCATGAAAAATTGTGAATACATACGCCATGGAGTATTCAGATGAATGTGGTCATGGATCATTGTGATGACAAGTGTCGTGGAGCATTGTGATGACAGGGGTCATAGAGCATTGTGATGACACGGTTATGGAATATTGTGATGACCAGAATTCTGTAGCACTGTGATGAAAAGGGAATGGAGCATTGTGATTACAGGGGTCATGGATCATTGTGATGACAATTGTTCTAGAACATTGTGAAGACAGGTATCATCGAGCATAGTGATGAAAGCGGCCATGGAGCATTGTGATGACAGGCGTCATGAGACATTGTGTTGGCAGTGGTCAAGGAGCATTGTTAGAAAGGGAACATGGAGCAATTTGATTTCAGGGGCCATGAAAAATTGTGAATACATAGGCCATGGAGTATTCAGATGAATGTGGTCAAGGATCATTGTGACGAAAAGTGTACTGGAATATTGTGATGACACGGTTCATGGAGCATTGCGATGACAAGGGCCATGGCGAAATATGAAGACATGTGTCATGGGGCATTGTGATGACAGTGGTCATTTGGAATTGTGAAGAAAGATATCATGGAGCACTGGGATGACAGGGGCCATGGAGCATTGTGATGACAGGGGTCATGGGGCATTGTGATGACACGGCCATGGAACATTATGATGACAAGAATTCTGGAGCATTGTGATAAATAGGGCATGGACCATTGTGATTAGAGGGGCCAAGGAGCATTCTGATGACAACGGCATGGAGCATTGTGATGACAAGTGTCATCGAGCATTGTGATGACAGTTGTCATGAAGCATTGTGATGAATGTGGTCATGGATCATTGTGATGACAAGTGTCGTGGAGCATTGTGATGACAGGGGTCATAGAGCATTGTGATGACACGGTTATGGAATATTGTGATGACCGGAATTCTGTAGCACTGTGATTAAAAGGGAATGGAGCATTATGATTACAGGGGTCATGGAGCATTGTGATGACAATTGTTCTAGAACATTCTGATGACAAGGATCATGGAGCATAGCGATTAAACGGGCCATGGAGCATTGTGATGACAGGCGTCATGGGACAATGTGTTGACAGTGGTCATGGAGCATTGTTAGAAAGGGAACATGGAGCAATTTGATTTTAGGGGCGATGAAAAATTGTGAATACATAGGCCATGGAGTATTCAGATCAATGTGGTCATGGATCATTGTGATGACAAGTGTCGTGGAGCATTGTGATGACAGCTGTCATAGAGCATTGTGATGACATGGTTATGGAATATTGTGATGACCAGATTTCTGTAGCACTGTGATGAAAAGCGAATGGAGCATTGTGATTACAGGGGTCAAGAAGCATTGTGATAACAATTGTTCTAGAACATTGTGATGACAGGGATCATGGAGCATAGTGATGAAAGGGGCCATGGAGCATTGTGATGACAGGCGTCATGGGACAATGTGTTGACAGTGGTCATGGAGCATTGTTAGAAAGGGAACATGGAGCAATTTGATTTCAGGGGCCATGAAAAATTGTGAATACATAGGCCATGGAGTATTCAGATGAATGTGGTCAAGGATCATTGTGACGACAAGTGTCCTGGAATATTGTGATGACACGGTTCATGAAGCATTGCGATGGCAAGGGCCATGGCGAAATGTGAAGACAGGTGTCATGGGGCTTTGTGATGACAGTGGTCATCTAGAATTGTGAAGAAAGATATCATGGAGCAGTGGGATGACAGGGGCCATGGAGCATTGTGATGACAGGGGTCATGGGGCATTGTGATGACACGGCCATGGAACATTAAGATGACAAGAATTCTGGAGCATTGTGATAAATAGGGCATGGACCATTGTGATTAGAGGGGCCAAGGAGCATTCTGTTGACAACGGCATGGAGCATTGTGATGACAAGGGTCATCGAGCATTGTGATGACAGTGGTCATGTAGCATTGTGATGAATGTGGTCATGGATCATTGTGATGACAAGTGTCGTGTAGCATTGTGATGACAGGGGTCATAGAGCACTGTGATGACATGGTTATGGAATATTGTGATGAGCAGAATTCTGTAGCACTGTGATGAAAAAAGAATAGAGCATTGTGATTACAGGGGTCATGGAGCATTGTGATGACAATTGTTCTAGAACATTGTGATGACAGGGATCATGGAGCATAGTGATGAAAGGGGCCATGGAGCATTGTGATGACAGGCGTCATGGGACATTGTGTTGACAGTGGTCATGGAGCATTGTTAGAAAGGGAACATGGAGCAATTTGATTTCAGGGGCCATGAAAAATTGTGAATACATAGGCCATGGAGTATTCAGATGAATGTGGTCAAGGATCATTGTGACGAAAATTGTCCTGGAATATTGTGATGACACGGTTCATGGAACATTGCGATGAAAAGGGCCATGGCGAAATGTGAAGAAAGGTGTCATGGGGCATTGTGATGACAGTGCTCATCTAGAATTGTGAAGAAAGATATCATGGAGCACTGGGATGACAGGGGCCATGAAGCATTGTGATGACAGGGGTCATGGGGCATTGTGATGACACGGCCATGGAACATTATGATGAAAAGATTTCGGGAGAATTGTGATAAAAAGAGCATGGACCATTGTTATTAGAGGGGCCAAGGAGCATTCTGATGACAACGGCATGGAGCATTGTGATGACAAGGGTCATCGAACATTGTGCTGACAGTGGTCATGAAGCATTGTGATGAATGTGGTCATGGATCATTGTGATGACATGTGTCGGGGAGCATTGTGATGACAGGGGTCATAGAGCATTGTGATGACACGGTTATGGAATATTGTGATGACCAGAATTCTGTAGCACTGTGATGAAAGCGGAATGGAGCATTGTGTTTACAGGGGTCATGGAACATTGTGATGACAATTGTTCTAGAACATTGTGAAGACAGGGATCATGGAGCATAGTGATGAAAGGGCCATGGAGCATAGTGATGACAGGCGTCATGGGACAATCTGTTGACAGTGGTCATGGAGCAGTGTTAGAAAGGGAACATGGAGCAATTTGATTTCAGGGGCCATGAAAAATTGTGAATACATAGGCCATGGAGTATTCAGATGAATGTGGTCAAGGATCATTGTGACGACAAGTGTCCTAGAATATTGTGATGACACGGTTCATGGAGCATTGTGATGACAAGGGCCATGGCGAAATGTGAAGACAGGTGTCATGGGGCATTGTGATGACAGTGGTCATCTAGAATTGTGAAGATAGATATCATGGAGCACTGGGATGACAGGGGCCATGGAGCATTGTGATGACAGGGGTCATGGGGCATTGTGATGACACGGCCATGGAACATTATGATGAAAAGAATTCTGGAGCATTGTGATAAATAGGGCATGGACCATTGTGATTAGAGGGGCCAAGGAGCATTCTGATGACAACGGCATGGAGAATTGTGATGACAAGTGTCATCGAGCATTGTGATGACAGTGGTCATGAAGCATTGTGATGAATGTGGTCATGGATCATTGTGATGAGAAGTGTCGTGGAGCATTGTGATGACAGGGGTCATAGAGCATTGTGATGACACGGTTATGGAATATTGTGATGACCGGAATTCTGTAGCACTGTGATGAAAAAGGAATGGAGCATTATGATTACAGTGGTCATAGAGCATTGTGATGACAATTGTTCTAGAACATTCTGATGACAAGGATCATGGAGCATAGTGATGAAAGGGGCCATGGAGCATTGTGATGACAGGCGTCATGGGACAATGTGTTGACAGTGGTCATGGAGCATTGTTAGGAAGGGAACATGGAGCAATTTTATTTCAGGGGCCATGAAAAATTGTGAATACATAGGCCATGGAGTATTCAGATCAATGTGGTCATGGATCATTGTGATGACAAGTGTCGTGGAGCATTGTGATGACAGGGGTCATAGAGCATTGTGATGACACAGTTATGGAATATTGTGATGACCAGAATTCTGTAGCACTGTGATGAAAAGGGAAAGGAGCATTGTGATTACAGGGGTCATGGATCATTGTGATGACAATTGTTCTAGAACATTGTGAAGACAGGGATCATCGAGCATAGTGATTGAAGGGGCCATGGAGCATTGTGATGACAGGCGTCATGGGACATTGTGTTGGCAGTGGTCATGGAGCATTGTTAGAAAGGGAACATGGAGCAATTTGATTTCAGGGGCCATGAACAATTGTGAATACATAGGCCATGGAGTATTCAGATGAATGTGGTCAAGGATCATTGTGACGAAAAGTGTATTGGAATATTGTGATGACACGGTTCATGGAGCATTGCGATGACAAGGGCCATGGCGAAATATGATGACAGGTGTTATGGGGCATTGTGATGACAGTGGTCATTTGGAATTGTGAAGAAAGATATCATGGAGCACTGGGATGACAGGGGCCATGGAGCATTGTGATGACAGTGGTCATGGGGCATTGTGATGACACGGCCATGGAACATTATGATGACAAGAATTCTGGAGCATTGTGATAAAAAGGGCATGGACCATTGTGATTAGAGGGGCCAAGGAGCATTCTGATGACAACGGCATGGAGCATTGTGATGACAAGGGTTATCGAGCATTGTGATGACAGTGGTCATGAAGCATTGTGATGAATGTGGTCATGGATCATTGTGATGACAAGTGTCGTGGAGCATTGTGATTTCAGGGGTCATAGAGCATTGTGATGACACTGTTAGGAATTTTGTGATGACCAGGATTCTGTAGCACTGTGATGAAAAGGGAATGGAGCATTGTGATTACAGGGGTCATGGAGCATTGTGATGACAATTGTTCTAGAACATTGTGATGACTGGGATCATGGAGCATAATGATTAAAGGGGTAATGGAGCATTGTGATGACACGCGTCATGGGACATTGTGTTAACAGTGGTCATGGAGCATTGTGAAGAATGGGAGCTTCGAGCATTTGGATTTCAGGGGCCATTAAAAATTGTGAATACATAGGCCATGGAGTATTCAGATGAATGTGGTCAAGGATCATTGTGACGACAAGTGTCCTAGAATATTGTGATGACACGGTTCATGGAGCATTGTGATGACAAGGGCCATGGCGAAATGTGAAGACAGGTGTCATGGGGCATTGTGATGACAGTGGTCATCTGGAATTGTGAAGATAGATATCATGGAGCACTGGGATGACAGGGGCCATGGAGCATTGTGATGACAGGGGTCATGGGGCATTGTGATGACACGGCCATGGAACATTATGATGAAAAGAATTCTGGAGCATTGTGATAAATAGGGCATGGACCATTGTGATTAGGGGGGCCAAGGAGCATTCTGATGACAACGGCATGGAGAATTGTGATGACAAGTGTCATCGAGCATTGTGATGACAGTGGTCATGAAGCATTGTGATGAATGTGGTCATGGATCATTGTGATGACAAGTGTCGTGGAGCATTGTGATGACAGGGGTCATAGAGCATTGTGATGACAATTGTTCTAGAACATTCTGATGACAAGGATCATGGAGCATAGTGATGAAAGGGGCCATGGAGCATTGTGATGACAGGCGTCATGGGACAATGTGTTGACAGTGGTCATGGAGCATTGTTAGGAAGGGAACATGGAGCAATTTTATTTCAGGGGCCATGAAAAATTGTGAATACATAGGCCATGGAGTATTCAGATCAATGTGGTCATGGATCATTGTGATGACAAGTGTCGTGGAGCATTGTGATGACAGGGGTCATAGAGCATTGTGATGACACGGTTATGGAATATTGTGATGACCAGAATTCTGTAGCACTGTGATGAAAAGGGAATGGAGCATTGTGATTACAGGGGTCATGGATCATTGTGATGACAATTGTTCTAGAACATTGTGAAGACAGGGATCATTGAGCATAGTGATGAAAGGGGCCATGGAGCATTGTGATGACAGGCGTCATGGGACATTGTGTTGGCAGTGGTCATGGAGCATTGTTAGAAAGGGAACATGGAGCAATTTGATTTCAGGGGCCATGAACAATTGTGAATACATAGGCCATGGAGTATTCAGATGAATGTGGTCAAGGATCATTGTGACGAAAAGTGTATTGGAATATTGTGATGACACGGTTCATGGAGCATTGCGATGACAAGGGCCATGGCGAAATATGAAGACAGGTGTCATGGGGCATTGTGATGACAGTGGTCATTTGGAATTGTGAAGAAAGATATCATGGAGCACTGGGATGACAGGGGCCATAGAGCATTGTGATGACAGGGATCATGGGGCATTGTGATGACTCGGCCATGGAACATTATGATGACAAAAATTCTGGAGCATTGTGATAAATAGGGCATGGACCATTGTGATTAGAGGGGCCAAGGAGCATTCTGATGACAACGGCATGGAGCATTGTGATGACAAGTGTCATCGAGCATTGTGATGACAGTTGTCATGAAGCATTGTGATGAATGTGGTCATGGATCATTGTGATGACAAGTGTCGTGGAGCATTGTGATGACAGGGGTCATAGAGCATTGTGATGACACGGTTATGGAATATTGTGATGACCGGAATTCTGTAGCACTGTGATGAAAAGGGAATGGAGCATTATGATTACAGGGGTCATGGAGCATTGTGATGACAATTGTGCTAGAACATTCTGATGACAAGGATCATGGAGCATAGTGATGAAAGGGGCCATGGAGCATTGTGATGACAGGCGTCATGGGACAATGTGTTGACAGTGGTCATGGAGCATTGTTAGAAAGGGAACATGGAGCAATTTGATTTCAGGGGCCATGAAAAATTGTGAATACATAGGCCATTGAGTATTCAGATGAATGTGGTCAAGGATCATTGTGACGACAAGTGTCCTGGAATATTGTGATGACACGGTTCATGGAGCATTGAGATGAAAAGGGCCATGGCGAAATGTGAAGAAAGGTGTCATGGGGCATTGTGATGACAGTGGTCATCTAGAATTGTGAAGAAAGATATCATGGAGCACTGGGATGACAGGGGCCATGGAGCATTGTGATGACAGGGATCATGGGGCATTGTGATGACACGGCCATGGAACATTATGATGACAATAATTCTGAAGCATTGTGATAAAAAGAGCATGGACCATTGTGATTAGAGGGGCCAAGGAGCATTCTGATGACAACGGCATGGAGCATTGTGATGAAAAGGGTCATCGAGCATTGTGATGACAGGGGTCATAGAGCATTGTGATGACACGGTTATGGAATATTGTGATGACCAGAATTCTGTAGCACTGTGATGAAAAGGGAATGGAGCATTGTGATTACAGGGGTCATGGAGCATTGTGATGACAATTGTTTAGAACATTGTGAAGACAGTGATCATGGAGCATAGTGATGAAAGGGGCCATGGAGCGTTGTGATGACAGGCTTATGGGACATTTTGTTGCTAGTGGTCGTGGAGCATTGTTAGAAAGGGAACATGGAGCAATTTAATTGCAGGGGCCATGAAAAATTGTGAATACATAGGCCATGGAGTATTCAGATGAACGTGGTCAAGGATCATTGTGACGAAATGTGTCCTGGAATATTGTGATGACACGGTTCATGGAGCATTGCGATGACAAGGGCCATGGCGAAATGTGAAGACAGGTGTCATGGGGCATTGTGATGACAGTGGTCATCTAGAATTGTGAAGAAAGATATCATGGAGCACTGGGATGACAGGGGCCATGGAGCATTGTGATGACAGGGGTCATGGGGCATTGTGATGACACGGCCATGGAACATTATGATGACAATAATTCTGGAGCATTGTGATAAAAAGGGCAGGGACCATTGTGATTAGAGGAGCCAAGGAGCATTCTGATGACAACGGCATGGAGCATTGTGATGACAAGGGTCATCGAGCATTGTGCCGACAGTGGTCATGAAGCATTGTGATGAATGTGGTCATGGATCATTGTGATGACATGTGTCGTGGAGCATTGTGATGACAGGGGTCATAGAGCATTGTGATGACACGGTTATGGAATATTGTGATGACCAGAATTCTGTAGCACTGTGATGAAAGCGGAATGGAGCATTGTGATTAAAGGGGTCATGGAACATTGTGATGACAATTGTTCTAGAACATTGTGAAGACAGGGATCATGGAGCATAGTGATGAAAGGGCCATGGAGCATAGTGATGACTGGCGTCATGGGACAATGTGTTGACAGTGGTCATGGAGCATTGTTAGAAAGGGAACATGGAGCAATTTGATTTCAGGGGCCATGAAAAATTGTGAATACATAGGCCATGGAGTATTCAAATGAATGTGGTCAAGGATCATTGTGACGACAAGTGTCCTGGAATATTGTGATGACACGGTTCATGGAGCATTGTGATGACAAGGGCCATGGCGAAATGTGAAGACAGGTGTCATGGGGCATTGTGATGACAGTGGTCATCTAGAATTGTGAAGATAGATATCATGGAGAACTGGGATGACAGGGGCCATGGAGCATTTTGATGACAGGGTCATGGGGCATTGTGATGACACGGCCATGGAACATAATGATGACAAGAATTATGGTGCATTGTGATAAAAAGGGCATGGACCATTGTGATTCGAGGGACCAAGGAGCATTCTGATGACCACGGCATGGAGCATTGTGATGAGAAGTGTCATCGAGCATTGTGATAACAGTGGTCATGAAGCATTGTGATGAATCTGGTCATGGATCATTGTGATGACATGTGTCGTGGAGCATTGTGATGACAGGGGTCATAGAGCATTGTGATGACACAGTTATGGAATATTGTGATGACCAGAATTCTGTAGCACTGTGATGAAAAGGGAATGGAGCATTGTGATTACAGGGGTCATGCAGCATTGTGATGACAAATGTTCTAGAATATTGTGAAGACAGGGATCATGGAGCATAGTGATGAAAGGGGCCATGGAGGATTGTGAAGACAGGCGTCATGGGACAATGTGTTGACAGTGGTCATGGAGCATTGTTAGAAAGGGAACATGGAGCAATTTGATTTCAGGGGCCATGAAAAATTGTGAATACATAGGCCATGGAGTATTCAGATGAATGTGTCAAGGATCATTGTGACGACAAGTGTCCTGGAATATTGTGATGACACGGTTCACGGAGCATTGCGATGACAAGGGCCATGGCGAAATGTGAAGACAGGTGTCATGGGGCTTTGTGATGACAGTGGTCATCTAGAATTGTGAAGAAAGATATCATTGAGCAGTGGGATGACAGGGGACATGGAGCATTGTGATGACAGGTGTCATGTGGCATTGTGATGACACGGCCATGGAACATTATGATGAAAAGATTTCGGGAGCATTGTGATAAAAAGAGCATGGACCATTGTTATTAGAGGGGCCAAGGTGCATTCTGATGACAACGGCATGGAGCATTGTGATGACAAGGGTCATCGAGCATTGTGCCGACATTGGTCATGAAGCATTGTGATGAATGTGGTCATGGATCATTGTGATGACATGTGTCGTGGAGCATTGTGATGACAGGGGTCATAGAGCATTGTGATGACACGGTTATGGAATATTGTGATGACCAGAATTCTGTAGCACTGTGATGAAAGCGGAATGGAGCATTGTGATTACAGGGGTCATGGAACATTGTGATGACAATTGTTCTAGAACATTGTGAAGACAGGGATCATGGAGCATAGTGATGAAAGGGCCATGGAGCATAGTGATGGCAGGCGTCATGGGACAATGTGTTGACAGTGGTCATGGAGCATTGTTAGAAAGGGAACATGGAGCAATTTGATTTCAGGGGCCATGAAAAATTGTGAATACATAGGCCATGGAGTATTCAGATGAATGTGGTCAAGGATCATTGTGACGACAAGTGTCCTGGTATATTGTGATGACACGGTTCATGGAGCACTGTGATGACAAGGGCCATTGCGAAATGTGAAGACAGGTGTCATGGGGCATTGTGATGACAGTGGTCATCTAGAATTGTGAAGATAGATATCATGGAGCACTGGGATGACAGGGGCCATGGAGCATTGTGATGACAGGGGTCATGGGGCATTGTGATGACACGGCAATGGAACATTATGATGACAAAAATTCTGGAGCATTGTTATAAAAAGGGCATGGACAATTGTGATTAGAGGGGCCAAGGAGCATTCTGATGACAACGGCATGGAGCATTGTGATGACAAGTGTCATCGAGCATTGTGATGACACTGGTCATGAAGCATTGTGATGAATGGGGTCATGGATCATTGTGATGAAAAGTGTCGTGGAGCATTGTGATGACAGGGGTCATAGAGCATTGTGATGACACGGTTATGGAATATTGTGATGACCAGAATTCTGTAGCACTGTGATGAAAAGGGAATTGAGCATTGTGATTACAGGGGTCATGGATCATTGTGATGACAATTGTTCTAGAACATTGTGAAGACAGGGATCATCGAGCATAGTGATGAAAGGGGCCATGGAGCATTGTGATGACAGGCGTCATGGGACATTGTGTTGGCAGTGGTCAAGGAGCATTGTTAGAAAGGGAACATGGAGCAATTTGATTTCAGGGGCCATGAAAAATTGTGAATACATATGCCATGGAGTATTCAGATGAATGTGGTCAAGGATCATTGTGACGAAAACTGTACTGGAATATTGTGATGACACGGTTCATGGAGCATTGCGATGACAAGGGACATGGCGAAATATGATGACAGGTGTCATGGGGCATTGTGATGACAGTGGTCATTTGGAATTGTGAAGAAAGATATCATGGAGCACTGGGATGACACGGGCCATGGAGCATTGTGATGACAGGGGTCATGGGGCATTGTGATGACACGGCCATGGAACATTATGATGACAAGAATTCTGGAGCATTGTGATAAATAGGGCATGGACCATTGTGATTAGAGGGGCCAAGGAGCATTCTGATGACAACGGCATGGAGCATTGTGATGACCAGTGTCATCAAGCATTGTGATGACAGTGGTCATGAAGCATTGTGATGAATGTGGTCATGGATCATTGTGATGACAAGTGTCGTGGAGCATTGTGATGACAGGGGTCATAGAGCATTGTGATGACACGGTTATGGAATATTGTGATGACCGGAATTCTGTAGCACTGTGATGAAAAGGGAATGGAGCATTATGATTACAGGGGTCATGGAGCATTGTGATGACAATTGTGCTAGAACATTCTGATGACAAGGATCATGGAGCATAGTGATGAAAGGGGCCATGGAGCATTGTGATGACAGGCGTCATGGGACAATGTGTTGAAAGTGGTCATGGAGCATTGTTAGAAAGGGAACATGGAGCAATTTGATTTCAGGGGCCATGAAAAATTGTGAATACATAGGCCATTGAGTATTCAGATGAATGTGGTCAAGGATCATTGTGACGACAAGTGTCCTGGAATATTGTGATGACACGGTTCATGGAGCATTGAGATGAAAAGGGCCATGGCGAAATGTGAAGAAAGGTGTCATGGGGCATTGTGATGACAGTGGTCATCTAGAATTGTGAAGAAAGATATCATGGAGCACTGGGATGACAGGGGCCATGGAGCATTGTGATGACAGGGATCATGGGGCATTGTGATGACACGGCCATGGAACATTATGATGACAATAATTCTGAAGCATTGTGATAAAAAGAGCATGGACCATTGTGATTAGAGGGGCCAAGGAGCATTCTGATGACAACGGCATGGAGCATTGTGATGAAAAGGGTCATCGAGCATTGTGATGACAGGGGTCATAGAGCATTGTGATGACACGGTTATGGAATATTGTGATGACCAGAATTCTGTAGCACTGTGATGAAAAGGGAATGGAGCATTGTGATTACAGGGGTCATGGAGCATTGTGATGACAATTGTTTAGAACATTGTGAAGACAGTGATCATGGAGCATAGTGATGAAAGGGGCCATGGAGCGTTGTGATGACAGGCTTATGGGACATTTTGTTGCTAGTGGTCGTGGAGCATTGTTAGAAAGGGAACATGGAGCAATTTAATTGCAGGGGCCATGAAAAATTGTGAATACATAGGCCATGGAGTATTCAGATGAACGTGGTCAAGGATCATTGTGACGAAATGTGTCCTGGAATATTGTGATGACACGGTTCATGGAGCATTGCGATGACAAGGGCCATGGCGAAATGTGAAGACAGGTGTCATGGGGCATTGTGATGACAGTGGTCATCTAGAATTGTGAAGAAAGATATCATGGAGCACTGGGATGACAGGGGCCATGGAGCATTGTGATGACAGGGGTCATGTGGCATTGTGATGACACGGCCATGGAACATTATGATGACAATAATTCTGGAGCATTGTGATAAAAAGGGCATGGACCATTGTGATTAGAGGAGCCAAGGAGCATTCTGATGACAACGGCATGGAGCATTGTGATGACAAGGGTCATCGAGCATTGTGCCGACAGTGGTCATGAAGCATTGTGATGAATGTGGTCATGGATCATTGTGATGACATGTGTCGTGGAGCATTGTGATGACAGGGGTCATAGAGCATTGTGATGACACGGTTATGGAATATTGTGATGACCAGAATTCTGTAGCACTGTGATGAAAGCGGAATGGAGCATTGTGATTAAAGGGGTCATGGAACATTGTGATGACAATTGTTCTAGAACATTGTGAAGACAGGGATCATGGAGCATAGTGATGAAAGGGCCATGGAGCATAGTGATGACTGGCGTCATGGGACAATGTGTTGACAGTGGTCATGGAGCATTGTTAGAAAGGGAACATGGAGCAATTTGATTTCAGGGGCCATGAAAAATTGTGAATACATAGGCCATGGAGTATTCAAATGAATGTGGTCAAGGATCATTGTGACGACAAGTGTCCTGGAATATTGTGATGACACGGTTCATGGAGCATTGTGATGACAAGGGCCATGGCGAAATGTGAAGACAGGTGTCATGGGGCATTGTGATGACAGTGGTCATCTAGAATTGTGAAGATAGATATCATGGAGAACTGGGATGACAGGGGCCATGGAGCATTTTGATGACAGGGTCATGGGGCATTGTGATGACACGGCCATGGAACATAATGATGACAAGAATTATGGTGCATTGTGATAAAAAGGGCATGGACCATTGTGATTCGAGGGACCAAGGAGCATTCTGATGACCACGGCATGGAGCATTGTGATGAGAAGTGTCATCGAGCATTGTGATAACAGTGGTCATGAAGCATTGTGATGAATCTGGTCATGGATCATTGTGATGACAAGTGTCGTGGAGCATTGTGATGACAGGGGTCATAGAGCATTGTGATGACACAGTTATGGAATATTGTGATGACCAGAATTCTGTAGCACTGTGATGAAAAGGGAATGGAGCATTGTGATTACAGGGGTCATGCAGCATTGTGATGACAAATGTTCTAGAATATTGTGAAGACAGGGATCATGGAGCATAGTGATGAAAGGGGCCATGGAGGATTGTGAAGACAGGCGTCATGGGACAATGTGTTGACAGTGGTCATGGAGCATTGTTAGAAAGGGAACATGGAGCAATTTGATTTCAGGGGCCATGAAAAATTGTGAATACATAGGCCATGGAGTATTCAGATGAATGTGTCAAGGATCATTGTGACGACAAGTGTCCTGGAATATTGTGATGACACGGTTCACGGAGCATTGCGATGACAAGGGCCATGGCGAAATGTGAAGACAGGTGTCATGGGGCTTTGTGATGACAGTGGTCATCTAGAATTGTGAAGAAAGATATCATTGAGCAGTGGGATGACAGGGGACATGGAGCATTGTGATGACAGGTGTCTTGTGGCATTGTGATGACACGGCCATGGAACATTATGATGAAAAGATTTCGGGAGCATTGTGATAAAAAGAGCATGGACCATTGTTATTAGAGGGGCCAAGGAGCATTCTGATGACAACGGCATGGAGCATTGTGATGACAAGGGTCATCGAGCATTGTGCCGACATTGGTCATGAAGCATTGTGATGAATGTGGTCATGGATCATTGTGATGACATGTGTCGTGGAGCATTGTGATGACAGGGGTCATAGAGCATTGTGATGACACGGTTATGGAATATTGTGATGACCAGAATTCTGTAGCACTGTGATGAAAGCGGAATGGAGCATTGTGATTACAGGGGTCATGGAACATTGTGATGACAATTGTTCTAGAACATTGTGAAGACAGGGATCATGGAGCATAGTGATGAAAGGGCCATGGAGCATAGTGATGGCAGGCGTCATGGGACAATGTGTTGACAGTGGTCATGGAGCATTGTTAGAAAGGGAACATGGAGCAATTTGATTTCAGGGGCCATGAAAAATTGTGAATACATAGGCCATGGAGTATTCAGATGAATGTGGTCAAGGATCATTGTGACGACAAGTGTCCTGGTATATTGTGATGACACGGTTCATGGAGCACTGTGATGACAAGGGCCATTGCGAAATGTGAAGACAGGTGTCATGGGGCATTGTGATGACAGTGGTCATCTAGAATTGTGAAGATAGATATCATGGAGCACTGGGATGACAGGGGCCATGGAGCATTGTGATGACAGGGGTCATGGGGCATTGTGATGACACGGCAATGGAACATTATGATGACAAAAATTCTGGAGCATTGTTATAAAAAGGGCATGGACAATTGTGATTAGAGGGGCCAAGGAGCATTCTGATGACAACGGCATGGAGCATTGTGATGACAAGTGTCATCGAGCATTGTGATGACACTGGTCATGAAGCATTGTGATGAATGGGGTCATGGATCATTGTGATGAAAAGTGTCGTGGAGCATTGTGATGACAGGGGTCATAGAGCATTGTGATGACACGGTTATGGAATATTGTGATGACCAGAATTCTGTAGCACTGTGATGAAAAGGGAATGGAGCATTGTGATTACAGGGGTCATGGATCATTGTGATGACAATTGTTCTAGAACATTGTGAAGACAGGGATCATCGAGCATAGTGATGAAAGGGGCCATGGAGCATTGTGATGACAGGCGTCATGGGACATTGTGTTGGCAGTGGTCAAGGAGCATTGTTAGAAAGGGAACATGGAGCAATTTGATTTCAGGGGCCATGAAAAATTGTGAATACATATGCCATGGAGTATTCAGATGAATGTGGTCAAGGATCATTGTGACGAAAACTGTACTGGAATATTGTGATGACACGGTTCATGGAGCATTGCGATGACAAGGGACATGGCGAAATATGATGACAGGTGTCATGGGGCATTGTGATGACAGTGGTCATTTGGAATTGTGAAGAAAGATATCATGGAGCACTGGGATGACACGGGCCATGGAGCATTGTGATGACAGGGGTCATGGGGCATTGTGATGACACGGCCATGGAACATTATGATGACAAGAATTCTGGAGCATTGTGATAAATAGGGCATGGACCATTGTGATTAGAGGGGCCAAGGAGCATTCTGATGACAACGGCATGGAGCATTGTGATGACCAGTGTCATCAAGCATTGTGATGACAGTGGTCATGAAGCATTGTGATGAATGTGGTCATGGATCATTGTGATGACAAGTGTCGTGGAGCATTGTGATGACAGGGGTCATAGAGCATTGTGATGACACGGTTATGGAATATTGTGATGACCGGAATTCTGTAGCACTGTGATGAAAAGGGAATGGAGCATTATGATTACAGGGGTCATGGAGCATTGTGATGACAATTGTGCTAGAACATTCTGATGACAAGGATCATGGAGCATAGTGATGAAAGGGGCCATGGAGCATTGTGATGACAGGCGTCATGGGACAATGTGTTGAAAGTGGTCATGGAGCATTGTTAGAAAGGGAACATGGAGCAATTTGATTTCAGGGGCCATGAAAAATTGTGAATACATAGGCCATTGAGTATTCAGATGAATGTGGTCAAGGATCATTGTGACGACAAGTGTCCTGGAATATTGTGATGACACGGTTCATGGAGCATTGAGATGAAAAGGGCCATGGCGAAATGTGAAGAAAGGTGTCATGGGGCATTGTGATGACAGTGGTCATCTAGAATTGTGAAGAAAGATATCATGGAGCACTGGGATGACAGGGGCCATGGAGCATTGTGATGACAGGGATCATGGGGCATTGTGATGACACGGCCATGGAACATTATGATGACAATAATTCTGAAGCATTGTGATAAAAAGAGCATGGACCATTGTGATTAGAGGGGCCAAGGAGCATTCTGATGACAACGGCATGGAGCATTGTGATGAAAAGGGTCATCGAGCATTGTGATGACAGGGGTCATAGAGCATTGTGATGACACGGTTATGGAATATTGTGATGACCAGAATTCTGTAGCACTGTGATGAAAAGGGAATGGAGCATTGTGATTACAGGGGTCATGGAGCATTGTGATGACAATTGTTTAGAACATTGTGAAGACAGTGATCATGGAGCATAGTGATGAAAGGGGCCATGGAGCGTTGTGATGACAGGCTTATGGGACATTTTGTTGCTAGTGGTCGTGGAGCATTGTTAGAAAGGGAACATGGAGCAATTTAATTGCAGGGGCCATGAAAAATTGTGAATACATAGGCCATGGAGTATTCAGATGAACGTGGTCAAGGATCATTGTGACGAAATGTGTCCTGGAATATTGTGATGACACGGTTCATGGAGCATTGCGATGACAAGGGCCATGGCGAAATGTGAAGACAGGTGTCATGGGGCATTGTGATGACAGTGGTCATCTAGAATTGTGAAGAAAGATATCATGGAGCACTGGGATGACAGGGGCCATGGAGCATTGTGATGACAGGGGTCATGTGGCATTGTGATGACACGGCCATGGAACATTATGATGACAATAATTCTGGAGCATTGTGATAAAAAGGGCATGGACCATTGTGATTAGAGGAGCCAAGGAGCATTCTGATGACAACGGCATGGAGCATTGTGATGACAAGGGTCATCGAGCATTGTGCCGACAGTGGTCATGAAGCATTGTGATGAATGTGGTCATGGATCATTGTGATGACATGTGTCGTGGAGCATTGTGATGACAGGGGTCATAGAGCATTGTGATGACACGGTTATGGAATATTGTGATGACCAGAATTCTGTAGCACTGTGATGAAAGCGGAATGGAGCATTGTGATTAAAGGGGTCATGGAACATTGTGATGACAATTGTTCTAGAACATTGTGAAGACAGGGATCATGGAGCATAGTGATGAAAGGGCCATGGAGCATAGTGATGACTGGCGTCATGGGACAATGTGTTGACAGTGGTCATGGAGCATTGTTAGAAAGGGAACATGGAGCAATTTGATTTCAGGGGCCATGAAAAATTGTGAATACATAGGCCATGGAGTATTCAAATGAATGTGGTCAAGGATCATTGTGACGACAAGTGTCCTGGAATATTGTGATGACACGGTTCATGGAGCATTGTGATGACAAGGGCCATGGCGAAATGTGAAGACAGGTGTCATGGGGCATTGTGATGACAGTGGTCATCTAGAATTGTGAAGATAGATATCATGGAGAACTGGGATGACAGGGGCCATGGAGCATTTTGATGACAGGGTCATGGGGCATTGTGATGACACGGCCATGGAACATAATGATGACAAGAATTATGGTGCATTGTGATAAAAAGGGCATGGACCATTGTGATTCGAGGGACCAAGGAGCATTCTGATGACCACGGCATGGAGCATTGTGATGAGAAGTGTCATCGAGCATTGTGATAACAGTGGTCATGAAGCATTGTGATGAATCTGGTCATGGATCATTGTGATGACAAGTGTCGTGGAGCATTGTGATGACAGGGGTCATAGAGCATTGTGATGACACAGTTATGGAATATTGTGATGACCAGAATTCTGTAGCACTGTGATGAAAAGGGAATGGAGCATTGTGATTACAGGGGTCATGCAGCATTGTGATGACAAATGTTCTAGAATATTGTGAAGACAGGGATCATGGAGCATAGTGATGAAAGGGGCCATGGAGGATTGTGAAGACAGGCGTCATGGGACAATGTGTTGACAGTGGTCATGGAGCATTGTTAGAAAGGGAACATGGAGCAATTTGATTTCAGGGGCCATGAAAAATTGTGAATACATAGGCCATGGAGTATTCAGATGAATGTGTCAAGGATCATTGTGACGACAAGTGTCCTGGAATATTGTGATGACACGGTTCACGGAGCATTGCGATGACAAGGGCCATGGCGAAATGTGAAGACAGGTGTCATGGGGCTTTGTGATGACAGTGGTCATCTAGAATTGTGAAGAAAGATATCATTGAGCAGTGGGATGACAGGGGACATGGAGCATTGTGATGACAGGTGTCTTGTGGCATTGTGATGACACGGCCATGGAACATTATGATGAAAAGATTTCGGGAGCATTGTGATAAAAAGAGCATGGACCATTGTTATTAGAGGGGCCAAGGAGCATTCTGATGACAACGGCATGGAGCATTGTGATGACAAGGGTCATCGAGCATTGTGCCGACATTGGTCATGAAGCATTGTGATGAATGTGGTCATGGATCATTGTGATGACATGTGTCGTGGAGCATTGTGATGACAGGGGTCATAGAGCATTGTGATGACACGGTTATGGAATATTGTGATGACCAGAATTCTGTAGCACTGTGATGAAAGCGGAATGGAGCATTGTGATTACAGGGGTCATGGAACATTGTGATGACAATTGTTCTAGAACATTGTGAAGACAGGGATCATGGAGCATAGTGATGAAAGGGCCATGGAGCATAGTGATGGCAGGCGTCATGGGACAATGTGTTGACAGTGGTCATGGAGCATTGTTAGAAAGGGAACATGGAGCAATTTGATTTCAGGGGCCATGAAAAATTGTGAATACATAGGCCATGGAGTATTCAGATGAATGTGGTCAAGGATCATTGTGACGACAAGTGTCCTGGTATATTGTGATGACACGGTTCATGGAGCACTGTGATGACAAGGGCCATTGCGAAATGTGAAGACAGGTGTCATGGGGCATTGTGATGACAGTGGTCATCTAGAATTGTGAAGATAGATATCATGGAGCACTGGGATGACAGGGGCCATGGAGCATTGTGATGACAGGGGTCATGGGGCATTGTGATGACACGGCAATGGAACATTATGATGACAAAAATTCTGGAGCATTGTTATAAAAAGGGCATGGACAATTGTGATTAGAGGGGCCAAGGAGCATTCTGATGACAACGGCATGGAGCATTGTGATGACAAGTGTCATCGAGCATTGTGATGACACTGGTCATGAAGCATTGTGATGAATGTGGTCATGGATCATTGTGATGACAAGTGTCGTGGAGCATTGTGATGACAGGGGTCATAGAGCATTGTGATGACACGGTTATGGAATATTGTGATGACCAGAATTCTGTAGCACTGTGATGAAAAGGGAATGGAGCATTGTGATTACAGGGGTCATGGATCATTGTGATGACAATTGTTCTAGAACATTGTGAAGACAGGGATCATCGAGCATAGTGATGAAAGGGGCCATGGAGCATTGTGATGACAGGCGTCATGGGACATTGTGTTGGCAGTGGTCAAGGAGCATTGTTAGAAAGGGAACATGGAGCAATTTGATTTCAGGGGCCATGAAAAATTGTGAATACATATGCCATGGAGTATTCAGATGAATGTGGTCAAGGATCATTGTGACGAAAACTGTACTGGAATATTGTGATGACACGGTTCATGGAGCATTGCGATGACAAGGGCCATGGCGAAATATGATGACAGGTGTCATGGGGCATTGTGATGACAGTGGTCATTTGGAATTGTGAAGAAAGATATCATGGAGCACTGGGATGACACGGGCCATGGAGCATTGTGATGACAGGGGTCATGGGGCATTGTGATGACACGGCCATGGAACATTATGATGACAAGAATTCTGGAGCATTGTGATAAATAGGGCATGGACCATTGTGATTAGAGGGGCCAAGGAGCATTCTGATGACAACGGCATGGAGCATTGTGATGACCAGTGTCATCAAGCATTGTGATGACAGTGGTCATGAAGCATTGTGATGAATGTGGTCATGGATCATTGTGATGACAAGTGTCTTTTAGCATTGTGATGACAGGGGTCATAGAGCATTGTGATGACACGGTTATGGAATATTGTGATGACCAGAATTCTGTAGCACTGTGATGAAAAGGGAATGGAGCATTGTGATTACAGGGGTCATGGAGCATTGTGATGACAATTGTTTAGAACATTGTGAAGACAGGGATCATGGAGCATAGTGATGAAAGGGGCCATGGAGCGTTGTGATGACAGGCTTATGGGACATTGTGTTGATAGTGGTCATGGAGCATTGTTAGAAAGGGAACATGGAGCAAGTTAATTTCAGGGGCCATGAAAAATTGTGAATACATAGGCCATGGAGTATTCAGATGAATGTGGTCAAGGATCGTTGTGACGAAATGTGTCCTGGAATATTGTGATGACACGGTTCACGGAGCATTGCGATGACAAGGGCCATGGCGAAATGTGAAGACAGGTGTCATCGGGCATTGTGATGACAGTGGTCATCTAGAATTGTGAAGAAAGATATCATGGAGCACTGGGATGACAGGGGCCATGGAGCATTGTGATGACAGGGGTCATGGGGCATTGTGATGACACGGCCATGGAACATTATGATGACAAGAATTCTGGAGCATTGTGATAAAAAGGGCATAGACCATTGTGATTAGAGGGGCCAAGGAGCATTCTGATGACAACGGCATGGAGCATTGTGATGACAAGGGTCATCGAGCATTGTGATGGCAGTGGTCATGAAGCATTGTGATGAATGTCGCCATGGATCATTGTGATGACAAGTGTCGTGGAGCATTGTGATGACAGGGTTCATAGAGCATTGTGATGACTCGGTTATGTAATATTGTGTTGACCAGAATTCTGTAGCACTGTGATGAAAATGGAATGGAGCATTGTGATTACAGGGGTCATGGAGCATTGTGATGACAATTGTTCTAGAACATTGTGATGACAGGGATCATGGAGCATAGTGATGAAAGGGGCCATGGAGCATTGTGATGATAGGCGTCATGTGACATTGTGTTGACAGTGGTCATGGGGCATTGTTAGAAAGGGAACATGGAGCAATTTGATTTCAGGGGCCATGAAAAATTGTGAATACATAGGCCATGTAGTATTCAGATGAATGTGGTCAAGGATCATTGTGACGACAAGTGTCCTGGCATATTGTGATGACACGGTTCATGGAGCATTGCGATGACAAGGGCCATGGCGAAATATGAAGACAGGTGTCATGGGGCATTGTGATGACAGTGGTCATTTGGAATTGTGAAGAAAGATATCATGGAGCACTGGGATGACAGGGGCCATAGAGCATTGTGATGACAGGGGTCATGGGGCATTGTGATGACACGGCCATGGAACATTATGATGACAAAAATTCTGGAGCATTGTGATAAATAGGGCATGGACCATTGTGATTAGAGGGGCCAAGGAGCATTCTGATGACAACGGCATGGAGCATTGTGATGACAAGTGTCATCGAGCATTGTGATGACAGTTGTCATGAAGCATTGTGATGAATGTGGTCATGGATCATTGTGATGACAAGTGTCGTGGAGCATTGTGATGACAGGGGTCACAGAACATTGTGAGGACACGGTTATGGAATATTGTGATGACCGGAATTCTGTAGCACTGTGATGAAAAGGGAATGGAGCATTATGATTACAGGGGTCATGGAGCATTGTGATGACAATTGTGCTAGAACATTCTGATGACAAGGATCATGGAGCATAGTGATGAAAGGGGCCATG
The DNA here is from genome assembly GCF_028021215.1 of Eschrichtius robustus. NCBI lineage: Eukaryota > Metazoa > Chordata > Mammalia > Artiodactyla > Eschrichtiidae > Eschrichtius > Eschrichtius robustus. The sequence goes on along the minus strand of NW_027175249.1, from coordinate 2,456,010 downwards.
GAGCATTGTGATGACAGGCGTCATGGGACAATGTGTTGACAGTGGTCATGGAGCATTGTTAGAAAGGGAACATGGAGCAATTTGATTTCAGGGGCCATGAAAAATTGTGAATACATAGGCCATGGAGTATTCAGATGAATGTGGTCAAGGATCATTGTGACGACAAGTGTCCTGGAATATTGTGATGACACGGTTCATGGAGCATTGCGATGAAAAGGGCCATGGCGAAATGTGAAGAAAGGTGTCATGGGGCATTGTGATGACAGTGGTCATCTAGAATTGTGAAGAAAGATATCATGGAGCACTGGGATGACAGGGGCCATGGAGCATTGTGATGACAGGGATCATGGGGCATTGTGATGACACGGCCATGGAACATTATGATGACAATAATTCTGAAGCATTGTGATAAAAAGAGCATGGACCATTGTGATTAGAGGGGCCAAGGAGCATTCTGATGACAACGGCATGGAGCATTGTGATGACAAGGGTCATCGAGCATTGTGATGACAGGGGTCATAGAGCATTGTGATGACACGGTTATGGAATATTGTGATGACCAGAATTCTGTAGCACTGTGATGAAAAGGGAATGGAGCATTGTGATTACAGGGGTCATGGAGCATTGTGATGACAATTGTTTAGAACATTGTGAAGACAGTGATCATGGAGCATAGTGATGAAAGGGGCCATGGAGCGTTGTGATGACAGGCTTATGGGACATTGTGTTGCTAGTGGTCGTGGAGCATTGTTAGAAAGGGAACATGGAGCAATTTAATTTCAGGGGCCATGAAAAATTGTGAATACATAGGCCATGGAGTATTCAGATGAATGTCGTCAAGGATCATTGTGACGAAATGTGTCCTGGAATATTGTGATGACACGGTTCATGGAGCATTGCGATGAAAAGGGCCATGGCGAAATGTGAAGAAAGGTGTCATGGGGCATTGTGATGACAGTGGTCATCTAGAATTGTGAAGAAAGATATCATGGAGCACTGGGATGACAGGGGCCATGGAGCATTGTGATGACAGGCATCATGGGGCATTGTGATGACACGGCCATGGAACATTATGATGACAATAATTCTGAAGCATTGTGATAAAAAGAGCATGGACCATTGTGATTAGAGGGGCCAAGGAGCATTCTGATGACAACGGCATGGAGCATTGTGATGACAAGGGTCATCGAGCATTGTGATGACAGGGGTCATAGAGCATTGTGATGACACGGTTATGGAATATTGTGATGACCAGAATTCTGTAGCACTGTGATGAAAAGGGAATGTAGCATTGTGATTACAGGGGTCATGGAGCATTGTGATGACAATTTTTTAGAACATTGTGAAGACAGTGATCATGGAGCATAGTGATGAAAGGGGCCATGGAGCGTTGTGATGACAGGCTTATGGGACATTGTGTTGCTAGTGGTCGTGGAGCATTGTTAGAAAGGGAACATGGAGCAATTTAATTTCAGGGGCCATGAAAAATTGTGAATACATAGGCCATGGAGTATTCAGATGTATGTGGTCAAGGATCATTGTGACGAAATGTGTCCTGGAATATTGTGATGACACGGTTCATGGAGCATTGCGATGACAAGGGCCATGGCGAAATGTGAAGACAGGTGTCATGGGGCATTGTGATGACAGTGGTCATCTAGAATTGTGAAGAAAGATATCATGGAGCACTGGGATGACAGGTGCCATGGAGCATTGTGATGACAGGGGTCATGGGGCATTGTGATGACACGGCCATGGAACATTATGATGACAATAATTCTGGAGCATTGTGATAAAAAGGGCATAGACCATTGTGATTAGAGGAGCCAGGGAGCATTCTGATGACAACGGCATGGAGCATTGTGATGACAAGGGTCATCGAGCATTGTGCCGACAGTGGTCATGAAGCATTGTGATGAATGTGGTCATGGATCATTGTGATGACATGTGTCGTGGAGCATTGTGATGACAGGGGTCATAGAGCATTGTGATGACACGGTTATGGAATATTGTGATGACCAGAATTCTGTAGCACTGTGATGAAAGCGGAATGGAGCATTGTGATTACAGGGGTCATGGAACATTGTGATGACAATTGTTCTAGAACATTTTGAAGACAGGGATCATGGAGCATAGTGATGAAAGGGCCATGGAGCATAGTGATGACTGGCGTCATGGGACAATGTGTTGACAGTGGTCATGGAGCATTGTTAGAAAGGGAACATGGAGCAATTTGATTTCAGGGGCCATGAAAAATTGTGAATACATAGGCCATGGAGTATTCAGATGAATGTGGTCAAGGATCATTGTGACGACAAGTGTCCTGGAATATTGTGATGACACGGTTCATGGAGCATTGTGATGACAAGGGCCATGGCGAAATGTGAAGACAGGTGTCATGGGGCATTGTGATGACAGTGGTCATCTAGAATTGTGAAGATAGATATCATGGAGCACTGGGATGACAGGGGCCATGGAGCATTGTGATGAGAGGGGTCATGGGGCATTTTGATGACACGGCAATGGCACATTATGATGACAAGAATTCTGGAGCATTTTGATAAAAAGGGCATGGACCATTGTGATTCGAGGGACCATGGAGCATTCTGATGACAACGGCATGGAGCATTGTGATGAGAAGTGTCATCGAACATTGTGATAACAGTGGTCATGAAGCATTGTGATGAATGTGGTCTTGGATCATTGTGATGACAAGTGTCGTGGAGCATTGTGATGACAGGGGTCATATAGCATTGTGATGACACAGTTATGGAATATTGTGATGACCAGAATTCTGTAGCACTGTGATGAAAAGGGAATGGAGCATTGTGATTACAGGGGTCATGGAGCATTGTGATGACAAATGTTCTAGAATATTGTGAAGACAGGGATCATGGAGCATAGTGATGAAAGGGGCCATGGTGGATTGCGAAGACAGGCGTCATGGGACAATGTGTTGACAGTGGTCATGGAGCATTGTTAGAAAGGGAACATGGAGCAATTTGATTTCAGGGGCCATGAAAAATTGTGAATACATAGGCCATGGAGTATTCAGATGAATGTGTCAAGGATCATTGTGACGACAAGTGTCCTGGAATATTGTGATGACATGGTTCATGGAGCATTGCGATGACAAGGGCCATGGCGAAATGTGAAGACAGGTGTCATGGGGCTTTGTGATGACAGTGGTCATCTAGAATTGTGAAGAAAGATATCATGGAGCAGTGGGATGACAGGGGACATGGAGCATTGTGATGACAGGTGTCATGGGGCATTGTGATGACACGGCCATGGAACATTATGATGACAAGAATTCTGGAGCATTGTGATAAAAGGGCATGGACCATTGTGATTAGAGGGGCCAAGGAGCATTCTGATGACAAAGACATGGAGCATTGTGATGACAAGTGTCATCGAGCATTGTGATGACAGTGGTCATGAAGCATTGTGATGAATGTGGTCATGGATCATTGTGATGACAAGTGTCGTGGAGCATTGTGATGACAGGGGTCATAGAGCATTGTGATGACACAGTTATGGAATATTGTGATGACCAGAATTCTGTAGCACTGTGATGAAAAGGGAATGGAGCATTGTGATTACAGGGGTCATGGAGCATTGTGATGACAAATGTTCTAGAATATTGTGAAGACAGGGATCATGGAGCATAGTGATGAAAGGGGCCATGGAGGATTGTGAAGACAGGCGTCATGGGACAATGTGTTGACAGTGATCATGGAGCATTGTTAGAAAGGGAACATGGAGCAATTTGATTTCAGGGGCCATGAAAAATTGTGAATACATAGGCCATGGAGTATTCAGATGAATGTGGTCAAGGATCATTGTGACGAAAAGTGTCCTGGAATATTGTGATGACACGGTTCATGAAGCATTGCGATGACAAGGGCCATGGCGAAATGTGAAGACAGGTGTCATGGGGCTTTGTGATGACAGTGGTCATCTAGAATTGTGAAGAAAGATTTCATGGAGCAGTTCGATGACAGGGGCCATGGAGCATTGTGATGGCAGGGGTCATGGGGCATTGTGATGACACGGCCATGGAACATTATGATGACAAGAATTCTGGAGCATTGTGATAAATAAGGCATGGATCATTGTGATTAGAGGGGCCAAGGAGCATTCTGATGACAACGGCATGGAGCATTGTGATGACAAGGGTCATCGAGCATTTTGATGACAGTGGTCATGAAGCATTGTGATGAAAGTGGTCATGGATCATTGTGATGACAAGTGTCGTGGAGCATTGTGATGACAGGGGTCATAGAGCATTGTGATGACACGGTTATGGAATTTTGTGATGACTAGAATTCTGTAGCACTGTGATGAAAAGGGAATGGAGCATTGTGATTACAGCGGTCATGGAGCATTGTGATGAAAATTGTTCTAGAACATTGTGAAGACAGGGAACATGGAGCATAGTGATGAAAGGGGCCATGGAGCATTGTGATGACAGGCGTCATGGGACATTGTGTTGACAGTGGTCATGGAGCAATGTTAGAAAGGGAACATGGAGCAATTTGATTTCAGGGGCCATGAAAAATTGTGAATACATAGGCCATGGAGTATTCAGATGAATGTGGTCAAGGATCATTGTGACGAAAAGTGTCCTGGAATATTGTGATGACACGGTTCATGGAGCATTGCCATGACAAGGGCCATGGCGAAATGTGAAGGCAGGTGTCATGGGGCATTGTGATGACAGTGGTCATCTAGAATTGTGAAGAAAGATATCATGGAGCAGTGTGATGACAGGGGCCATGGAGCATTGTGATGACAGGGGTCATGGGGCATTGTGATGACACGGCCATGGAACATTATGATGACAAGAAGTTTGGAGCATTGTGATAAAAAGGGCATGGACCATTGTGATTAGAGGGGCCAAGGAGCATTCTGATGACAACGGCATGGAGCATTGTGATGACAATGGTCATCGAGCATTGTGATGACAGTGGTCATGAAGCATTGTGATGAATGTGGTCATGGATCATTGTGATGACAAGTGTCGTGGAGCATTGTGATGACAGGGGTCATAGAGCATTGTGATGACACGGTTATGGAATTTTGTGATGACCAGAATTCTGTAGCACTGTTATGAAAAGGGAATGGAGCATTGTGATTACAGGGGTCATGGAGCATTGTGATGACAATTATTCTAGAACATTGTGAAGACAGGGATCATGGAGCATAGTGATGAAAGGGCCATGGAGCATTGTGATGACAGGCGTCATGGGACAATGTGTTGACAGTGGTCATGGAGCATTGTTAGAAAGGGAACATGGAGCAATTTGATTTCAGGGGACATGAAAAATTGTGAATACATAGGCCATGGAGTATTCAGATGAATGTGGTCATGGATCATTGTGATGACAAGTGTCGTGGAGCATTGTGATGACAGGGGTCATAGAGCACTGTGATGACACGGTTATGGAATATTGTGATGACCAGAATTCTGTAGCACTGTGATGGAAAAGGAATAGAGCATTGTGATTACAGGGGTCATGGAGCATTGTGATGACAATTGTTGTAGAACATTGTGATGACAGGGATCATGGAGCATAGTGATGAAAGGGGCCATGGAGCATTGTGATGACAGGCGTCATGGGACATTGTGTTGACAGTGGTCATGGAGCATTGTTAGAAAGGGAACATGGAGCAATTTGATTTCAAGGGCCATGAAAAATTGTGAATACATAGGCCATGGAGTATTCAGATGAATGTGGTCAAGGATCATTGTGACGAAAAGTGTCCTGGAATATTGTGATGACACGGTTCATGGAGCATTGCGATGAAAAGGGCCATGGCGAAATGTGAAGAAAGGTATCATGGGGCACTGTGATGACAGTGGTCATCTAGAATTGTGAAGAAAGATATCATGGAGCACTGGGATGACAGGGGCCATGGAGCATTGTGATGACAGGGGTCATGGGGCATTGTGATGACACGGCAATGGAACATTATGATGACAAGAAGTCTGGAGCATTGTGATAAAAAGGGCATGGACCATTGTGATTAGAGGGGACAAGGAGCATTCTGATGACAACGGCATGGAGCATTGTGATGACAAAGGTCATCGAGCATTGTGATGGCAGTGGTCATGAAGCATTGTGATGAATGTGGTCATGGATCATTGTGATGACAAGTGTCGTGGAGCATTGTGATGACAGGGGTCATAGAGCATTGTGATGACACGGTTATGGAATTTTGTGATGACCAGAATTCTGTAGCACTGTGATGAAAAGGGAATGGTGCATTGTGATTACAGGGGTCATGGATCATTGTGATGACAATTGTTCTAGAACATTGTGAAGACAGGGATCATGGAGCATAGTGATGAAAGGGGCCATGGAGCATTGTGATGACAGGCGTCATGGGACATTGTGTTGACAGTGGTCATGGAGCAATGTTAGAAAGGGAACATGGAGCAATTTGATTTCAGGGGCCATGAAAAATTGTGAATACATAGGCCATGGAGTATTCAGATGAATGTGGTCAAGGATCTTTGTGACGAAAAGTGTACTGGAATATTGTGATGACACGGTTCATGGAGCATTGCGATGACAAGGGCCATGGCGAAATATGAAGACAGGTGTCATGGGGCATTGTGATGACAGTGGTCATTTGGAATTGTGAAGAAAGATATCATGGAGCACTGGGATGACAGGGGCCATAGAGCATTGTGATGACAGGGGTCATGGGGCATTGTGATGACACGGCCATGGAACATTATGATGACAAAAATTCTGGAGCATTGTGATAAATAGGGCATGGACCATTATGATTAGAGGGGCCAAGGAGCATTCTGATGACAACGGCATGGAGCATTGTGATGACAAGTGTCATCGAGCATTGTGATGACAGTTGTCATGAAGCATTGTGATGAATGTGGTCATGGATCATTGTGATGACAAGTGTCGTGCAGCATTGTGATGACAGGGGTCATAGAGCATTGTGAGGACACGGTTATGGAATATTGTGATGACCGGAATTCTGTAGCACTGTGATGAAAAGGGAATGGAGCATTATGATTACAGGGGTCATGGAGCATTGTGATGACAATTGTGCTAGAACATTCTGATGACAAGGATCATGGAGCATAGTGATGAAAGGGGCCATGGAGCATTGTGATGACAGGCGTCATGGGACAATGTGTTGACAGTGGTCATGGAGCATTGTTAGAAAGGGAACATGGAGCAATTTGATTTCAGGGGCCATGAAAAATTGTGAATACATAGGCCATGGAGTATTCAGATGAATGTGGTCAAGGATCATTGTGACGACAAGTGTCCTGGAATATTGTGATGACACGGTTCATGGAGCACTGTGATGACAAGGGCCATGGCGAAATGTGAAGACAGGTGTCATGGGGCATTGTGATGACAGTGGTCATCTAGAATTGTGAAGATAGATATCATGGAGCACTGGGATGACAGGGGCCATGGAGCATTGTGATGACAGGGGTCATGGGGCATTGTGATGACACGGCAATGGAACATTATGATGACAAAAATTCTGGAGCATTGTGATAAAGAGGGCATGGACAATTGTGATTAGAGGAGCCAAGGAGCATTCTGATGACAACGGCATGGAGCATTGTGATGACAAGTGTCATAGAGCATTGTGATGACACTGGTCATGAAGCATTGTGATGAATGTGGTCATGGATCATTGTGATGAAAAGTGTCGTGGAGCATTGTGATGACAGGGGTCATAGAGCATTGTGATGACACGGTTATGGAATATTGTGATGACCAGAATTCTGTAGCACTGTGATGAAAAGGGAATGGAACATTGTGATTACAGGGGTCATGGATCATTGTGATGACAATTGTTCTAGAACATTGTGAAGACAGGGATCATCGAGCATAGTGATGAAAGGGGCCATGGAGCATTGTGATGACAGGCGTCATGGGACATTGTGTTGGCAGTGGTCAAGGAGCATTGTTAGAAAGGGAACATGGAGCAATTTGATTTCAGGGGCCATGAAAAATTGTGAATACATATGCCATGGAGTATTCAGATGAATGTGGTCAAGGATCATTGTGACGAAAAGTGTACTGGAATATTGTGATGACACGGTTCATGGAGCATTGCGATGACAAGGGCCATGGCGAAATATGATGACAGGTGTCATGGGGCATTGTGATGACAGTGGTCATTTGGAATTGTGAAGAAAGATATCATGGAGCACTGGGATGAAACGGGCCATGGAGCATTGTGATGACAGGGGTCATGGGGCATTGTGATGACACGGCCATGGAACATTATGATGACAAGAATTCTGGAGCATTGTGATAAATAGGGCATGGACCATTGTGATTAGAGGGGCCAAGGAGCATTCTGATGACAACGGCATGGAGCATTGTGATGACCAGTGTCATCGAGCATTGTGATGACAGTGGTCATGAAGCATTGTGATGAATGTGGTCATGGATCATTGTGATGACAAGTGTCTTTTAGCATTGTGATGACAGGGGTCATAGAGCATTGTGATGACACGGTTATGGAATATTGTGATGACCAGAATTGTTTAGCACTGTGATGAAAAGGGAATGGAGCATTGTGATTACTGGGGTCATGGAGCATTGTGATGACAATTGTTCTAGAACATTGTGATGACAGGGATCATGGAGCATAGTGATGAAAGGGGCCATGGAGCATTGTGATGACAGGCGTCATGGGACATTGTGTTGACAGTGGTCATGGAGCATTGTTAGAAAGGGAACATGGAGCAATTTGATTTCAGGGGCCATGAAAAATTGTGAATACATAGGCCATGGAGTATTCAGATGAATGTGGTCAAGGATCATTGTGATGAAAAGTGTCCTGGAATATTGTGATGACACGGTTCATGGAGCATTGCGATGACAAGGGCCATGGCGAAATATGAAGACAGGTGTCATGGGGCATTGTGATGACAGTGGTCATTTGGAATTGTGAAGAAAGATATCATGGAGCACTGGGATGACAGGGGCCATAGAGCATTGTGATGACAGGGGTCATGGGGCATTGTGATGACACGGCCATGGAACATTATGATGACAAAAATTCTGGAGCATTGTGATAAATAGGGCATGGACCATTGTGATTAGAGGGGCCAAGGAGCATTCTGATGACAACGGCATGGAGCATTGTGATGACAAGTGTCATCGAGCATTGTGATGACAGTTGTCATGAAGCATTGTGATGAATGTGGTCATGGATCATTGTGATGACAAGTGTCGTGGAGCATTGTGATGACAGGTGTCATAGAGCATTGTGAGGACACGGTTATGGAATATTGTGATGACCGGAATTCTGTAGCACTGTGATGAAAAGGGAATGGAGCATTATGATTACAGGGGTCATGGAGCATTGTGATGACAATTGTGCTAGAACATTCTGATGACAAGGATCATGGAGCATAGTGATGAAAGGGGCCATGGAGCATTGTGATGACAGGCGTCATGGGACAATGTGTTGACAGTGGTCATGGAGCATTGTTAGAAAGGGAACATGGAGCAATTTGATTTCAGGGGCCATGAAAAATTGTGAATACATAGGCCATGGAGTATTCAGATGAATGTGGTCAAGGATCATTGTGACGACAAGTGTCCTGGAATATTGTGATGACACGGTTCATGGAGCATTGCGATGAAAAGGGCCATGGCGAAATGTGAAGAAAGGTGTCATGGGGCATTGTGATGACAGTGGTCATCTAGAATTGTGAAGAAAGATATCATGGAGCACTGGGATGACAGGGGCCATGGAGCATTGTGATGACAGGGATCATGGGGCATTGTGATGACACGGCCATGGAACATTATGATGACAATAATTCTGAAGCATTGTGATAAAAAGAGCATGGACCATTGTGATTAGAGGGGCCAAGGAGCATTCTGATGACAACGGCATGGAGCATTGTGATGACAAGGGTCATCGAGCATTGTGATGACAGGGGTCATAGAGCATTGTGATGACACGGTTATGGAATATTGTGATGACCAGAATTCTGTAGCACTGTGATGAAAAGGGAATGGAGCATTGTGATTACAGGGGTCATGGAGCATTGTGATGACAATTGTTTAGAACATTGTAAAGACAGTGATCATGGAGCATAGTGATGAAGGGGCCATGGAGCGTTGTGATGACAGGCTTATGGGACATTGTGTTGCTAGTGGTCGTGGAGCATTGTTAGAAAGGGAACATGGAGCAATTTAATTTCAGGGGCCATGAAAAATTGTGAATACATAGGCCATGGAGTATGCAGATGAATGTGGTCAAGGATCATTGTGACGAAATGTGTCCTGGAATATTGTGATGACACGGTTCATGGAGCATTGCGATGAAAAGGGCCATGGCGAAATGTGAAGAAAGGTGTCATGGGGCATTGTGATGACAGTGGTCATCTAGAATTGTGAAGAAAGATATCATGGAGCACTGGGATGACAGGGGCCATGGAGCATTGTGATGACAGGCATCATGGGGCATTGTGATGACACGGCCATGGAACATTATGATGACAAAAATTCTGAAGCATTGTGATAAAAAGAGCATGGACCATTGTGATTAGAGGGGCCAAGGAGCATTCTGATGACAACGGCATGGAGCATTGTGATGACAAGGGTCATCGAGCATTGTGATGACAGGGGTCATAGAGCATTGTGATGACACGGTTATGGAATATTGTGATGACCAGAATTCTGTAGCACTGTGATGAAAAGGGAATGTAGCATTGTGATTACAGGGGTCATGGAGCATTGTGATGACAATTTTTTAGAACATTGTGAAGACAGTGATCATGGAGCATAGTGATGAAAGGGGCCATGGAGCGTTGTGATGACAGGCTTATGGGACATTGTGTTGCTAGTGGTCGTGGAGCATTGTTAGAAAGGGAACATGGAGCAATTTAATTTCAGGGGCCATGAAAAATTGTGAATACATAGGCCATGGAGTATTCAGATGTATGTGGTCAAGGATCATTGTGACGAAATGTGTCCTGGAATATTCTGATGACACGGTTCATGGAGCATTGCGATGACAAGGGCCATGGCGAAATGTGAAGACAGGTGTCATGGGGCATTGTGATGACAGTGGTCATCTAGAATTGTGAAGAAAGATATCATGGAGCACTGGGATGACAGGTGCCATGGAGCATTGTGATGACAGGGGTCATGGGGCATTGTGATGACACGGCCATGGAACATTATGATGACAATAATTCTGGAGCATTGTGATAAAAAGGGCATAGACCATTGTGATTAGAGGAGCCAGGGAGCATTCTGATGACAACGGCATGGAGCATTGTGATGACAAGGGTCATCGAGCATTGTGCCGACAGTGGTCATGAAGCATTGTGATGAATGTGGTCATGGATCATTGTGATGACATGTGTCGTGGAGCATTGTGATGACAGGGGTCATAGAGCATTGTGATGACACGGTTATGGAATATTGTGATGACCAGAATTCTGTAGCACTGTGATGAAAGCGGAATGGAGCATTGTGATTACAGGGGTCATGGAACATTGTGATGACAATTGTTCTAGAACATTTTGAAGACAGGGATCATGGAGCATAGTGATGAAAGGGCCATGGAGCATAGTGATGACTGGCGTCATGGGACAATGTGTTGACAGTGGTCATGGAGCATTGTTAGAAAGGGAACATGGAGCAATTTGATTTCAGGGGCCATGAAAAATTGTGAATACATAGGCCATGGAGTATTCAGATGAATGTGGTCAAGGATCATTGTGACGACAAGTGTCCTGGAATATTGTGATGACACGGTTCATGGAGCATTGTGATGACAAGGGCCATGGCGAAATGTGAAGACAGGTGTCATGGGGCATTGTGATGACAGTGGTCATCTAGAATTGTGAAGATAGATATCATGGAGCACTGGGATGACAGGGGCCATGGAGCATTGTGATGAGAGGGGTCATGGGGCATTTTGATGACACGGCAATGGCACATTATGATGACAAGAATTCTGGAGCATTTTGATAAAAAGGGCATGGACCATTGTGATTCGAGGGACCATGGAGCATTCTGATGACAACGGCATGGAGCATTGTGATGAGAAGTGTCATCGAACATTGTGATAACAGTGGTCATGAAGCATTGGGATGAATGTGGTCTTGGATCATTGTGATGACAAGTGTCGTGGAGCATTGTGATGACAGGGGTCATATAGCATTGTGATGACACAGTTATGGAATATTGTGATGACCAGAATTCTGTAGCACTGTGATGAAAAGGGAATGGAGCATTGTGATTACAGGGGTCATGGAGCATTGTGATGACAAATGTTCTAGAATATTGTGAAGACAGGGATCATGGAGCATAGTGATGAAAGGGGCCATGGAGGATTGCGAAGACAGGCGTCATGGGACAATGTGTTGACAGTGGTCATGGAGCATTGTTAGAAAGGGAACATGGAGCAATTTGATTTCAGGGGCCATGAAAAATTGTGAATACATAGGCCATGGAGTATTCAGATGAATGTGTCAAGGATCATTGTGACGACAAGTGTCCTGGAATATTGTGATGACATGGTTCATGGAGCATTGCGATGACAAGGGCCATGGCGAAATGTGAAGACAGGTGTCATGGGGCTTTGTGATGACAGTGGTCATCTAGAATTGTGAAGAAAGATATCATGGAGCAGTGGGATGACAGGGGACATGGAGCATTGTGATGACAGGTGTCATGGGGCATTGTGATGACACGGCCATGGAACATTATGATGACAAGAATTCTGGAGCATTGTGATAAAAGGGCATGGACCATTGTGATTAGAGGGGCCAAGGAGCATTCTGATGACAAAGACATGGAGCATTGTGATGACAAGTTCATCGAGCATTTTGATGACAGTGGTCATGAAGCATTGTGATGAATGTGGTCATGGATCATTGTGATGACAAGTGTCGTGGAGCATTGTGATGACAGGGGTCATAGAGCATTGTGATGACACAGTTATGGAATATTGTGATGACCAGAATTCTGTAGCACTGTGATGAAAAGGGAATGGAGCATTGTGATTACAGGGGTCATGGAGCATTGTGATGACAAATGTTCTAGAATATTGTGAAGACAGGGATCATGGAGCATAGTGATGAAAGGGGCCATGGAGGATTGTGAAGACAGGCGTCATGGGACAATGTGTTGACAGTGATCATGGAGCATTGTTAGAAAGGGAACATGGAGCAATTTGATTTCAGGGGCCATGAAAAATTGTGAATACATAGGCCATGGAGTATTCAGATGAATGTGGTCAAGGATCATTGTGACGAAAAGTGTCCTGGAATATTGTGATGACACGGTTCATGAAGCATTGCGATGACAAGGGCCATGGCGAAATGTGAAGACAGGTGTCATGGGGCTTTGTGATGACAGTGGTCATCTAGAATTGTGAAGAAAGATTTCATGGAGCAGTTCGATGACAGGGGCCATGGAGCATTGTGATGGCAGGGGTCATGGGGCATTGTGATGACACGGCCATGGAACATTATGATGACAAGAATTCTGGAGCATTGTGATAAATAAGGCATGGATCATTGTGATTAGAGGGGCCAAGGAGCATTCTGATGACAACGGCATGGAGCATTGTGATGACAAGGGTCATCGAGCATTTTGATGACAGTGGTCATGAAGCATTGTGATGAAAGTGGTCATGGATCATTGTGATGACAAGTGTCGTGGAGCATTGTGATGACAGGGGTCATAGAGCATTGTGATGACACGGTTATGGAATTTTGTGATGACTAGAATTCTGTAGCACTGTGATGAAAAGGGAATGGAGCATTGTGATTACAGCGGTCATGGAGCATTGTGATGAAAATTGTTCTAGAACATTGTGAAGACAGGGAACATGGAGCATAGTGATGAAAGGGGCCATGGAGCATTGTGATGACAGGCGTCATGGGACATTGTGTTGACAGTGGTCATGGAGCAATGTTAGAAAGGGAACATGGAGCAATTTGATTTCAGGGGCCATGAAAAATTGTGAATACATAGGCCATGGAGTATTCAGATGAATGTGGTCAAGGATCATTGTGACGAAAAGTGTCCTGGAATATTGTGATGACACGGTTCATGGAGCATTGCCATGACAAGGGCCATGGCGAAATGTGAAGGCAGGTGTCATGGGGCATTGTGATGACAGTGGTCATCTAGAATTGTGAAGAAAGATATCATGGAGCAGTGGGATGACAGGGGCCATGGAGCATTGTGATGACAGGGGTCATGGGGCATTGTGATGACACGGCCATGGAACATTATGATGACAAGAAGTTTGGAGCATTGTGATAAAAAGGGCATGGACCATTGTGATTAGAGGGGCCAAGGAGCATTCTGATGACAACGGCATGGAGCATTGTGATGACAATGGTCATCGAGCATTGTGATGACAGTGGTCATGAAGCATTGTGATGAATGTGGTCATGGATCATTGTGATGACAAGTGTCGTGGAGCATTGTGATGACAGGGGTCATAGAGCATTGTGATGACACGGTTATGGAATTTTGTGATGACCAGAATTCTGTAGCACTGTTATGAAAAGGGAATGGAGCATTGTGATTACAGGGGTCATGGAGCATTGTGATGACAATTATTCTAGAACATTGTGAAGACAGGGATCATGGAGCATAGTGATGAAAGGGCCATGGAGCATTGTGATGACAGGCGTCATGGGACAATGTGTTGACAGTGGTCATGGAGCATTGTTAGAAAGGGAACATGGAGCAATTTGATTTCAGGGGACATGAAAAATTGTGAATACATAGGCCATGGAGTATTCAGATGAATGTGGTCATGGATCATTGTGATGACAAGTGTCGTGGAGCATTGTGATGACAGGGGTCATAGAGCACTGTGATGACACGGTTATGGAATATTGTGATGACCAGAATTCTGTAGCACTGTGATGGAAAAGGAATAGAGCATTGTGATTACAGGGGTCATGGAGCATTGTGATGACAATTGTTGTAGAACATTGTGATGACAGGGATCATGGAGCATAGTGATGAAAGGGGCCATGGAGCATTGTGATGACAGGCGTCATGGGACATTGTGTTGACAGTGGTCATGGAGCATTGTTAGAAAGGGAACATGGAGCAATTTGATTTCAAGGGCCATGAAAAATTGTGAATACATAGGCCATGGAGTATTCAGATGAATGTGGTCAAGGATCATTGTGACGAAAAGTGTCCTGGAATATTGTGATGACACGGTTCATGGAGCATTGCGATGAAAAGGGCCATGGCGAAATGTGAAGAAAGGTATCATGGGGCACTGTGATGACAGTGGTCATCTAGAATTGTGAAGAAAGATATCATGGAGCACTGGGATGACAGGGGCCATGGAGCATTGTGATGACAGGGGTCATGGGGCATTGTGATGACACGGCAATGGAACATTATGATGACAAGAAGTCTGGAGCATTGTGATAAAAAGGGCATGGACCATTGTGATTAGAGGGGACAAGGAGCATTCTGATGACAACGGCATGGAGCATTGTGATGACAAAGGTCATCGAGCATTGTGATGGCAGTGGTCATGAAGCATTGTGATGAATGTGGTCATGGATCATTGTGATGACAAGTGTCGTGGAGCATTGTGATGACAGGGGTCATAGAGCATTGTGATGACACGGTTATGGAATTTTGTGATGACCAGAATTCTGTAGCACTGTGATGAAAAGGGAATGGTGCATTGTGATTACAGGGGTCATGGATCATTGTGATGACAATTGTTCTAGAACATTGTGAAGACAGGGATCATGGAGCATAGTGATGAAAGGGGCCATGGAGCATTGTGATGACAGGCGTCATGGGACATTGTGTTGGCAGTGGTCATGGAGCATTGTTAGAAAAGGAACATGGAGCAATTTGATTTCAGGGGCCATGAAAAATTATGGATACATAGGCCATGGAGTATTCAGATGAATGTGGTCAAGGATCATTGTGACGAAAAGTGTACTGGAATATTGTGATGACACGGTTCATGGAGCATTGTGATGACAAGTGCCATGGCGAAATATGAAGACAGGTGTCATGGGGCATTGTGATGACAGTGGTCATTTGGAATTGTGAAGAAAGATATCATGGAGCACTGGGATGACAGGGGCCATGGAGCATTGTGATGACAGGGGTCATGGGGCATTGTGATGACACAGCCATGGAACATTATGATGACAAGAATTCTGGAGCATTGTGATAAATAGGGCATGGACCATTGTGATTAGAGGGGCCAAGGAGCATTCTGATGACAACGGCATGGAGCATTGTGATGACAAGGGTCATCGAGCATTGTGATGACAGTGGTCAGGAAGCATTGTGATGAATGTGGTTATGGATCATTGTGATGACAAGTGTCGTGGAGCATTGTGATGACAGGGGTCATAGAGCATTGTGATGACACGGTTATGGAACATTGTGATGACCGGAATTCTGTAGCACTGTGAGAAAAAGGGAATGGAGCATTATGATTACAGGGGTCATGGAGCATTGTGATGACAATTGTTCTAGAACATTCTGATGACAGGGATCATGGAGCATAGTGATGAAAGGGGCCATGGAGCATTGTGATGACAGGCGTCATGGGACAATGTGTTGACAGTGGTCATGGAGCATTGTTAGAAAGGGAACATGGAGCAATTTGATTTCAGGGGCCATGAAAAAATGTGAATACATAGGCCATGGAGTATTCAGATCAATGTGGTCATGGATCATTGTGATGACAAGTGTCGTGGAGCATTGTGATGACAGGTGTCATAGAGCATGGTGATGACATGGTTATGGAATATTGTGATGACCAGAATTCTGTAGCACTGTGATGAAAAGCGAATGGAGAATTGTGATTACAGGGGTCAAGAAGCATTGTGATAACAATTGTTCTAGAACATTGTGATGACAGGGATCATGGAGCATAGTGATGAAAGGGCCCATGGAGCATTGTGGTGACAGGCGTCATGGGACAATGTGTTGACAGTGGTCATGGAGCATTGTTAGAAAGGGAACATGGAGCAATTTGATTTCAGGGGCCATGAAAAATTGTGAATACATAGGCCATGGAGTATTCAGATGAATGTGGTCAAGGATCATTGTGACGACAAGTGTCCTGGAATATTGTGATGACACGGTTCATGAAGCATTGCGATGACAAGGGCCATGGCGAAATGTGAAGACAGGTGTCATGGGGCTTTGTGATGACAGTGGTCATCTAGAATTGTGAAAAAAGATATCATGGAGCAGTGGGATGACAGGGGCCATGGAGCATTGTGATGACAGGGGTCATGGGGCATTGTGATGACACGGCCATGGAACATTATGATGACAAGAATTCTGGAGCATTGTGATACATAGGGCATGGACCATTGTGAGTAGAGGGGCCAAGGAGCATTCTGATGACAACGGCATGGAGCATTGTGATGACAAGGGTCATCGAGGATTGTGATGACAGTGGTCATGAAGCATTGTGATGAAAGTGGTCATGGATCATTGTGATGACAAGTGTCATGGAGCATTGTGATGACAGGGGTCATAGAGCATTGTGATGACACGGTTATGGAATTTTGTGATGACCAGAATTCTGTAGCACTGTGATGAAAAGGGAACGGAGCATTGTGATTACAGCGGTCATGGAGCATTGTGATGACAATTGTTCTAGAACATTGTGAAGACAGGGAACATGGAGCATAGTGATGAAAGCGGCCATGGAGCATTGTGATGACAGGCGTCATGGGATATTGTGTTGACAGTGGTCATGGAGCAATGTTAGAAAGGGAACATGGAGCAATTTGATTTCAGGGGCCATGAAAAATTGTGAATACATAGGCCATGGAGTATTCAGATGAATGTGGTCAAGGATCATTGTGACGAAAAGTGTCCTGGAATATTGTGATGACACGGTTCATGGAGCATTGCGATGAAAAGGGCCATGGCGAAATGTGAAGACAGGTGTCATGGGGCATTGTGATGACAGTGGTCATCTAGAATTGTGAAGAATGATATCATGGAGCACTGGGATGACAGGGGCCATGGAGCATTGTGATGACAGGAGTCATGGGGCATTGTGATGACACGGCCATGGAACATTATGATGACAATAATTCTGAAGCATTGTGATAAAAAGTGCATGGACCATTGTGATTAGAGGGGCCAAGGAGCATTCTGATGACAACGGCATGGAGCATTGTGATGACAAGTGTCATCGAGCATTGTGATGACAGGGGTCATAGAGCATTGTGATGACACGGTTATGGAATATTGTGATGACCAGAATTCTGTAGCACTGTGATGAAAAGGGAATGGAGCATTGTGATTACAGGGGTCATGGAGCATTGTGATGACAATTGTTCTAGAACATTTTGAAGACAGGGATCATGGAGCATAGTGATGAAAGGGGCCATGGAGCGTTGTGATGACAGGCTTATGGGACATTGTGTTGATAGTGGTCATGGAGCATTGTTAGAAATGGAACATGGAGGAATTTAATTTCAGGGGCCATGAAAAATTGTGAATACATAGGCCAAGGAATATTCAGATGAATGTGGTCAAGGATCATTGTGACGACAAGTGTCCTGGAATATTGTGATGACACGGTTCATGGAGCATTGCGATGACAAGGGCCATGGCGAAATGTGAAGACAGGTGTCATGGGGCATTGTGATGAGAGTGGTCATCTAGAATTGTGAAGAAAGATATCATGGAGCACTGGGATGACAGGGGCTATGGAGCATTGTGATGACAGGGGTCATGGGGCATTGTGATGACACGGCCATGGAACATTATGATGACAATAATTCTGGAGCATTGTGATAAAAAGGGCATAGACCATTGTGATTAGAGGGGCCAAGGAGCATTCTGATGACAACGGCATGGAGCATTGTGATGAAAAGGGTCATCGAGCATTGTGATGGCAGTGGTCATGAAGCATTGTGATGAATGTGTTCATGGATCATTGTGATGACAAGTGTCGTGGAGCATTGTGATGACAGGGTTCATAGAGCATTGTGATGACACGGTTATGTAATATTGTGTTGACCAGAATTCTGTAGCACTGTGATGAAAAGGGAATGGAGCATTGTGATTACAGGGGTCATGGAGCATTGTGATGACAATTGTTCTAGAACATTGTGATGACAGGGATCATGGAGCATAGTGATGAAAGGGGCCATGGAGCATTGTGATGATAGGCGTCATGGGACATTGTGTTGACAGTGGTCATGGGGCATTGTTAGAAAGGGAACATGGAGCAATTTGATTTCAGGGGCCATGAAAAATTGTGAATACATAGGCCATGGAATATTCAGATGAATGTGGTCAAGGATCATTGTGACGACAAGTGTCCTGGAATATTGTGATGACACGGTTCATGGAGCATTGCGATGACAAGGGCCATGGCGAAATGTGAAGACATGTGTCATGGGGCATTGTGATGACAGTGGTCATCTAGAATTGTGAAGAAAGATATCATGGAGCACTGGGATGACAGGGGCCATGGAGCATTGTGAAGACAGGGGTCATGGGGCATTGTGATGACACGGCCATGGAACATTATGATGAAAAGATTTCGGGAGCATTGTGATAAAAAGAGCATGGACCATTGTTATTAGAGGGGCCAAGGAGCATTCTGATGACAACGGCATGGAGCATTGTGATGACAAGTGTCATCGAGCATTGTGATGACAGTGGTCATGAAGCATTGTGATGAATGTGGTCATGGATCATTGTGATGAAAAGTGTCGTGGAGCATTGTGATGACAGGGGTCATAGAGCATTGTGATGACACGGTTATGGAATATTGTGATGACCAGAATTCTGTAGCACTGTGATGAAAAGGGAATGGAGCATTGTGATTACAGGGGTCATGGAGCATTGTGATGACAATTGTTCTAGAACATTGTGATGACAGGGATCATGGAGCATAGTGATGAAAGGGGCCATGGAGCATTGTGATGACAGGCGTCATGGGACTTTGTGTTGACAGTGGTCATGGAGCATTGTTAGAAAGGGAACATGGAGCATTTTGATTTCAGGGGCCATGAAAAATTGTGAATACATAGACCATGGATTATTCAGATGAATGTGGTCATGGATCATTGGGACGAAATGTGTCCTGGAATATTGTGATGACACGGTTCATGGAGCATTGCGATGACAAGGGCCATGGCGAAATGTGAAGACAGGTGTCATGGGGCATTGTGATGACAGTGATCATCTAGAATTGTGAAGAAAGATATCATGGAGCACTGGGATGACAGGGGCCATGGAGCATTGTGATGACAGGGGTCATGGGGCATTGTGATGACACGGCCATGGAACATTATGATGACAAGAATTCTGGAGCATTGTGATAAAAAGGGCATGGACCATTGTGATTAGAGGGGCCAAGGAGCATTCTGATGACAATGGCATGGAGCATTGTGATGACAAGTGTTATCGAGCATTGTGTTGACAGTGGTCATGAAGCATTGTGATGAATGTGGTCATGGATCATTGTGATGACAAATGTCGTGGAGCATTGTGATGATAGGGGTCATAGAGCATTGTGATGACACAGTTATGGAATATTGTGATGACCAGAACTCTGTAGCACTGTGATGAAAAGGGAATGGAGCATTGTGATTACAGGGGTCATGGAGCATTGTGATGACAATTGTTGTAGAACATTTTGAAGACAGGGATCATGGAGCATAGTTATTAAAGGGGCCATGGAGCATTGTGATGACAGGCGTCATGGCACATTGTGTTGACAGTGGTCATGGAGCATTGTTAGAAAGGGAACATGGAGCAATTTGATTTCAGGGGACATGAAAAATTTTGAATACATAGGCCATGGAGTATTCAGATGAATGTGGTCAAGGATCATTGTGATGAAAAGTGTCCTGGAATATTGTGATGACACGGTTCATGGAGCATTGCGTTGACAAGGGCCATGGCGAAATGTGAAGACAGGTGTCATGGGGCATTGTGATGACAGTGGTCATGTAGAATTGTGAAGAAAGATATCATGGAGCACTGGGATGACAGGGGCCATGGAGCATTGTGATGACAGGGGTCATGGGGCATTGTGATGACACGGCCATGGAACATTATGATGACAAGAATTCTGAAGCATTGTGATAAAAAGAGCATGGACCATTGTGATTAGAGGGGCCAAGGAGCATTCTGATGACAACGGCATGGAGCATTGTGATGACAAGGGTCATCGAGCATTGTGATGACAGGGGTCATAGAGCATTGTGATGACACGGTTATGGAATATTGTGATGACCAGAATTCTGTAGCACTGTGATGAAAAGGGAATGGAGCATTGTGATGACAGGCGTCATGGGACAATGTGTTGACAGTGGTCATGGAGCATTGTTAGAAAGGGGACATGGAGCAATTTGATTTCAGGGGCCATGAGAAATTGTGAATACATAGGCCATGGAGTATTCAGATGAATGTGGTCATGAATCATTGTGATGACAAGTGTCGTGGAGCATTGTGATGACAGGGGTCATAGAGCATTGTGATGACACGGTTATGGAATATTGTGATGACCAGAATTCTGTAGCACTGTGATGAAAAGGGAATGGAGAATTGTGATTACAGGGGTCATGGAGCATTGTGATGACAAATGTTCTAGAATATTGTGAAGACAAGGATCATGGAGCATAGTGATGAAAGGGGCCATGGAGGATTGTGAAGACAGGCGTCATGGGACAATGTGTTGACAGTGGTCATGGAGCATTTTTAGAAAGGGAATATGGAGCAATTTGATTTCAGGGGCAATGAAAAATTGTGAATACATAGGCCATGGAGTATTCAGATGAATGTGGTCAAGGATCATTGTGACGACAAGTGTCCTGGAATATTGTGATGACACGGATCATGGAGCATTGCGATGACAAGGGCCATGGCGAAATGTGAAGACAGGTGTCATGGGGCTTAGTGATGACAGTGGTCATCTAGAATTGTGAAGAAAGATATCATGGAGCACTGGGATGACAGGGGCCATGGAGCATTGTGATGACAGGGGTCATGGGGCATTGTGATGACACGGCCATGGAACATTATGATGACAAGAAGTCTGGAGCATTGTGATAAAAGGGCATGGACCATTGTGATTAGAGGGGCCAAGGAGCATTCTGATGACAACGGCATGGAGCATTGTGATGACAAGGGTCATCGAGCATTGTGATGATTGTGGACATGAAGCATTGTGATGAATGTGGTTATGGATCATTGTGATGACAAGTGTCGTGGAACATTGTGATGACAGGGGTCATAGAGCATTGTGATGACACGGTTATGGAATATTGTGATGACCAGAATTCTGTAGCACTGTGATGAAAAGGGAATGGAGAATTGTGATTACAGGGGTCATGGAGCATTGTGATGACAATTGTTCTAGAACATTGTGAAGACAGGGATCATGGAGCATAGTGATGAAAGGGGCCATGGAGCATTGTGATGACAGGCGTCATGGGACAATGTGTTGACAGTGGTCATGGAGCATTGTTAGAAAGGGAATATGGAGCAATTTGATTTCAGGGGCCATGAAAAATTGTGAATACATAGGCCATGGAGTATTCCGATGAATGTGGTCAAGGATCTTTGTGACGAAAAGTGTACTGGTATATTGTGATGACACGGTTCATGGAGCCTTGCGATGACATGGGCCATGGCGAAATATGAAGACAGGTGTCATGGGGCATTGTGATGACAGTGGTCATGTAGAATTGTGAAGAAAGATATCATGGAGCACTGGGATGAAAGGGGCCATGGAGCATTGTGATGACAGGGGTCATGGGGCATTGTGATGACACGGCCATGGAACATTATGATGACAAGAATTCTGGAGCATTGTGATAAAAAGAGAATGGAGAATTGTGATTAGAGGGGCCAAGGTGCATTCTGATGACAACGGCATGGAGCATTGTGATGACAAGGGTCATCGAGGATTGTGATGACAGTGGTCATGAAGCATTGTGATGAATGTGGTCATGGATCATTGTGATGACAAGTGTCGTGGAGCATTGTGATGACAGGGGTCATAGAGCATTGTGATGACACGGATATGGAATTTTGTGATGACCAGAATTCTGTAGCACTGTTATGAAAAGGGAATGGAGCATTGTGATTACAGGGGTCATGGAGCATTGTGATGACAATTGTTCTAGAACATTGTGAAGACAGGGATCATGGAGCATAGTGATGAAAGGGCCATGGAGCATTGTGATGACAGGCGTCATGGGACAATGTGTTGACAGTGGTCATGGAGCATTGTTAGAAAGGTAACATGGAGCAATTTGATTTCAAGGGACATGAAAAATTGTGAATACATAGGCCATGGAGTATTCAGATGAATGTGGTCATGGATCATTGTGATGACATGTGTCGTGGAGCATTGTGATGACAGGGGTCATAGAGCACTGTGATGACACGGTTATGGAATATTGTGATGACCAGAATTCTGTAGCACTGTGATGAAAAAGGAATAGAGCATTGTGATTAGAGGGGTCATGGAGCATTGTGATTACAATTGTTGTAGAACATTGTGATGACAGGGATCATGGAGCATAGTGATGAAAGGGGCCATGGAGCATTGTGATGACAGGCGTCATGGGACATTGTGTTGACAGTGGTCATGGAGCATTGTTAGAAAGGGAACATGGAGCAATTTGATTTCAAGGGCCATGAAAAATTGTGAATACATAGGCCATGGAGTATTCAGATGAATGTGGGCAAGGATCATTGTGACGAAAAGTGTCCTGGAATATTGTGATGACACGGTTCATGGAGCATTGCGATGAAAAGGGCCATGGCGAAATGTGAAGAAAGGTGTCATGGGGCATTGTGATGACAGTGGTCATCTAGAATTGTGAAGAAAGATATCATGGAGCACTGGGATGACAGGGGCCATGGAGCATTGTGATGACAGGGGTCATGGGGCATTGTGATGACACGGCCATGGAACATTATGATGACAAGAAGTCTGGAGCATTGTGATAAAAAGGGCATGGACCATTGTGATTAGAGGGGACAAGGAGCATTCTGATGACAACGGCATGGAGCATTGTGATGACAAAGGTCATCGAGCATTGTGATGGCAGTGGTCATGAAGCATTGTGATGAATGTGGTCATGGATCATTGTGATGACAAGTGTCGTGGAGCATTGTGATGACAGGGGTCATAGAGCATTGTGATGACACGGTTATGGAATTTTGTGATGACCAGTATTCTGTAGCACTGTGATGAAAAGGGAATGGTGCATTGTGATTACAGGGGTCATGGAGCATTGTGATGACAATTGTTCTAGAACATTGTGAAGACAGGGATCATCGAGCATAGTGATGAAACGGGCCATGGAGCATTGTGATGACAGGCGTCATGGGACATTGTGTTGGCAGTGGTCATGGAGCATTGTTAGAAAGGGAACATGGAGCAATTTGATTTCAGGGGCCATGAAAAATTATGAATACATAGGCCATGGAGTATTCAGATGAATGTGGTCAAGGATCATTGTGACAAAAAGTGTCCTGGAATATTGTGATGACACGGTTCATGGAGCATTGTGATGACAAGTGCCATGGCGAAATATGAAGACAGGTGTCATGGGGCATTGTGATGACAGTGGTCATTTGGAATTGTGAAGAAAGATATCATGGAGCACTGGGATGACAGGGGCCATGGAGCATTGTGATGACAGGGGTCATGGGGCATTGTGATGACACGGCCATGGAACATTATGATGACAAGAATTCTGGAGCATTGTGATAAATAGGGCATGGACCATTGTGATTAGAGGGGCCAAGGAGCATTCTGATGACAACGGCATGGAGCATTGTGATGACAAGGGTCATCGAGCATTGTGATGACAGTGGTCAGGAAGCATTGTGATGAATGTGGTCATGGATCATTGTGATGACAAGTGTCGTGGAGCATTGTGATGACAGGGGTCATAGAGCATTGTGATGACACGGTTATGGAACATTGTGATGACCGGAATTCTGTAGCACTGTGAGGAAAAGGGAATGGAGCATTATGATTACAGGGGTCATGGAGCATTGTGATGACAATTGTTCTAGAACATTCTGATGACAGGGATCATG
Source organism: Eschrichtius robustus (assembly GCF_028021215.1). Lineage (NCBI taxonomy): Eukaryota > Metazoa > Chordata > Mammalia > Artiodactyla > Eschrichtiidae > Eschrichtius > Eschrichtius robustus. The sequence goes on along the minus strand of NW_027175249.1, from coordinate 2,430,907 downwards.
GAGCATAGTGATGAAAGGGGCCATGGAGCATTGTGATGACAGGCGTCATGGGACAATGTGTTGACAGTGGTCATGGAGCATTGTTAGAAAGGGAACATGGAGCAATTTGATTTCAGGGGCCATGAAAAACTGTGAATACATAGGCCATGGAGTATTCAGATCAATGTGGTCATGGATCATTGTGATGACAAGTGTCGTGGAGCATTGTGATGACAGGTGTCATAGAGCATTGTGATGACATGGTTATGGAATATTGTGATGACCAGAATTCTGTAGCAGTGTGATGAAAAGCGAATGGAGAATTGTGATTACAGGGGTCAAGAAGCATTGTGATAACAATTGTTCTAGAACATTGTGATGACAGGGATCATGGAGCATAGTGATGAAAGGGCCCATGGAGCATTGTGATGACAGGCGTCATGGGACAATGTGTTGACAGTGGTCATGGAGCATTGTTAGAAAGGGAACATGGAGCAATTTGATTTCAGGGGCCATGAAAAATTGTGAATACATAGGCCATGGAGTATTCAGATGAATGTGGTCAAGGATCATTGTGACGACAAGTGTCCTGGAATATTGTGATGACAAGGTTCATGAAGCATTGCGATGAGAAGGGCCATGGCGAAATGTGAAGACAGGTGTCATGGGGCTTTGTGATGACAGTGGTCATCTAGAATTGTGAAAAAAGATATCATGGAGCAGTGGGATGACAGGGGCCATGGAGCATTGTGATGACAGGGGTCATGGGGCTTTGTGATGACACGGCCATGGAACATTATGATGACAAGAATTCTGGAGCATTGTGATACATAGGGCATGGACCATTGTGAGTAGAGGGGCCAAGGAGCATTCTGATGACAACGGCATGGAGCATTGTGATGACAAGTGTCATCGAGGATTGTGATGACAGTGGTCATGAAACATTGTGATGAAAGTGGTCATGGATCATTGTGATGACAAGTGTCGTGGAGCATTGTGATGACAGGGGTCATAGAGCATTGTGATGACACGGTTATGGAATTTTGTGATGACCAGAATTCTGTAGCACTCTGATGAAAAGGGAATGGAGCATTGTGATTACAGCGGTCATGGAGCATTGTGATGACAATTGTTCTAGAACATTGTGAAGACAGGGAACATGGAGCATAGTGATGAAAGGGGCCATGGAGCATTGTGATGACAGGCGTCATGGGACATTGTGTTGACAGTGGTCATGGAGCAATGTTAGAAAGGGAACATGGAGCAATTTGATTTCAGGGGCCATGAAAAATTGTGAATACATAGGCCATGGAGTATTCAGATGAATGTGGTCAAGGATCATTGTGACGACAAGTGTCCTGGAATATTGTGATGACACGGATCATGGAGCATTGCGATGACAAGGGCCATGGCGAAATGTGAAGACAGGTGTCATGGGGCTTAGTGATGACAGTGGTCATCTAGAATTGTGAAGAAAGATATCATGGAGCACTGGGATGACAGGGGCCATGGAGCATTGTGATGACAGGGATCATGGGGCATTGTGATGACACGGCCATGGAACATTATGATGACAAGAAGTCTGGAGCATTGTGATAAAAGGGCATGGACCATTGTGATTAGAGGGGCCAAGGAGCATTCTGATGACAACGGCATGGAGCATTGTGATGACAAGTGTCATCGAGCATTGTGATGATTGTGGACATGAAGCATTGTGATGAATGTGGTTATGGATCATTGTGATGACAAGTGTCGTGGAGCATTGTGATGACAGGGGTCATAGAGCATTGTGATGACACGGTTATGGAATATTGTGATGACCAGAATTCTGTAGCACTGTGATGAAAAGGGAATGGAGAATTGTGATTACAGGGGTCATGGAGCATTGTGATGACAATTGTTCTAGAACATTGTGAAGACAGGGATCATGGAGCATAGTGATGAAAGGGCCATGGAGCATTGTGATGACAGGCGTCATGGGACAATGTGTTGACAGTGGTCATGGAGCATTGTTAGAAAGGGAATATGGAGCAATTTGATTTCAGGGGCCATGAAAAATTGTGAATACATAGGCCATGGAGTATTCCGATGAATGTGGTCAAGGATCTTTGTGACGAAAAGTGTACTGGTATATTGTGATGACACAGTTCATGGAGCATTGCGATGACATGGGCCATGGCGAAATATGAAGACAGGTGTCATGGGGCATTGTGATGACAGTGGTCATGTAGAATTGTGAAGAAAGATATCATGGAGCACTGGGATGAAAGGGGCCATGGAGCATTGTGATGACAGGGGTCATGGGGCATTGTGATGACACGGCCATGGAACATTATGATGACAAGAATTCTGGAGCATTGTGATAAAAAGAGAATGGAGCATTGTGATTAGAGGGGCCAAGGTGCATTCTGATGACAACGGCATGGAGCATTGTGATGACAAGGGTCATCGAGGATTGTGATGACAGTGGTCATGAAGCATTGTGATGAATGTGGTCATGGATCATTGTGATGACAAGTGTCGTGGAGCATTGTGATGACAGGGGTCATAGAGCATTGTGATGACACGGATATGGAATTTTGTGATGACCAGAATTCTGTAGCACTGTTATGAAAAGGGAATGGAGCATTGTGATTACAGGGGTCATGGAGCATTGTGATGACAATTGTTCTAGAACATTGTGAAGACAGGGATCATGGAGCATAGTGATGAAAGGGCCATGGAGCATTGTGATGACAGGCGTCATGGGACAATGTGTTGACAGTGGTCATGGAGCATTGTTAGAAAGGTAACATGGAGCAATTTGATTTCAAGGGACATGAAAAATTGTGAATACATAGGCCATGGAGTATTCAGATGAATGTGGTCATGGATCATTGTGATGACATGTGTCGTGGAGCATTGTGATGACAGGGGTCATAGAGCACTGTGATGACACGGTTATGGAATATTGTGATGACCAGAATTCTGTAGCACTGTGATGAAAAAGGAATAGAGCATTGTGATTAGAGGGGTCATGGAGCATTGTGATTACAATTGTTGTAGAACATTGTGATGACAGGGATCATGGAGCATAGTGATGAAAGGGGCCATGGAGCATTGTGATGACAGGCGTCATGGGACATTGTGTTGACAGTGGTCATGGAGCATTGTTAGAAAGGGAACATGGAGCAATTTGATTTCAAGGGCCATGAAAAATTGTGAATACATAGGCCATGGAGTATTCAGATGAATGTGGGCAAGGATCATTGTGACGAAAAGTGTCCTGGAATATTGTGATGACACGGTTCATGGAGCATTGCGATGAAAAGGGCCATGGCGAAATGTGAAGAAAGGTGTCATGGGGCATTGTGATGACAGTGGTCATCTAGAATTGTGAAGAAAGATATCATGGAGCACTGGGATGACAGGGGCCATGGAGCATTGTGATGACAGGGGTCATGGGGCATTGTGATGACACGGCCATGGAACATTATGATGACAAGTAGTCTGGAGCATTGTGATAAAAAGGGCATGGACCATTGTGATTAGAGGGGACAAGGAGCATTCTGATGACAACGGCATGGAGCATTGTGATGACAAAGGTCATCGAGCATTGTGATGGCAGTGGTCATGAAGCATTGTGATGAATGTGGTCATGGATCATTGTGATGACAAGTGTCGTGGAGCATTGTGATGACAGGGGTCATAGAGCATTGTGATGACACGGTTATGGAATTTTGTGATGACCAGTATTCTGTAGCACTGTGATGAAAAGGGAATGGTGCATTGTGATTACAGGGGTCATGGAGCATTGTGATGACAATTGTTCTAGAACATTGTGAAGACAGGGATCATCGAGCATAGTGATGAAACGGGCCATGGAGCATTGTGATGACAGGCGTCATGGGACATTGTGTTGGCAGTGGTCATGGAGCATTGTTAGAAAGGGAACATGGAGCAATTTGATTTCAGGGGCCATGAAAAATTATGAATACATAGTCTATGGAGTATTCAGATGAATGTGGTCAAGGATCATTGTGACAAAAAGTGTCCTGGAATATTGTGATGACACGGTTCATGGAGCATTGTGATGACAAGTGCCATGGCGAAATATGAAGACAGGTGTCATGGGGCATTGTGATGACAGTGGTCATTTGGAATTGTGAAGAAAGATATCATGGAGCACTGGGATGACAGGGGCCATGGAGCATTGTGATGACAGGGGTCATGGGGCATTGTGATGACACGGCCATGGAACATTATGATGACAAGAATTCTGGAGCATTGTGATAAATAGGGCATGGACCATTGTGATTAGAGGGGCCAAGGGGCATTCTGATGACAACGGCATGGAGCATTGTGATGACAAGGGTCATCGAGCATTGTGATGACAGTGGTCAGGAAGCATTGTGATGAATGTGGTCATGGATCATTGTGATGACAAGTGTCGTGGAGCATTGTGATGACAGGGGTCATAGAGCATTGTGATGACACGGTTATGGAACATTGTGATGACCGGAATTCTGTAGCACTGTGAGGAAAAGGGAATGGAGCATTATGATTACAGGGGTCATGGAGCATTGTGATGACAATTGTTCTAGAACATTCTGATGACAGGGATCATGGAGCATAGTGATGAAAGGGGCCATGGAGCATTGTGATGACAGGCGTCATGGGACAATGTGTTGACAGTGGTCATGGAGCATTGTTAGAAAGGGAACATGGAGCAATTTGATTTCAGGGGCCATGAAAAATTGTGAATACATAGGCCATGGAGTATTCAGATCAATGTGGTCATGGATCATTGTGATGACAAGTGTCGTGGAGCATTGTGATGACAGGTGTCATAGAGCATTGTGATGACATGGTTATGGAATATTGTGATGACCAGAATTCTGTAGCACTGTGATGAAAAGCGAATGGAGAATTGTGATTACAGGGGTCAAGAAACATTGTGATAACAATTGTTCTAGAACATTGTGATGACAGGGATCATGGAGCATAGTGATGAAAGGGCCCATGGAGCATTGTGATGACAGGCGTCATGGGACAATGTGTTGACAGTGGTCATGGAGCATTGTTAGAAAGGGAACATGGAGCAATTTGATTTCAGGGGCCATGAAAAATTGTGAATACATAGGCCATGGAGTATTCAGATGAATGTGGTCAAGGATCATTGTGACGACAAGTGTCCTGGAATATTGTGATGACAAGGTTCATGAAGCATTGCGATGACAAGGGCCATGGCGAAATGTGAAGACAGGTGTCATGGGGCTTTGTGATGACAGTGGTCATCTAGAATTGTGAAAAAAGATATCATGGAGCAGTGGGATGACAGGGGCCATGGAGCATTGTGATGACAGGGGTCATGGGGCATTGTGATGACACGGCCATGGAACATTATGATGACAAGAATTCTGGAGCATTGTGATACATAGGGCATGGACCATTGTGAGTAGAGGGGCCAAGGAGCATTCTGATGACAACGGCATGGAGCATTGTGATGACAAGTGTCATCGAGGATTGTGATGACAGTGGTCATGAAACATTGTGATGAAAGTGGTCATGGATCATTGTGATGACAAGTGTCGTGGAGCATTGTGATGACAGGGGTCATAGAGCATTGTGATGACACGGTTATGGAATTTTGTGATGACCAGAATTCTGTAGCACTGTGATGAAAAGGGAATGGAGCATTGTGATTACAGCGGTCATGGAGCATTGTGATGACAATTGTTCTAGAACATTGTGAAGACAGGGAACATGGAGCATAGTGATGAAAGGGGCCATGGAGCATTGTGATGACAGGCGTCATGGGACATTGTGTTGACAGTGGTCATGGAGCAATGTTAGAAAGGGAACATGGAGCAATTTGATTTCAGGGGCCATGAAAAATTGTGAATACATAGGCCATGGAGTATTCAGATGAATGTGGTCAAGGATCATTGTGACGAAAAGTGTCCTGGAATATTGTGATGACACAGTTCATGGAGCATTGCGATGAAAAGGGCCATGGCGAAATGTGAAGAAAGGTGTCATGGGGCATTGTGATGACAGTGGTCATCTAGAATTGTGAAGAATGATATCATGGAGCACTGGGATGACAGGGGCCATGGAGCATTGTGATGACAGGAGTCATGGGGCATTGTGATGACACGGCCATGGAACATTATGATGAAAAGATTTCGGGAGCATTGTGATAAAAAGTGCATGGACCATTGTGATTAGAGGGGCCAAGGAGCATTCTGATGACAACGGCATGGAGCATTGTGATGACAAGGGTCATCGAGCATTGTGATGACAGTGGTCATGAAGCATTGTGATGAATGTGGTCATGGATCATTGTGATGAAAAGTGTCGTGGAGCATTGTGATGACAGGGGTCATAGAGCATTGTGATGACACGGTTATGGAATATTGTGATGACCAGAATTCTGTAGCACTGTGATGAAAAGGGAATGGAGCATTGTGATTACAGGGGTCATGGAGCATTGTGATGACAATTGTTCTAGAACATTGTGATGACAGGGATCATGGAGCATAGTGATGAAAGGGGCCATGGAGCATTGTGATGACAGGCGTCATGGGACTTTGTGTTGACAGTGGTCATGGAGCATTGTTAGAAAGGGTACATGGAGCAATTTGATTTCAGGGGCCATGAAAAATTGTGAATACATAGGCCATGGAGTATTCAGATGAATGTGGTCAAGGATCATTGTGATGAAAAGTGTCCTGGAATATTCTGATGACACGGTTCATGGAGCATTGCGTTGACAAGGGCCATGGCGAAATGTGAAGACAGGTGTCATGGGGCATTGTGATGACAGTGGTCATGTAGAATTGTGAAGAAAGATATCATGGAGCACTGGGATGACAGGGGCCATGGAGCATTGTGATGACAGGGGTCATGGGGCATTGTGATGACACGGCCATGGAACATTATGATGACAAGAAGTCTGGAGCATTGTGATAAAAAGGGCATGGACCATTGTGATTAGAGGGGCCAAGGAGCATTCTGATGACAACGACATGGAGCATTGTGATGACAAGGGTCATCGAGCATTGTGATGACAGTGGTCATGAAGCATTGTGATGAATGTGGTCATGGATCATTGTGATGACAAGTGTCGTGGAGCATTGTGATGACAGGGGTCATAGAGCATTGTGATGACACGGTTATGGAATTTTTTGATGACCAAAATTCTATAGCACTGTGATGAAAAGGGAATGGAGCATTGTGATTAGAGGGGTCATGGAGCATTGTGATGACAATTGTTCTAGAACATTGTGAAGACAGGGATCATGGAGCATAGTGATGAAAGGGTCATGGAGCATTGTGATGACAGGCGTCATGGGACAATGTGTTGACAGTGGTCATGGAGCATTGTTAGAAAGGGAACATGGAGCAATTTGATTTCAGGGGCCATGAGAAATTGTGAATACATAGGCCATGGAGTATTCAGATGAATGTGGTCATGAATCATTGTGATGACAAGTGTCGTGGAGCATTGTGATGACAGGGGTCATAGAGCATTGTGATGACACGGTTATGGAATATTGTGATGACCAGAATTCTGTAGCACTGTCATGAAAAGGGAATGGAGAATTGTGATTACAGGGGTCATGGAGCATTGTGATGACAAATGTTCTAGAATATTGTGAAGACAAGGATCATGGAGCATAGTGATGAAAGGGGCCATGGAGGATTGTGAAGACAGGCGTCATGGGACAATGTGTTGACAGTGGTCATGGAGCATTTTTAGAAAGGGAATATGGAGCAATTTGATTTCAGGGGCAATGAAAAATTGTGAATACATAGGCCATGGAGTATTCAGATGAATGTGGTCAAGGATCATTGTGACGACAAGTGTCCTGGAATATTGTGATGACACGGTTCATGGAGCATTGCGATGACAAGGGCCATGGCGAAATGTGAAGACAGGTGTCATGGGGCTTAGTGATGACAGTGGTCATCTAGAATTGTGAAAAAAGATATCATGGAGCACTGGGATGACAGGGGCCATGGAGCATTGTGATGACAGGGGTCATGGGGCATTGTGATGACACGGCCATGGAACATTATGATGACAAGAATTCTGGAGCATTGTGATAAAAAGGGCATGGACCATTGTGATTAGAGGGGCCAAGGAGCATTCTGATGACAATGGCATGGAGCATTGTGATGACAAGGGTTATCGAGCATTGTGTTGACAGTGGTCATGAAGCATTGTGATGAATGTGGTCATGGATCATTGTGATGACAAGTGTCGTGGAGCATTGTGATGATAGGGGTCATAGAGCATTGTGATGACACAGTTATGGAATATTGTGATGACCAGAACTCTGTAGCACTGTGATGAAAAGGGAATGGAGCACTGTGATTACAGGGGTCATGGAGCATTGTGATGACAATTGTTGTAGAACATTTTGAAGACAGGGATCATGGAGCATAGTGATTAAAGGGGCCATGGAGCATTTTGATGACAGGCGTCATGGCACATTGTGTTGACAGTGGTCATGGAGCATTGTTAGAAAGGGAACATGGAGCAATTTGATTTCAGGGCACATGAAAAATTTTGAATACATAGGCCATGGAGTATTCAGATGAATGTGGTCAAGGATCATTGTGATGAAAAGTGTCCTGGAATATTGTGATGACACGGTTCATGGAGCATTGCGTTGACAAGGGCCATGGCGAAATGTGAAGACAGGTGTCATGGGGCATTGTGATGACAGTGGTCATGTAGAATTGTGAAGAAAGATATCATGGAGCACTGGGATGACAGGGGCCATGGAGCATTGTGATGACAGGGGTCATGGGGCATTGTGATGACACGGCCATGGAACATTATGATGACAAGAAGTCTGGAGCATTGTGATAAAAAGGGCTTGGACCATTGTGATTAGAGGGGCCAAGGAGCATTCTAATGACAACGACATGGAGCATTGTGATGACAAGGGTCATCGAGCATTGTGATGACAGTGGTCATGAAGCATTGTGATGAATGTGGTCATGGATCATTGTGATGACAAGTGTCGTGGAGCATTGTGATGACAGGCGTCATGGGACAATGTGTTGACAGTGGTCATGGAGCATTGTTAGAAAGGGAACATGGAGCAATTTGATTTCAGGGGCCATGAGAAATTGTGAATACATAGGCCATGGAGTATTCAGATGAATGTGGTCATGGATCATTGTGATGACAAGTGTCGTGGAGCATTGTGATGACAGGGGTCATAGAGCATTGTGATGACACGGTTATGGAATTTTTTGATGACCAAAATTCTGTAGCACTGTGATGAAAAGGGAATGGAGCATTGTGATTAGAGGGGTCATGGAGCATTGTGATGACAATTGTTCTAGAACATTGTGAAGACAGGGATCATGGAGCATAGTGATGAAAGGGTCATGGAGCATTGTGATGACAGGCATCATGGGACAATGTGTTGACAGTGGTCATGGAGCATTGTTAGAAAGGGAACATGGAGCAATTTGATTTCAGGGGCCATGAGAAATTGTGAATACATAGGCCATGGAATATTCAGATGAATGTGGTCATGAATCATTGTGATGACAAGTGTCGTGGAGCATTGTGATGACAGGGGTCATAGAGCATTGTGATGACACGGTTATGGAATATTGTGATGACCAGAATTCTGTAGCACTGTGATGAAAAGGGAATGGAGAATTGTGATTACAGGGGTCATGGAGCATTGTGATGACAAATGTTCTAGAATATTGTGAAGACAAGGATCATGGAGCATAGTGATGAAAGGGGCCATGGAGGATTGTGAAGACAGGCGTCATGGACAATGTGTTGACAGTGGTCATGGAGCATTTTTAGAAAGGGAATATGGAGCAATTTGATTTCAGGGGCAATGAAAAATTGTGAATACATAGGCCATGGAGTATTCAGATGAATGTGGTCAAGGATCATTGTGACGACAATTGTCCTGGAATATTGTGATGACACGGTTCATGGAGCATTGCGATGACAAGGGCCATGGCGAAATGTGAAGACAGGTGTCATGGGGCTTAGTGATGACAGTGGTCATCTAGAATTGTGAAGAAAGATATCATGGAGCACTGGGATGACAGGGGCCATGGAGCATTGTGATGACAGGGCTCATGGGGCATTGTGATGACACGGCCATGGAACATTATGATGACAAGAAGTCTGGAGCATTGTGATAAAAGGGCATGGACCATTGTGATTAGAGGGGCCAAGGAGCATTCTGATGACAACGGCATGGAGCATTGTGATGACAAGGGTCATCGAGCATTGTGATGATTGTGGACATGAAGCATTGTGATGAATGTGGTTATGGATCATTGTGATGACAAGTGTCGTGGAGCATTGTGATGACAGGGGTCATACAGCATTGTGATGACTCGGTTATGGAATATTGTGATGACCAGAATTCTGTAGCACTGTGATGAAAAGGGAATGGAGAATTGTGATTACAGGGGTCATGGAGCATTGTGATGACAATTGTTCTAGAACATTGTGAAGACAGGGATCATGGAGCATAGTGATGAAAGGGGCCATGGAGCATTGTGATGACAGGCGTCATGGGACAATGTGTTGACAGTGGTCATGGAGCATTTTTAGAAAGGGAATATGGAGCAATTTGATTTCAGGGGCCATGAAAAATTGTGAATACATAGGCCATGGAGTATTCAGATGAATGTGGTCAAGGATCATTGTGACGACAAGTGTCCTGGAATATTGTGATGACACGGTTCATGGAGCATTGCGATGACAAGGGCCATGGCGAAATATGAAGACAGGTGTCATGGGGCATTGTGATGACAGTGGTCATCTAGAATTGTGAAGAAAGATATCATGGAGCACTGGGATGACAGGGGCCATGGAGCATTGTGATGACAGGGTTCATGGGGCATTTTGATGACACGGCCATGGAACAATATGATGGCAAGAATTCAGGAGCATTGTGAGAAAAAGGGCATGGACCACTGTGATTAGAGGGGCCAAGGAGCATTCTGATGACAACGTCATGGAGCATTGTGATGACCAGGGTCATCGAGCATTGTGATGACAGTGGTCATGAAGCTTTGTGTTGAATGTGGTCATGCATCATTGTGATGACAAGTGTCGTGGAGCATTGTGATGACAGGGGTAATAGAGCATTGTGATGACACAGTTATGGAATATTGTGATCACCAGTATTCTGTAGCAATGTGATGAAAACGGAATGGAGCATTGTGATTACAGGGGTCATGGAGCATTGTGATGACAATTGTTCTAGATCATTGTGAAGACAGGGATCATGGAGCATAGTGATTAAATGGGCCATGGAGCATAGTAATGACAGGCGTCATGGGACATTGTGTTGGCAGTGGTCATGGAGCATTGTTAGAAAGGGAACATGGAGCAATTTGATTTCAGGGGCCATGAAAATTTGTGAATACATAGGCCATGGATTATTCAGATGAATGTGGTCAAGGACCATTGTGACGAAAATTGTACTGGAATATTGTGATGACACGGTTCATGGAGCATTGCGATGACAAGGGCCATGGCGAAATATGCAGACAGGTGTCATGGGGCATTGTGATGACAGTGGTCATCTAGAATTGTGAAGAAAGATATCATGGAGCGCTGGGATGACAGGGGCCATGGAGCATTGTGATGACAGGGGTCATGAGGCATTGTGATGACACGGCCATGGAACATTATGATGACAAGAATTCTGGAGCATTGTGATGAAAAGGGAATGGAGCATTATGATTACAGGGGTCATGGAGCATTGTGATGACAATTGTTCTAGAACATTGTGATGACAGGGATCATGGAGCATAGTGATGAAAGGGGCCATGGAGCATTGTGATGACAGGCGTCATGGGACAATGTGTTGACAGTGGTCATGGAGCATTGTTAGAAAGGGAACATGGAGCAATTTGATTTCAGGGGCCATGAAAAATTGTGAATACATAGGCCATGGAGTATTCAGATCAATGTGGTCATGGATCATTGTGATGACAAGTGTCGTGGAGCATTGTGATGACAGGGGTCATAGAGCATTGTGATGACACGGTTATGGAATATTGTCATGACCAGAATTCTGTAGCACTGTGATGAAAAGGGAATGGAGCATTATGATTACAGGGGTCATGGAGCATTGTGATGACAATTGTTCTAGAACATTGTGATGACAGGGATCATGGAGCATAGTGATGAAAGGGGCCATGGAGCATTGTGATGACAGGCGTCATGGGACAATGTGTTGACAGTGGTCATGGAGCATTGTTAGAAAGGGAACATGGAGCAATTTGATTTCAGGGGCCATGAAAAATTGTGAATACATAGGCCATGGAGTATTCAGATCAATGTGGTCATGGATCATTGTGATGACAAGTGTCGTGGAGCATTGTGATGACAGGGGTCATAGAGCATTGTGATGACATGGTTATGAAATATTGTGATGACCAGAATTCTGTAGCACTGTGATGAAAAGCGAATGGAGCATTGTGATTACAGGGGTCAAGAAGCATTGTGATAACAATTGTTCTAGAACATTGTGATGACAGGGATCATGGAGCATAGTGATGAAAGGGGCCATGGAGCATTGTGATGACAGGCGTCATGGGACAATGTGTTGACAGTGGTCATGGAGCATTGTTAGAAAGGGAACATGGAGCAATTTGATTTCAGTGCCCATGAAAAATTGTGAATACATAGGCCATGGAGTATTCAGATGAATGTGGTCAAGGATCATTGTGAAAACAAGTGTCCTGGAATATTGTGATGACACGGTTCATGAAGCATTGCGATGAGAAGTGCTATGGCGAAATGTGAAGACAGGTGTCATTGGGCTTTGTGATGACAGTGGTCATCTAGAATTGTGAAGAAAGATATCATGGAGCAGTGGGATGACAGGGGCCATGGAGCATTGTGATGACAGGGGTCATGGGGCATTGTGATGACACGGCCATGGAACATTATGATGACAAGAATTCTGGAGCATTGTGATAAATAGGGCATGGACCATTGTGATTATAGGGGCCAAGGAGCATTCTGATGACAATGGCATGGAGCATTGTGATGACAAGGGTCATCGAGCATTGTGATGACAGTGGTCATGAAACATTGTGATGAAAGTGGTCATGGATCATTGTGATGACAAGTGTCGTGGAGCATTGTGATGACAGGGGTCTTAGAGCATTTTGATGACACGCTTATGGAATTTTTGATGACCAGAATTCTGTAGCACTGTGATGAAAAGGGAATGGAGCATTGTGATTACAGCGGTCATGGAGAATTGTGATGACAATTGTTCTAGAACATTGTGAAGACAGGGAACATGGAGCATAGTGATGAAAGGGGCCATGGAGCATTGTGATGACAGGCGTCATGGGACATTGTGTTGACAGTGGTCATGGAGCAATGTTAGAAAGGGAACATGGAGCAATTTGATTTCAGGGGCCATGAAAAATTGTGAATACATAGGCCATGGAGTATTCAGATGAATGTGGTCAAGGATCATTGTGACGAAAAATGTCCTGGAATATTGTGATGACACGGTTCATGGAGCATTGCCATGACAAGGGCCATGGCGAAATGTGAAGACAGGTGTCATGGGGCATTGTGATGACAGTGGTCATCTAGAATTGTGAAGAAAGATATCATGGAGCACTGGGATGACAGGGGCCATGGAGCATTGTGATGACAGGGGTCATGGGGCATTGTGATGACACGGCCATGGAACATTATGATGACAAGAATTCTGGAGCATTGTGATAAATAGGGCATGGACCATTGTGATTATAGGGGCCAAGGAGCATTCTGATGACAATGGCATTGAGCATTGTGATGACAAGTGTCATCGAGCATTGTGATGACAGTGGTCATGAAGCATTGTGATGAATGTGGTTATGGATCATTGTGATGACAAGTGTCGTGGAGCATTGTGATGATAGGTGTCATAGAGCATTGTGATGACACGGTTATGGAATATTGTGATGACCAGAATTATGTAGCACTGTGACGAAAAGGGAATGGAGCTTTGTGATTACAGGGATCATGGAGCTTTGTGATGACAATTGTTTAGAACATTGTGAAGACAGGGATCATGGAGCATAGTGATGAAAGGGGCCATGGAGCATTGTGATGACAGGCGTCATGGGACATTGTGTTGACAGTGGTCATGGAGCATTGTTAGAAAGGGAACATGGAGCAATTTGATTTCAGGGGCCATGAAAAATTGTGAATACATAGGCCATGGCGTATTCAGATGAATGTGGTCAAGGATCATTGTGACAAAAAGTGTCCTGGAATATTGTGATGACACGGTTCATGGAGCATTGCGATGAAAAGGGCCATGGCGAAATGTGAAGAAAGGTGTCATGGGGCATTGTGATGACAGTGGTCATCTAGAATTGTGAAGAAAGATATCATGGAGCACTGGGATGACAGGGGCCATGGAGCATTGTGATGACAGGGGTCATGGGGCATTGTGATGACACGGCTATGGAACATTATGATGACAAGAAGTCTTGAGCATTGTGATAAAAAGGGCATGGACCATTGTGATTAGAGGGTCCAAGGAGCATTCTGATGACAACGGCATGGAGCATTGTGATGACAAGGGTCATCGAGCATTGTGATGGCAGTGGTCATGAAGCATTTTGAAGAATGTGGTCATGGATCATTGTGATGACAATTGTCGTGGAGCATTGTGATGACAGGGGTCATAGAGCATTGTGATGACACTGTTATGGAATATTGTGATGACCAGAATTCTGTGGCACTGTGATGAAAAGGGAATGGAGCATTGTGATTACAGTGGTCATGGAGCATTGTGATGACAATTGTTCTAGAACATTGTGATGACAGGGATCATGGAGCATAGTGATGAAAGGGGCCATGGAACATTGTGATGACAGGCGTCATGGGACTTTGTGTTGACAGTGGTCAAGGAGCATTGTTAGAAAGGGAACATGGAGCAATTTGATTTCAGGGGCCATGAAAAATTGTGAATACATAGGCCATGGCGTATTCAGATGAATGTGGTCAAGGATCATTGTGATGAAAAGTGTCCTGGAATATTGTGATGACACGGTTCATGGAGCATTGCGATGACAAGGGACATGGCGAAATATAAAGACAGGTGTCATGGGGCATTGCGATGACAGTGGTCATCTAGAATTGTGAAGAAAGATATCATGGAGCACAGGGATGACAGGGGCCATGAAGCATTGTGATGACAGGGGTCATGGGGCATTGTGATGACACGGCCATGGAACATTATGATGACAAGAAGTTTGGAGCATTGTGATAAAAAGGGCATGGACCATTGTGATTAGAGGGGCCAAGGAGCATTCTGATGACAACGGCATGGAGCATTGTGATGAAAAGGGTCATCGAGCATTGTGATGACAGTGGTCATGAAGCATTGTGATGAATGTGGTCATGGATCATTGTGATGACAAGTGTCGTGGAGCATTGTGATGACAGGGGTCATAGAGCATTGTGATGACACGGTTATGGAATTTTGTGATGACCAGACTTCTGTAGCACTGTTATGAAAAGGGAATGGAGCATTGTGATTACAGTGGTCATGGAGCATTGTGATGACAATTGTTCTAGAACATTGTGAAGACAGGGATCATGGAGCATAGTGATGAAAGGGCCATGGAGCATTGTGATGACAGGCGTCATGGGACAATGTGTTGACAGTGGTCATGGAGCAATGTTAGAAAGGGAACATGGAGCAATTTGATTTCAGGGGCAATGAAAAATTGTGAATACATAGGCCATGGAGTATTCAGATGAATGTGGTCATGGATCATTGTGATGACAAGTGTCGTGGAGCATTGTGATGACAGGGGTCATAGAGCATTGTGATGACACGGTTATGGAATTTTGTGATGACCAGAATTCTGTAGCACTGTGATGAAAAAGGAATAGAGCATTGTGATTACAGGGGTCATGGAGCATTGTGATGACAATTGTTGTAGAACATTGTGATGACAGGGATCATGGAGCATAGTGATGAAAGGGGCCATGGAGCATTGTGATGACAGGCGTCATGGGACATTGTGTTGACAGTGGTCATGGAGCATTGTTAGAAAGGGAACATGGAGCAATTTGATTTCAGGGGCCATGAAAAATTGTGAATACATAGGCCATGGAGTATTCAGATGAATGTGGTCAAGGATCATTGTGACAAAAAGTGTCCTGGAATATTGTGATGACACGGTTCATGGAGCATTGCGATGAAAAGGGCCATGGCGAAATGTGAAGAAAGGTGTCATGGGGCAATGTGATGACAGTGGTCATCTAGAATTGTGAAGAAAGATATCATGGAGCACTGGGATGACAGGGGCCATGGAGCATTGTGATGACAGGGGTCATGGGGCATTGTGATGACACGGCCATGGAACATTATGATGACAAGAAGTCTTGAGCATTGTGATAAAAAGGGCATGGACCATTGTGATTAGAGGGTCCAAGGAGCATTCTGATGACAACGGCATGGAGCATTGTGATGACAAGGGTCATCGAGCATTGTGATGGCAGTGGTCATGAAGCATTTTGAAGAATGTGGTCATGGATCATTGTGATGACAAGTGTCGTGGAGCATTGTGATGACAGGGTTCATAGAGCATTGTGATGACACGGTTATGTAATATTGTGTTGACCAGAATTCTGTAGCACTGTGATGAAAAGGGAATGGAGCATTGTGATTACACGGGTCATGGAGCATTGTGATGACAATTGTTCTGGAACATTGTGATGACAGGGATCATGGAGCATAGTGATGAAAGGGGCCATGGAGCTTTGTGATGATAGGCTTCATGGGACAATGTGTTGACAGTGGTCATGGAGCATTGTTAGAAAGGGAACATGGAGCAATTTGATTTCAGGGGCCATGAAAAATTGTGAATACATAGGCAATGGAATATTCAGATGAATGCTGTCAAGGATCATTGTGACGACAAGTGTCCTGGAATATTGTGATGACACGGTTCATGGAGCATTGCGATGACAAGGGCCATGGCGAAATGTGAAGACAGGTGTCATGGGGCATTGTGATGACAGTGGTCATCTAGAATTGTGAAGAAAGATATCATGGAGCACTGGGATGACAGGGGCCATGGAGCATTGTGATGACAGGGGTCAAGGGGCATTGTGATGACACAGCCATGGAACATTATGATGACAAGAATTCTGGAGCATTGTTATAAATAGGGCATGGACCATTGTGATTAGAGGGGCCAAGGAGCATTCTGATGACAACGGCATGGAGCATTGTGATGAGAAGTGTCATCGAGCATTCTGATGACAGTGGTCATGAAGCATTGTGATGAATGTGGTCATGGATCATTGTGATGACAAGTGTCGTGGAGCATTGTGATGACAGGGGTCATAGAGCATTGTGATGACACGGTTATGGAATTTTGTGATGACCAGAATTCTGTAGCACTGTGATAAAAAGGGAATGGAGCATTGTGATTACAGGGGTCATGGAGCATTGTGATGACAATTGTTCTAGAACATTGTGAAGACAGGGATCATGGAGCATAGTGATGAAAGGGCCATGGAGCATTGTGATGACAGGCGTCATGGGACAATGTGTTGACAGTGGTCATGGAGCATTGTTAGAAAGGTAACATGGAGCAATTTGATTTCAGGGGCCATCAAAAATTGTGAATACATAGGCCATGGAGTATTCAGATGAATGTGGTCATGGATCATTGTGATGACAAGTGTCGTGGAGCATTGTGATGACAGGGGTCATAGAGCATTGTGATGACACGGTTATGGAATATTGTGATGACCAGAATTCTGTAGCACTGTGATAAAAAGGGAATGGAGCATTGTGATTACAGGGGTCATGGAGCATTGTGATGACAATTGTTCTAGAACATTGTGAAGACAGGGATCATCGAGCATAGTGATGAAAGGGCCATGGAGCATTGTGATGACAGGCGTCATGGGACAATGTGTTGACAGTGGTCATGGAGCATTGTTAGAAAGGTAACATGGAGCAATTTGATTTCAGGGGCCATCAAAAATTGTGAATACATAGGCCATGGAGTATTCAGATGAATGTGGTCATGGATCATTGTGATGACAAGTGTCGTGGAGCATTGTGATGACAGGGGTCATAGAGCATTGTGATGACACGGTTATGGAATATTGTGATGACCAGAATTCTGTAGCACTGTGATGAAAAAGGAATAGAGCATTGTGATTACAGGGGTCATGGAGCATTGTGATGACAATTGTTGTAGAACATTGTGATGACAGGGATCATGGAGCATAGTGATGAAAGGGGCCATGGAGCATTGTGATGACAGGCGTCATGGGACATTGTGTTGACAGTGGTCATGGAGCATTGTTAGAAAGGGAACATGGAGCAATTTGATTTCAGGGGCCATGAAAAATCGTGAATACATAGGCCATGGAGTATTCAGATGAACGTGGTCAAGGATCATTGTGACGAAAAGTGTCCTGCAATATTGTGATGACACGGTTCATGGAGCATTGCGATGAAAAGGGCCATGGCGAAATGTGAAGAAAGGTGTCATGGGGCATTGTGATGACAGTGGTCATCTACAATTGTGAAGAAAGATATCATGGAGCACTGGGATGACAGGGGCCATGGAGCATTGTGATGACAGGGGTCATGGGGCATTGTGATGACACGGCCATGGAACATTATGATGACAAGAAGTCTTGAGCATTGTGATAAAAAGGTCATGGACCATTGTGATTAGAGGGGCCAAGGAGCATTCTGATGACAACGGCATGGAGCATTGTGATGACAAGGGTCATCGAGCATTGTGATGGCAGTGGTCATGAAGCATTGTGAAGAATGTGGTCATGGATCATTGTGATGACAAGTGTCGTGGAGCATTGTGATGACAGGGTTCATAGAGCATTGTGATGACACGGTTATGTAATATTGTGTTGACCAGAATTCTGTAGCACTGTGATGAAAAGGGAATGGAGCATTGTGATTACAGGGGTCATGGAGCATTGTGATGACAATTGTTCTAGAACATTGTGATGACAGGGATCATGGAGCATAGTGATGAAAGGGGCCATGGAGCATTGTGATGACAGGCGTCATGGGACAATGTGTTGACAGTGGTCATGGAGCATTGTTAGAAAGGGAACATGGAGCAATTTGATTTCAGGGGCCATGAAAAATTTTGAATACATAGGCCATGGAGTATTCAGATCAATGTGGTCATGGATCATTGTGATGACAAGTGTCGTGGAACATTGTGATAACAGGGGTCATAGAGCATTGTGATGACACGGTTATGGAATTTTGTGATGACCAGAATTCTGTAGCACTGTGATGAAAAGGGAATGGAGAATTGTGATTACAGCGGTCATGGAGCATTGTGATGACAATTGTTCTAGAACATTGTGAAGACAGGGAACATGGAGCATAGGGATGAAAGGGGCCATGGAGCATTGTGATGACAGGGGCCATGGAGCATTGTGATGACAGGGGTCAAGGGGCATTGTGATGACACGGCCATGTAACATTATGATGACAATAATTCTGGAGCATTGTGATAAAAAGGGCATGGACCATTGTGATTAGAGTGGCCAAGGAGCATTCTGATGACAACGGCATGGAGGATTGTGATGACAAGGGTCATCGAGCATTGTGATGACAGGGGTCATAGAGCATTGTGATGACACGGTTATGGAATATTGTGATGACCAGAATTCTGTAGCATTGTGATGAAAAGGGAATGGAGCATTGTGATTACAGGGGTCATGGAGCATTGTGATGACAATTGTTTAGAACATTGTGAAGACAGGGATCATGGAGCATAGTGATGAAAGGGGCCATGGAGTGTTGTGATGACAGGCTTATGGGACATTGTTTTGATAGTGGTCATGGAGCATTGTTAGAAAGGGAACATGGAGCAATTTAATTTCAGGGGCCATGAAAAATTGTGAATACATAGGCCATGGAGTATTCAGATGAATGTGGTCAAGGATCATTGTGACGAAATGTGTCCTGGAATATTATGATGACACGGTTCATGGAGCATTGCGATGACAAGGGCCATGGCGAAATGTGAAGACAGGTGTCATGGGGCATTGTGATGACAGTGGTCATCTAGAATTGTGAAGAAAAATATCATGGAGCACTGGGATGACAGGGGCCATGGAGCATTGTGATGACAGGGGTCATGGGGCATTGTGATGACACGGCCATGGAACATAATGATGACAAGAATTCTGGAGCATTGTGATAAATAGGGCATGGACCATTGTGATTAGAGGGGCCAAGGAGCATTCTGATGACAACGGCATGGAGCATTGTGATGACAAGGGTCATCGAGCATTGTGATGACAGTGGTCATGAAGCATTGTGATGAAAATGGTCATGGATCATTGTGATGACAAGTGTCGTGGAGCATTGTGATGACAGGGGTCATAGAGCATTGTGATGACACGGTTATGTAATTTTGTGATGACCAGATTTCTGTAGCACTGTGATGAAAAGGGAATGGAGCATTGTGATTACAGCGGTCATGGAGCATTGTGATGACAATTGTTCTAGAACATTGTGAAGACAGGGAACATGGAGCATAGGGATGAAAGGGGCCATGGAGCATTGTGATGACAGGGGCCATGGAGCATTGTGCTGACAGGGGTCAAGGGGCATTGTGATGACACGGCCATGGAACATTATGATGACAATAATTCTGGAGCATTGTGATAAAAAGAGCATGGACCATTGTGATTAGAGTGGCCAAGGAGCATTCTGATGACAACGGCATGGAGGATTGTGATGACAAGGGTCATCGAGCATTGTGATGACAGGGGTCATAGAGCATTGTGATGACACGGTTATGGAATATTGTGATGACCAGAATTCTGTAGCACTGTGATGAAAAGGGAATGGAGCATTGTGATCACAGGGGTCCTGGAGCATTGTGATGACAATTGTTCTAGAACATTGTGATGACAGGGATCATGGAGCATAGTGATGAAAGGGGCCATGGAACATTGTGATGACAGGCGTCATGGGATATTGTGTTGACAGTGGTCATGGAGCATTGTTAGAAAGGGAACATGGAGCAATTTGATTTCAGGGGCCATGAAAAATTGTGAATACATAGGCCATGGAGTATTCAGATGAATGTGGTCAAGGATCATTGTGATGAAAATTGTCCTGGAATATTGTGATGACACGGTTCATGGAGCATTGCGATTACAAGGGCCATGGCGAAATGTAAAGACAGGTGTCATGGGGCATTGTGATGACAGTGGTCATCTAGAATTGTGAAGAAAGATATCATGGAGCACTGGGATGAGAGGGGCCATGGAGCATTGTGATGACAGTGTTCATGGGGCATTGTGATGACACGGTTATGGAATTTTGTGATGACCAGAATTCTGTAGCACTGTAATGAAAAGGGAATGGAGCATTGTGATTACAGGGGTCAGGGAGCATTGTGATGACAATTGTTCTAGAACATTGTGAAGACAGGGATCATGGAGCATAGTGATGAAATGGCCATGTAGCATTGTGATGACAGGCGTCATGGGACAATGTGTTGACAGTGGTCATGGAGCAATGTTAGAAAGGGAACATGGAGCAATTTGATTACAGGGGCCATGAAAAATTGTGAATACATAGGCCATGGAGTATTCAGATGAATGTGGTCATGGATCATTGTGATGACAATTGTCGTGGAGCATTGTGATGACAGGGGTCATAGAGCATTGGGATGACACGGTTATGGAATATTGTGATGACCAGAATTCTGTAGCACTGTGATGAAAAAGGAATAGAGCATTGTGATTACAGGGGTCATGGAGCATTGTGATGACAATTGTTGTACAACATTGTGATGACAGGGATCATGGAGCATAATGATGAAACGGGCCATGGAGCATTGTGATGACAGGCGTCATGGGACATTGTGTTGACAGTGGTCATGGAGCATTGTTAGAAAGGGAACATGGAGCAATTTGATTTCAGGGGCCTTGCAAAATTGTGAATACATAGGCCATGGAGTATACAGATGAATGTGGTCAAGGATCATTGTGACGAAAATTGTCCTGGAATATTGTGATGACACGGTTCATGGAGCATTGCGATGAAAAGGGCCATGGCGAAATGTGAAGAAAGGTGTCATGGGGCATTGTGATGACAGTGGTCATCTAGAATTGTGAATAAAGATATCATGGAGCACTGGGATGACAGGGGCCATGGAGCATTGTGATGACAGGGGTCATGGGGCATTGTGATGACACGGCCATGGAACATTATGATGACAAGAAGTCTTGAGCATTGTGATAAAAAGGGCATGGACCATTGTTATTAGAGGGGCCAAGGAGCATTCTGATGACAACGGCATGGAGCATTGTGATGACAAGGGTCATCGAGCATTGTGATGGCAGTGGTCATGTAGCATTGTGAAGAATGTGGTCATGGATCATTGTGATGACAAGTGTCGTGGAGCATTGTGATGACAGGGTTCATAGAGCATTGTGATGACACGGTTATGTAATATTGTGTTGCCCAGAATTCTGTAGCACTGTGATGAAAAGGGAATGGAGCATTGTGATTACAGGGGTCATGGAGCATTGGCATGACAATTGTTCTAGAACATTGTGATGACAGGGATCATGGAGCATAGTGATGAAAGGGGCCATGGAGCTTTGTGATGATAGGCGTCATGGGACATTGTGTTGACAGTGGTCATGGAGCATTGCTAGAAATGGAACTTGGAGCAATTTGATTTCAGGGGCCATGAAAAATTGTGAATACATAGGCCATGGAGTATTCAGATGAATGTGGTCAAGGATCATTGTGACGACAAGTGTCCTGGAATATTGTGATGACACGGTTCATGGAGCATTGCGATGACAAGGGCCATGGCGAAATGTGAAGACAGGTGTCATGGGGCATTGTGATGACAGTGGTCATCTAGAATTGTGAAGAAAGATATCATGGAGCAGTGGGATGACAGGGGCCATGGAGCATTGTGAAGACAGGGTTCATGGGGCATTGTGATGACACGGCCATGGAACATTATGATGACAAGAATTCGGGAGCATTGTGATAAAAAGAGCATGGACCATTGTTATTAGAAGGGCCAAGGAGCATTCTGATGACAACGGCATGGAGCATTGTGATGACAAGGGTCATCGAGCATTGTGATGACCGTGGTCATGAAGCATTGTGATGAATGTGGTCATGGATCATTGTGATGACAAGTGTCGTGGAGCATTGTGATGAAAATTGTTCTAGAACATTTTGATGACAGGGATCATGGAGCATAGTGATGAAAGGGGCCATGAAAAAGTGTGAATACATAGGCCATGGAGTATTCAGATGAATGTGGTCAAGGATCATTGTGACGACAACTGTCCTGGAATATTGTGATGACATGGTTCATGGAGCATTGCGATGACAAGGGCCATGGTGAAATATGAAGACAGGTGTCATGGGGCTTTGTGATGACAGTGGTCATCTAGAATTGTGAAGAAAGATATCATGGAGCAGTGGGATGACAGCGGCCATGGAGCATTGTGATGACAGGGGTCATGGGGCATTGTGATGACACGGCCATGGAACATTATGATGACAAGAATTCTGGAGCATTGTGATAAATAGGGCGTGGACCATTGTGATTAGAGGGGCCAAGGAGCATTCTGATGACAACGGCATGGAGCATTGTAATGACAAGGGTCATCGACCATTGTGATGACAGTGGTCATGTAGCATTGTGATGAATGTGGTCATGGATCATTGTGATGACAAGTGTCGTGGAGCATTGTGATGACAGGGGTCATAGAGCATTGTGATGACATGGTTATGGAATATTGTGATGACCAGAATTCTGTAGCACTGTGATGAAAAGGGAATGGAGCATTGTGATCATAGGGGTCCTGGAGCATTGTGATGACAATTGTTCTAGAACATTGTGATGACAGGGATCATGGAGCATAGTGATGAAAGGGGCCATGGAACATTGTGATGACAGGCGTCATGGGACATTGTTTTGACAGTGGTCATGGAGCATTGTTAGAAAGGGAACATGGAGCAATTTGATTTCAGGGGCCATGAAAAATTGTGAATACATAGGCCATGGAGTATTCAGATGAATGTGGTCAAGGATCATTGTGATGAAAAGTGTCCTGGAATATTGTGATGACACGGTTCATGGAGCATTGCGATTACAAGGGCCATGGCGAAATGTGAAGACAGGTGTCATGGGGCATTGTGATGACAGTGGTCATCTAGAATTGTGAAGAAAGATATCATGGAGCACTGGGATGAGAGGGGCCATGGAGCATTGTGATGACAGGGTTCATGGGGCATTGTGATGACACGGTTATGGAATTTTGTGATGACCAGAATTCTGTAGCACGGTAATGAAAAGGGAATGGAGCATTGTTATTAGAAGGGCCAAGGAGCATTCTGATGACAACGGCATGGAGCATTGTGATGACAAGGGTCATCGAGCATTGTGATGACAGTGGTCATGAAGCATTGTGATGAATGTGGTCATGGATCATTGTGATGACAAGTGTCGTGGAGCATTGTGATGACAGGGGTCATAGAGCATTGTGATGACACGGTTATGGAATATTGTGATGACCAGAATTCTTTAGCACTGTGATGAAAAGGGAATGGAGCATTGTGATTACAGGGGTCATGGATCATTGTGATGACAATTGTTCTAGAACATTGTGAAGACAGGGATCATCTAGCATAGTGATGAAAGGGGCCATGGAGCATTGTGATAACAGGCGTCATGGGACATTGTGTTGACAGGGGTCATGGAGCAATGTTAGAAAGGGAACATGGAGCAATTTGATTTCAGGGGCCATGAAAAATTGTGAATACATAGGCCATGGAGTATTCAGATGAATGTGGTCAAGGATCATTGTGACAAAAAGTGTACTGGAATATTGTGATGACACGGTTCATGGAGCATTGCGATGACAAGGGCCATGGCGAAATATGAAGACAGGTGTCATGGGGCATTGTGATGACAGTGATCATTTGGAATTGTGAAGAAAGATATCATGGAGCACTGGGATGACAGGGGCCATGGAGCATTGTGATGACAGGGGTCATGGGGCATTGTGATGACACGGCCATGGAACATTATGATGACAAGAATTCTGGAGCATTGTGATAAATAGGGCATGGACCATTGTGATTAGAGGGGCCAAGGAGCATTCTGATGACAACGGCATGGAGCATTGTGATGACAAGTGTCATCGAGCATTGTGATGACAGTGGTCATGAAGCATTGTGATGAATGTGGTCATGGATCATTGTGATGACAAGTGTCGTGGAGCATTGTGATGACAGGGGTCATAGAGCATTGTGATGACACGGTTATGAAATATTGTGATGACCGGAATTCTGTACCACTGTGATGAAAAGGGAATGGAGCATTATGATTACAGGGGTCATGGAGCATTGTGATGACAATTGTTCTAGAACATTCTGATGACAGGGATCATGGAGCATAGTGATGAAAGGGGCCATGGAGCATTGTGATGACAGGCGTCATGGGACAATGTGTTGACAGTGGTCATGGAGCATTGTTGGAAAGGGAACATGGAGCAATTTGATTTCAGGGGCCATGGAAAATTTTGAATACATAGGCCATGGAGTATTTAGATCAATGTGGTCATGGATCATTGTGATGACAAGTGTCGTGGAGCATTGTGATGACAGGGGTCTTAGAGCATTGTGATGACATGGTTATGGAATATTGTGATGACCAGAATTCTGTAGCACTGTGATGAAAAGCGAATGGAGCATTGTGATTACAGGGGTCAAGAAGCATTGTGATAACAATTGTTCTAGAACATTGTGATGACAGGGATCATGGAGCATAGTGATGATAGGGGCCATGGAGCATTGTGATGACAGGCGTCATGGGACAATGTGTTGACAGTGGTCATGGAGCATTGTTAGAAAGGGAACATGGAGCAATTTGATTTCAGGGGCCATGAAAAATTGTGAATACATAGGCCATGGAGTATTCAGATGAATGTGGTCAAGGATCATTGTGACGAAAAGTGTCCTGGAATATTGTGATGACACGGTTCATGAAGCATTGCGATGACAAAGGCCATGGCGAAATGTGAAGACAGGTGTCATGGGGATTTGCGATGACAGTGGTCATCTAGAATTGTGAAGAAAGATATCATGGAGCAGTGGGATGACAGGGGCCATGGAGCATTGTGATGACAGGGGTCATGGGGCATTGTGATGACACGGCCATGGAACATTATGATGACAAGAATTCTGGAGCATTGTGATAAAAAGGGCATGGACCATTGTGATTAGAGGGGCGAAGGAGCATTCTGATGACAACGGCATGGAGCATTGTGATGACAAGGGTCATCGAGCATTGTGCTGGCAGTGGTCATGAAGCATTGTGATGAAAGTGGGCATGGATCATTGTGATGACAAGTGTCGTGGAGCATTGTGATGACAGGGGTCATAGAGCATCGTGATGACACGGTTATGGAATTTTGTGATGACCAGAATTCTGTAGCACTGTGATGAAAAGGGAATGGAGCATTGTGATTACAGGGGTCATGGAGCATTGTGATGAAAATTGTTCTAGAACATTGTGATGACAGGGATCATGGAGCATAGTGATGAAAGGGGCCATGAAAAAGTGTGAATACATAGGCCATGGAGTATTCAGATGAATGTGGTCAAGGATCATTGTGACGACAACTGTCCTGGAATATTGTGATGACATGGTTCATGGAGCATTGAGATGACAAGGGCCATGGTGAAATATGAAGACAGGTGTCATGGGGCTTTGTGATGACAGTGGTCATCTAGAATTGTGAAGAAAGATATCATGGAGCAGTGGGATGACAGGGGCCATGGAGCATTGTGATGACAGGGGTCATGGGGCATTGTGATGACACGGCCATGGAACATTATGATGACAAGAATTCTGGAGCATTGTGATAAATAGGGCATGGACCATTGTGATTAGAGGGGCCAAGGAGCATTCTGATGACAACGGCATGGAGCATTGTGATGACAAGGGTCATCGACCATAGTGATGACAGTGGTCATGTAGCATTGTGATGAATGTGGTCATGGATCATTGTGATGACAAGTGTCGTGGAGCATTGTGATGACAGGGGTCATAGAGCATTGTGATGACACGGTTATGGAATATTGTGATGACCAGAATTCTGTAGCACTGTTATGAAAAGGGAATGGAGCATTGTGATTACAGGGGTCATGGAGCATTGTGATGACAATTGTTCTAGAACATTGTGATGACAGGGATCATGGAGCATAGTGATGAAAGGGGCCATGGAACATTGTGATGACAGGCGTCATGGGACATTGTGTTGACAGTGGTCATGGAGCATTGTTAGAAAGGGAACATGGAGCAATTTGATTTCAGGGGCCATGAAAAATTGTGAATACATAGGCAATGGAGTATTCAGATGAATGTGGTCAAGGATCATTGTGAGGAAAAGTGTCCTGGAATATTTTGATGACACGGTTCATGGAGCATTGCGATGACAAGGGCCATGGCGAAATGTAAAGACAGGTGTCATGGGGCATTGTGATGACAATGGTCATCTAGAATTGTGAAGAAAGATATCATGGAGCACTGGGATGAGAGGGGCCATGGAGCATTGTGATGACAGGGGTCATGGGGCATTGTGATGACACGGCCATGGAACATTATGATGACAAGAAGTTTGGAGAATTGTGATAAAAAGGGCATGGACCATTGTGATTAGAGGGGCCAAGGAGCATTCCGATGACAACGGCATGGAGCATTGTGATGACAAGGGTCATCGAGCATTGTGATGACAGTGGTCATAGAGCATTGTGATGGCACGGTTATGGAATATTGTGATGATTAGAATTCTGTAGCACTGTGATGAAAAGGGAATGGAGCATTGTGATTACAGGGGTCATGGAGCATTGTGATGACAATTGTTTAGAACATTGTGAAGACAGCGATCATGGAGCATAGTGATGAATGTGGCCATGGAGCGTTGTGATGACAGGCTTATGGGACATTGTGTTGACAGTGCTCATGGAGCATTGTTAGAATGGGAACATGGAGCAATTTAATTTCAGGGGCCATGAAAAATTGTGAATACATAGGCCATGGAGTATTCAGATGAATGTGGTCAAGGATCATTGTGACGAAATGTGTCCTGGAATATTGTGATGACACGGTTCATGGAGCATTGCGATGACAAGGGCCATGGCGAAATGTGAAGACAGGTGTCATGGGGCATTGTGATGACAGCGGTCATCTAGAATTGTGAAGAAAGATATCATGGAGCACTGGGATGACAGGGGCCATGGAGCATTGTGATGACATGGGTCATGGGGCATTGTGATGACACGGCCATGGAACATTATGATGACAAGAATTCTGGAGCATTGTGATAAATAGGGCATGGACCATTGTGATTAGAGGGGCCAAGGAGCATTCTGATGACAACGGCATGGAGCACTGTGATGACAAGGGTCATCGAGCATTGTGATGACAGTGGTCATGAAGCATTGTGATGAAAGTGGTCATGGATCATTGTGATGACAAGTGTCGTGGAGCATTGTGATGACAGGGGTCATAGAGCATTGTGATGACACGGTTATGGAATTTTGTAATGACCAGAATTCTGTAGCACTGTGATGAAAAGGCAATGGAGCATTGTGATTACAGCGGTCATGGAGCATTGTGATGACAATTGTTCTAGAACATTGTGAAGACAGGGAACATGGAGCATAGTGATGAAAGGGGCCATGGAGCATTGTGATGACAGGCGTCATGGGACATTGTGTTGACAGTGGTCATGGAGCAATGTTAGAAAGGGAACATGGAGCAATTTGATTTCAGGGGCCATGAAAAATTGTGAATACATAGGCCATGGATTATTCAGATGAATGTGGTCAAGGATCATTGTGACGAAAAGTGTCCTGGAATATTGTGATGACACGGTTCATGGAGCATTGCCATGACAAGGGCCATGGCGAAATGTGAAGACAGGTGTCATGGGGCATTGTGATGACAGTGGTCATCTAGAATTGTGAAGAAAGATATCATGGAGCACTGGGATGACAGGGGCCATGGAGCATTGTGATGACAGGGGTCATGGGGCATTGTGATTACACGGCCATGGAACATTATGATGACAAGAATTCTGGAGCATTGTGATAAAAAGTGCATGGACCATTGTGATTAGAGGGTCCAAGGAGCATTCTGATGACAACGGCATTGAGCATTGTGATGATAAGGGTCATCGAGCATTGTGATGACAGTGGTCATGATGCATTGTGATGAATGTGGTTATGGATCATTGTGATGACAAGTGTCGTGGAGCATTGTGATGATAGGGGTCATAGAGCATTGTGATGACACGGTTATGGAATATTGTGATGACCAGAATTCTGTAGAACTGTGACGAAAAGGGAATGGAGCATTGTGAGTACAGGGGTCATGGAGCTTTGTGATGACAATTGTTTAGAACATTGTGAAGACAGGGATCATGGAGCATAGTGATGAAAGGGGCCATGGAGCATTGTGATGACAGGCGTTATGGGTCAATGTGTTGACAGTGGTCATGGAGCAATGTTAGAAAGGGAACATGGAGCAATTTGATTTCAGGGGCCATGAAAAATTGTGAATACATAGGCCATGGAGTATTCAGATGAATGTGGTCATGGATCATTGTGATGAAAAGTGTCGTGGAGCATTGTGATGACAGGTGTCATAGAGCATTGTGAAGACACGGTTATGGAATATTGTGATGACCAGAATTCTGTAGCACTGTGATGAAAAAGGAATAGAGCATTGTGATTACAGGGGTCATGGAGCATTGTGATGGCAATTGTTGTAGAACATTGTGATGACAGGGATCATGGAGCATAGTGATGAAAGGGGCCATGGAGCATTGTGATAACAGGCGTCATGGGACATTGTGTTGACTGTGGTCATGGAGCAATGTTAGAAAGGGAACATGGAGCAATTTGTTTTCAGGGGCCATGAAAAATTGTGAATACATAGGCCATGGAGTATTCAGATGAATGTGGTCAAGGATCATTGTGACAAAAAGTGTCCTGGAATATTGTGATGACACGGTTCATGGAGCATTGCGATGACAAGGGCCATGGCGAAATGTGAAGGCAGGTGTCATGGGGCATTGTGATGACAGTGGTCATCTAGAATTGTGAAGAAAGATATCATGGAGCCCTGCGATGACAGGGGCCATGGAGCATTGTGATAACAGGGGTCATGGGGCATTGTGATGACAAGGCCATGGAACATTATGATGACAAGAATTCTGGAGCATTGTGATAAAAAGGGCATAGACCATTGTGATTAGAGGGGCCAAAGAGCATTCTGATGACAACGGCATGGAGCATTGTGATGACAAGGGTCATCGAGCATTGTGATGGCAGTTGTCATGAAGCATTGTGATGAATGTGGTCATGGATCATTGTGATAAAAATTGTCGTGGAGCATTGCGATGACACGGTTATGGAATATTGTGATGACCAGAATTCTGTAGCACTGTGAAGAAAAGGGAATGGAGCATTGTGATTACAGGGGTCATGGAGCATTGTGATGACAATTGTTCTAGAACATTGTGATGACAGGGATCATGGAGCATAGTGATGAAAGGGGCCATGGAGCATTGTGATGACAGGCGTCATGGGACATTGTGTTGACAGTGGTCATGGAGCATTGTTAGAAAGGGAACATGGAGCAATTTGATTTCAGGGGCCATGAAAAATTGTGAATACATAGGCCATGGAGTATTCAGATGAATGTGTTCAAGGATCATTGTGACGAAAATTGTCCTGGAATATTGTGATGACACGGTTCATGGAGCATTGCGATGACAAGGGCCATGGCGAAATGTGAAGACAGGTGTCATGGGGCATTGTGATGACAGTGGTCATCTAGAATTGTGAAGAAAGATATCATGGAGCACTGGGATGACAGGGGCCATGGAGCATTGTGAAGACAGGGTTCATGGGGCATTGTGATGACACGGCCATGGAACATTATGATGACAAGAATTCGGGAGCATTGTGATAAAAAGAGCATGGACCATTGTTATTAGAGGGGCCAAGGAGCATTCTGATGACAACGGCATGGATCATTGTGATGAAAAGGGTCATCGAGCATTGTGATGACAGTGGTCATGAAGCATTGTGATGAATGTGGTCATGGATCATTGTGATGAGAAGTGTCGTGGAGCATTGTGATGACAGGGGCCATAGAGCATTGTGATGACACTGTTATGGAATATTGTGATGACCAGAATTCTGTAGCACTGTGATGAAAAGGGAATGGAGCATTGTGATTACAGGGGTCATGGATCATTGTGATGACAATTGTTCTAGAACATTGTGAAGACAGGGATCATCGAGCATAGTGATGAAAGGGGCAATGGAGCATTGTGATAACAGGCGTCATGGGACATTGTGTTGACAGTGGTCATGGAGCAATGTTAGAAAGGGAACATGGAGCAATTTGATTTCAGGGGCCATGAAAAATTGTGAATACATAGGCCATGGAGTATTCAGATGAATGTGGTCAAGGATCATTGTGACAAAAAGTGTCCTGGAATATTGTGATGACACGGTTCATGGAGCATTGCGATGACAAGGGCCATGGCGAAATATGAAGACAGGTGTCATGGGGCATTGTGATGACAGTGGTCATTTGGAATTGTGAAGAAAGATATCATGGAGCACTGGGATGACAGGGGCCATGGAGCATTGTGATGACAGGGGTCATGGGGCATTGTGATGACACGGCCATGGAACATTTTGATGACAAGAATTCTGGAGCATTGTGATAAATAGGGCATGGACCATTGTGATTAGAGGGGCCAAGGAGCATTTTGATGACAACGGCATGGAGCATTGTGATGACAAGTGTCATCGAGCATTGTGATGACAGTGGTCATGAAGCATTGTGATGAATGTGGTCATGGATCATTGTGATGACAAGTGTCGTGGAGCATTGTGATGACAGGGGTCATAGAGCATTGTGATGACACAGTTATGGAATATTGTGATGACTGGAATTCTGTAGCACTGTGATGAAAATGGAATGGAGCATTATGATTACAGGGGTCATGGAGCATTGTGATGACAATTGTTCTAGAACATTCTGATGACAGGGATCATGAAGCATAGTGATGAAAGGGGCCATGAAGCATTGTGATGACAGGCGTCATGGGACAATGTGTTGACAGTGGTCATGGAGCATTGTTAGAAAGGGAACATGGAGCAATTTGATTTCAGGGGCCATGAAAAATTGTGAATACATAGGCCATGGAGTATTCAGATCAATGTTGTCATGGATCATTGTGATGACAAGTGTCGTGGAGCATTGTGATGACAGGTGTCATAGAGCATTGTGATGACATGGTTATGGAATATTGTGATGACCAGAATTCTGTAGCACTGTGATGAAAAGCGAATGGAGCATTGTGATTACAGGGGTCAAGAAGCATTGTGATAACAATTGTTCTAGAACATTGTGATGACAGGGATCATGGAGCATAGTGATAAAAGGGGCCATGGAACATTGTGATGACAGGCTTCATGGGACATTGTGTTGACAGTGGTCATGGAGCATTGTTAGAAAGGGAACATGGAGCAATTTGATTTCAGGGGCCATGAAAAATTGTGAATACATAGGCCATGGAGTATTCAGATGAATGTGGTCAAGGATCATTGTGATGAAAAGTGTCCTGGAATATTGTGATGACACGGTTCATGGAGCATTGCGATGACAAGGGCCATGGCGAAATGTAAAGACAGGTGTCATGGGGCATTGTGATGACAGTGGTCATCTAGAATTGTGAAGAAAGATATCATGGAGCACTGGGATGAGAGGGGCCATGGAGCATTGTGATGACAGGGGTCATGGGGCATTGTGATGACACGGCCATGGAACATTATGATGACAAGAAGTTTGGAGCATTGTGATAAAAAGGGCATGGACCATTGTGATTAGAGGGGCCAAGGAGCATTCTGATGACAACGGCATGGAGCATTGTGATAACAAGGTTCATCGAGCATTGTGATGACAGTGGTCATGAAGCATTGTGATGAATGTGGTCATGGATCATTGTGATGACAAGTGTCGTGGAGCATTGTGATGACAGGGGTCATAGAGCATTGTGATGACACGGTTATGGAATTTTGTGATGACCAGAATTCTGTAGCACTGTTATGAAAAGGGAATGGAGCATTGTGATTACAGGGGTCAGGGAACATTGTGATGACAATTGTTCTAGAACATTGTGAAGACAGGGATCATGGAGCATAGTGATGAAAGGGCCATGGAGCATTGTGATGACAGGCGTCATGGGACAATGTGTTGACAGTGGTCATGTGGCATTGTTAGAAAGGGAACATGGAGCAATTTGATTTCAGGGGCCATGAAAAATTGTGAATACATAGGCCATGGAGTATTCAGATG
Source organism: Eschrichtius robustus (assembly GCF_028021215.1). Taxonomy (NCBI): domain Eukaryota; kingdom Metazoa; phylum Chordata; class Mammalia; order Artiodactyla; family Eschrichtiidae; genus Eschrichtius; species Eschrichtius robustus. The sequence continues at coordinate 2,397,451 of NW_027175249.1, read as the reverse complement.
AATGTGGTCATGGATCATTGTGATGACAAGTGTCGTGGAGCATTGTGATGACAGGGGTCATAGAGCATTGTGATGACACGGTTATGGAATATTGTGATGACCAGAATTCTGTAGCACTGTGATGAAAAATGAATAGAGCATTGTGATTACAGGGGTCATGGAGCATTGTGATGGCAATTGTTGTAGAACATTGTGATGACAGGGATCATGGAGCATAGTGATGAAAGGGGCCATGGAGCATTGTGATGACAGGCGTCATGGGACATTGTGTTGACAGTGGTCATGGAGCATTGTTAGAAAGGGAACATGGAGCAATTTGATTTCAGGGGCCTTGAAAAATTGTGAATACATAGGCCATGGAGTATTCAGATGAATGTGGTCAAGGATCATTGTGACGAAAATTGTCCTGGAATATTGTGATGACACGGTTCATGGAGCATTGCGATGAAAAGGGCCATGGCGAAATGTGAAGAAAGGTGTCATGGGGCATTGTGATGACAGTGGTCATCCAGAATTGTGAAGAAAGATATCATGTAGCACTGGGATGACAGGGGCCATGGAGCATTGTGATGACAGGGGTCATGGGGCATTGTGATGACACGGCCATGGAACATTATGATGACAAGAAGTCTTGAGAATTGTGATAAAAAGGGCATGGACCATTGTGATTAGAGGGGCCAAGGAGCATTCTGATGACAACGGCATGGAGCATTGTGATGACAAGGGTCATCGAGCATTGTGATGGCAGTGGTCATGAAGCATTGTGAAGAATGTGGTCATGGATCATTGTGATGACAAGTGTCGTGGAGCATTGTGATGACAGGGGTCATAGAGCATTGTGATGACACGGTTATGGAATATTGTGATGACCAGAATTCTGTAGCACTGTGATGAAAAGGGAATGGAGCATTGTGATTACAGGGGTCATGGAGCATTGTGATGACAATTGTTTAGAACATTGTGAAGACAGGGATCATGGAGCATAGTGATGAAAGTGGCCATGGAGCGTTGTGATGACAGGCTTATGGGACATTGTGTTGATAGTGGTCATGGAGCATTGTTAGAAAGGTAACATGGAGCAATTTAATTTCAGGGGCCATGAAAAATTGTGAATACATAGGCCATGGAGTATTCAGATGAATGTGGTCAAGGATCATTGTGACGAAATGTGTCCTGGAATATTGTGATGACACGGTTCGTGGAGCATTGCGATGACAAGGGCCATGGCGAAATGTGAAGACAGGTGTCATGGGGCATTGTGATGACAGTGATCATCTAGAATTGTGAAGAAAGATATCATGGAGCCCTGCGATGAGAGGGGCCATGGAGCATTGTGATAACAGGGGTCATGGGGCATTGTGATGACAAGGCCATGGAACATTATGATGACAAGAATTCTGGAGCATTGTGATAAAAAGGGCATAGACCATTGTGATTAGAGGGGCCAAAGAGCATTCTGATGACAACGGCATGGAGCATTGTGATGACAAGGGTCATCGAGCATTGTGATGGCAGTGGTCATGAAGCATTGTGATGAATGTGGTCATGGATCATTGTGATAAAAATTGTCGTGGAGCATTGCGATGACACGGTTATGGAATATTGTGATGACCAGAATTCTGTAGCACTGTGAAGAAAAGGGAATGGAGCATTGTGATTACAGGGGTCATGGAGCATTGTGATGACAATTGTTCTAGAACATTGTGATGACAGGGATCATGGAGCATAGTGATTAAAGGGGCCATGGAGCATTGTGATGACAGGCGTCATGGGACATTGTGTTGACAGTGGTCATGGAGCATTGTTAGAAAGGGAACATGGAGCAATTTGATTTCAGGGGCCATGAAAAATTGTGAATACATAGGCCATGGAGTATTCAGATGAATGTGGTCAAGGATCATTGTGATGAAAAGTGTCCTGGAATATTCTGATGACACGGTTCATGGAGCATTGCGATGACAAGGGCCATGGCGAAATGTGAAGACAGGTGTCATGGGGCATTGTGATGACAGTGGTCATCTAGAATTGTGAAGAAAGATATCATGGAGCACTGGGATGACAGGGGCCATGGAGCATTGTGAAGACAGGGTTCATGGGGCATTGTGATGACACGGCCATGGAACATTATGATGACAAGAATTCGGGAGCATTGTGATAAAAAGAGCATGGACCATTGTTATTAGAGGGGCCAAGGAGCATTCTGATGACAACGGCATGGATCATTGTGATGACAAGGGTCATCGAGCATTGTGATGACAGTGGTCATGAAGCATTGTGATGAATGTGGTCATGGATCATTGTGATGAGAAGTGTCGTGGAGCATTGTGATGACAGGGGCCATAGAGCATTGTGATGACACTCTTATGGAATATTGTGATGACCAGAATTCTGTAGCACTGTGATGAAAAGGGAATGGAGCATTGTGATTACAGGGGTCATGGATCATTGTGATGACAATTGTTCTAGAACATTGTGAAGACAGGGATCATCGAGCATAGTGATGAAAGGGGCAATGGAGCATTGTGATAACAGGCGTCATGGGACATTGTGTTGACAGTGGTCATGGAGCAATGTTAGAAAGGGAACATGGAGCAATTTGATTTCAGGGGCCATGAAAAATTGTGAATACATAGGCCATGGAGTATTCAGATGAATGTGGTCAAGGATCATTGTGACAAAAAGTGTCCTGGAATATTGTGATGACACGGTTCATGGAGCATTGCGATGACAAGGGCCATGGCGAAATATGAAGACAGGTGTCATGGGGCATTGTGATGACAGTGGTCATTTGGAATTGTGAAGAAAGATATCATGGAGCACTGGGATGACAGGGGCCATGGAGCATTGTGATGACAGGGGTCATGGGGCATTGTGATGACACGGCCATGGAACATTTTGATGACAAGAATTCTGGAGCATTGTGATAAATAGGGCATGGACCATTGTGATTAGAGGGGCCAAGGAGCATTTTGATGACAACGGCATGGAGCATTGTGATGACAAGTGTCATCGAGCATTGTGATGACAGTGGTCATGAAGCATTGTGATGAATGTGGTCATGGATCATTGTGATGACAAGTGTCGTGGAGCATTGTGATGACAGGGGTCATAGAGCATTGTGATGACACAGTTATGGAATATTGTGATGACTGGAATTCTGTAGCACTGTGATGAAAAGGGAATGGAGCATTATGATTACAGGGGTCATGGAGCATTGTGATGACAATTGTTCTAGAACATTCTGATGACAGGGATCATGAAGCATAGTGATGAAAGGGGCCATGAAGCATTGTGATGACAGGCGTCATGGGACAATGTGTTGACAGTGGTCATGGAGCATTGTTAGAAAGGGAACATGGAGCAATTTGATTTCAGGGGCCATGAAAAATTGTGAATACATAGGCCATGGAGTATTCAGATCAATGTTGTCATGGATCATTGTGATGACAAGTGTCGTGGAGCATTGTGATGACAGGTGTCATAGAGCATTGTGATGACATGGTTATGGAATATTGTGATGACCAGAATTCTGTAGCACTGTGATGAAAAGCGAATGGAGCATTGTGATTACAGGGGTCAAGAAGCATTGTGATAACAATTGTTCTAGAACATTGTGATGACAGGGATCATGGAGCATAGTGATGAAAGGGGCCATGGAGCGTTGTGATGACAGGCTTATGGGACATTGTGTTGATAGTGGTCATGGAGCATTGTTAGAAAGGGAACATGGAGCAATTAAATTTCAGGGGCCATGAAAAATTGTGAATACATAGGCCATGGAGTATTCAGATGAATGTGGTCAAGGATCATTGTGACGAAATGTGTCCTGGAATATTGTGATGACACGGTTCATGGAGCATTGCGATGACAAGGGCCATGGCGAAATGTGAAGACAGGTGTCATGGGGCATTTTGATGACAGTGGTCATCTAGAATTGTGAAGAAAGATATCATGGAGCACTGGGATGACAGGGGCCATGGAGCATTGTGATGACAGGGTTCATGGGGCATTGTGATGACACGGCCATGGAACATTATGATGACAAGAATTCTGGAGCATTGTGATAAATAGGGCATGGACCATTGTGATTAGAGGGGCCAAGGAGCATTCTGATGACAACGGCATGGAGCATTGTGATGACAAGGGTCATCGAGCATTGTGATGACAGTGGTCATGTAGCATTGTGATGAATGTGGTCATGGATCATTGTGATGACAAGTGTCGTGGAGCATTGTGATGACAGGGGTCATAGAGCATTGTGATGACACGGTTATTGAATATTGTGATGACCAGAATTCTGTAGCACTGTGATGAAAAGGGAATGGAGCATTGTGATTACAGGGGTCATGGAGCATTGTGATGACAATTGTTCTAGAACATTGTGATGACAGGGATCATGGAGCATAGTGATAAAAGGGGCCATGGAACATTGTGATGACAGGCTTCATGGGACATTGTGTTGACAGTGGTCATGGAGCATTGTTAGAAAGGGAACATGGAGCAATTTGATTTCAGGGGCCATGAAAAATTGTGAATACATAGGCCATGGAGTATTCAGATGAATGTGGTCAAGGATCATTGTGATGAAAAGTGTCCTGGAATATTGTGATGACACGGTTCATGGAGCATTGCGATGACAAGGGCCATGGCGAAATGTAAAGACAGGTGTCATGGGGCATTGTGATGACAGTGGTCATCTAGAATTGTGAAGAAAGATATCATGGAGCACTGGGATGAGAGGGGCCATGGAGCATTGTGATGACAGGGGTCATGGGGCATTGTGATGACACGGCCATGGAACATTATGATGACAAGAATTTTGGAGCATTGTGATAAAAAGGGCATGGACCATTGTGATTAGAGGGGCCAAGGAGCATTCTGATGACAACGGCATGGAGCATTGTGATAACAAGGTTCATCGAGCATTGTGATGACAGTGGTCATGAAGCATTGTGATGAATGTGGTCATGGATCATTGTGATGACAAGTGTCGTGGAGCATTGTGATGACAGGGGTCATAGAGCATTGTGATGACACGGTTATGGAATTTTGTGATGACCAGAATTCTGTAGCACTGTTATGAAAAGGGAATGGAGCATTGTGATTACAGGGGTCAGGGAACATTGTGATGACAATTGTTCTAGAACATTGTGAAGACAGGGATCATGGAGCATAGTGATGAAAGGGCCATGGAGCATTGTGATGACAGGCGTCATGGGACAATGTGTTGACAGTGGTCATGTGGCATTGTTAGAAAGGGAACATGGAGCAATTTGATTTCAGGGGCCATGAAAAATTGTGAATACATAGGCCATGGAGTATTCAGATGAATGTGGTCATGGATCATTGTGATGACAAGTGTCGTGGAGCATTGTGATGACAGGGGTCATAGAGCATTGTGATGACACGGTTATGGAATATTGTGATGACCAGAATTCTGTAGCACTGTGATGAAAAATGAATAGAGCATTGTGATTACAGGGGTCATGGAGCATTGTGATGGCAATTGTTGTAGAACATTGTGATGACAGGGATCATGGAGCATAGTGATGAAAGGGGCCATGGAGCATTGTGATGACAGGCGTCATGGGACATTGTGTTGACAGTGGTCATGGAGCATTGTTAGAAAGGGAACATGGAGCAATTTGATTTCAGGGGCCTTGAAAAATTGTGAATACATAGGCCATGGAGTATTCAGATGAATGTGGTCAAGGATCATTGTGACGAAAATTGTCCTGGAATATTGTGATGACACGGTTCATGGAGCATTGCGATGAAAAGGGCCATGGCGAAATGTGAAGAAAGGTGTCATGGGGCATTGTGATGACAGTGGTCATCCAGAATTGTGAAGAAAGATATCATGTAGCACTGGGATGACAGGGGCCATGGAGCATTGTGATGACAGGGGTCATGGGGCATTGTGATGACACGGCCATGGAACATTATGATGACAAGAAGTCTTGAGAATTGTGATAAAAAGGGCATGGACCATTGTGATTAGAGGGGCCAAGGAGCATTCTGATGACAACGGCATGGAGCATTGTGATGACAAGGGTCATCGAGCATTGTGATGGCAGTGGTCATGAAGCATTGTGAAGAATGTGGTCATGGATCATTGTGATGACAAGTGTCGTGGAGCATTGTGATGACAGGGGTCATAGAGCATTGTGATGACACGGTTATGGAATATTGTGATGACCAGAATTCTGTAGCACTGTGATGAAAAGGGAATGGAGCATTGTGATTACAGGGGTCATGGAGCATTGTGATGACAATTGTTTAGAACATTGTGAAGACAGGGATCATGGAGCATAGTGATGAAAGTGGCCATGGAGCGTTGTGATGACAGGCTTATGGGACATTGTGTTGATAGTGGTCATGGAGCATTGTTAGAAAGGGAACATGGAGCAATTTAATTTCAGGGGCCATGAAAAATTGTGAATACATAGGCCATGGAGTATTCAGATGAATGTGGTCAAGGATCATTGTGACGAAATGTGTCCTGGAATATTGTGATGACACGGTTCGTGGAGCATTGCGATGACAAGGGCCATGGCGAAATGTGAAGACAGGTGTCATGGGGCATTGTGATGACAGTGATCATCTAGAATTGTGAAGAAAGATATCATGGAGCCCTGCGATGAGAGGGGCAATGGAGCATTGTGATAACAGGGGTCATGGGGCATTGTGATGACAAGGCCATGGAACATTATGATGACAAGAATTCTGGAGCATTGTGATAAAAAGGGCATAGACCATTGTGATTAGAGGGGCCAAAGAGCATTCTGATGACAACGGCATGGAGCATTTTGATGACAAGGGTCATCGAGCATTGTGATGGCAGTGGTCATGAAGCATTGTGATGAATGTGGTCATGGATCATTGTGATAAAAATTGTCGTGGAGCATTGCGATGACACGGTTATGGAATATTGTGATGACCAGAATTCTGTAGCACTGTGAAGAAAAGGGAATGGAGCATTGTGATTACAGGGGTCATGGAGCATTGTGATGACAATTGTTCTAGAACATTGTGATGACAGGGATCATGGAGCATAGTGATGAAAGGGGCCATGGAGCATTGTGATGACAGGCGTCATGGGACATTGTGTTGACAGTGGTCATGGAGCATTGTTAGAAAGGGAACATGGAGCAATTTGATTTCAGGGGCCATGAAAAATTGTGAATACATAGGCCATGGAGTATTCAGATGAATGTGGTCAAGGATCATTGTGATGAAAAGTGTCCTGGAATATTCTGATGACACGGTTCATGGAGCATTGCGATGACAAGGGCCATGGCGAAATGTGAAGACATGTGTCATGGGGCATTTTGATGACAGTGGTCATGTAGAATTGTGAAGAAAGATATCATGGAGCACTGGGATGACAGGGGCCATGGAGCATTGTGATGACAGGGGTCATGGGGCATTGTGATGACACGGCAATGGAACATTATGATGACAAGAAGTCTGGAGCATTGTGATAAAAAGGGCATGGACCATTGTGATTAGAGGGGCCAAGGAGCATTCTGATGACAACGGCATGGAGCATTGTGATGACAAGGGTCATCGAGCATTGTGATGACAGTGGTCATGAAGCATTGTGATGAATGTGGTCATGGATCATTGTGATGACATGTGTCTTGGAGCATTGTGATGACAGGGGTCATAGAGCATTGTGATGACACGGTTATGGAATTTTGTGATGACCAAAATTCTGTAGCACTGTGATGAAAAGGGAATGGAGCATTGTGATTAGAGGGGTCATGGAGCATTGTGATGACAATTGTTCTAGAACATTGTGAAGACAGGGATCATGGAGCATAGTGATGAAAGGGCCATGGAGCATTGTGATGACAGGCGTCATGGGACAATGTTTTGACAGTGGTCATGGAGCATTGTTAGAAAGGGAACATGGAGCAATTTGATTTCAGGGGCCATGAGAAATTGTGAATACATAGGCCATGGAGTATTCAGATGAATGTGGTCATGAATCATTGTGATGACAGGTGTCGTGGAGTATTGTGATGACAGGGGTCATAGAGCATTGTGATGACACGGTTATGGAATATTGTGATGACCAGAATTCTGTAGCACTGTGATGAAAAGGGAATGGCGAATTGTGATTACAGGGGTCGTGGAGCATTGTGATGACAAATGTTCTAGAATATTGTGAAGACAGGGATCATGGAGCATAGTGATGAAAGGGGCCATGGAGCATTGTGATGACAGGCGTCATGGGACATTGTGTTGACAGTGGTCATGGAGCATTGTTAGAAAGGGAACATGGAGCAATTTGATTTCAGGGGCCTTGAAAAATTGTGAATACATAGGCCATGGAGTATTCAGATGAATGTGGTCAAGGATCATTGTGACGAAAATTGTCCTGGAATATTGTGATGACACGGTTCATGGAGCATTGCGATGAAAAGGGCCATGGCGAAATGTGAAGACAGGTGTCATGGGGCATTGTGATGACAGTGGTCATCTAGAATTGTGAAGAAAGATATCATGGAGCACTGGGATGACAGGGGCCATGGAGCATTGTGATGACAGGGGTCATGGGGCATTGTGATGACACGGCCATGGAACATTATGATGACAAGAAGTCTTGAGCATTGTGATAAAAAGGGCATGGACCATTGTGATTAGAGGGGCCAAGGAGCATTCTGATGACAACGGCATGGAGCATTGTGATGACAAGGGTCATCGAGCATTGTGATGGCAGTGGTCATGAAGCATTGTGAAGAATGTGGTCATGGATCATTGTGATGACAAGTGTCGTGGAGCATTGTGATGACAGGGTTCATAGAGCATTGTGATGACACGGTTATGTAATATTGTGTTGACCAGAATTCTGTAGCACTGTGATGAAAAGGGAATGGAGCATTGTGATTACAGGGGTCATGGAGCATTGTGATGACAATTGTTCTAGAACATTGTGATGACAGGGATCATGGAGCATAGTGATGAAAGGGGCCATGGAGCTTTGTGATGATAGGCGTCATGGGACATTGTGTTGACAGTGGTCATGGAGCATTGTTAGAAATGGAACATGGAGCAATTTGATTTCAGGGGCCATGAAAAATTGTGAATAAATAGGCCATGGAGTGTTCAGATGAATGCGGTCAAGGATCATTGTGACGACAAGTGTCCTGGAATATTGTGATGACACGGTACATGGAGCATTGCGATGACAAGGGCCATGGCGTAATGTGAAGACAGGTGTCATGGGGCATTGTGATGACAGTGGTCATCTAGAATTGTGAAGAAAGATATCATGGAGCACTGGGATGACAGGGGCCATGGAGCATTGTGAAGACAGGGTTCATGGGGCATTGTGATGACACGGCCATGGAACATTATGATGACAAGAATTCGGGAGCATTGTGATAAAAAGAGCATGGACCATTGTTATTAGAGGGGCCAAGGAGCATTCTGATGACAACGGCATGGAGCATTGTGATGACAAGGGTCATCGAGCATTGTGATGACAGTGGTCATGAAGCATTGTGATGAATGTGGTCATGGATCATTGTGATGACAAGTGTCGTGGAGCATTGTGATGACAGGGGTCATAGAGCATTGTGATGACACGGTTATGGAATATTGTGATAACCAGAATTCTGTAGCACTGTGATGAAAAGGGAATGGAGCATTGTGATTACAGGGGTCATGGATCATTGTGATGACAATTGTTCTAGAACATTGTGAAGACAGGGATCATCGAGCATAGTGATGAAAGGGGCCATGGAGCATTGTGATAACAGGCGTCATGGGACATTGTGTTGACAGTGGTCATGGAGCAATGTTAGAAAGGGAACATGGAGCAATTTGTTTTCAGGGGCCATGAAAAATTGTGAATACATAGGCCATGGAGTATTCAGATGAATGTGGTCAAGGATCATTGTGACAAAAAGTGTCCTGGAATATTGTGATGACACGGTTCATGGAGCATTGCGATGACAAGGACCATGGCGAAATATGAAGACAGGTGTCATGGGGCATTGTGATGACAGTGGTCATTTGGAATTGTGAAGAAAGATATCATGGAGCACTGGGATGACAGGGGCCATGGAGCATTGTGATGACAGGGGTCATGGGGCATTGTGATGACACGGCCATGGAACATTATGATGACAAGTATTCTGGAGCATTGTGATAAATAGGGCATGGACCATTGTGATTAGAGGGGCCAAGGAGCATTCTGATGACAACGGCATGGAGCATTGTGATGACAAGTGTCATCGAGCATTGTGATGACAGTGGTCATGAAGCATTGTGATGAATGTGGTCATGGATCATTGTGATGACAAGTGTCGTGGAGCATTGTGATGACAGGGGTCATAGAGCATTGTGATGACACGGTTATGGAATATTGTGATGACTGGAATTCTGTAGCACTGTGATGAAAAGGGAATGGAGCATTATGATTACAGGGGTCATGGAGCATTGTGATGACAATTGTTCTAGAACGTTCTGATGACAGGGATCATGGAGCATAGTGATGAAAGGGGCCATGAAGCATTGTGATGACAGGCGTCATGGGACAATGTGTTGACAGTGCTCATGGAGCATTGTTAGAAAGGGAACATGGAGCAATTTGATTTCAGGGGCCATGAAAAATTGTGAATACATTGGCCATGGAGTATTCAGATCAATGTTGTCATGGATCATTGTGATGACAAGTGTCGTGGAGCATTGTGATGACAGGGGTCATAGAGCATTGTGATGACATGGTTATGGAATATTGTGATGACCAGAATTCTGTAGCACTGTGATGAAAAGCGAATGGAGCATTGTGATAACAGGGGTCAAGAAGCATTGTGATAACAATTGTTCTAGAACATTGTGATGACAGGGATCATGGAGCATAGTGATGAAAGGGGCCATGGAGCTTTGTGATGATAGGCGTCATGGGACATTGTGTTGACAGTGGTCATGGAGCATTGTTAGAAATGGAACATGGAGCAATTTGATTTCAGGGGCCATGAAAAATTGTGAATACATAGGCCATGGAGTATTCAGATGAATGTGGTCAAGGATCATTGTGACGAAAATTGTCCTGGAATATTGTGATGACACGGTTCATGGAGCATTACGATGACAAGGGCCATGGCGAAATGTGAAGACAGGTGTCATGGGGCATTGTGATGACAGTGGTCATCCAGAATTGTGAAGAAAGATATCATGTAGCACTGGGATGACAGGGGCCATGGAGCATTGTGATGACATGGGTCATGGGGCATTGTGATGACACGGCCATGGAACATTATGATGACAAGAAGTCTTGAGAATTGTGATAAAAAGGGCATGGACCATTGTGATTAGAGGGGCCAAGGAGCATTCTGATGACAACGGCATGGAGCATTGTGATGACAAGGGTCATCGAGCATTGTGATGGCAGTGGTCATGAAGCATTGTGAAGAATGTGGTCATGGATCATTGTGATGACAAGTGTCGTGGAGCATTGTGATGACAGGGGTCATAGAGCATTGTGATGACACGGTTATGGAATATTGTGATGACCAGAATTCTGTAGCACTGTGATGAAAAGGGAATGGAGCATTGTGATTACAGGGGTCATGGAGCATTGTGATGACAATTGTTTAGAACATTGTGAAGACAGGGATCATGGAGCATAGTGATGAAAGTGGCCATGGAGTGTTGTGATGACAGGCTTATGGGACATTGTGTTGATAGTGGTCATGGAGCATTGTTAGAAAGGGAACATGGAGCAATTTAATTTCAGGGGCCATGAAAAATTGTGAATACATAGGCCATGGAGTATTCAGATGAATGTGGTCAAGGATCATTGTGACGAAATGTGTCCTGGAATATTGTGATGACACGGTTCGTGGAGCATTGCGATGACAAGGGCCATGGCGAAATGTGAAGACAGGTGTCATGGGGCATTGTGATGACAGTGGTCATCTAGAATTGTGAAGAAAGATATCATGGAGCCCTGCGATGACAGGGGCCATGGAGCATTGTGATAACAGGGGTCATGGGGCATTGTGATGACAAGGCCATGGAACATTATGATGACAAGAATTCTGGAGCATTGTGATAAAAAGGGCATAGACCATTGTGATTAGAGGGGCCAAAGAGCATTCTGATGACAACGGCATGGAGCATTGTGATGACAAGGGTCATCGAGCATTGTGATGGCAGTGGTCATGAAGCATTGTGATGAATGTGGTCATGGATCATTGTGATAAAAATTGTCGTGGAGCATTGCGATGACACGGTTATGGAATATTGTGATGACCAGAATTCTGTAGCACTGTGAAGAAAAGGGAATGGAGCATTGTGATTACAGAGGTCATGGAGCATTGTGATGACAATTGTTCTAGAACATTGTGATGACAGGGATCATGGAGCATAGTGATGAAAGGGGCCATGGAGCATTGTGATGACAGGCGTCATGGGACATTGTGTTGACAGTGGTCATGGAGCATTGTTAGAAAGGGAACATGGAGCAATTTGATTTCAGGGTCCATGAAAAATTGTGAATACATAGGCCATGGAGTATTCAGATGAATGTGGTCAAGGATCATTGTGACGAAAATTGTCCTGGAATATTGTGATGACACGGTTCATGGAGCATTGCGATGACAAGGGCCATGGCGAAATGTGAAGACAGGTGTCATGGGGCATTGTGATGACAGTGGTCATCTAGAATTGTGAAGAAAGATATCATGGAGCACTGGGATGACAGGGGCCATGGAGCATTGTGAAGACAGGGTTCATGGGGCATTGTGATGACACGGCCATGGAACATTATGATGACAAGAATTCGGGAGCATTGTGATAAAAAGAGCATGGACCATTGTTATTAGAGGGGCCAAGGAGCATTCTGATGACAACGGCATGGAGCATTGTGATGACAAGGGTCATCGAGCATTGTGATGACAGTGGTCATGAAGCATTGTGATGAATGTGGTCATGGATCATTGTGATGAGAAGTGTCGTGGAGCATTGTGATGACAGGGGCCATAGAGCATTGTGATGACACTGTTATGGAATATTGTGATGACCAGAATTCTGTAGCACTGTGATGAAAAGGGAATGGAGCATTGTGATTACAGGGGTCATGGATCATTGTGATGACAATTGTTCTAGAACATTGTGAAGACAGGGATCATCGAGCATAGTGATGAAAGGGGCCATGGAGCATTGTGATAACAGGCGTCATGGGACATTGTGTTGACAGTGGTCATGGAGCAATGTTAGAAAGGGAACATGGAGCAATTTGATTTCAGGGGCCATGAAAAATTGTGAATACATAGGCCATGGAGTATTCAGATGAATGTGGTCAAGGATCATTGTGACAAAAAGTGTCCTGGAATATTGTGATGACACGGTTCATGGAGCATTGCGATGACAAGGGCCATGGCGAAATATGAAGACAGGTGTCATGGGGCATTGTGATGACAGTGGTCATTTGGAATTGTGAAGAAAGATATCATGGAGCACTGGGATGACAGGGGCCATGGAGCATTGTGATGACAGGGGTCATGGGGCATTGTGATGACACGGCCATGGAACATTTTGATGACAAGAATTCTGGAACATTGTGATAAATAGGGCATGGACCATTGTGATTAGAGGGGCCAAGGAGCATTCTGATGACAACGGCATGGAGCATTGTGATGACAAGTGTCATCGAGCATTGTGATGACAGTGGTCATGAAGCATTGTGATGAATGTGGTCATGGATCATTGTGATGACAAGTGTCGTGGAGCATTGTGATGACAGGGGTCATAGAGCATTGTGATGACACAGTTATGGAATATTGTGATGAGTGGAATTCTGTAGCACTGTGATGAAAAGGGAATGGAGCATTATGATTACAGGGGTCATGGAGCATTGTGATGACAATTGTTCTAGAACATTCTGATGACAGGGATCATGAAGCATAGTGATGAAAGGGGCCATGAAGCATTGTGATGACAGGCGTCATGGGACAATGTGTTGACAGTGGTCATGGAGCATTGTTAGAAAGGGAACATGGAGCAATTTGATTTCAGGGGCCATGAAAAATTGTGAATACATAGGCCATGGAGTATTCAGATCAATGTTGTCATGGATCATTGTGATGACAAGTGTCGTGGATCATTGTGATGACAGGTGTCATAGAGCATTGTGATGACATGGTTATGGAATATTGTGATGACCAGAATTCTGTAGCACTGTGATGAAAAGCGAATGGAGCATTGTGATTACAGGGGTCAAGAAGCATTGTGATAACAATTGTTCTAGAACATTGTGATGACAGGGATCATGGAGCATAGTGATGAAAGGGGCCATGGAGCGTTGTGATGACAGGCTTATGGGACATTGTGTTGATAGTGGTCATGGAGCATTGTTAGAAAGGGAACATGGAGCAATTTAATTTCAGGGGCCATGAAAAATTGTGAATACATAGGCCATGGAGTATTCAGATGAATGTGGTCAAGGATCATTGTGACGAAATGTGTCCTGGAATATTGTGATGACACGGTTCATGGAGCATTGCGATGACAAGGGCCATGGCGAAATGTGAAGACAGGTGTCATGGGGCATTTTGATGACAGTGGTCATCTAGAATTGTGAAGAAAGATATCATGGAGCACTGGGATGACAGGGGCCATGGAGCATTGTGATGACAGGATTCATGGGGCATTGTGATGACACGGCCATGGAATATTATGATGACAAGAATTCTGGAGAATTGTGATAAATAGGGCATGGACCATTGTGATTAGAGGGGCCAAGGAGCATTCTGATGACAACGGCATGGAGCATTGTGATGACAAGGGTCATCGAGCATTGTGATGACAGTGGTCATGTAGCATTGTGATGAATGTGGTCATGGATCATTGTGATGACAAGTGTCGTGGAGCATTGTGATGACAGGGGTCATAGAGCATTGTGATGACACGGTTATTGAATATTGTGATGACCAGAATTCTGTAGCACTGTGATGAAAAGGGAATGGAGCATTGTGATTACAGGGGTCATGGAGCATTGTGATGACAATTGTTCTAGAACATTGTGATGACAGGGATCATGGAGCATAGTGATAAAAGGGGCCATGGAACATTGTGATGACAGGCTTCATGGGACATTGTGTTGACAGTGGTCATGGAGCATTGTTAGAAAGGGAACATGGAGCAATTTGATTTCAGGGGCCATGAAAAATTGTGAATACATAGGCCATGGAGTATTCAGATGAATGTGGTCAAGGATCATTGTGATGAAAAGTGTCCTGGAATATTGTGATGACACGGTTCATGGAGCATTGCGATGACAAGGGCCATGGCGAAATGTAAAGACAGGTGTCATGGGGCATTGTGATGACAGTGGTCATCTAGAATTGTGAAGAAAGATATCATGGAGCACTGGGATGAGAGGGGCCATGGAGCATTGTGATGACAGGGGTCATGGGGCATTGTGATGACACGGCCATGGAACATTATGATGACAAGAAGTTTGGATCATTGTGATAAAAAGGGCATGGACCATTGTGATTAGAGGGGCCAAGGAGCATTCTGATGACAACGGCATGGAGCATTGTGATAACAAGGTTCATCGAGCATTGTGATGACAGTGGTCATGAAGCATTGTGATGAATGTGGTCATGGATCATTGTGATGACAAGTGTCGTGGAGCATTGTGATGACAGGGGTCATAGAGCATTGTGATGACACGGTTATGGAATTTTGTGATGACCAGAATTCTGTAGCACTGTTATGAAAAGGGAATGGAGCATTGTGATTACAGGGGTCAGGGAACATTGTGATGACAATTGTTCTAGAACATTGTGCAGACAGGGATCATGGAGCATAGTGATGAAAGGGCCATGGAGCATTGTGATGACAGGCGTCATGGGACAATGTGTTGACAGTGGTCATGTGGCATTGTTAGAAAGGGAACATGGAGCAATTTGATTTCAGGGGCCATGAAAAATTGTGAATACATAGGCCATGGAGTATTCAGATGAATGTGGTCATGGATCATTGTGATGACAAGTGTCGTGGAGCATTGTGATGACAGGGGTCATAGAGCATTGTGATGACACGGTTATGGAATATTGTGATGACCAGAATTCTGTAGCACTGTGATGAAAAAGGAATAGAGCATTGTGATTACAGGGGTCATGGAGCATTGTGATGGCAATTGTTGTAGAACATTGTGATGACAGGGATCATGGAGCATAGTGATGAAAGGGGCCATGGAGCATTGTGATGACAGGCGTCATGGGACATTGTGTTGACAGTGGTCATGGAGCATTGTTAGAAAGGGAACATGGAGCAATTTGATTTCAGGGGCCTTGAAAAATTGTGAATACATAGGCCATGGAGTATTCAGATGAATGTGCTCAAGGATCATTGTGACGAAAATTGTCCTGGAATATTGTGATGACACGGTTCATGGAGCATTGCAATGAAAAGGGCCATGGCGAAATGTGAAGAAAGGTGTCATGGGGCATTGTGATGACAGTGGTCATCCAGAATTGTGAAGAAAGATATCATGTAGCACTGGGATGACAGGGGCCATGGAGCATTGTGATGACAGGGGTCATGGGGCATTGTGATGACACGGCCATGGAACATTATGATGACAAGAAGTCTTGAGAATTGTGATAAAAAGGGCATGGACGATTGTGATTAGAGGGGCCAAGGAGCATTCTGATGACAACGGCATGGAGCATTGTGATGACAAGGGTCATCGAGCATTGTGATGGCAGTGGTCATGAAGCATTGTGAAGAATGTGGTCATGGATCATTGTGATGACAAGTGTCGTGGAGCATTGTGATGACAGGGGTCATAGAGCATTGTGATGACACGGTTATGGAATATTGTGATGACCAGAATTCTGTAGCACTGTGATGAAAAGGGAATGGAGCATTGTGATTACAGGGGTCATGGAGCATTGTGATGACAATTGTTTAGAACATTGTGAAGACAGGGATCATGGAGCATAGTGATGAAAGTGGCCATGGAGCGTTGTGATGACAGGCTTATGGGACATTGTGTTGATAGTGGTCATGGAGCATTGTTAGAAAGGGAACATGGAGCAATTTAATTTCAGGGGCCATGAAAAATTGTGAATACATAGGCCATGGAGTATTCAGATGAATGTGGTCAAGGATCATTGTGACGAAATGTGTCCTGGAATATTGTGATGACACGGTTCATGGAGCATTGCGATGACAAGGGCCATGGCGAAATGTGAAGACAGGTGTCATGGGGCATTGTGATGACAGTGGTCATCTAGAAATGTGAAGAAAGATATCATGGAGCCCTGCGATGAGAGGGGCCATGGAGCATTGTGATAACAGGGGTCATGGGGCATTGTGATGACAAGGCCATGGAACATTATGATGACAAGAATTCTGGAGCATTGTGATAAAAAGGGCATAGACCATTGTGATTAGAGGGGCCAAAGAGCATTCTGATGACAACGGCATGGAGCATTGTGATGACAAGGGTCATCGAGCATTGTGATGGCAGTGGTCATGAAGCATTGTGATGAATGTGGTCATGGATCATTGTGATAAAAATTGTCGTGGAGCATTGCGATGACACGGTTATGGAATATTGTGATGACCAGAATTCTGTAGCACTGTGAAGAAAAGGGAATGGAGCATTGTGATTACAGGGGTCATGGAGCATTGTGATGACAATTGTTCTAGAACATTGTGATGACAGGGATCATGGAGCATAGTGATGAAAGGGGCCATGGAGCATTGTGAAGACAGGCGTCATGGGACATTGTGTTGACAGTGGTCATGGAGCATTGTTAGAAAGGGAACATGGAGCAATTTGATTTCAGGGGCCATGAAAAATTGTGAATACATAGGCCATGGAGTATTCAGATGAATGTGGTCAAGGATCATTGTGATGAAAAGTGTCCTGGAATATTCTGATGACACGGTTCATGGAGCATTGCGATGACAAGGGCCATGGCGAAATGTGAAGACATGTGTCATGGGGCATTGTGATGACAGTGGTCATGTAGAATTGTGAAGAAAGATATCATGGAGCACTGGGATGACAGGGGCCATGGAGCATTGTGATGACAGGGGTCATGGGTCATTGTGATGACACGGCAATGGAACATTATGATGACAAGAAGTCTGGAGCATTGTGATAAAAAGGGCATGGACCATTGTGATTAGAGGGGCCAAGGAGCATTCTGATGACAACGGCATGGAGCATTGTGATGACAAGGGTCATCGAGCATTGTGATGACAGTGGTCATGAAGCATTGTGATGAATGTGGTCATGGATCATTGTGATGACATGTGTCTTGGAGCATTGTGATGACAGGGGTCATAGAGCATTGTGATGACACGGTTATGGAATTTTGTGATGACCAAAATTCTGTAGCACTGTGATGAAAAGGGAATGGAGCATTGTGATTAGAGGGGTCATGGAGCATTGTGATGACAATTGTTCTAGAACATTGTGAAGACAGGGATCATGGAGCATAGTGATGAAAGGGCCATGGAGCATTGTGATGACAGGCGTCATGGGACAATGTTTTGACAGTGGTCATGGAGCATTGTTAGAAAGGGAACATGGAGCAATTTGATTTCAGGGGCCATGAGAAATTGTGAATACATAGGCCATGGAGTATTCAGATGAATGTGGTCATGAATCATTGTGATGACAGGTGTCGTGGAGTATTGTGATGACAGGGGTCATAGAGCATCGTGATGACACGGTTATGGAATATTGTGATGACCAGAATTCTGTAGCACTGTGATGAAAATGGAATGGCGAATTGTGATTACAGGGGTCGTGGAGCATTGTGATGACAAATGTTCTAGAATATTGTGAAGACAGGGATCATGGAGCATAGTGATGAAAGGGACCATGGAGGATTGTGAAGACAGGCGTCATGGGACAATGTGTTGACAGTGGTCATGGAGCATTTTTAGAAAGGGAACATGGAGCAATTTGATTTCAGGGGCCATGAAAAATTGTGAATTCATAGGCCATGGAGTATTCAGATGAATGTGGTCAAGGATCATTGTGACGACAAGTGTCCTGGAATATTGTGATGACACGGTTCATGGAGCATTGCGATGACAAGGGCCATGGCGAAATGTGAAGACAGATGTCATGGGGCTTTGTGATGACAGTGGTCATCTAGAATTGTGAAGAAAGATATCATGGAGCAGTGGGATGACAGGGGCCATGGAGCATTGCGATGATAGGGGTCATGGGGCATTGTGATGACAATTGTTCTAGAACATTTTGAAGACAGGGATCATGGAGCATAGTGATTAAAGGGGCCATGGAGCATTGTGATGACTGGCGTCATGGCACATTGTGTTGACAGTGGTCATGGAGCATTGTTAGAAAGGGAACATGGAGCAATTTGATTTCAGGGGCCATGAAAAATTTTGAATACATAGGCCATGGAGTATTCAGATGAATGCGGTCAAGGATCATTGTGATGAAAAGTGTCCTGGAATATTGTGATGACACGGTTCATGGAGCATTGCGATGACAAGGGCCATGGCGAAATGTGAAGACAGGTGTCATGGGGCATTGTGATGACAGTGGTCATGTAGAATTGTGAAGAAAGATATCATGGAGCACTTGGATAACAGGGGCCATGGAGCATTGTGATGACAGGTGTCATGGGGCATTGTGATGACACGGCCATGGAACATTATGATGACAAAAAGTTTGGAGCATTGTGATAAAAGGGCATGGACCATTGTGATTAGAGGGGCCAAGGAGCATTCTGATGACAATGGCATGGAGCATTGTGATGACAATGGTCATCGAGCATTGTGCTGACAGTGGTCATGAAGCATTGTGATGAATGTGGTCATGGATCATTGTGATGACAAGTGTCGTGGAGCATTGTGATGACAGGGGTCATAGAGCATTGTGATGACACGGTTATGGAATATTGTGATGACCAGAATTCTGTAGCACTGTGATGAAAGGGGAATGGAGCATTGTGATTACAGGGGTCATGGAACATGTTGATGACAATTGTTCTAGAACATTGTGAAGGACAGGGATCATGGAGCATAGTGATGAAAGGGCCATGGAGCATAGTGATGACAGGCGTCATGGGACAATGTGTTGACAGTGGTCATGGAGCATTGTTAGAAAGGGAACATGGAGCAATTTGATTTCAGGGGCCATGAAAAATTGTGAATACATATGCCATGGAGTATTCAGATGAATGTGGTCAAGGATCATTGTGACGACAAGTGTCCTGGAATATTGTGATGACACGGTTCATGGAGCATTGTGATGACAAGGGCCATGGCGAAATGTGAAGACAGGTGTCATGGGGCATTGTGATGACAGTGGTCATCTAGAATTGTGAAGATAGTTATCATGGAGCACTGGGATGACAGGGGCCATGGAGCATTGTGATGACAGGGGTCATGGGGCATTGTGATGACACGGCAATGGAACATTATGATGACAAATATTCTGGAGCATTGTGAGAAAAAGGGCATGGACCATTGTGATTCGAGGGACCAAGGAGCATTCTGATGACAACGGCATGGAGCATTGTGATGACAAGGGTCATCGAGCATTGTGATGACAGTGGTCATGAAGAATTGTGTTGAATGGGGTCATGGATCATTGTGATGACAAGTGTCGTGCAGCATTGTGATGACAGGGGTCATAGAGCATTGGGATGACATGGTTATAGAATATTGTGATGACCAGAATTCTGTAGCACTGTGATGAAAAGGCAATGGAGCATTGTGATTACAGGGGTCATGGAGCATGGTGATGACAATTGTTCTAGAATATTGTGATGACAGGGATCATGGAGCATAGTGATGAAAGGGGCCATGGAGCATTGTGATGACAGGCGTCATGGGACATTGTGTTGACAGTGGTCATGGAGCATTGTTAGAAAGGGAACATGGAGCATTTTGGTTTCAGTGGCCATGAAAAATTGTGAATTCATAGACCATGGAGTATTCAGATGAATGTGGTCATGGATCATTGGGACGAAATGTGTCCTGGAATATTGTGATGACACGGTTCATGGAGCATTGCGATGACAAGGGCCATCGTGAAATGTGAAGAAAGGTGTCATGGGACATTGTGATGACAGTGGTCATCTAGAATTGTGAAGAAAGATATCATGGAGCACTGGGATGACAGGGGCCATGGAGCATTGTGAGGACAGGGGTCATGGGGCAATGTGATGACACGGCCATGGAACATTATGATGACAAGAATTCTGGAGCATTGTGATAAAAAGGGCATGGACCATTGTGATTAGAGGGGCCAAGGAGCATTCTGATGACAATGGCATGGAGCATCGTGATGACAAGGGTTATCGAGCATTGTGATGACAGTGGTCATGTAGCATTGTGATGAATGTGGTCATGGATCATTCTGATGACAAGTGTCGTGGAGCATTGTGATGACAGGGGTCATAGAGCATTGTGATGACACAGTTATAGAATATTGTGATGACCAGAATTCTGTAGCACTGTGATGAAAAGGGAATGGAGCATTGTGATTACAGGGGTCATGGAGCATTGTGATGACAATTGTTCTAGAACATTCTGAAGACAGGGTTCATGGAGCATAGTGATTAAAGGGGCCATGGGGCATTGTGATGACAGGCGTCATGGCACATTGTGTTGACAGTGGTCATGGAGCATTGTTAGAAAGGGAACATGGAGCAATTTGATTTCAGGGGCCATGAAAAATTTTGAATACATAGGCCATGGAGTATTCAGATGAATGTGGTCAAGGATCATTGTGATGAAAAGTGTCCTGGAATATTGTGATGACACGGTTCATGGAGCATTGCGATGACAAGGGCCATGGCGAAATGTGAAGACAGGTGTCATGGGGCATTGTGATGACAGTGGTCATGTAGAATTGTGAAGAAAGATATCATGGAGCACGGGGATGACAGGGTCCATGGAGCATTGTGATGACAGGGGTCATGGGGCATTGTGATGACACGGCCATGGAACATTATGATGACAAGAAGTCTGGAGCATTGTGATAAAAAGGGCATGGACCATTGTGATTAGAGGGGCCAAGGAGCATTTTGATGACAACGGCATGGAGCATTGTGATGACAAGGGTCATCGAGCATTGTGATGACAGTGGTCATGAAGCATTGTGATGAATGTGGTCATGGATCATTGTGATGACAAGTGTCGTGGAGCATTGTGATGACAGGGGTCATAGAGCACTGTGATGACACGGTTATGGAATTTTGTGATGACCAAAATTCTGTAGCACTGTGATGAAAAGGGAATGGAGCATTGTGATTACAGGGGTCATGGAGCATTGTGATGACAATTGTTCTAGAACATTGTGAAGACAGGGATCATGGAGCATGGTGATGAAAGGGCCATGGAGCATTGTGATGACAGGCGTCATGGGACAATATGTTGACAGTGGTCATGGAGCATTGTTAGAAAGGGAACATGGAGCAATTTGATTTCAGGGGCCATGAGAAATTGTGAATACATAGGCCATGGAGCATTCAGATGAATGTGGTCATGAATCATTGTGATGACAAGTGTCGTGGAGCATTGTGATGACAGGCGTCATAGAGCATTGTGATGACACGGTTATGGAATATTGTGATGACCAGAATTCTGTAGCACTGTGATGAAAAGGGAATGGAGAATTGTGATTACAGGGGTCATGGAGCATTGTGATGACAAATGTTCTAGAATATTGTGAAGACAGGGATCATGGAGCATAGTGATGAAAGGAGCCATGGAGGATTGTGAAGACAGGCGTCATGGGACAATGTGTTGACAGTGGTCATGGAGCATTGTTAGAAAGGGAATATGGAGCAATTTGATTTCAGGGGCCATGAAAAATTGTGAATACATAGGCCATGGAGTATTCAGATGAAAGTGGTCAAGGATCATTGTGACGAAATGTGTCCTGGAATATTGTGATGACACGGTTCATGGAGCATTGCGATGACAAGGGCCATTGCGAAATGTGAAGACAGGTGTCTTGGGGCATTGTGATGACAGTGGTCATTTAAAATTGTGAAGGAAGATATCATGGAGCACTGCGATGACAGGGGCCATGGAGCATTGTGATGACAGGGGTCATGGGGCATTGTGATGACACGGCCATGGAACATTATGATGACAAGAATTCTGGAGCATTGTGATAAAAAGAGCATGGACCATTGTGATTAGAGGGGCCAAGGAGCATTCTGATGACAACGGCATGGAGCATTGTGATGACAAGGGTCATCGAGCATTGTGATGACAGTGGTCAGGAAGCATTGTGATGAATGTTGTCATGCATCATTGTGATGACAACTGTCGTGGAGCATTGTGATGACAGGGGTCATAGACCATTGTGATGACATGGTTATGGAATATTGTGATGACCAGAATTCTGTAGCACAGTGATGAAAAGGGCATGGAGCATTGTGATTACAGGGGTTATGGAGCATTGTGATGAAAATTGTTCTAGAACATTGTGATGACAGGGATCATGGAGCATAGTGATGACAGGGGCAATGGAGCATTGTGTTGACAGGCGTCATGGGACATTGTGTTGACAGTGGTCATGGAGCATTGTTTTGAAAGGGAACATGGAGCAATTTGATTTCAGGGGCCATGAAAAATTGCGAATACTTACGCCATGGAATATTCAGATGAATGTGGTCAAGGATCATTGTGACGAAAAGTGTCCTAGAATATTGTGATGACACGGTTCATGGAGCATTGCGATGACAAGTGCCATGACGAAATGTGAAGACAGGTGTCATGGGGTATTGTGATGACAGTGGTCATCTAGAATTGTGAAGAAAGATATCATGGAGCACTGGGATGATAGGGGCCATGGAACATTGTGATGACAGGGGTCATGGGGCATTTTGATGACACGGCCATGGAACATTATGATGACAAGAATTCTGGAGCATTGTGATAAAAAGGTCATGGACCATTGTCATTAGAGGGGCCAAGGAGCATTCTGATGACAACGGCATGGAGCATTGTGATGACAGTGGTCATGAAGCATTGTGATGAATGTGGTCATGCATCATTGTGATGACAAGTGTCGTGGAGCATTGTGATGACAGGGGTCATAGAGCATTGTCATGACACGGTTATGGGATATTGTGATGACCAGAATTCTGTAGCACAGTGATGAAAAGGGCATGGAGCATTGTGATTACAGTGGTCATGGAGCATTGTGATGACAATTGTTCTAGAACATTGTGATGACAGGGATCATGGAGCATAGTGATGACAGGGGCAATGGAGCATTGTGTTGACAGGCGTCATGGGACATTGTGTTGACAGTAGACATGGAGCATTGTTAGAAAGGGAACATGGAGCAATTTGATTTCAGGGGCCATGAAAAATTGCGAATACATACGCCATGGAGTATTCAGATGAATGTGGTCAAGGATCATTGTGACGAAAAGTGTCCTGGAATATTCTGATGACACGGTTCATGGAGCATTTCGATGACAAGGGCCATGGAGAAATGTGAAGACAGGTGTCATGGGGTATTGTGATGACAGTGGTCATCTAGAATTGTGAAGAAAGATATCATGGAGCACTGGGAAGACAGGGGCCATGGAACATTGTGATGACAGGGGTCATGGGGCATTGTGATGACACGGCAATGGAACATTATGATGACAAGAATTCTGGAGCATTGTGATAAAAAGGGCATGGACCATTGTGATTAGAGGGGCCAAGGAGCATTCTGATGACAACGGCATGGAGCAATGTGATGACAAGTGTCATCGAGCGTTTTGATGATAGTGGTCATGAAGCATTGTGATGAATGTGGTCATGGATCATTGTGATGACAAGTGTCGTGGAGCATTGTGATGACAGGGGTCAAAGAGCATTGTGATGACAAGGTTATGGAATATGGTGATGACCAGAATTCTGTAGCACTGTGATGAAAAGGGCATGGAGCATTGTGATTACAGGGGTCATGGAGCATTGTGATGACAATTGTTCTAGAACATTGTGATGACAGTGATCATGGAGCATAGTGATTCAACGGGCAATGGAGCATTGTGTTGACAGGCATCATGGGACATTGTGTTGACAGTAGTCATGGAGCATTGTTAGAAAGGGAACATGGAGCAATTTGATTTCAGGGGCCATGAAAAATTGCGAATACATAGGCCATGGAGTATTCAGATGAATGTGGTCAAGGATCATTGTGACGAAAAGTGTCCTGGAATATTGTGATGACACGGTTCATGGAGCATTGCGATGAAAAGGGCAATGGCGAAATGTGAAGACAGGTGTCATGGGGCATTGTGATGACAGTGGTCATCTAGAATTGTGAAGAAAGATATCATGGAACACTGGGATGATAGGGGACATGGAACATTGTGATGACAGGGGTCATGGGGCATTGTGATGACACGGCCATGGAACATTATGATGACAAGATTTCTGGAGCATTGTGATAAAAAGGGCATGCAGCATTGTGATTAGAGGGGCCAAGGAGCATTCTGATGACAACGGCATGGAGCATTGTGATGACAAGGGTCATCGAGCATTGTGATGACAGTGGTCATGAAGCATTGTGATGAATGTGGTCATGGATCATTGTGATGACAAGTGTCGTGGAGCATTGTAATGACAGGGGTCATAGAGCATTGTGATGACACGGTTATGGAATATTGTGATGACCAGAATTCTGTAGCACTGTGATGAAAAGGGAATGGAGCATTGTGATTACAGGGGTCATGGAACATTGTGATGACAATTGTTGTAGAACATTGTGATGACAGGGATCATGGAGCATAGTGATGAAAGGGGCCATGGAGCATTGTGATGACAGGCGTCATGGTACATTGTGTTGACAGTGGTCATGGAGCATTGCTAGAAAGGGAACATGGAGCAATTTGATTTCAGGGGCCATGAAAAATTGCGAATACATAGGCCATGGTGTATTCAGATGAATGTGGTCAAGGATCATTGTGACGAAAAGTGTCTTGGAATATTGTGATGACACGGTTCATGGAGCATTGGAATGACAAGGGCAATGGCGAAATGTGAAGACAGGTGTCATGGGGCATTGTGATGACAGTGGTCATCTAGAATTGTGAAGAAAGACATCATGGAGCACTGGGATGACAGGGGTCATGGAGCATTGTGATGACAGGGGTCATGGGGCATTGTGATGACACGGCCATGGTACATTATGATGACAAGAATTCTGGAGCATTGTGTTAAAAAGGGCATGGACCATTGTGATTAGAGGGGCCAAGGAGCATTCTGATGACAACGGCATGGAGCATTGTGATGAATGTGGTCAGGGATCATTGTGATGAAAAGTGTCGTGGAGCATTGTGATGACAGGGGTCATAGAGCATTGTGATGACACGGTTATGGAATATTGTGATGACCAGAATTCTGTAGCACTGTGATGAAAAGGCAATGGAGCATTGTGATTACAGGGGTCATGGAGCATTGTGATGACAATTGTTCTAGAACATTGTGATGACAGGGATCATGGAGCATAGTGATGAAAGGGGCCATGGAGCATTGTGATGACAGGCGTCGTGGGACATTGTGTTGACAGTGGTCATGGAGCATTGTTAGAAAGGGAACATGGAGCATTTTGATTTCAGGGGCCATGAAAAATTGTGAATACATAGACCATGGAGTATTCAGATGAATGTGGTCATGGATCATTGGGACGAAATGTGTCCTGGAATATTGTGATGACACGGTTCATGGAGCATTGCGATGACAAGGGCCATCGTGAAATGTGAAGAAAGGTGTCATGGGGCATTGTGATGACAGTGGTCATCTAGAATTGTGAAGAAAGATATCATGGAGCACTGGGATGACAGGGGCCATGGAGCATTGTGATGACAGGGTTCATGGGGCATTGTGATGACACGGCCATGGAACATTATGATGACAAGAATTCTGGAGCATTGTGATAAAAAGGGCATGGACCATTGTGATTAGAGGGGCCAAGGAGCATTCTGATGACAATGGCATGGAGCAATGTGATGACAAGGGTTATCGAGCATTGTGATGGCAGTGGTCATGTAGCATTGTGATGAATGTGGTCATGGATCATTGTGATGACAAGTGTCGTGGAGCATTGTGATGACAGGGGTCATAGAGCATTGTGATGACACGGTTATGGAATATTGTGATGACCAGAATTCTGTAGCACTGTGATGAAAAGGGAATGGAGAATTGTGATTACAGGGGTCATGGAGCATTGTGATGACAAATGTTCTAGAATATTGTGAAGACAGGGATCATGGAGCATAGTGATGAAAGGGGCCATGGAGGATTGTGAAGACAGGCGTCATGGGACAATGT
Organism: Eschrichtius robustus; assembly: GCF_028021215.1. Classification (NCBI taxonomy): domain Eukaryota; kingdom Metazoa; phylum Chordata; class Mammalia; order Artiodactyla; family Eschrichtiidae; genus Eschrichtius; species Eschrichtius robustus. The sequence continues at coordinate 2,370,133 of NW_027175249.1, read as the reverse complement.
GTTGACAGTGGTCATGGAGCATTTTTAGAAAGGGAACATGGAGCAATTTGATTTCAGGGGCCATGAAAAATTGTGAATTCATAGGCCATGGAGTATTCAGATGAATGTGGTAAAGGATCATTGTGACGACAAGTGTTCTTGAATATTGTGAGGACACGGTTCATGGAGCATTGCGATGACAAGGGCCATGGCGAAATGTGAAGACAGGTGTCATGGGGCTTTGTGATGACAGTGGTCATCTAGAATTGTGAAGAAAGATATCATGGAGCAGTGGGATGACAGGGGCCATGGAGCATTGTGAAGACAGGGGTCATGGGGCATTGTGATGACACGGCCATGGAACATTATGATGACAAGAAGTCTGGAGCATTGTGATAAAAGGGCATGGACCATTGTGATTAGAGGGACCAAGGAGCATTCTGATGACAACGGCATGGAGCATTGTGATGACAAGGGTCATCGAGCATTGTGATGATTGTGGTCATGAAGCATTGTGATGAATGTGGTTATGGATCATTGTGATGACAAGTGTCGTGGAGCATTGGGATGACAGGGGTCATAGAGCATTGTGATGACACGGTTATGGAATATTGTGATGACCAGAATTCTGTAGCACTGTGATGAAAATGGAATGGAGCATTGTGATTACAGGGGTCATGGAGCATTGTGATGACAATTGTTCTAGAACATTGTGAAGACAGGGATCATGGAGCATAGTGATGAAAGGGGCCATGGAGCATTGTGATGACAGGCGTCATGGGACAATGTGTTGACAGTGGTCATGGAGCATTGTTAGAAAGGGAATATGGAGCAATTTGATTTCAGGGGCCATGAAAAATTGTGAATACATAGGCCATGGAGTATTCAGATGAAAGTGGTCAAGGATCATTGTGACGAAAAGTGTCCTGGAATATTGTGATGACACGGTTCATGGAGCATTGCGATGACAAGGGCCATTGCAAAATGTGAAGACAGGTGTCTTGGGGCATTGTGATGACAGTGGACATCTAAAATTGTGAAGAAAGATATCATGGAGCACTGGGATGACAGGGGCCATGGAGCATTGTGATGACAGGGGTCATGGGGCATTGTGATGACACGGCCATGGAACATTATGATGACAAGAATTCTGGAGCATTGTGATAAAAAGAGCATGGACCATTGTGATTAGAGGGGCCAAGGAGCATTCTGATGACAACGGCATGCAGCATTGTGATGACAAGGGTCATCGAGCATTGTGATGACAGTGGTCAGGAAGCATTGTGATGAATGCGGTTATGGATCATTGTGATGATAAGTGTCGTGGAGAATTGTGATGACAGGGGTCATAGAGCATTTTGATCACACGGTTATGGAATATTGTGATGACCAGAATTCTGTAGCACTGTGATGAAAAGGGAATGGAGAATTGTGATTACAGGGGTCATGGATCATTGTGATGACAATTGTTCTAGAACAATGTGAAGACAGGGATCATCGAGCATAGTGATTAAAGGGGCCATGGAGCATTGTGATGAAAGGCGTCATGGGACATTGTGTTGGCAGTGGTCATGGAGCATTGTTAGAAAGGGAACATGGAGCAATTTGATTTCAGGGGCCATGAAAAATTGTGAATACATAGGCCATGGAGTATTCAGATGAATGTGGTCAAGGATCATTGTGACGAAAAGTGTCCTGGAATATTGTGATGACACGGTTCATGGAGCATTGTGATGACAAGGGCCATGGCGAAATGTGAAGACAGGTGTCATGGGGCATTGTGATGACAGTGGTCATCTAGAATTGTGAAGAATGATATCATGGAGCACTGGGATGACAGGGGCCATGGAGCATTGTGATGACAGGGGTCATGGGGCATTGTGATGACACGGCCATGGAACATTATGATGACAAGAATTCTGGAGCATTGTGATAAAAAGAGCATGGACCATTGTGATTAGAGGGGCCAAGGAGCATTCTGATGACAACGGCATGGAGCATTGTGATGACAAGGGTCATCGAGCATTGTGATGACAGTGGTTCAGAAGCATTGTGATGAATGCGGTTATGGATCATTGTGATGATAAGTGTCGTGGAGCATTGTGATGACAGGGGCCATAGAGCATTGTGATGACACGGTTATGGAATATTGTGATGACCAGAATTCTGTAGCACTGTGATGAAAAGGGAATGGAGTATTGTGATTACAGGGGTCATGGATCATTGTGATGACAATTGTTCTAGAACAATGTGAAGACAGGGATCATCGAGCATAGTGATTAAAGGGGCCATGGAGCATTGTGATGACAGGCGTCATGGGACATTGTGTTGGCAGTGGTCATGGGGCATTGTTAGAAAGGGAACATGGAGCAATTTGATTTCAGGGGCCATGAAAAATTGCGAATACATAGGCCATAGAGTACTCAGATGAATTTGGTCAAGGATCATTGTGACGAAATGTGTCCTGGAATATTGTGATGACACGGTTCATGGAGCATTGCGATGACAAGGGCCATGGTGAAATGTGAAGACAGGTGTCATGGGGCATTGTGATGACAGTGGTCATCTAGAATTGTGAAGAAAGATATCATGGAGCACTGGGATGACTTGGGCCATGGAGCATTGTGATGACAGGGGTCATGGGGCATTGTGATGACACGGCCATGGAACATTATGATGACAAGAATTCTGGAGCATTGTGATAAAAAGGGCATGGACCATTGTGATTAGAGGGGCCAAGGAGCATTCTGATGACAACGGCATGGAGCATTGTGATGACAAGGGTCATCGAGCATTGTGATGACAGTGGTCATGAAGCATTGTGATGAATGTGGTCATGGATCATTGTGATGAAAAGTGTCGTGGAGCATTGTGATGACAGGGGTCAAAGAGCATTGTGATGACACGGTTACGGAATATTGTGATGATCAGTATTCTGTAGCACTGTGATGAAAAGGGAATGGAGCATTGTGATTACAGGGGTCATGGAACATTCTGATGACAATTGTTCTAGAACATTGTGATGACAGGGATCATGGAGCATAGTGATGAAAGGGGCCATGGAGCATTGTGATGACAGGCGACATGGGACATTGTGTTGACAGTGGTCATGGAGCATTGTTACAAATGGAACATGGAGCAATTTGATTTCAGGGGCCATGAAAAATTGCGAATACATAGGCAATGGAGTATTCAGATGAATGTGGTCAAGGATCATTGTGACGAAAAGTGTCTTGGAATATTGTGATGACACGGTTCATGGAGCATTGCGATGACAAGGGCAATGGCGAAATGTGAACACAGGTGTCATGGGGCATTGTGATGACAGTGGTCCTCTAGAATTGTGAAGAAAGATATCATGGAGCACTGGGATGACAGGGGCCATGGAGCATTGTCATGACAGGGGTCATGTGGCTTTGTGATGACACGGCCATGGAGCATTATGATGACAAGAATTCTGGAGCATTGTGATAAAATGGGCATGGACCATTGAGATTAGAGGGGCCAAGGAGAATTCTGATGACAACGGCATGGAGCATTGTGATGACAAGGGTCATCGAGCTTTGTGATGACAGTGGTCATGGAGCATTGTGATGAATGTGGTCATGCATCATTGTGATTACATGTGTCGTGGAGCATTGTGATGACAGGGGTCATAGAGCATTGTGATGACACGGTTACGGAATATTGTGATGACGAGAATTCTGTACCACAGTGATGAAAAGGGCATGGAGCATTGTGATTACAGGGGTCATGGAGCATTGTGATGACAATTGTTCTAGAACATTGTGATGACAGTGATCATGGAGCACAGTGATGCAACGGGCAATGGAGCATTGTGTTGACAGGCATCATGGGACATTGTGTTGACAGTGGTCATGGAGCATTGTTAGAAAGGGAACATGGAGCAATTTGATTTCAGGGGCCATGAAAAATTGCGAATACATAGGCCATGGAGTATTCAGATGAATGTGGTCAAGGATCATTGTGACGAAAAGTGTCCTGGAATATTGTGATGACACGGTTCAAGGAGCATTGCGATGAGAAGGGCAATGGCGAAATGTGAAGACAGGTGTCATGGGGCATTGTGATGACAGTGGTCATCTAGAATTGTGAAGAAAGATATCATGGAGCACTGGGATGATAGGGGACATGGAACATTGTGATGACAGTGGTCATGGGGCATTGTGATGACACGGCCATGGAACAATATGATGACAAGAATTCTGGAGCATTGTGATAAAAAGGGCATGGACCATTGTGATTAGAGGGGCAAGGAGCAGTGTGATGACAGTGGTCATGAAGCATTGTGATGAATGTGGTCATGGATCATTGTGATGACAAGTGTCGTGGAGCATTGTGATGACAGGTGTCATAGAACATTGTGATGACAAGGTTATGGAATATTGTGATGACCAGAATTCTGTAGCACTGTGATGAAAAGGTAATGGAGCACTGTGATTACAGGGGTCATGGGGCATTGTGATGACAATTGTTCTAGAACATTGTGATGACAGGGATCATGGAGCATAGTGATGAAAGGGGCCATGGAGCATTGTGATGACAGGCATCATGGGACATTGTGTGGACAGTGGTCATGGAGCATTGTTAGAAAGAGAACATGGAGAAATTTAATTTCTGGGGCCAATGAAAATTGTGAATACATAGGCCATGGAGTATTCAGATGAATGTGGTCAAGGATCATTGGGACGAAAAGTGTCCTGGAATATTGTGATGACACGGTTCATGGAGCATTGCGATGACAAGGGCCATGGCGAAATGTGAAGACAGGTGTCATGGGGCATTGTGATGACAGTGGTCCTCTAGAATTGTGAAAAAAGATATCATGGAGCACTGGGATGACAGGGACCATGGAGCATTGAGATGACAGGGGTCATGGGGCATTGTGATGACACGGCCATGGAACATTATGATGACAAGAATTCTGGAGCATTGTGATAAAAAGAGCATGGACCATTGTGATTAGAGGGGCAAGGAGCAGTGTGATGACAGTGGTCATGAAGCATTGTGATGAATGTGGTCATGGATCATTGTGATGATAAGTGTCGTGGAGAATTGTGATGACAGGGGTCATAGAGCATTTTGGTGACACGGTTATGGAATATTGTGATGACCAGAATTCTGTAGCACTGTGATGAAAAGGGAATGGAGAATTGTGATTACAGGGGTCATGGATCATTGTGATGACAATTGTTCTAGAACAATGTGAAGACAGGGATCATCGAGCATAGTGATTAAAGGGGCCATGGAGCATTGTGATGAAAGGCGTCATGGGACATTGTGTTGGCAGTGGTCATGGAGCATTGTTAGAAAGGGAACATGGAGCAATTTGATTTCAGGGGCCATGAAAAATTGTGAATACATAGGCCATGGAGTATTCAGATGAATGTGGTCAAGGATCATTGTGACGAAAAGTGTCCTGGAATATTGTGATGACACGGTTCATGGAGCATTGCGATGACAAGGGCCATGGCGAAATGTGAAGATAGGTGTCATGGGGCATTGTGATGACAGTGGTCATCTAGAATTGTGAAGAATGATATCATGGAGCACTGGGATGACAGGGGCCATGGAGCATTGTGATGACAGGGGTCATGCGGCATTGTGGTGACACGGCCATGGAACATTATGATGACAAGAATTCTGGAGCATTGTGATAAAAAGAGCATGGACCATTGTGATTAGAGGGGCCAAGGAGCATTCTGATGACAACGGCATGGAGCATTGTGATGACAAGGGTCATCGAGCATTGTGATGACAGTGGTTCAGAAGCATTGTGATGAATGCGGTTATGGATCATTGTGATGATAAGTGTCGTGGAGCATTGTGATGACAGGGGCCATAGAGCATTGTGATGACACGGTTATGGAATATTGTGATGACCAGAATTCTGTAGCACTGTGATGAAAAGGGAATGGAGTATTGTGATTACAGGGGTCATGGATCATTGTGATGACAATTGTTCTAGAACATTGTGAAGACAGGGATCATCGAGCATAGTGATTAAAGGGGCCATGGAGCATTGTGATGACAGGCGTCATGGGACATTGTGTTGGCAGTGGTCATGGAGCATTGTTAGAATGGGAACATGGAGCAATTTGATTTCAGGGGCCATGAAAAATTGCGAATACATAGGACATAGAGTATTCAGATGAATTTGGTCAAGGATCATTGTGACGAAATGTGTCCTGGAATATTGTGATGACACGGTTCATGGAGCATTGCGATGACAAGGGCCATGGTGAAATGTGAAGACAGGTGTCATGGGGCATTGTGATGACAGTGGTCATCTAGAATTGTGAAGAAAGATATTATGGAGCACTGGGATGACTTGGGCCATGGAGCATTGTGATGACAGGGGTCATGGGGCATTGTGATGACACGGCCATGGAACATTATGATGACAAGAATTCTGGAGCATTGTGATAAAAAGGGCATGGACCATTGTGATTAGAGGGGCCAAGGAGCATTCTGATGACAACGGCATGGAGCATTGTGATGACAAGGGTCATCGAGCATTGTGATGACAGTGGTCATGAAGCATTGTGATGAATGTGGTCATGGATCATTGTGATGAAAAGTGTCGTGGAGCATTGTGATGACAGGGGTCATAGAGCATTGTGATGACACGGTTATGGAATATTGTGATGACCAGAATTCTGTAGCACTGTGATGAAAAGGGAATGGAGCATTGTGATTACAGGGGTCATGGAGCATTGTGATGACAATTGTTCTAGAACATTGTGATGACAGGGATCATGGAGCATAGTGATGAAAGGGGCCATGGAGCATTGTGATGACAGGCGTCGTGGGACATTGTGTTGACAGTGGTCATGGAGCATTGTTAGAAAGGGAACATGGAGCATTTTGATTTCAGGGGCCATGAAAAATTGTGAATACATAGACCATGGAGTATTCAGATGAATGTGGTCATGGATCATTGGGACGAAATGTGTCCTGGAATATTGTGATGACCCGGTTCATGGAGCATTGCGATGACAAGGGCCATCGTGAAATGTGAAGAATGGTGTCATGGGGCATTGTGATGACAGTGGTCATCTAGAATTGTGAAGAAAGATATCATGGAGCACTGGGATGACAGGGGCCATGGAGCATTGTGATGACAGGGGTCATGGGGCATTGTGATGACACGGCCATGGAACATTATGATGACAAGAATTCTGGAGCATTGTGATAAAAAGGGCATGGACCATTGTGATTAGAGGGGCCAAGGAGCATTCTGATGACAATGGCATGGAGCATTGTGATGACAAGGGTTATCGAGCATTGTGATGGCAGTGGTCATGTAGCATTGTGATGAATGTGGTCATGGATCATTGTGATGACAAGTGTCGTGGAGCATTGTGATGACAGGGGTCATAGAGCATTGTGATGACACGGTTATGGAATATTGTGATGACCAGAATTCTGTAGCACTGTGATGAAAAGGGAATGGAGCATTGTGATTACAGGGGTCATGGAGCATTGTGATGACAATTGTTCTAGAACATTTTGAAGACAGGGATCATGGAGCATAGTGATTAAAGGGGCCATGGAGCAATGTGATGACAGGCGTCATGGCACATTGTGTTGACAGTGGTCATGGAGCATTGTTAGAAAGGGAACATGGAGCAATTTGATTTCAGGGGCCATGAAAAATTGTGAATACATAGGCCATGGAGTATTCAGATGAATGTGGTCAAGGATCATTGTGATGAAAAGTGTCCTGGAATATTGTGATGACACGGTTCATGGAGCATTGTGATGACAAGGGCCATGGCGAAATGTGAAGACAGGTGTCATGGGGCATTGTGATGACAGTGGTCATGTAGAATTGTGAAGAAAGATATCATGGAGCACTGGGATGACAGGGGCCATGGAGCATTGTGATGACAGGGGTCAAGGGGCATTGTGATGACACGGCCATGGAACATTATGATGACAAGAATTCTGGAGCATTGTGATAAAAAGGGCATGGACCATTGTGATTAGAGGGGCCAAGGAGCATTCTGATGACAACGGCATGGAGCATTGTGATGACAAGTGTCATCGAGCATTGTGATGACAGTGGTCATGAAGCATTGTGATGAATGTGGTCATGGATCATTGTGATGACAAGTGTCGTGGAGCATTGTGATGACAGGGGCCATAGAGCATTGTGATGACACGGTTATGGAATATTGTGATGACCAGAATTCTGTAGCACTGTGATGAAAAGGGAATGGAGTATTGTGATTACAGGGGTCATGGATCATTGTGTTGACAATTGTTCTAGAACATTGTGAAGACAGGGATCATCGAGCATAGTGATTAAAGGGGCCATGGAGCATTGTGATGACAGGCGTCATGGGACATTGTGTTGGCAGTGGTCATGGAGCATTGTTAGAAAGGGAACATGGAGCAATTTGATTTCAGGGGCCATGAAAAATTGCGAATACATAGGCCATAGAGTATTCAGATGAATTTGGTCAAGGATCATTGTGACGAAATGTGTCCTGGAATATTGTGATGACACGGTTCATGGAGCATTGCGATGACAAGGGCCATGGTGAAATGTGAAGACAGGTGTCATGGGGCATTGTGATGACAGTGGTCATCTAGAATTGTGAAGAAAGATATCATGGAGCACTGGGATGACTTGGGCCATGGAGCATTGTGATGACAGGGGTCATGGGGCATTGTGATGACACGGCCATGGAACATTATGATGACAAGTATTCTGGAGCATTGTGATAAAAAGGGCATGGACCATTGGGATTAGAGGGGCCAAGGAGCATTCTGATGACAACGGCATGGAGCATTGTGATGACAAGGGTCATCGAGCTTTGTGGTGATAGTGGTCATGAAGCATTGTGATGAATGTGGTCATGAATCATTGTGATGACAAGTGTCGTGGAGCATTGTGATGACAGGGGTCAAAGAGCATTGTGATGACACGGTTACGGAATATTGTGATGATCAGTATTCTGTAGCACTGTGATGAAAAGGGAATGGAGCATTGTGATTACAGGGGTCATGGAACATTCTGATGACAATTGTTCTAGAACATTGTGATGACAGGGATCATGGAGCATAGTGATGAAAGGGGCCTTGGAGCATTGTGATGACAGGCGACATGGGACATTGTGTTGACAGTGGTCATGGAGCATTGTTAGAAATGGAACATGGAGCAATTTGATTTCAGGGGCAATGAAAAATTGCGAATACATAGGCCATGGAGTATTCAGATGAATGTGGTCAAGGATCATTGTGACGAAAAGTGTCTTGGAATATTGTGATGACACGGTTCATGGAGAATTGCGATGACAAGGGCAATGGCGAAATGTGAACACAGGTGTCATGGGGCATTGTGATGATAGTGGTCCTCTAGAATTGTGAAGAAAGATATCATGGAGCACTGGGATGACAGGGGCCATGGAGCATTGTGATGACAGGAGTCATGTGGCTTTTTGATGACACGGCCATGGAGCATTATGATGACAAGAATTCTGGAGCATTGTGATAAAATGGGCATGGACCATTGAGATTAGAGGGGCCAAGGAGAATTCTGATGACAACGGCATGGAGCATTGTGATGACAAGGGTCATCGAGCTTTGTGATGACAGTGGTCATGAAGCATTGTGATGAATGTGGTCATGCATCATTGTGATTACATGTGTCGTGGAGCATTGTGATGACAGGGGTCATAGAGCATTGTGATGACACGGTTATGGAATATTGTGATGACGAGAATTCTGTACCACAGTGATGAAAAGGGCATGGAGCATTGTGATTACAGGGGTCATGGAGCATTGTGATGACAATTGTTCTAGAACATTGTGATGACAGTGATCATGGAGCACAGTGATGCAACGGGCAATGGAGCATTGTGTTGACAGGCATCATGGGACATTGTGTTGACAGTGGTCATGTGGCATTGTTAGAAAGGGAACATGGAGCAATTTGATTTCAGGGGCCATGAAAAATTGCGAATACATAGGCCATGGAGTATTCAGATGAATGTGGTCAAGGATCATTGTGACGAAAAGTGTCCTGGAATATTGTGATGACACGGTTCAAGGAGCATTGCGATGAGAAGGGCAATGGCGAAATGTGAAGACAGGTGTCATGGGGCATTGTGATGACAGTGGTCATCTAGAATTGTGAAGAAAGATATCATGGAGCACTGGGATGATAGGGGACATGGAACATTGTGATGACAGGGGTCATGGGGCATTGTGATGACACGGCCATGGAACATTATGATGACAAGAATTCTGGAGCATTGTGATAAAAAGGGCATGGACCATTGTGATTAGAGGGGCAAGGAGCAGTGTGATGACAGTGGTCATGAAGCATTGTGATGAATGTGGTCATGGATCATTGTGATGACAAGTGTCGTGGAGCATTGTGATGACAGGTGTCATAGAACATTGTGATGACACGGTTATGGAATATTATGATGACCAGAATTCTGTAGCACTGTGATGAAAAGGGAATGGAGCACTGTGATTACAGGGGTCATGGAGCATTGTGATGACAATTGTTCTACAACATTGTGATGACAGGGATCATGGAGCATAGTGATGAAAGGGGCCATGGAGCATTGTGATGACAGGCATCATGGGACATTGTGTGGACAGTGGTCATGGAGCATTGTTAGAAAGAGAACATGGAGAAATTTAATTTCTGGGGCCAATGAAAATTGTGAATACATAGGCCATGGAGTATTCAGATGAATGTGGTCAAGGATCATTGGGACGAAAAGTGTCCTGGAATATTGTGATGACACGGTTCATGGAGCATTGCGATGACAAGGGCCATGGCGAAATGTGAAGACACGTGTCATGGGGCATTGTGATGACAGTGGTCCTCTAGAATTGTGAAAAAAGATATCATGGAGCACTGGGATGACAGGGACCATGGAGCATTGAGATGACAGGGGTCATGGGGCATTGTGATGACACGGCCATGGAACATTATGATGACAAGAATTCTGGAGCATTGTGATAAAATGGGCATGGACCATTGTGATTAGAGGGGCCAAGGAGCATTCTGATCACATCGGCTTGGAGCATTGTGATGACAATTGTCATCGAGCATTGTGATGACAGTGGTCACGAAGCATTGTGATGAATGTGGTCATGCATCATTGTGATGACAAGTGTCGTGGAGCATTGTGATGACAGGGGTCATAGAGCATTGTGATGACACGGTAATGGAATATTGTGATGACCAGAATTCTGTACCACAGTGATGAAAAGGGCATGGAGCATTGTGATTACAGGGGTCATGGAGCATTGTGATGACAATTGTTCTAGAACTTTGTAATGACAGGGATCATGGAGCATAGTGATGACAGGGGCAATGGAGTATTGTGTTGACAGGCGTCATGGGACATTGTGTTGACAGTGGTCATGGAGCATTGTTTTGAAAGGGAACATGGAGCAATTTGATTTCAGGGGCCATGAAAAATTGCGAATACATACGCCATGGAGTATTCAGATGAACGTGGTCAAGGATCATTGTGACGAAAAGTGTCCTGGAATATTGTGATGACACGGTTCATGGAGCATTGCCATGACAATGGCCATGGCGAAATGTGAAGACAGGTGTCATGGGGCTTTGTGATGACAGTGGTCATCTAGAATTGTGAAGAAAGATATCATGGAGCAGTGGGATGACAGGGGACATGGAGCATTGTGATGACAGGGGTCACGGGGCATTTTGATGACACGGCCATGGAACATTATGATGACAAGAATTCTGGAGCATTGTGATAAAAAGGGCATAGACCATTGTGATTAGAGGGGCCAAGGAGCATTCTGATGACAACGGCATGGAGCATTGTGATGACAAGTGTCATCGAGCATTGTGATGACAGTGGTCATGAAGCAGTGTGATGAATGTGGGCATGGATCATTGTGATGACAAGTGTCGTGGAGCATTGTGATGACACGGTTATTGAATATTGTGATGACCAGAATTCTGTAGCACTGTGATGAAAAGGGAATGGAGCATTGTGATTACAGGGGTCATGGAGCATTGTGATGACAAATGTTCTAGAACATTTTGATGACAGGGATCATGGAGCATAGTGCTGAAAGGGGCCATGGAGCATTGTGATGACAGGCGTCATGGGACATTGTGTTGACTGTGGTCATGGAGCATTGTTAGAAAGGGAACATGGAGCATTTTGATTTCAGGGGCCATGAAAAATTGTGAATACATAGGCCATGGAATATTCAGATGAATGTGGTCAAGGATCATTGGGACGAAATGTGTCCTGGAATATTGTGATGACACGGTTCATGGAGCATTGCGAGGACAAGGGCCATGGCGAAATATGAAGACAGGTGTCATCGGGCATTGTGATGACAGTGGTCATCTAGAATTGTGAAGAAAGATATCATGGAGCACTGGGAAGACAGGGGCCATGGAATATTGTGATGACAGGGGTCATGGGGCATTGTGATGACAAGGCCATGGAACATTATGATGACAAGAATTCTGGAGCATTGTGATAAAAAGGGCATGGACCATTGTGATTAGAGGGGCCAAGGAGCATTCTGATGACAACGGCATGGAGCATTGTGATGACAAGGGTCATCGAGCTTTGTGATGATAGTGGTCATGAAGCATTGTGATGAATGTGGTCATGGATCATTGTGATGACAAGTGTCGTGGAGCATTGTGATGACAGGGGTCATAGAGCATTGTGATGACACGGTTATGGAATATTGTGATGACCAGTATTCTGTAGCACTGTGATGAAAAGTGAATGGAACATTGTGATTACAGGGGACATGGAGCATTGTGTTGACAATTGTTCTAGAACGTTGTGATGACAGGGATCATGGAGCATAGTGATGAAAGGGGCCATGGAGCATTGTGATGACAGGCGTCATGGGACATTGTGTTGACAGTGGTCATGGAGCATTGTTAGAAAGGGAACATGGAGCAATTTGATTTCAGGGGCCATGAACAATTGTGAATACATAGGCCATGGAGTATTCAGATGAATGTGGTCAAGGATCATTGTGACGAAAAGTGTCCTGGAATATTATGATGACACCGTTCATGGAGAATTGCGATGACAAGGGCCATGGCGAAAGGTAAAGACAGGTGTCATGCGGCATTGTGATGATAGTGGTCATCTAGAATTGTGAAGAAAGATATCGTGGAGCACTGGGATGAGAGGGGCCATGGAGCATTGTGATGACAGGGATAATGGGTCATTGTGATGACACGGCCATGGATCATTATTATGACAAGAATTCTGGAGCATTGTGATAAAAAGGTCATGGACCATTGTGATTAGAGGGGCCAAGGAGCATTCTGATGACAACGGCATGGAGCATTGTGATGACAAGGGTCATCGAGCATTGTGATGACAGTGGTCATGAAGCATTGTGATGAATGTTGTCATGCATCATTGTGATGACAACTGTCGTGGAGCATTGTGATGACAGGGGTCATAGACCATTGTGATGACACGGTTATGGAATATTGTGATGACCAGAATTCTGTAGCACAGTGATGAAAAGGGAATGGAACATTGTGATTACAGGGGTTATGGAGCATTGTGATGAAAATTGTTCTAGAACATTGTGATGACATGGATCATGGATCCTAGTGATGACAGGGGCAATGGAGCATTGTGTTGACAGGCGTCATGGGACATTGTGTTGACAGTGGTCATGGAGCATTGTTTTGAAAGGGAACATGGAGCAATTTGATTTCAGGGGCCATGAAAAATTGCGAATACATACGCCATGGAGTATTCAGATGAATGTTGTCAAGGATCATTGTGACGAAAAGTGTCCTAGAATATTGTGATGACACGGTTCATGGAGAATTGCGATGACAAGGGCCATGGCGAAATGTGAAGACAGGTGTCATGGGGCATTGTGATGACAGTGGTCATCTAGAATTGTGAAGAAAGATATCATGGAGCACTGGGATGATAGGGGCCATGGAACATTGTGATGACAGGGGTCATGGGGCATTTTGATGACACGGCCATGGAACATTATGATGACAAGTATTCTGGAGCATTGTGATAAAAAGGTCATGGACCATTGTGATTAGAGTGGCCAAGGAGAATTCTGATGACAACGGCATGGAGCATTGTGATGACAGTGGTCATGAAGCATTGTGATGAATGTGGTCATGCATCATTGTGATGACAAGTGTCGTGGAGCATTGTGATGACAGGGGCCATAGAGCATTGTGATGACACGGTTATGGAATATTGTGATGACCAGAATTCTGTAGCACTGTGATGAAAAGGGAATGGAGCATTGTGATTACAGGGGTCATGGATCATTGTGATGACAATTGTTCTAGAACATTGTGAAGACAGGGATCATCGAGCATAGTGATTAAAGGGGCCATGGAGCATTGTGATGACAGGCGTCATGGGACATTGTGTTGGCAGTGGTCATGGAGCATTGTTAGAAAGGGAACATGGAGCAATTTGATTTCAGGGGCCATGAAAAATTGCGAATACATAGGCCATAGAGTATTCAGATGAATGTGGTCAAGGATCATTGTGACGAAAAGTGTCCTGGAATATTGTGATGACACGGTTCATGGAGCATTGCGATGACAAGGGCCATGGTGAAATGTGAAGACAGGTGTCATGGGGCATTGTGATGACAGTGGTCATCTAGAATTGTGAAGAAAGATATCATGGAGCACTGGGATGACTTGGGCCATGGAGCATTGTGATGACAGGTGTCATGGGGCATTGTGATGACACGGCCATGGATCATTATGATGACAAGAATTCTGGAGCATTGTGATAAAAAGGGCATGGACCATTGTGATTAGAGGGGCAAGGAGCAGTGTGATGACAGTGGTCATGAAGCATTGTGATGAATGTGGTCATGGATCATTGTGATGACAAGTGTCGTGGAGCATTGTGATGACAGGTGTCATAGAACATTGTGATGACACGGTTATGGAATATTGTGATGACCAGAATTCTGTAGCACTGTGATGAAAAGGGAATGGAGCACTGTGATTACAGGGGTCATGGAGCATTGTGATGACAATTGTTCTAGAACATTGTGATGACAGGGATCATGGAGCATAGTGATGAAAGGGGCCATGGAGCATTGTGATGACAGGCATCATGGGACATTGTGTGGACAGTGGTCATGGAGCATTGTTAGAAAGAGAACATGGAGAAATTTAATTTCTGGGGCCAATGAAAATTGTGAATACATAGGCCATGGAGTATTCAGATGAATGTGGTCAAGGATCATTGGGACGAAAAGTGTCCTGGAATATTGTGATGACACGGTTCATGGAGCATTGCGATGACAAGGGCCATGGAGAAATGTGAAGACAGGTGTCATGGGGCATTGTGATGACAGTGGTCCTCTAGAATTGTGAAAAAAGATATCATGGTGCACTGGGATGACAGGGACCATGGAGCATTGAGATGACAGTGGTCATGGGGCATTGTGATGACACGGCCATGGAACATTATGATGACAAGAATTCTGGAGCATTGTGATAAAATGGGCATGGACCATTGTGATTAGAGGGCCCAAGGAGCATTCTGATCACATCGGCATGGAGCATTGTGATGACAAGGGTCATCGAGCATTGTGATGACAGTGGTCATGAAGCATTGTGATGAATGTGGTCATGCATCATTGTGATGACAAGTGTCGTGGAGCATTGTGATGACAGGGGTCATAGAGCATTGTGATGACACGGTAATGGAATATTGTGATGACCAGAATTCTGTACCACAGTGATGAAAAGGGCATGGAGCATTGTGATTACAGGGGTCATGGAGCATTGTGATGACAATTGTTCTAGAACTTTGTAATGACAGGGATCATGGAGCATAGTGATGACAGGGGCAATGGAGTATTGTGTAGACAGGCGTCATGGGACATTGTGTTGACAGTGGTCATGGAGCATTGTTTTGAAAGGGAACATGGAGCAATTTGATTTCAGGGGCCATGAAAAATTGCGAATACATACGCCATGGAGTATTCAGATGAATGTGGTCAAGGATCATTGTGACGAAAAGTGTCCTGGAATATTGTGATGACACGGTTCATGGAGCATTGCCATGACAATGGCCATGGCGAAATGTGAAGACAGGTGTCATGGGGCTTTGTGATGACAGTGGTCATCTAGAATTGTGAAGAAAGATATCATGGAGCAGTGGGATGACAGGGGACATGGAGCATTGTGATGACAGGGGTCATGGGGCATTTTGATGACACGGCCATGGAACATTATGATGACAAGAATTCTGGAGCATTGTGATAAAAAGGGCATAGACCATTGTGATTAGAGGGGCCAAGGAGCATTCTGATGACAACGGCATGGAGCATTGTGATGACAAGTGTCATCGAGCATTGTGATGACAGTGGTCATGAAGCAGTGTGATGAATGTGGGCATGGATCATTGTGATGACAAGTGTCGTGGAGCATTGTGATGACACGGTTATTGAATATTGTGATGACCAGAATTCTGTAGCACTGTGATGAAAAGGGAATGGAGCATTGTGATTACAGGGGTCATGGAGCATTGTGATGACAAATGTTCTAGAACATTTTGATGACAGGGATCATGGAGCATAGTGCTGAAAGGGGCCATGGAGCATTGTGATGACAGGCGTCATGGGACATTGTGTTGACTGTGGTCATGGAGCATTGTTAGAAAGGGAACATGGAGCATTTTGATTTCAGGGGCCATGAAAAATTGTGAATACATAGGCCATGGAATATTCAGATGAATGTGGTCAAGGATCATTGGGACGAAATGTGTCCTGGAATATTGTGATGACACGGTTCATGGAGCATTGCGAGGACAAGGGCCATGGCGAAATGTGAAGACAGGTGTCATCGGGCATTGTGATGACAGTGGTCATTTAGAATTGTGAAGAAAGATATCATGGATCACTGGGATGATAGGGTACATGGAACATTGTGATGACAGGGGTCATGGGGCATTGTGATGACACGGCCATGGAACATTATGATGACAAGAATTCTGGAGCATTGTGATAAAAAGGGCATGGACCATTGTGATTAGAGGGGCAAGGAGCAGTGTGATGACAGTGGTCATGAAGCATTGTGATGAATGTGGTCATGGATCATTGTGATGACAAGTGTCGTGGAGCATTGTGATGACAGGTGTCATAGAACATTGTGATGACACGGTTATGGAATATTGTGATGACCAGAATTCTATAGCACTGTGATGAAAAGGGAATGGAGCACTGTGATTACAGGGGTCATGGAGCATTGTGATGACAATTGTTCTAGAACATTGTGATGACAGGGATCATGGAGCATAGTGATGAAAGGGGCCATGGAGCATTGTGATGACAGGCATCATGGGACATTGTGTGGACAGTGGTCATGGAGCATTGTTAGAAAGAGAACATGGAGAAATTTAATTTCTGGGGCCAATGAAAATTGTGAATACATAGGCCATGGAGTATTCAGATGAATGTGGTCAAGGATCATTGGGACGAAAAGTGTCCTGGAATGTTGTGATGACACGGTTCATGGAGCACTGCGATGACAGGGACCATGGAGCATTGAGATGACAGGGGTCATGGGGCATTGTGATGACACGGCCATGGAACATTATGATGACAAGAATTCTGGAGCATTGTGATAAAATGGGCATGGACCATTGTGATTAGAGGGGCCAAGGAGCATTCTGATCACATCGGCATGGAGCATTTTGATGACAAGTGTCATCGAGCATTGTGATGACAGTGGTCATGAAGCATTGTGATGAATGTGGTCATGCATCATTGTGATGACAAGTGTCGTGGAGCATTGTGATGACAGGGGTCATAGTGCATTGTGATGACACGGTTATGGAATATTGTGATGACCAGAATTCTGTACCACAGTGATGAAAAGGGCATGGAGCATTGTGATTACAGGGGTCATGGAGCATTGTGATGACAATTGTTCTAGAACTTTGTAATGACAGGGATCATGGAGCATAGTGATGACAGGTGCAATGGAGTATTGTGTTGACAGGCGTCATGGGACATTGTGTTGACAGTGGTCATGGAGCATTGTTTTGAAAGGGAACATGGAGCAATTTGATTTCAGGGGCCATGAAAAATTGCGAATACATACGCCATGGAGTATTCAGATGAATGTGGTCAAGGATCATTGTGACGAAAAGTGTCCTGGAATATTGTGATGACACGGTTCATGGAGCATTGCCATGACAATGGCCATGGCGAAATGTGAAGACAGGTGTCATGGGGCTTTGTGATGACAGTGGTCATCTAGAATTTTGAAGAAAGATATCATGGAGCAGTGGGATGACAGGGGACATGGAGCATTGTGATGACAGGGGTCATGGGGCATTTTGATGACACGGCCATGGAACATTATGATGACAAGAATTCTGGAGCATTGTGATAAAAAGGGCATAGACCATTGTGATTAGAGGGGCCAAGGAGCATTCTGATGACAACGGCATGGAGCATTGTGATGACAAGTGTCATCGAGCATTGTGATGACAGTGGTCATGAAGCAGTGTGATGAATGTGGTCATGCATCATTGTGATGACAAGTGTCGTGGAGCATTGTGATGACACGGTTATTGAATATTGTGATGACCAGAATTCTGTAGCACTGTGATGAAAAGGGAATGGAGCATTGTGATTACAGGGGTCATGGAGCATTGTGATGACAAATGTTCTAGAACACTTTGATGACAGGGATCATGGAGCATAGTGCTGAAAGGGGCCATGGAGCATTGTGATGACAGGCGTCATGGGACATTGTGTTGACTGTGGTCATGGAGCATTGTTAGAAAGGGAACATGGAGCATTTTGATTTCAGGGGCCATGAAAAATTGTGAATACATAGGCCATGGAATATTCAGATGAATGTGGTCAAGGATCATTGGGACGAAATGTGTCCTGGAATATTGTGATGACACGGTTCATGGAGCATTGCGAGGACAAGGGCCATGGCGAAATGTGAAGACAGGTGTCATCGGGCATTGTGATGACAGTGGTCATCTAGAATTGTGAAGAAAGATATCATGGAGCACTGGGAAGACAGGGGCCATGGAATATTGTGATGACAGGGGTCATGGGGCATTGTGATGACACGGCCATGGAACATTATGATGAACAGAATTCTGGAGCATTGTTATAAAAAGGGCATGGACCATTGTGATTAGAGGGGCCAAGGAGCATTCTGATGACAACGGCATGGAGCATTGTGATGACAAGGGTCATCGAGCTTTGTGATGATATTGGTCATGAAGCATTGTGATGAATGTGGTCATGGATCATTGTGATGACAAGTGTCGTGGAGCATTGTGATGACAGGGGTCATAGAGCATTGTGATGACACGGTTATGGAATATTGTGATGACCAGAATTCTGTAGCACTGTGATGAAAAGGGAATGGAACATTGTGTTTACAGGGGTCATGGAGCGTTGTGTTGACAATTGTTCTAGAACGTTGTGATGACAGGGATCATGGAGCATAGTGATGAAAAGGGCCATGGAGCATTGTGATGACAGGCGTCATGGGACATTGTGTTGACAGTGGTCATGGAGCATTGTTAGAAAGGGAACATGGAGCAATTTGATTTCAGGGGCCATGAACAATTGTGAATACATAGGCCATGGAGTATTCAGATGAATGTGGTCAAGGATCATTTTGACGAAAAGTGTCCTGGAATATTATGATGACACCGTTCATGGAGAATTGCGATGACAAGGGCCATGGCGAAAGGTAAAGACAGGTGTCATGCGGCATTGTGATGACAGTGCTCATCTAGAATTGTGAAGAAAGATATCATGGAGCACTGGGATGACAGGGGCCATGGAGCATTGTGATGACAGGGGTCATGGGGCATTGTGATGACACGGCCATGGAACATTATTATGACAAGAATTCTGGAGCATTGTGATAAAAAGGTCATGGACCATTGTGATTAGAGGGGCCAAGGAGCATTCTGATGACAACGGCATGGAGCATTGTGATGACAAGGGTCATCGAGCATTGTGATGACAGTGGTCATGAAGCATTGTGATGAATGTTGTCATGCATCATTGTGATGACAACTGTCGTGGAGCTTTGTGATGACAGGGGTCATAGACCATTGTGATGACACGGTTATGGAATATTGTGATGACCAGAATTCTGTAGCACAGTGATGAAAAGGGCATGGAACATTGTGATTACAGGGGTTATGGAGCATTGTGATGACAATTGTTCTAGAACATTGTGATGACAGGGATCATGGAGCCTAGTGATGACAGGGGCAATGGAGCATTGTGTTGACAGGCGTCATGGGACATTGTGTTGACAGTGGTCATGGAGCATTGTTTTGAAAGGGAACATGGAGCAATTTGATTTCAGGGGCCATGAAAAATTGCGAATACATACGCCATGGAGTATTCAGATGAATGTGGTCAAGGATCATTGTGACGAAAAGTGTCCTAGAATATTGTGATGACACGGTTCATGGAGCATTGCGATGACAAGGGCCATGGCGAAATGTGAAGACAGGTGTCATGGGGCATTGTGATGACAGTGGTCATCTAGAATTGTGAAGAAAGATATCATGGAGCACTGGGATGATAGGGGCCATGGAACATTGTGATGACAGGGGTCATGGGGCATTGTGATGACACGGCAATGGAACATTATGATGACAAGAATTCTGGAGCATTGTGATAAAAAGGGCATGGACCATTGTGATTAGAGGGGCCAAGGAGCATTCTGATGACAACGGCATGGAGCAATGTGATGACAAGGGTCATCGAGCTTTTTGATGATAGTGGTCATGAAGCATTGTGATGAATGTGGTCATGGATCATTGTGATGACAAGTGTCGTGGAGCATTGTGATGACAGGGGTCATAGAGCATTGTGATGACACGGTTATGGAATATTGTGATGACCAGAATTCTGTAGCACTGTGATGAAAATGGCATGGAGCATTGTGATTACAGGGGTCATGGAGCATTGTGATGACAATTGTTCTAGAACATTGTGATGACAGTGATCATGGAGCATAGTGATTCAACGGGCAATGGAGCATTGTGTTGACAGGCATCATGGGACATTGTGTTGACAGTGGTCATGGAGCATTTTTAGAAAGGGAACATGGAGCAATTTGATTTCAGGGGCCATGAAATATTGCGAATACATAGGCCATGGTGTATTCAGATGAATGTGGTCAAGGATCATTGTGACGAAAAGTGTCTTGGAATATTGTGATGACACGGTTCATGGAGCATTGCGATGACAAGGGCAATGGCGAAATGTGAGGACAGGTGTCATGGGGCATTGTGATGACAGTGGTCATCTAGAATTGTGAAGAAAGATATCATGGAGCACTGGGATGATAGGGGACATGGAACTTTGTGATGACAGGGGTCATGGGGCATTGTGATGACACGGCCATGGAACATTATGATGACAAGATTTCTGGAGCATTGTGATAAAAAGGGCATGGACCATTGTGATTAGAGGGGCCAAGGAGCATTCTGATGACAACGGCATGGAGCATTGTGATGAATGTGGTCAGGGATCATTGTGATGACAATTGTCGTGGAGCATTGTGATGACAGGGGTCATAGAGCATTGTGATGACACGGTTATGGAATATTGTGATGACCAGAATTCTGTAGCACTGTGATGAAAAGGGAATGGAGCATTGTGATTACAGGGGTCATGGAGCATTGTGATGACAATTGTTCTAGAACATTGTGATGACAGGGATCATGGAGCATAGTGATGAAAGGGGCCATGGAGCATTGTGATGACAGGCGTCATGGGACATTGTGTTGACAGTGCTCATGGAGCATTGTTAGAAAGGGAACATGGAGCAATTTGATTTCAGGGGCCATGAAAAATTGCGAATACATAGGCCATGGTGTATTCAGATGAATGTGGTCAAGGATCATTGTGACGAAAAGTGTCTTGGAATATTGTGATGACACGGTTCATGGAGCATTGCGATGACAAGGGCAATGGCGAAATGTGAAGACAGGTGTCATGGGGCATTGTGATGACAGTGGTCATCTAGAATTGTGAAGAATGATATCATGGAGCACTGGGATGACAGGGGTCATGGAGCATTGTGATGACAGGGGTCATGGGGCATTGTGATGACACGGCCATGGAACATTCTGATGACAAGAATTCTGGAGCATTGTGATAAAAAGGGCATGGACCATTGTGATTAGAGGGGCCAAGGAGCATTCTGATGACAACGGCATGGAGCATTGTGATGAATGTGGTCATGGATCATTGTGATGACAAGTGTCGTGGAGCATTGTGATGACAGGGGTCATAGAGCATTGTGATGACACGGTTATGGAATATTGTGATGACCAGAATTCTGTAGCACTGTGATGAAAAGGGAATGGAGCACTGTGATTACAGGGGTCATGGAGCATTGTGATGACAATTGTTCTAGAACATTGTGATGACAGGGATCATGGAGCATAGTGAGGAAAGGGGCCATGGAGCATTGTGATGACAGGCGTCATGGGACATTGTGTGGACAGTGGTCATGGAGCATTGTTAGAAAGAGAACATGGAGAAATTTAATTTCAGGGGCCAATGAAAATTGTGAATACATAGGCCATGGAGTATTCAGAGGAATGTGGTCAAGGATCATTGTGACGAAAAGTGTCCTGGAATATTGTGATGACACGGTTCATGGAGCATTGCGATGACAAGGGCCATGGCGAAATGTGAAGACAGGTGTCATGGGGATTGTGATGACAGTGGTCCTCTAGAATTGTGAAGAAAGATATCATGGAGCAGTGGGATGACAGGGACCATGGAACATTGTAATGACAGGGGTCATAGACCATTGTGATGACACGGTTATGGAATATTGTGATGACCAGAATTCTGTAGCACTGTGATGAAAAGGGAATGGAGCATTGTGATTAGAGGGGTCATGGAGCATTGTGATGACAAATGTTCTAGAACATTGTGATGACAGGGATCATGGAGCATAGTGATGAAAGGGGCCATGGAGCATTGTGATGACAGGCGTCATGGGACATTGTGTTGACAGTGGTCATGGAGCATTGTTAGAAAGGGAACATGGAGCATTTTGATTTCAGGGGCCATGAAAAATTGTGAATACATAGGCCATGGAATATTCAGATGAATGTGGTCAAGGATCATTGGGACGAAATGTGTCCTGGAATATTGTGATGACACGGTTCATGGAGCATTGCGAGGACAAGGGCCATGGCGAAATGTGAAGACAGGTGTCATGAGGCATTGTGATGACAGTGGTCATCTAGAATTGTGAAGAAAGATATCATGGAGCACTGGAATGACAGGGGCCATGGAGCATTGTGATGACAGGGGTCATGGGGCATTGTGATGACACGGCCAGGGAACATTATTATGACAAGAATTCTGGAGCATTGTGATAAAAAGGTCATGGACCATTGTGATTAGAGGGGCCAAGGAGCATTCTGATGACAACGGCATGGAGCATTGTGATGACAGTTGTCATGAAGCATTGTGATGAATGTGGTCATGCATCATTGTGATGACAAGTGTCGTGGAGCATTGTGATGACAGGGGTCATAGAGCATTGTGATGACACGGTTATGGAATATTGTAATGACCAGAATTCTGTAGCACTGTGATGAAAAGGGAATGGAACATTGTGATTACAGGGGTCATGGAGCATTGTGTTGACAATTGTTCTAGAACGTTGTGATGACAGGGATCATGGAGCATAGTGATGAAAGGGGCCATGGAGCATTTTGATGACAGGCGTCATGGGACATTGTGTTGACAGTAGTCATGGAGCATTGTTAGAAAGTGGATATGG
Organism: Eschrichtius robustus; assembly: GCF_028021215.1. Lineage (NCBI taxonomy): Eukaryota > Metazoa > Chordata > Mammalia > Artiodactyla > Eschrichtiidae > Eschrichtius > Eschrichtius robustus. The sequence goes on along the minus strand of NW_027175249.1, from coordinate 2,346,303 downwards.
AGCAATTTGATTTCAGGGGCCATGAACAATTGTGAATACATAGGCCATGGTGTATTCAGATGAATGTGGTCAAGGATCATTGTGACGAAAAGTGTCCTGGAATATTGTGATGACACGGTTCATGGAGCATTGCGATGACAAGGGCCATGGCGAAAGGTGAAAAAAGGTGTCATGCGGCATTGTGATGACAGTGGTCATCTAGAATTGTGAAGAAAGATATCATGGAGCACTGGGATGACAGGGGCCATGGAGCATTGTGATGACAGGGGTCATGGGGCATTGTGATGACACGGCCATCGAACATTATTATGACAAGAATTCTGGAGCATTGTGATAAAAAGGTCATGGAACATTGTGATTAGAGGGGCCAAGGAGCATTCTGATGACAACGGCATGGAGCATTGTGATGACAAGGGTCATCGAGCATTGTGATGACAGTGGTCATGAAGCATTGTGATGAATGTGGTCATGGATCATTGTGATGACAAGTGTCGTGGAGCATTGTGAAGACAGGGGTCATAGAGCATTGTGTTGACACGGTTATGGAATATTGTGATGACCAGAATTCTGTAGCACTGTGATGAAAAGGGAATGGAGCATTGTGATTACAGGGGTCATGGAACATTGTGATGACAATTGTTCTAGAACATTGTGATGACAGGGATCATGGAGCATAGTGATGAAAGGGGCCATGGAGCATTTTGATGACAGGCGTCATGGGACATTGTGTTGACAGTGGTCATGGAGCATTCTTAGAAAGGGAACATGGAGCAATTTGATTTCAGGGGCCATGAAAAATTGCGAATACATAGGCCATGGAGTATTCAGATGAATGTGGTCAAGGATCATTGTGACGAAAAGTGTCTTGGAATATTGTGATGACACGGTTCATGGAGCATTGCGATGACAAGGGCAATGGCGAAATGTGAAGACAGGTGTCATGGGGCATTGTTATGACAGTGGTCATCTAGAATTGTGAAGAAAGATATCATGGAGCACTGGGATGATAGGGTACATGGAACATTGTGATGACAGGGGTCATGGGGCATTGTGATGACAATTGTTCTAGAATATTGTGATGACAGGGATCATGGAGCATAGTGATGAAAGGGGCAATGGAGCATTGTGTTGACAGGCGTCATGGGACATTGTGTTGACAGTGGACATGGAGCATAGTTAGAAAGGGATCATGGAGCAATTTGATTTCAGGGGCCATGAAAAAGTGCCAATACATAGGCCATGGAGTATTCAGATGAATGTGGTCAAGGATCATTGTGACGAAAAGTGTCCTGGATTATTGTGATGACACGGTTCATGGAGCATTGCGATGACAAGGGCCATGGCGAAATGTGAAGACAGGTGTCATGGGGCATTGTGCTGACAGTGGTCCTCTAGAATTGTGAAGAAAGATATCATGGAGCACTGGGATGACAGGGGCCATGGAGCATTGTGATGACAGGGGTCATGGGGCATTGTGATGACACAGCCATGGAACATTATTATGACAAGAATTCTGGAGCATTGTGATAAAAAGGGCATGGAACATTGTGATTAGAGGGGCAAGGAGCAGTGTGATGACAGTGGTCATGAAGCACTGTGATGAATGTGGTCATGGATCATTGTGATGACAAGTGTCGTGGAGCATTGTGATGACAGGTGTCATAGAACATTGTGATGACACGGTTATGGAATATTGTGATGACCAGAATTCTGTAGCACTGAGATGAAAAGGGAATGGAGCACTGTGATTACAGGGGCCATGTAGCATTGTGATGACAGGGGTCATGGGGCATTTTGATGACACGGCCATGGAACATTATGATGACAAGAATTCTGGAGCATTGTGATAAAAAGGGCATAGACCATTGTGATTAGAGGGGCCAAGGAGCATTCTGATGACAACGGCATGGAGCATTGTGATGACAAGTGTCATCAAGCATTGTGATGACAGTGGTCATGAAGCAGTGTGATGAATGTGGGCATGGATCATTGTGATGACAAGTGTCGTGGAGCATTGTGATGACACGGTTATGGAATATTGTGATTACCAGAATTCTGTAGCACTGTGATGAAAAGGGAATGGAGCATTGTGATTACAGGGGTCATGGAGCATTGTGATGACAAATGTTCTAGAACATTTTGATGACAGGGATCATGGAGCATAGTGCTGAATGGGGCCATGGAGCATTGTGATGACAGGCGTCATGGGACATTGTGTTGACTGTGGTCATGGAGCATTGTTAGAAAGGGAACATGGAGCATTTTGATTTCAGGGGCCATGAAAAATTGTGAATACATAGGCCATGGAATATTCAGATGAATGTGGTCAAGGATCATTGGGACGAAATGTGTCCTGGAATATTGTGATGACACGGTTCATGGAGCATTGCGAGGACAAGGGCCATGGCGAAATGTGAAGACAGGTGTCATCGGGCATTGTGATGACAGTGGTCATTTAGAATTGTGAAGAAAGATATCATGGATCACTGGGATGATAGGGTACATGGAACATTGTGATGACAGGGGTCATGGGGCATTGTGATGACACGGCCATGGAACATTATGATGACAAGAATTCTGGAGCATTGTGATAAAAAGGGCATGGACCATTGTGATTAGAGGGGCAAGGAGCAGTGTGATGACAGTGGTCATGAAGCATTGTGATGAATGTGGTCATGGATCATTGTGATGACAAGTGTCGTGGAGCATTGTGATGACAGGTGTCATAGAACATTGTGATGACACGGTTATGGAATATTGTGATGACCAGAATTCTGTAGCACTGTGATGAAAAGGGAATGGAGCACTGTGATTACAGGGGTCATGGAGCATTGTGATGACAATTGTTCTAGAACATTGTGATGACAGGGATCATGGAGCATAGTGATGAAAGGGGCCATGGAGCATTGTGATGACAGGCATCATGGGACATTGTGTGGACAGAGGTCATGGAGCATTTTTAGAAAGAGAACATGGAGAAATTTAATTTCTGGGGCCAATGAAAATTGTGAATACATAGGCCATGGAGTATTCAGATGAATGTGGTCAAGGATCATTGGGACGAAAAGTGTCCTGGAATGTTGTGATGACACGGTTCATGGAGCATTGCGATGACAAGGGCCATCGCGAAATGTGAAGACAGGTGTCATGGGGCATTGTGATGACAGTGGTCCTCTAGAATTGTGAAAAAAGATATCATGGAGCACTGGGATGACAGGGACCATGGAGCATTGAGATGACAGGGGTCATGGGGCATTGTGATGACACGGCCATGGAACATTATGATGACAAGAATTCTGGAGCATTGTGATAAAATGGGCATGGACCATTGTGATTAGAGGGGCCAAGGAGCATTCTGATCACATCGGCATGGAGCATTGTGATGACAAGGATCATCGAGCATTGTGATGACAGTGGTCATGAAGCATTGTGATGAATGTGGTCATGCATCATTGTGATGACAAGTGTCGTGGAGCATTGTGATGACAGGGGTCATAGAGCATTGTGATGACACGGTTATGGAATATTGTGATGACCAGAATTCTGTACCACAGTGATGAAAAGGGCATGGAGCATTGTGATTACAGGGGTCATGGAGCATTGTGATGACAATTGTTCTAGAACTTTGTAATGACAGGGATCATGGAGCATAGTGATGACAGGGGCAATGGAGTATTGTGTTGACAGGCGTCATGGGACATTGTGTTGACAGTGGTCATGGAGCATTGTTTTGAAAGGGAACATGGAGCAATTTGATTTCAGGGGCCATGAAAAATTGCGAATACATACGCCATGGAGTATTCAGATGAATGTGGTCAAGGATCATTGTGACGAAAATTGTCCTGGAATATTGTGATGACACGGTTCATGGAGCATTGCCATGACAATGGCCATGGCGAAATGTGAAGACAGGTGTCATGGGGCTTTGTGATGACAGTGGTCATCTAGAATTGTGAAGAAAGATATCATGGAGCAGTGGGATGACAGGGGACATGGAGCATTGTGATGACAGGGGTCATGGGGCATTTTGATGACACGGCCATGGAACATTATGATGACAAGAATTCTGGAGCATTGTGATAAAAAGGGCATAGACCATTGTGATTAGAGGGGCCAAGGAGCATTCTGATGACAACGGCATGGAGCATTGTGATGAAAAGTGTCATCGAGCATTGTGATGACAGTGGTCATGAAGCAGTGTGATGAATGTGGGCATGGATCATTGTGATGACAAGTGTCGTGGAGCATTGTGATGACACGGTTATTGAATATTGTGATGACCAGAATTCTGTAGCACTGTGATGAAAAGGGAATGGAGCATTGTGATTACAGGGGTCATGGAGCATTGTGATGACAAATGTTCTAGAACATTTTGATGACAGGGATCATGGAGCATAGTGCTGAAAGGTGCCATGGAGCATTGTGATGACAGGCGTCATGGGACATTGTGTTGACTGTGGTCATGGAGCATTGTTAGAAAGGGAACATGGAGCATTTTGATTTCAGGGGCCATGAAAAATTGTGAATACATAGGCCATGGAATATTGAGATGAATGTGGTCAAGGATCATTGGGACGAAATGTGTCCTGGAATATTGTGATGACACGGTTCATGGAGCATTGCGAGGACAAGGGCCATGGCGAAATGTGAAGACAGGTGTCATCGGGCATTGTGATGACACTGGTCATTTAGAATTGTGAAGAAAGATATCATGGATCACTGGGATGATAGGGTACATGGAACATTGTGATGACAGGGGTCATGGGGCATTGTGATGACACGGCCATGGAACATTATGATGACAAGAATTCTGGAGCATTGTGATAAAAAGGGCATGGACCATTGTGATTAGAGGGGCAAGGAGCAGTGTGATGACAGTGGTCATGAAGCATTGTGATGAATGTGGTCATGGATCATTGTGATGACAAGTGTCGTGGAGCATTGTGATGACAGGTGTCATAGAACATTGTGATGACACGGTTATGGAATATTGTGATGACCAGAATTCTATAGCACTGTGATGAAAAGGGAATGGAGCACTGTGATTACAGGTGTCATGGAGCATTGTGATGACAATTGTTCTAGAACATTGTGATGACAGGGATCATGGAGCATAGTGATGAAAGGGGCCATGGAGCATTGTGATGACAGGCATCATGGGACATTGTGTGGACAGTGGTCATGGAGCATTGTTAGAAAGAGAACATGGAGAAATTTAATTTCTGGGGCCAATGAAAATTGTGAATACATAGGCCATGGAGTATTCAGATGAATGTGGTCAAGGATCATTGGGACGAAAAGTGTCCTGGAATGTTGTGATGACACGGTTCATGGAGCACTGGGATGACAGGGACCATGGAGCATTGAGATGACAGGGGTCATGGGGCATTGTGATGACACGGCCAAGGAACATTATGATGACAAGAATTCTGGAGCATTGTGATAAAATGGGCATGGACCATTGTGATTAGAGGGGCCAAGGAGCATTCTGATCACATCGGCATGGAGCATTGTGATGACAAGGGTCATCGAGCATTGTGATGACAGTTGTCATGAAGCATTGTGATGAATGTGGTCATGCATCATTGTGATGACAAGTGTCGTGGAGCATTGTGATGACAGGGGTCATAGAGCATTGTGATGACACGGTTATGGAATATTGTGATGACCAGAATTCTGTACCACAGTGATGAAAAGGGCATGGAGCATTGTGATGACAGGGATCATGGAGCATAGTGATGACAGGGGCAATGGAGTATTGTGTTGACAGGCGTCATGGGACATTGTGTTGACAGTGGTCATGGAGCATTGTTTTGAAAGGGAACATGGAGCAATTTGATTTCAGGGGCCATGAATAATTGCGAATACATACGCCATGGAGTATTCAGATGAATGTGGTCAAGGATCATTGTGACGAAAAGTGTCCTGGAATATTGTGATGACACGGTTCATGGAGCATTGCCATGACAATGGCCATGGCGAAATGTGAAGACAGGTGTCATGGGGCTTTGTGATGACAGTGGTCATCTAGAATTTTGAAGAAAGATATCATGGAGCAGTGGGATGACAGGGGACATGGAGCATTGTGGTGACAGGGGTCATGGGGCATTTTGATGACACGGCCATGGAACATTATGATGACAAGAATTCTGGAGCATTGTGATAAAAAGGGCATAGACCATTGTGATTAGAGGGGCCAAGGAGCATTCTGATGACAACGGCATGGAGCATTGTGATGACAAGTGTCATCGAGCATTGTGATGACAGTGGTCATGAAGCAGTGTGATGAATGTGGTCATGGATCATTGTGATGACAAGTGTCGTGGAGCATTGTGATGACACGGTTATTGAATATTGTGATGACCAGAATTCTGTAGCACTGTGATGAAAAGGGAATGGAGCATTGTGATTACAGGGGTCATGGAGCATTGTGATGACAAATGTTCTAGAACACTTTGATGACAGGGATCATGGAGCATAGTGCTGAAAGGGGCCATGGAGCATTGTGATGACAGGCGTCATGGGACATTGTGTTGACTGTGGTCATGGAGCATTGTTAGAAAGGGAACATGGAGCATTTTGATTTCAGGGGCCATGAAAAATTGTGAATACATAGGCCATGGAATATTCAGATGAATGTGGTCAAGGATCATTGGGACGAAATGTGTCCTGGAATATTGTGATGACACGGTTCATGGAGCATTGCGAGGACAAGGGCCATGGCGAAATGTGAAGACAGGTGTCATCGGGCATTGTGATGACAGTGGTCATCTAGAATTGTGAAGAAAGATATCATGGAGCACTGGGAAGACAGGGGCCATGGAATATTGTGATGACAGGGGTCATGGGGCATTGTGATGACACGGCCATGGAACATTATGATGACAAGAATTCTGGAGCATTGTGATAAAAAGGGCATGGACCATTGTGATTAGAGGGGCCAAGGAGCATTCTGATGACAACGGCATGGAGCATTGTGATGACAAGGGTCATCGAGCTTTGTGATGATATTGGTCATGAAGCATTGTGATGAATGTGGTCATGGATCATTGTGATGACAAGTGTCGTGGAGCATTGTGATGACAGGGGTCATAGAGCATTGTGATGACACGGTTATGGAATATTGTGATGACCAGAATTCTGTAGCACTGTGATGAAAAGGGAATGGAACATTGTGTTTACAGGGGTCATGGAGCGTTGTGTTGACAATTGTTCTAGAACGTTGTGATGACAGGGATCATGGAGCATAGTGATGAAAAGGGCCATGGAGCATTGTGATGACAGGCGTCATGGGACATTGTGTTGACAGTGGTCATGGAGCATTGTTAGAAAGGGAACATGGAGCAATTTGATTTCAGGGGCCATGAACAATTGTGAATACATAGGCCATGGAGCATTCAGATGAATGTGGTCAAGGATCATTGTGACGAAAAGTGTCTTGGAATATTGTGATGACACGGTTCATGGAGCATTGCGATGACAAGGGCAATGGCGAAATGTGAAGACAGGTGTCATGGGGCATTGTGATGACAGTGGTCATCTAGAATTGTGAAGAATGATATCATGGAGCACTGGGATGACAGGGGTCATGGAGCATTGTGATGACAGGGGTCATGGGGCATTGTGATGACACGGCCATGGAACATTCTGATGACAAGAATTCTGGAGCATTGTGATAAAAAGGGCATGGACCATTGTGATTAGAGGGGCCAAGGAGCATTCTGATGACAACGGCATGGAGCATTGTGATGAATGTGGTCATGGATCATTGTGATGACAAGTGTCGTGGAGCATTGTGATGACAGGGGTCATAGAGCATTGTGATGACACGGTTATGGAATATTGTGATGACCAGAATTCTGTAGCACTGTGATGAAAAGGGAATGGAGCACTGTGATTACAGGGGTCATGGAGCATTGTGATGACAATTGTTCTAGAACATTGTGATGACAGGGATCATGGAGCATAGTGATGAAAGGGGCCATGGAGCATTGTGATGACAGGCGTCATGGGACATTGTGTGGACAGTGGTCATGGAGCATTGTTAGAAAGAGAACATGGAGAAATTTAATTTCAGGGGCCAATGAAAATTGTGAATACATAGGCCATGGAGTATTCAGAGGAATGTGGTCAAGGATCATTGTGACGAAAAGTGTCCTGGAATATTGTGATGACACGGTTCATGGAGCATTGCGATGACAAGGGCCATGGCGAAATGTGAAGTCAGGTGTCATGGGGATTGTGATGACAGTGGTCCTCTAGAATTGTGAAGAAAGATATCATGGAGCAGTGGGATGACAGGGACCATGGAACATTGTAATGACAGGGGTCATAGACCATTGTGATGACACGGTTATGGAATATTGTGATGACCAGAATTCTGTAGCACTGTGATGAAAAGGGAATGGAGCATTGTGATTAGAGGGGTCATGGAGCATTGTGATGACAAATGTTCTAGAACATTGTGATGACAGGGATCATGGAGCATAGTGATGAAAGGGGCCATGGAGCATTGTGATGACAGGCGTCATGGGACATTGTGTTGACAGTGGTCATGGAGCATTGTTAGAAAGGGAACATGGAGCATTTTGATTTCAGGGGCCATGAAAAATTGTGAATACATAGGCCATGGAATATTCAGATGAATGTGGTCAAGGATCATTGGGACGAAATGTGTCCTGGAATATTGTGATGACACGGTTCATGGAGCATTGCGAGGACAAGGGCCATGGCGAAATGTGAAGACAGGTGTCATGAGGCATTGTGACGACAGTGGTCATCTAGAATTGTGAAGAAAGATATCATGGAGCACTGGAATGACAGGGGCCATGGAGCATTGTGATGACAGGGGTCATGGGGCATTGTGATGACACGGCCAGGGAACATTATTATGACAAGAATTCTGGAGCATTGTGATAAAAAGGTCATGGACCATTGTGATTAGAGGGGCCAAGGAGCATTCTGATGACAACGGCATGGAGCATTGTGATGACAGTTGTCATGAAGCATTGTGATGAATGTGGTCATGCATCATTGTGATGACAAGTGTCGTGGAGCATTGTGATGACAGGGGTCATAGAGCATTGTGATGACACGGTTATGGAATATTGTAATGACCAGAATTCTGTAGCACTGTGATGAAAAGGGAATGGAACATTGTGATTACAGGGGTCATGGAGCATTGTGTTGACAATTGTTCTAGAACGTTGTGATGACAGGGATCATGGAGCATAGTGATGAAAGGGGCCATGGAGCATTTTGATGACAGGCGTCATGGGACATTGTGTTGACAGTAGTCATGGAGCATTGTTAGAAAGTGGATATGGAGCAATTTGATTTCAGGGGCCATGAACAATTGTGAATACATAGGCCATGGTGTATTCAGATGAATGTGGTCAAGGATCATTGTGACGAAAAGTGTCCTGGAATATTGTGATGACACGGTTCATGGAGCATTGCGATGACAAGGGCCATGGCGAAAGGTGAAAAAAGGTGTCATGCGGCATTGTGATGACAGTGGTCATCTAGAATTGTGAAGAAAGATATCATGGAGCACTGGGATGACAGGGGCCATGGAGCATTGTGATGACAGGGGTCATGGGGCATTGTGATGACACGGCCATCGAACATTATTATGACAAGAATTCTGGAGCATTGTGATAAAAAGGTCATGGAACATTGTGATTAGAGGGGCCAAGGAGCATTCTGATGACAACGGCATGGAGCATTGTGATGACAAGGGTCATCGAGCATTGTGATGACAGTGGTCATGAAGCATTGTGATGAATGTGGTCATGGATCATTGTGATGACAAGTGTCGTGGAGCATTGTGAAGACAGGGGTCATAGAGCATTGTGTTGACACGGTTATGGAATATTGTGATGACCAGAATTCTGTAGCACTGTGATGAAAAGGGAATGGAGCATTGTGATTACAGGGGTCATGGAACATTGTGATGACAATTGTTCTAGAACATTGTGATGACAGGGATCATGGAGCATAGTGATGAAAGGGGCCATGGAGCATTTTGATGACAGGCGTCATGGGACATTGTGTTGACAGTGGTCATGGAGCATTCTTAGAAAGGGAACATGGAGCAATTTGATTTCAGGGGCCATGAAAAATTGCGAATACATAGGCCATGGAGTATTCAGATGAATGTGGTCAAGGATCATTGTGACGAAAAGTGTCTTGGAATATTGTGATGACACGGTTCATGGAGCATTGCGATGACAAGGGCAATGGCGAAATGTGAAGACAGGTGTCATGGGGCATTGTTATGACAGTGGTCATCTAGAATTGTGAAGAAAGATATCATGGAGCACTGGGATGATAGGGTACATGGAACATTGTGATGACAGGGGTCATGGGGCATTGTGATGACAATTGTTCTAGAATATTGTGATGACAGGGATCATGGAGCATAGTGATGAAAGGGGCAATGGAGCATTGTGTTGACAGGCGTCATGGGACATTGTGTTGACAGTGGACATGGAGCATAGTTAGAAAGGGATCATGGAGCAATTTGATTTCAGGGGCCATGAAAAAGTGCCAATACATAGGCCATGGAGTATTCAGATGAATGTGGTCAAGGATCATTGTGACGAAAAGTGTCCTGGATTATTGTGATGACACGGTTCATGGAGCATTGCGATGACAAGGGCCATGGCGAAATGTGAAGACAGGTGTCATGGGGCATTGTGCTGACAGTGGTCCTCTAGAATTGTGAAGAAAGATATCATGGAGCACTGGGATGACAGGGGCCATGGAGCATTGTGATGACAGGGGTCATGGGGCATTGTGATGACACAGCCATGGAACATTATTATGACAAGAATTCTGGAGCATTGTGATAAAAAGGGCATGGAACATTGTGATTAGAGGGGCAAGGAGCAGTGTGATGACAGTGGTCATGAAGCACTGTGATGAATGTGGTCATGGATCATTGTGATGACAAGTGTCGTGGAGCATTGTGATGACAGGTGTCATAGAACATTGTGATGACACGGTTATGGAATATTGTGATGACCAGAATTCTGTAGCACTGTGATGAAAAGGGAATGGAGCACTGTGATTACAGGGGCCATGTAGCATTGTGATGACAGGGGTCATGGGGCATTTTGATGACACGGCCATGGAACATTATGATGACAAGAATTCTGGAGCATTGTGATAAAAAGGGCATAGACCATTGTGATTAGAGGGGCCAAGGAGCATTCTGATGACAACGGCATGGAGCATTGTGATGACAAGTGTCATCAAGCATTGTGATGACAGTGGTCATGAAGCAGTGTGATGAATGTGGGCATGGATCATTGTGATGACAAGTGTCGTGGAGCATTGTGATGACACGGTTATGGAATATTGTGATTACCAGAATTCTGTAGCACTGTGATGAAAAGGGAATGGAGCATTGTGATTACAGGGGTCATGGAGCATTGTGATGACAAATGTTCTAGAACATTTTGATGACAGGGATCATGGAGCATAGTGCTGAATGGGGCCATGGAGCATTGTGATGACAGGCGTCATGGGACATTGTGTTGACTGTGGTCATGGAGCATTGTTAGAAAGGGAACATGGAGCATTTTGATTTCAGGGGCCATGAAAAATTGTGAATACATAGGCCATGGAATATTCAGATGAATGTGGTCAAGGATCATTGGGACGAAATGTGTCCTGGAATATTGTGATGACACGGTTCATGGAGCATTGCGAGGACAAGGGCCATGGCGAAATGTGAAGACAGGTGTCATCGGGCATTGTGATGACAGTGGTCATTTAGAATTGTGAAGAAAGATATCATGGATCACTGGGATGATAGGGTACATGGAACATTGTGATGACAGGGGTCATGGGGCATTGTGATGACACGGCCATGGAACATTATGATGACAAGAATTCTGGAGCATTGTGATAAAAAGGGCATGGACCATTGTGATTAGAGGGGCAAGGAGCAGTGTGATGACAGTGGTCATGAAGCATTGTGATGAATGTGGTCATGGATCATTGTGATGACAAGTGTCGTGGAGCATTGTGATGACAGGTGTCATAGAACATTGTGATGACACGGTTATGGAATATTGTGATGACCAGAATTCTGTAGCACTGTGATGAAAAGGGAATGGAGCACTGTGATTACAGGGGTCATGGAGCATTGTGATGACAATTGTTCTAGAACATTGTGATGACAGGGATCATGGAGCATAGTGATGAAAGGGGCCATGGAGCATTGTGATGACAGGCATCATGGGACATTGTGTGGACAGAGGTCATGGAGCATTTTTAGAAAGAGAACATGGAGAAATTTAATTTCTGGGGCCAATGAAAATTGTGAATACATAGGCCATGGAGTATTCAGATGAATGTGGTCAAGGATCATTGGGACGAAAAGTGTCCTGGAATGTTGTGATGACACGGTTCATGGAGCATTGCGATGACAAGGGCCATCGCGAAATGTGAAGACAGGTGTCATGGGGCATTGTGATGACAGTGGTCCTCTAGAATTGTGAAAAAAGATATCATGGAGCACTGGGATGACAGGGACCATGGAGCATTGAGATGACAGGGGTCATGGGGCATTGTGATGACACGGCCATGGAACATTATGATGACAAGAATTCTGGAGCATTGTGATAAAATGGGCATGGACCATTGTGATTAGAGGGGCCAAGGAGCATTCTGATCACATCGGCATGGAGCATTGTGATGACAAGGATCATCGAGCATTGTGATGACAGTGGTCATGAAGCATTGTGATGAATGTGGTCATGCATCATTGTGATGACAAGTGTCGTGGAGCATTGTGATGACAGGGGTCATAGAGCATTGTGATGACACGGTTATGGAATATTGTGATGACCAGAATTCTGTACCACAGTGATGAAAAGGGCATGGAGCATTGTGATTACAGGGGTCATGGAGCATTGTGATGACAATTGTTCTAGAACTTTGTAATGACAGGGATCATGGAGCATAGTGATGACAGGGGCAATGGAGTATTGTGTTGACAGGCGTCATGGGACATTGTGTTGACAGTGGTCATGGAGCATTGTTTTGAAAGGGAACATGGAGCAATTTGATTTCAGGGGCCATGAAAAATTGCGAATACATACGCCATGGAGTATTCAGATGAATGTGGTCAAGGATCATTGTGACGAAAATTGTCCTGGAATATTGTGATGACACGGTTCATGGAGCATTGCCATGACAATGGCCATGGCGAAATGTGAAGACAGGTGTCATGGGGCTTTGTGATGACAGTGGTCATCTAGAATTGTGAAGAAAGATATCATGGAGCAGTGGGATGACAGGGGACATGGAGCATTGTGATGACAGGGGTCATGGGGCATTTTGATGACACGGCCATGGAACATTATGATGACAAGAATTCTGGAGCATTGTGATAAAAAGGGCATAGACCATTGTGATTAGAGGGGCCAAGGAGCATTCTGATGACAACGGCATGGAGCATTGTGATGAAAAGTGTCATCGAGCATTGTGATGACAGTGGTCATGAAGCAGTGTGATGAATGTGGGCATGGATCATTGTGATGACAAGTGTCGTGGAGCATTGTGATGACACGGTTATTGAATATTGTGATGACCAGAATTCTGTAGCACTGTGATGAAAAGGGAATGGAGCATTGTGATTACAGGGGTCATGGAGCATTGTGATGACAAATGTTCTAGAACATTTTGATGACAGGGATCATGGAGCATAGTGCTGAAAGGTGCCATGGAGCATTGTGATGACAGGCGTCATGGGACATTGTGTTGACTGTGGTCATGGAGCATTGTTAGAAAGGGAACATGGAGCATTTTGATTTCAGGGGCCATGAAAAATTGTGAATACATAGGCCATGGAATATTGAGATGAATGTGGTCAAGGATCATTGGGACGAAATGTGTCCTGGAATATTGTGATGACACGGTTCATGGAGCATTGCGAGGACAAGGGCCATGGCGAAATGTGAAGACAGGTGTCATCGGGCATTGTGATGACACTGGTCATTTAGAATTGTGAAGAAAGATATCATGGATCACTGGGATGATAGGGTACATGGAACATTGTGATGACAGGGGTCATGGGGCATTGTGATGACACGGCCATGGAACATTATGATGACAAGAATTCTGGAGCATTGTGATAAAAAGGGCATGGACCATTGTGATTAGAGGGGCAAGGAGCAGTGTGATGACAGTGGTCATGAAGCATTGTGATGAATGTGGTCATGGATCATTGTGATGACAAGTGTCGTGGAGCATTGTGATGACAGGTGTCATAGAACATTGTGATGACACGGTTATGGAATATTGTGATGACCAGAATTCTATAGCACTGTGATGAAAAGGGAATGGAGCACTGTGATTACAGGTGTCATGGAGCATTGTGATGACAATTGTTCTAGAACATTGTGATGACAGGGATCATGGAGCATAGTGATGAAAGGGGCCATGGAGCATTGTGATGACAGGCATCATGGGACATTGTGTGGACAGTGGTCATGGAGCATTGTTAGAAAGAGAACATGGAGAAATTTAATTTCTGGGGCCAATGAAAATTGTGAATACATAGGCCATGGAGTATTCAGATGAATGTGGTCAAGGATCATTGGGACGAAAAGTGTCCTGGAATGTTGTGATGACACGGTTCATGGAGCACTGGGATGACAGGGACCATGGAGCATTGAGATGACAGGGGTCATGGGGCATTGTGATGACACGGCCAAGGAACATTATGATGACAAGAATTCTGGAGCATTGTGATAAAATGGGCATGGACCATTGTGATTAGAGGGGCCAAGGAGCATTCTGATCACATCGGCATGGAGCATTGTGATGACAAGGGTCATCGAGCATTGTGATGACAGTTGTCATGAAGCATTGTGATGAATGTGGTCATGCATCATTGTGATGACAAGTGTCGTGGAGCATTGTGATGACAGGGGTCATAGAGCATTGTGATGACACGGTTATGGAATATTGTGATGACCAGAATTCTGTACCACAGTGATGAAAAGGGCATGGAGCATTGTGATGACAGGGATCATGGAGCATAGTGATGACAGGGGCAATGGAGTATTGTGTTGACAGGCGTCATGGGACATTGTGTTGACAGTGGTCATGGAGCATTGTTTTGAAAGGGAACATGGAGCAATTTGATTTCAGGGGCCATGAATAATTGCGAATACATACGCCATGGAGTATTCAGATGAATGTGGTCAAGGATCATTGTGACGAAAAGTGTCCTGGAATATTGTGATGACACGGTTCATGGAGCATTGCCATGACAATGGCCATGGCGAAATGTGAAGACAGGTGTCATGGGGCTTTGTGATGACAGTGGTCATCTAGAATTTTGAAGAAAGATATCATGGAGCAGTGGGATGACAGGGGACATGGAGCATTGTGGTGACAGGGGTCATGGGGCATTTTGATGACACGGCCATGGAACATTATGATGACAAGAATTCTGGAGCATTGTGATAAAAAGGGCATAGACCATTGTGATTAGAGGGGCCAAGGAGCATTCTGATGACAACGGCATGGAGCATTGTGATGACAAGTGTCATCGAGCATTGTGATGACAGTGGTCATGAAGCAGTGTGATGAATGTGGTCATGGATCATTGTGATGACAAGTGTCGTGGAGCATTGTGATGACACGGTTATTGAATATTGTGATGACCAGAATTCTGTAGCACTGTGATGAAAAGGGAATGGAGCATTGTGATTACAGGGGTCATGGAGCATTGTGATGACAAATGTTCTAGAACACTTTGATGACAGGGATCATGGAGCATAGTGCTGAAAGGGGCCATGGAGCATTGTGATGACAGGCGTCATGGGACATTGTGTTGACTGTGGTCATGGAGCATTGTTAGAAAGGGAACATGGAGCATTTTGATTTCAGGGGCCATGAAAAATTGTGAATACATAGGCCATGGAATATTCAGATGAATGTGGTCAAGGATCATTGGGACGAAATGTGTCCTGGAATATTGTGATGACACGGTTCATGGAGCATTGCGAGGACAAGGGCCATGGCGAAATGTGAAGACAGGTGTCATCGGGCATTGTGATGACAGTGGTCATCTAGAATTGTGAAGAAAGATATCATGGAGCACTGGGAAGACAGGGGCCATGGAATATTGTGATGACAGGGGTCATGGGGCATTGTGATGACACGGCCATGGAACATTATGATGACAAGAATTCTGGAGCATTGTGATAAAAAGGGCATGGACCATTGTGATTAGAGGGGCCAAGGAGCATTCTGATGACAACGGCATGGAGCATTGTGATGACAAGGGTCATCGAGCTTTGTGATGATATTGGTCATGAAGCATTGTGATGAATGTGGTCATGGATCATTGTGATGACAAGTGTCGTGGAGCATTGTGATGACAGGGGTCATAGAGCATTGTGATGACACGGTTATGGAATATTGTGATGACCAGAATTCTGTAGCACTGTGATGAAAAGGGAATGGAACATTGTGTTTACAGGGGTCATGGAGCGTTGTGTTGACAATTGTTCTAGAACGTTGTGATGACAGGGATCATGGAGCATAGTGATGAAAAGGGCCATGGAGCATTGTGATGACAGGCGTCATGGGACATTGTGTTGACAGTGGTCATGGAGCATTGTTAGAAAGGGAACATGGAGCAATTTGATTTCAGGGGCCATGAACAATTGTGAATACATAGGCCATGGAGCATTCAGATGAATGTGGTCAAGGATCATTTTGACGAAAAGTGTCCTGGAATATTATGATGACACCGTTCATGGAGAATTGCGATGACAAGGGCCATGGCGAAAGGTAAAGACAGGTGTCATGCGGCATTGTGATGACAGTGCTCATCTAGAATTGTGAAGAAAGATATCATGGAGCACTGGGATGACAGGGGCCATGGAGCATTGTGATGACAGGGGTCATGGGGCATTGTGATGACACGGCCATGGAACATTATTATGACAAGAATTCTGGAGCATTGTGATAAAAAGGTCATGGACCATTGTGATTAGAGGGGCCAAGGAGCATTCTGATGACAACGGCATGGAGCATTGTGATGACAAGGGTCATCGAGCATTGTGATGACAGTGGTCATGAAGCATTGTGATGAATGTTGTCATGCATCATTGTGATGACAACTGTCGTGGAGCTTTGTGATGACAGGGGTCATAGACCATTGTGATGACACGGTTATGGAATATTGTGATGACCAGAATTCTGTAGCACAGTGATGAAAAGGGCATGGAACATTGTGATTACAGGGGTTATGGAGCATTGTGATGACAATTTTTCTAGAACATTGTGATGACAGGGATCATGGAGCCTAGTGATGACAGGGGCAATGGAGCATTGTGTTGACAGGCGTCATGGGACATTGTGTTGACAGTGGTCATGGAGCATTGTTTTGAAAGGGAACATGGAGCAATTTGATTTCAGGGGCCATGAAAAATTGCGAATACATACGCCATGGAGTATTCAGATGAATGTGGTCAAGGATCATTGTGACGAAAAGTGTCCTAGAATATTGTGATGACACGGTTCATGGAGCATTGCGATGACAAGGGCCATGGCGAAATGTGAAGACAGGTGTCATGGGGCATTGTGATGACAGTGGTCATCTAGAATTGTGAAGAAAGATATCATGGAGCACTGGGATGATAGGGGCCATGGAACATTGTGATGACAGGGGTCATGGGGCATTGTGATGACACGGCAATGGAACATTATGATGACAAGAATTCTGGAGCATTGTGATAAAAAGGGCATGGACCATTGTGATTAGAGGGGCCAAGGAGCATTCTGATGACAACGGCATGGAGCAATGTGATGACAAGGGTCATCGAGCTTTTTGATGATAGTGGTCATGAAGCATTTTGATGAATGTGGTCATGGATCATTGTGATGACAAGTGTCGTGGAGCATTGTGATGACAGGGGTCATAGAGCATTGTGATGACACGGTTATGGAATATTGTGATGACCAGAATTCTGTAGCACTGTGATGAAAAGGGCATGGAGCATTGTGATTACAGGGGTCATGGAGCATTGTGATGACAATTGTTCTAGAACATTGTGATGACAGTGATCATGGAGCATAGTGATTCAACGGGCAATGGATCATTGTGTTGACAGGCATCATGGGACATTGTGTTGACAGTGGTCATGGAGCATTGTTAGAAAGGGAACATGGAGCAATTTGATTTCAGGGGCCATGAAAAATTGTGAATACATAGGCCATGGGGTAATCAGATGAATGTGGTCAAGGATCATTTTGACGAAAACTGTCCTGGAATATTGTGATGACACGGTTCATGGAGCATTGCGATGAAAAGGGCAATGGCGAAATGTGAAGACAGGTGTCATGGGGCATTGTGATGACAGTGGTCATCTAGAATTGTGAAGAAAGATATCATGGAGCACTGGGATGATAGGGGACATGGAACATTGTGATGACAGGGGTCATGGGGCATTGTGATGACACGGCCTTGGAACATTATGATGACAAGATTTCTGGAGCATTGTGATAAAAAGGGCATGGAGCATTGTGATTAGAGGGGCCAAGGAGCATTCTGATGACAACGGCATGGAGCATTGTGATGACAAGGGTCATCGAGCATTGTGATGAGAGTGGTCATGAAGCATTGTGATGAATGTGGTCATGGATCATTTTGATGACAAGTGTCGTGGAGCATTGTGATGACAGGGGTCATAGAGCATTGTGATGACACGGTTATGGAATATTGTGATGACCAGAATTCTGTAGCACTGTGATGAAAAGGGAATGGAGCATTGTGATTACAGGGGTCATGGAGCATTGTGATGACAATTGTTCTAGAACATTGTGATGACAGGGATCATGGAGCATACTGATGAAAGGGGCCATGGAGCATTGTGATGACAGGCGTCATGGGACATTGTGTTGACAGTGCTCATGGAGCATTGTTAGAAAGGGAACATGGAGCAATTTGATTTCAGGGGCCATGAAAAATTGCGAATACATAGGCCATGGTGTATTCAGATGAATGTGGTCAAGGATCATTGTGACGAAAAGTGTCTTGGAATATTGTGATGACACGGTTCATGGAGCATTGCGATGACAAGGGCAATGGCGAAATGTGAAGACAGGTGTCATGGGGCATTGTGATGACAGTGGTCATCTAGAATTGTGAAGAAAGATATCATGGAGCACTGGGATGACAGGGGTCATGGAGCATTGTGATGACAGGGGTCATGGGGCATTGTGATGACACGGCCATGGAACATTATGATGACAAGAATTCTGGAGCATTGTGATAAAAAGGGCATGGACCATTGTGATTAGAGGGGCCAAGGAGCATTCTGATGACAACGGCATGGAGCATTGTGATGAATGTGGTCAGGGATCATTGTGATGACAAGTGTCGTGGAGCATTGTGATGACAGGGGTCATAGAGCATTGTGATGACACGGTTATGGAATATTGTGATGACCAGAATTCTGTAGCACTGTGATGAAAAGGGAATGGAGCATTGTGATTACAGGGGTCATGGAGCATTGTGATGACAATTGTTCTAGAACATTGTGATGACAGGGATCATGGAGCATAGTGATGAAAGGGGCCATGGAGCATTGTGATGACAGGCGTCATGGGACATTGTGTTGACAGTGCTCATGGAGCATTGTTAGAAAGGGAACATGGAGCAATTTGATTTCAGGGGCCATGAAAAATTGCGAATATATAGGCCATGGTGTATTCAGATGAATGTGGTCAAGGATCATTGTGACGAAAAGTGTCTTGGAATATTGTGATGACACGGTTCATGGAGCATTGCGATGACAAGGGCAATGGCGAAATGTGAAGACAGGTGTCATGGGGCATTGTGATGACAGTGGTCATCTAGAATTGTGAAGAAAGATATCATGGAGCACTGGGATGACAGGGGTCATGGAGCATTGTGATGACAGGGGTCATGGGGCATTGTGATGACACGGCCATGGAACATTATGATGACAAGAATTCTGGAGCATTGTGATAAAAAGGGCATGGACCATTGTGATTAGAGGGGCCAAGGAGCATTCTGATGACAACGGCATGGAGCATTGTGATGAATGTGGTCATGGATCATTGTGATGACAAGTGTCGTGGAGCATTGTGATGACAGGGGTCATAGAGCATTGTGATGACACGGTTATGGAATATTGTGATGACCAGAATTCTGTAGCACTGTGATGAAAAGGGAATGGAGCACTGTGATTACAGGGGTCATGGAGCATTGTGATGACAATTGTTCTAGAACATTGTGATGACAGGGATCATGGAGCATAGTGATGAAAGGGGCCATGGAGCATTGTGATGACAGGCGTCATGGGAAATTGTGTGGACAGTGGTCATGGAGCATTGTTAGAAAGAGAACATGGAGATATTTAATTTCAGGGGCCAATGAAAATTGTGAATACATAGGCCATGGAGTATTCAGAGGAATATGGTCAAGGATCATTGTGACGAAAAGTGTCCTGGAATATTGTGATGACACGGTTCATGGAGCATTGCGATGACAAGGGCCATGGCGAAATGTGAAGACAGGTGTCATGGGGATTGTGATGACAGTGGTCCTCTAGAATTGTGAAGAAAGATATCATGGAGCAGTGGGATGACAGGGACCATGGAGCATTGTGATGACAGGGGTCATAGACCATTGTGATGACACGGTTATGGAATATTGTGATTACCAGAATTCTGTAGCACTGTGATGAAAAGGGAATGGAGCATTGTGATTACAGGGGTCATGGAGCATTGTGATGACAAATGTTCTAGAACATTGTGATGACAGGGATCATGGAGCATAGTGATGAAAGGGGCCATGGAGCATTGTGATGACAGGCGTCATGGGACATTGTGTTGACAGTGGTCATGGAGCATTGTTAGAAAGGGAACATGGAGCATTTTGATTTCAGGGGCCATGAAAAATTGTGAATACATAGGCCATGGAATATTCAGATGAATGTGGTCAAGGATCATTGGGACGAAATGTGTCCTGGAATATTGTGATGACACGGTTCATGGAGCATTGCGAGGACAAGGGCCATGGCGAAATGTGAAGACAGGTGTCATGCGGCATTGTGATGACAGTGGTCATCTAGAATTGTGAAGAAAGATATCATGGAGCACTGGAATGACAGGGGCCATGGAGCATTGTGATGACAGAGGTCATGGGGCATTGTGATGACACGGCCAGGGAACATTATTATGACAAGAATTCTGGAGCATTGTGATAAAAAGGTCATGGACCATTGTGATTAGAGGGGTCAAGGAGCATTCTGATGACAACGGCATGGAGCATTGTGATGACAGTGGTCATGAAGCATTGTGATGAATGTGGTCATGGATCATTGTGATGACAAGTGTCGTGGAGCATTGTGATGACAGGGGTCATAGAGCATTGTGATGACACGGTTATGGAATATTGTGATGACCAGAATTCTGTAGCACTGTGATGAAAAGGGAATGGAACATGGTGATTACAGGGGTCATGGAGCATTGTGTTGACAATTGTTCTAGAACGTTGTGATGACAGGGATCATGGAGCATAGTGATGAAAGGGGCCATGGAGCATTGTGATGACAGGCGTCATGGGACATTGTGTTGTCAGTAGTCATGGAGCATTGTTAGAAAGTGGATATGGAGCAATTTGATTTCAGGGGCCATGAACAATTGTGAATACATAGGCCATGGTGTATTCAGATGAATGTGGTCAAGGATCATTGTGACGAAAAGTGTCCTGGAATATTGTGATGACACGGTTCATGGAGCATTGCGATGACAAGGGCCATGGCGAAAGGTGAAGAAAGGTGTCATGCGGCATTGTGATGACAGTGGTCATCTAGAATTGTGAAGAAAGATATCATGGAACACTGGGATGACAGGGGCCATGGAGCATTGTGATGACAGGGGTCATGGGGCATTGTGATGACACGGCCATGGAACATTATTATGACAAGAATTCTGGAGCATTGTGATAAAAAGGTCATGGACCATTGTGATTAGAGGGGCCAAGGAGCATTCTGATGACAACGGCATGGAGCATTGTGATGACAAGGGTCATCGAGCATTGTGATGACAGTGGTCATGAAGCATTGTGATGAATGTGGTCATGGATCATTGTGATGACAAGTGTCGTGGAGCATTTTGATGACAGGGGTCATAGAGCATTGTGTTGACACGGTTATGGAATATTGTGATGACCAGAATTCTGTAGCACTGTGATGAAAAGGGAATGGAGCATTGTGATTACAGGGGTCATGGAACATTGTGATGACAATTGTTCTAGAACATTGTGATGACAGGGATCATGGAGCATAGTGATGAAAGGGGCCATGGAGCATTTTGATGACAGGCGTCATGGGACATTGTGTTGACAGTGGTTATGGATCATTCTTAGAAAGGGAACATGGAGCAATTTCATTTCAGGGGCCATGAAAAATTGCGAATACATAGGCCATGGAGTATTCAGATGAATGTGGTCAAGGATCATTGTGACGAAAAGTGTCTTGGAATAGTGTGATGACACGGTTCATGGAGCATTGCGATGACAAGGGCAATGGCGAAATGTGAAGACAGGTGTCATGGGGCATTGTTATGACAGTGGTCATCTAGAATTGTGAAGAAAGATATCATGGAGCACTGGGAAGACAGGGGCCATGGAACATTGTGATGACAGGGGTCATGGGGCATTGTGATGACACGGCCATGGAACATTATGATTACAAGAATTCTGGAGCATTGTGATAAAAAGGGCATGGACCATTGTGATTAGAGGGGCCAAGGAGCATTCTGATGACAACGGCATGGAGCATTGTGATGACAAGGGTCATCGAGCTTTTTGATGATAGTGGTCATGAAGCATTGTGATGAATGTGGTCATGGATCATTGTGATGACAAGTGTCGTGGAGCATTGTGATGACAGGGGTCATAGAGCATTGTGCTGACACGGTTATGGAATATTGTGATGACCAGAATTCTGTAGCACTGTGATGAAAAGGGCATGGAGCATTGTGATTACAGGGGTCATGGAGCATTGTGATGACAATTGTTCTAGAACATTGTGATGACAGGGATCATGGAGCATAGTGATGAAAGGGGCCATGGAGCATTGTGATGACAGGCGTCATGGGACATTGTGTTGACAGTGGTCATGGAGCATTGTTAGAAAGGGAACATGGAGCAATTTGATTTCAGGGGCCATGAAAAATTGCGAATACATAGGCCATGGTGTATTCAGATGAATATGGTCAAGGATCATTGTGACGAAAAGTGTCTTGGAATATTGTGATGACACGGTTCATGGAGCATTGCGATGACAAGGGCAATGGCGAAATGTGAAGACAGGTGTCATGGGGCATTGTGATGACAGTGGTCATCTAGAATTGTGAAGAAAGATATCATGGAGCACTGGGATGACAGGGGTCATGGAGCATTGTGATGACAGGGGTCATGGGGCATTGTGATGACACGGCCATGGAACATTATGATGACAAGAATTCTGGAGCATTGTGATAAAAAGGGCATGGACCATTGTGATTAGAGGGGCCAAGGAGCATTCTGATGACAACGGCATGGAGCATTGTGATGAATGTGGTCATGGATCATTGTGATGACAAGTGTCGTGGAGCATTGTGATGACAGGGGTCATAGAGCATTGTGATGACACGGTTATGGAATATTGTGATGACCAGAATTCTGTAGCACTGTGATGAAAAGGGAATGGAGCACTGTGATTACAGGGGTCATGGAGCATTGTGATGACAATTGTTCTAGAACATTGTGATGACAGGGATCATGGAGCATAGTGATGAAAGGGGCCATGGAGCATTGTGATGACAGGCGTCATGGGACATTGTGTGGACAGTGGTCATGGAGCATTGTTAGAAAGAGAACATGGAGAAATTTAATTTCAGGGGCCAATGAAAATTGTGAATACATAGGCCATGGAGTATTCAGAGGAATGTGGTCAAGGATCATTGTGACGAAAAGTGTCCTGGAATATTGTGATGACACGGTTCATGGAGCATTGCGATGACAAGGGCCATGGCGAAATGTGAAGACAGGTGTCATGGGGATTGTGATGAGAGTGGTCCTCTAGAATTGTGAAGAAAGATATCATGGAGCAGTGGGATGACAGGGACCATGGAGCATTGTGATGACAGGGGTCATAGACCATTGTGATGACACGGTTATGGAATATTGTGATTACCAGAATTCTGTAGCACTGTGATGAAAAGGGAATGGAGCATTGTGATTACAGGGGTCATGGAGCATTGTGATGACAAATGTTCTAGAACATTGTGATGACAGGGATTATGGAGCATAGTGATGAAAGGGGCCATGGAGCATTGTGATGACAGGCGTCATGGGACATTGTGTTGACAGTGGTCATGGAGCATTGTTAGAAAGGGAACATGGAGCATTTTGATTTCAGGGGCCATGAAAAATTGTGAATACATAGGCCATGGAATATTCAGATGAATGTGGTCAAGGATCATTGGGACGAAATGTGTCCTGGAATATTGTGATGACACGGTTCATGGAGCATTGCGAGGACAAGGGCCATGGCGAAATGTGAAGACAGGTGTCATGCGGCATTGTGATGACAGTGGTCATCTAGAATTGTGAAGAAAGATATCATGGAGCACTGGAATGACAGGGGCCATGGAGCATTGTGATGACAGGGGTCATGGGGCATTGTGATGACACGGCCAGGGAACATTATTATGACAAGAATTCTGGAGCATTGTGATAAAAAGTTCATGGACCATTGTGATTAGAGGGGCCAAGGAGCATTCTGATGACAATGGCATGGAGCATTGTGATGACAAGGGTCATCGAGCATTGTGATGACAGTGGTCATGAAGCATTGTGATGAATGTGGTCATGGATCATTGTGATGACAAGTGTCGTGGAGCATTGTGATGACAGGGGTCATAGAGCATTGTGTTGACACGGTTATGGAATATTGTGATGACCAGAATTCTGTAGCACTGTGATGAAAAGGGAATGGAGCATTGTGATTACAGGGGTCATGGAACATTGTGATGACAATTGTTCTAGAACATTGTGATGACAGGGATCATGGAGCATAGTGATGAAAGGGGCCATGGAGCATTTTGATGACAGGCGTCATGGGACATTGTGTTGACAGTGGTCATGGAGCATTCTTAGAAAGGGAACATGGAGCAATTTGATTTCAGGGGCCATGAAAAATTGCGAATACATAGGCCATGGAGTATTCAGATGAATGTGGTCAAGGATCATTGTGACGAAAAGTGTCTTGGAATATTGTGATGACACGGTTCATGGAGCATTGCGATGACAAGGGCAATGGCGAAATGTGAAGACAGGTGTCATGGGGCATTGTTATGACAGTGGTCATCTAGAATTCTGAAGAAAGATATCATGGAGCACTGGGATGATAGGGTACATGGAACATTGTGATGACAGGGGTCATTGGGCATTGTGATGACAATTGTTCTAGAATATTGTGATGACAGGGATCATGGAGCATAGTGATGAAAGGGGCAATGGAGCATTGTGTTGACAGGCGTCATGGGACATTGTGTTGACAGTGGACATGGAGCATAGTTAGAAAGGGAACATGGAGCAATTTGATTTCAGGGGCCATGAAAAATTGTGAATACATAGGCCATGGAGTATTGAGATGAATGTGGTCAAGGATCATTGTGACGACAAGTGTCCTGGAATATTGTGATGACACGGTTCATGGAGCATTGCGATGACAAGGGCCATGGCGAAATGTGAAGACAGGTGTAATGGGGCATTGTGATGACAGTGGTCATCTAGAATTGTGAAGAAAGATATCATGGAGCACTGGGATGACAGGGGCCATGGAGCATTGTGAAGACAGGGGTCATGGGGCATTTTGATGACATGGCCATGGAACATTTTTATGACAAGAATTCGGGAGCATTGTGTTAAAAAGAGCATGGACCATTGTTATTAGAGGGGCCAAGGAGCATTCTGATGACAACGGCATGGAGCATTGTGATGAATGTGGTCATGGATCATTGTGATGACAAGTGTCGTGGAGCATTGTGATGACAGGGGTCATAGAGCATTGTGATGACACGGTTATGGAATATTGTGATGACCAGAATTCTGTAGCACTGTGATGAAAAGGGAATGGAGCACTGTGATTACAGGGGTCATGGAGCATTGTGATGACAAATGTTCTAGAACATTGTGATGACAGGGATCATGGTTCATAGTGATGAAAGGGGCCATGGAGCATTGTGATGACAGGCGTCATGGGACATTGTGTGGACAGTGGTCATGGAGCATTGTTAGAAAGAGAACATGGAGAAATTTAATTTCAGGGGCCAATGAAAATTGTGAATACATAGGCCATGGAGTATTCAGATGAATGTGGTCAAGGATCATTGTGACGAAAAGTGTTCTGGAATATTGTGATGACACTGTTCATGGAGCATTGCGATGACAAGGGCCATGGCGAAATGTGAAGACAGGTGTCATGGGGCATTGTGATGACAGTGGTCATCTAGAATTGTGAAGAAAGATATCATGGAGCACTGGGATGATAGGGGCCATGGAACATTGTGATGACAGTGGTCATGGGGCATTCTGATGACACGGCCATGGAACATTATGATGACAAGAATTCTGGAGCATTGTGATAAAAAGGGCATAGACCATTGTGATTAGAGGGGCCAAGGAGCATTCTGATGACAACGGCATTGAGCATTGTGATGACAAGGGTCATCGAG
Organism: Eschrichtius robustus; assembly: GCF_028021215.1. NCBI lineage: Eukaryota > Metazoa > Chordata > Mammalia > Artiodactyla > Eschrichtiidae > Eschrichtius > Eschrichtius robustus. The sequence goes on along the minus strand of NW_027175249.1, from coordinate 2,319,510 downwards.
CATTGTGATGACAGTGGTCATGAAGCATTGTGTTGAATGTGGTCATGGATCATTGTGATGACAAGTGTCGTGGAGCATTGTGATGACAGGGGTCATAGAGCATTGTGATGACACGGTTATTGAATATTGTGATGACCAGAATTCTGTAGCACTGTGATGAAAAGGGAATGGAGCATTGTGATTACAGGGGTCATGGAGCATTTTGATGAAAAATGTTCTAGAACTTTGTGATGACAGGGATCATGGAGCATAGTGATGAAAGGGGCCATGGAGCATTGTGATGACAGGTGTCATGGGACATTGTGTTGACAGTGTTCATGGAGCAATGTTAGAAAGGGAACATGGAGCATTTTGATTTCAGGGGCCATGAAAAATTGTAAATACATAGGCCATGGAATATTCAGATGAATGTGGTCAAGGATCATTGGGACCAAATGTGTCCTGGAATATTGTGATGACACGGTTCATGGAGCATTGCGAGGACAAGGGCCATGGCCTAATGTGAAGACAGGTGTCATGCGGCATTGTGATGACACTGGTCATCTAGAATTGTGAAGAAAGGTATCATGGAGCACTGGAATGACAGGGGCCATGGAGCATTGTGATGACAGGTGTCATGGGGCATTGTGATGACACGGCCAGGGAATATAATTATGACAAGAATTCTGGAGCATTGTGATAAAAAGGTCATGGACCATTGTGATTAGAGGGGCCAAGGAGCATTCTGATGACAACGGCATGGAGCATTGTGATGACAGTGGTCATGAAGCATTGTGATGAATGTGGTCATGCATCATTGTGATGACAAGTGTCGTGGAGCATTGTGATGACAGGGGTCATAGAGCATTGAGATGACACGGTTACGGAATACTGTGATGACCAGAATTCTGTAGCACAGTGATGAAAAGGGAATGGAGCATTGTGATTACAGGGGTCATGGAGCATTGTGATGACAATTGTTCTAGAACATTGTGATGACAGGGATCATGGAGCATAGTGATGAAAGGGGCAATGGAGCATTGTGTTGACAGGCGTCATGGGACATTGTGTTGACAGTGGACATGGAGCATTGTTAGAAAGGGAACATGGAGCAATTTGATTTAAGGGGCCATGAAAAATTGCGAATACATACGCCATGGAGTATTCAGATGAATGTGGTCAAGGATCATTGTGACGAAAAGTGTCCTGGAATATTGTGATGACACGGTTCATGGAGCATTGCGATGACAAGGGTCATGGCGAAATGTGAAGACAGGTGTCATGGGGCATTGTGATGACAGTGGTCATCTAGAATTGTGAAGAAAGATATCATGGAGCACTGGGAAGACAGGGGCCATGGAACATTGTGATGACAGGGATCATGGGGCATTGTGATGACACGGCCATGGAACATTATGATGACAAGTATTCTGGAGCATTGTGATAAAAAGGGCATGGACCATTGTGATTAGAGGGGCCAAGGAGCATTCTGATGACAACGGCATGGAGCATTGTGATGACAAGGGTCATCGAGATTTGTGATGATAGTGGTCATGAAGCATTGTGATGAATGTGGTCATGGATAATTGTGATGACAAGTGTCGTGGAGCATTGTGATCACAGGGGTCATAGAGCATTGTGATGACACGGTTATGGAATATTGTGATGACCAGAATTCTGTAGCACTGTGATGAAAAGGGAATGGAACATTGTGATTAAAGGGGTCATGGAGCATTGTGTTGACAATTGTTCTAGAACGTTGTGATGACAGGGATCATGGAGCATAGTGATGATAGGGGCCATGGAGCATTGTGATGACAGGCGTCATGGGACATTGTGTTGACAGTGGTCATGGAGCATTGTTAGAAAGGGAACATGGAGCAATTTGATTTCAGGGGCCATGAACAATTGTGAATACATAGGCCATGGAGTATTCAGATGAATGTGGTCAAGGATCATTGTGACGAGAAGTGTCCTGGAATATTGTGATGACACGGTTCATGGAGCATTGCGATGACAAGGGCCATTGCGAAAGGGGAAGACAGGTGTCATGCGGCATTGTGATGACAGTGGTCATCTAGAATTGTGAAGAAAGATATCATGGAGCACTGGGATGACAGGGGCCATGGAGCATTGTGATGACAGGGGTCATGGGGCATTGTGATGACACGGCAATGGAACATTATTATGACAAGAATTCTGGAGCATTGTGATAAAAAGGGCATGGACCATTGTGATTAGAGGGTCCAAGGACCATTCTGATGACAACGGCATGGAGCATTGTGATGACAAGGGTCATCGAGCATTGTGATGACAGTGGTCATGAAGCATTTTGATGAATGTCGTCATGCATCATTGTGATGACAACTGTCGTGGAGCATTGTGATGACAGGGGTCATAGACCATTGTGATGACACGGTTAAGGAATATTGTGATGACCAGAATTCTGTATCACAGTGATGAAAAGGGCATGGAGCATTGTGATTACAGGGGTCATGGAGCATTGTGATGACAATTGTTCTAGAACATTGTGATGACAGGGATAATGGAGCATAGTGATGACAGGGGCAATGGAGCATTGTGTTGACAGGCGTCATGGGACATTGTGTTGACAGTGGTCATGGAGCATTGTTTTGAAAGGGAACGTGGAGCAATTTGATTTCAGGGGCCATGAAAAATTGCGAATACATACGCCATGGAGTATTCAGATGAATGTGGTCAAGGATCATTGTGACGAAAAGTGTCCTAGAATATTGTGATGACACGGTTCATGGAGAATTGCGATGACAAGGGCCATGGCGAAATGTGAAGACAGGTGTCATGGGGCATTGTGATGACAGTGGTCATCTAGAATTGTGAAGAAAGATATCACAGAGCACTGGGAAGACAGGGGCCATGGAACATTGTGATGACAGGGGTCATGGGGCATTGTGATGACACGGAAATGGAACATTATGATGACAAGAATTCTGGAGCATTGTGATAAAAAGGGCATGGACCATTGTGATTAGAGGGGCCAAGGAGCATTCTGATGACAGCGGCATGGAGCATTGTGATGACAAGGGTCATCGAGCTTTTTGATGATAGTGGTCATGAAGCATTGTGATGAATGTGGTCATGGATCATTGTGATGACAAGTGTCGTGGAGCATTGTGATGACAGGGGTCATAGAGAATTGTGATGACACGGTTATGGAATATTGTGATGACCAGAATTCTGTAGCAGTGTGATGAAAAGGGCATGGAGCATTGTGATTACAGGGGTCATGGAGCATTGTTTTGACAATTGTTCTAGAACGTTGTGATGACAGGGATCATGGAGCATAGTGATGAAAGGGGCCATGCAGCATTGTGATGACAGGCGTCATGGGACATTGTGTTGACAGTGGTCATGGAGCATTGTTAGAAAGGGAACATGGAGCAATTTGATTTCAGGGGCCATGAACAATTGTGAATACATAGTCCATGGAGTATTCAGATGAATGTGGTCAAGGATCATTGTGACGAAAGGTGTCCTGGAATATTGTGATGACACGGTTCATGGAGCATTGCGATGACAAGGGCCATGGCGAAATGTGAAGACAGGTGTCATGGGGCATTGTGATGACAGTGGTCATCTAGAATTGTGAAGAAAGATATCATGGAGCACTGGGATGATAGGGGACATGGAGCATTGTGATGACAGGGGTCATGGGGCATTGTGATGACACGGCCATGGAACATTATGATGACAAGAATTCTGGAGCATTGTGATAAAAAGGTCATGGACCATTGTGAGTAGAGGGGCCAAGGAGCATTCTGATGACAACGGCATGGAGCATTGTGATGACAAGGTTCATCGAGCATTGTGATGACAGTGGTCATGAAGCATTGTGATGAATGTGGTCATGGATCATTGTGATGACAAGTGTCGTGGAGCATTGTGATGACAGGGGTCATAGAGCATTGTGATGACACGGTTATTGAATATTGTGATGAGCAGAATTCTGTAGCACTGTGATGAACAGGGAATGGAGCATTGTGATTACAGGGGTCATGGAGCATTTTGATGACAAATGTTCTAGAACATTGTGATGACAGGGATCATGAAGCATAGTGATGAAAGGGGCAATGGAGCATTCTGTTGACAGGCGTCATGGGACATTGTGTTGACAGTGGTCATGGAGCATTGTTAGAAAGGGAACATGGAGCAATTTGATTTCAGGGGCCATGAAAAGTTGCGAAAAAATACGCCATGGAGTATTCAAATGAATGTGGTCAAGGATCATTGTGACGAAAAGTGTCCTGGAATATTGTGATGACACGGTTCATGGAGCTTTGCGATGACAAGGGCCATGGCGAAATGTGAAGACAGGTGTCATGGGGCATTGTGATGACAGTGGTCATCTAGAATTGTGAAGAAAGATATCATGGAGCACTGGGATGACAGGGGCCATGGAGCATTGTGAAGACAGGGGTCATGGGGCATTTTGATGACAAATGTTCTAGAACATTGTGATGACAGGGATCATGAAGCATAGTGATGAAAGGGGCCATGGAGCATTGTGATGACAGGTGTCATGGGACATTATGTTGACAGTGTTCATGGAGCATTGTTAGAAAGGGAACATGGAGCATTTTGATTTCAGGGTCCATGAAAAATTGTAAATACATAGGCCATGGAATATTCAGATGAATGTGGTCAAGGATCATTGGGACGAAATGTGTCCTGGAATATTGTGATGACACGGTTCATGGAGCATTGCGAGGACAAGGGCCATGGCGAAATGTGAAGACAGGTGTCATTCGGCATTGTGATGACACTGGTCATCTAGAATTGTGAAGAAAGATATCATGGAGCACTGGAATGACAGGGGCCATGGAGCATTGTGATGACAGGGGTCATGGGGCATTGTGATGACACGGCCAGGGAACATTATTATGACAAGAATTCTGGAGCAGTGTGATAAAAAGGTCATGGACCATTGTGATTAGAGGGGCCAAGGAGCATTCGGATGACAACGGCATGGAGCATTGTGATGACAGTGGTCATGAAGCATTGTGATGAATGTGGTCATGCATCATTGTGATGACAAGTGTCGTGGAGCATTGTGATGACAGGGGTCATAGAGCATTGTGATGACACGGTTATGGAATATTGTGATGACCAGAATTCTGTAACACAGTGATGAAAAGGGCATGGAGCATTGTGATTACATGTGGTCACGGTGCATTGTGATGACAATTGTTCTAGAGCATTGTGATGACAGGGATCATGGAGCATAGTGATGAAAGCGGCAATGGAGCATTGTGTTGACAGGCGTCATGGGACATTGTGTTGACAGTGGACATGGAGCATTGTTAGAAAGGGAACATGGAGCAATTTGATTTCAGGGGCCATGAAAAATTGCGAATACATACGCCATAGAGTATTCAGATGAATGTGGTCAAGGATCATTGTGACGAAAAGTGTCCTGGAATATTGTGATGACACGGTTCATGGAGCATTGCGATGACAAGGGTCATGGCGAAATGTGAAGACAGGTGTCATGGGGCATTGTGATGACAGTGGTCATCTAGAATTGTGAAGAAAGATATCCTGGAGCCCTGGAATGACAGGGACCATGGAGCATTGTGATGACAGGGGTCATGGGGCATTGTGATGACACGGCAATGGAACATTATAATGACAAGAAGTCTGGAGCATTGTGATAAAAAGGGCATGGACCATTGTGATTAGAGGGGCCAAGGAGCATTCTGATGACAACGGCATGGAGCATTGTGATGACAAGGGTCATCGAGCATTGTGATGACAGTGGTCATAAAGCATTGTGATGAATGTGGTCATGGATCATTGTGATGACATGTGTCTTGGAGCATTGTGATGACAGGGGTCATTGAGCATTGTGATGACACGGTTATGGAATTTTGTGATGACCAAAATTCTGTAGCACTGTGATGAATAGGGAATGGAGCATTGTGATTAGAGGGGTCATGGAGCATTGTGATGACAATTGTTCTAGAATATTGTGAAGACAGGCATCATGGAGCATAGTGATGAAAGGGCCATGGAGCATTGTGATGACAGGCGTCATGGGACAATGTTTTGACAGTGGTCATGGAGCATTGTTAGAAAGGGAACATGGAGCAATTTGATTTCAGGGGCCATGAGAAATTGTGAATACATAGGCCATGGAGTATTCAGATGAATGTGGTCATGAATCATTGTGATGACAGGTGTCGTGGAGTATTGTGATGACAGGGGTCATAGAGCATTGTGATGACACGGTTATGGAATATTGTGATGACCAGAATTCTGTAGCACTGTGATGAAAAGGGAATGGCGAATTGTGATTACAGGGGTCGTGGAGCATTGTGATGACAAATGTTCTAGAATATTGTGAAGACAGGGATCATGGAGCATAGTGATGAACGGGGCCATGGAGGATTCTGAAGACAGGCGTCATGGGACAATGTGTTGACAGTGGTCATGGAGCATTTTTAGAAAGGGAACATGGAGCAATTTGATTTCAGGGGCCATGAAAAATTGTGAATTCATAGGCCATGGAGTATTCAGATGAATGTGGTCAAGGATCATTGTGACGACAAGTGTCCTGGAATATTGTGATGACACGGTTCATGGAGCATTGCGATGACAAGGGCCATCGCGAAATGTGAAGACAGATGTCATGGGGCTTTGTGATGACAGTGGTCATCTAGAATTGTGAAGAAAGATATCATGGAGCAGTGGGATGACAGGGGCCATGGAGCATTGCGATGATAGGGGTCATGGGGCATTGTGATGACAATTGTTCTAGAACATTTTGAAGACAGGGATCATGGAGCATAGTGATTAAAGGGGCCATGGAGCATTGTGATGACTGGCGTCATGGCACATTGTGTTGACAGTGGTCATGGAGCATTGTTAGAAAGGGAACATGGAGCAATTTGATTTCAGGGGCCATGAAAATTTTGAATACATAGGCCATGGAGTATTCAGATGAATGCGGTCAAGGATCATTGTGACGAAAAGTGTCCTGGAATATTGTGATGACACGGTTCATGGAGCATTGCGATGACAAGGGCCATGGCGAAATGTGAAGACAGGTGTCATGGGGCATTGTGATGTCAGTGGTCATGTAGAATTGTGAAGAAAGATATCATGGAGCACTGGGATGACAGGGGCCATGGAGCATTGTGATGACAGGGGTCATGGGGCATTGTGATGACACGGCCATGGAACATTATGATGACAAGAAGTCTGGAGCATTGTGATAAAAGGGCATGGACCATTGTGATTAGAGGGGCCAAGGAGCATTCTGATGACAACGGCATGGAGCATTGTGATGACAATGGTCATCGAGCATTGTGCTGACAGTGGTCATGAAGAATTGTGATGAATGTGGTCATGGATCATTGTGATGACAAGTGTCGTGGAGCATTGTGATGACAGGGGTCATAGAGCATTGTGATGACACGGTTATGGAATATTGTGATGACCAGAATTCTGTAGCACTGTGATGAAAGTGGAATGGAGCATTGTGATTACAGGGGTCATGGAACATTGTGATGACAATTGATCTAGAACATTGTGAAGGACAGGGATCATGGAGCATAGTGATGAAAGGGCCATGGAGCATAGTGATGACAGGCATCATGGCACAATGTGTTGACAGTGGTCATGGAGCATTGTTAGAAAGGGAACATGGAGCAATTTGATTTCAGGGGCCATGAAAAATTGTGAATACATAGGCCATGGAGTATTCAGATGAATGTGGTCAAGGATCATTGTGACGACAAGTGTCCTGGAATATTGTGATGACACGGTTCATGGAGCATTGTGATGACAAGGGCCATGGCGAAATGTGAAGACAGGTGTCATGGGGCATTGTGATGACAGTGGTCATCTAGAATTGTGAAGATAGTTATCATGGAGCACTGGGATGACAGGGGCCATGGAGCATTGTGATGACAGGGGTCATGGGGCATTGTGATGACACGGCAATGGAACATTATGATGACAAAAATTCTGGAGCATTGTGAGAAAAAGGGCATGGACAATTGTGATTAGAGGGGCCAAGGAGCATTCTGATGACAACGGCATGGAGCATTGTGATGACAAGGGTCATCGAGCATTGTGATGACAGTGGTCATGAAGCATTGTGATGAATGGGGTCATGGATCATTGTGATGACAAGTGTCGTGGAGCATTGTGATGACAGGGGTCATAGAGCATTGGGATGACATGGTTATAGAATATTGTGATGACCAGAATTCTGTAGCACTGTGATGAAAAGGGAATGGAGCATTGTGATTACAAGAGTCATGGAGCATTGTGATGACAATTGTTCTAGAATATTGTGAAGACAGGGATCATGGAGCATACTGATGAAAGGGGCCATGGAGCATTGTGATGACAGGCGTCATGGGACAATGTGTTGACAGTGGTCATGGAGCATTGTTAGAAAGGGAACATGGAGCAATTTGATTTCAGGGGCCATGAAAAATTGTGAATACATAGACCATGGAGTATTCAGATGAAAGTGGTCAAGGATAATTGTGACGAAAAATATCCTGGAATATTGTGATGACACGTTTCATGGAGCATTGCGATGACAAGAGCCATGGCGAAATGTGAAGACAGGTGTCTTGGGGCATTGTGATGACAGTGGTCATCTAGAATTGTGAAGAAAGATATCATGGAGAACTGGGATGACAGGGGCCATGGAGCATTGTGATGACAGGGTCATGGGGCATTGTGATGACACGGCCATGGAACATAATGATGACAAGAATTCTGGAGCATTGTGATAAAAAGAGCATGGAACATTGTGATTAGAGGGGCCAAGGAGCATTCTGATGACAACGGCATGGAGCATTGTGATGACAAGGGTCATCGAGCATTGTGATGACAGTGGTCATGAAGCATTGTGATGAATGTGGTCATGGATCATTGTGATGAAAAGTGTCGTGGAGCATTGTGATGACAGGGGTCATAGAGCATTGTGATGACACGGTTATGGAATATTGTGATGACCAGAATTCTGTAGCACTGTGATGAAAAGGCAATGGAGCATTGTGATTACAGGGGTCATGGAGCATTGTGATGACAATTGTTCTAGAACATTGTGATGACAGGGATCATGGAGCATAGTGATGAAAGGGGTCATGGAGCATTGTGATGACAGGCGTCATGGGACATTGTGTTGACAGTGGTCATGGAGCATTGTTAGAAAGGGAACATGGAGCATTTTGATTTCAGGGGCCATGAAAAATTGTGAATACATAGACCATGGAGTATTCAGATGAATGTGGTCATGGATCATTGGGACGAAATGTGTCCTGGAATATTGTGATGACACGGTTCATGGAGCATTGCGATGACAAGGGCCATCGTGAAATGTGAAGAAAGGTGTCATGGGACATTGTGATGACAGTGGTCATCTAGAATTGTGAAGAAAGATATCATGGAGCACTGGGATGACAGGGGCCATGGAGCATTGTGATGACAGGGGTCATGGGGCATTGTGATGACACGGCCATGGAACATTATGATGACAAGAATTCTGGAGCATTGTGATAAAAAGGGCATGGACCATTGTGATTAGAGGGGCCAAGGAGCATTCTGATGACAATGGCATGGAGCATTGTGATGACAAGGGTTATCGAGCATTGTGATGACAGTGGTCATGTAGCATTGTGATGAATGTGGTCATGGATCATTGTGATGACAAGTGTCGTGGAGCATTGTGATGACAGGGGTCATAGAGCATTGTGATGACACAGTTAATGATTATTGTGATGACCAGAATTCTGTAGCACTGTGATGAAAAGGGAATGGAGCATTGTGATTACAGGGGTCATGGAGCATTGTGATGACAATTGTTCTAGAACATTTTGAAGACAGGGATCATGGAGCATAGTGATTAAAGGGGCCATGGAGCATTGTGATGACAGGCGTCATGGCACATTGTGTTGACAGTGGTCATGGAGCATTGTTAGAAATGGAACATGGAGCAATTTGATTTCAGGGGCCATGAAAAATTTTGAATACATAGGCCATGGAGTATTCAGATGAATGTGGTCAAGGATCATTGTGATGAAAAGTGTCCTGGAATATTGTGATGACACGGTTCATGGAGCATTGCGACGACAAGGGCCATGGCGAAATGTGAAGACAGTGGTCATGTAGAATTGTGAAGAAAGATATCATGGAGCACTGGGATGACAGGGGCCATGGAGCATTGTGATGACAGTGGTCATGGGGCATTGTGATGACACGGCCATGGAACATTATGATGACAAGAAGTCTGGAGCATTGTGATAAAAAGGGCATGGACCATTGTGATTAGAGGGGCCAAGGAGCATTTTGATGACAACGGCATGGAGCATTGTGATGACAAGGGTCATCGAGCATTGTGATGACAGTTGTCATGAAGCATTGTGATGAATGTGGTCATGGATCATTGTGATGACAAGTGTCGTGGAGCATTGTGATGACAGGGGTCATAGAGCACTGTGATGACACGGTTATGGAATTTTGTGATGACCAAAATTCTGTAGCACTGTGATGAAAAAGGAATGGAGCATTGTGATTAGAGGGGTCATGGTGCATTGTGATGACAATTGTTCTAGAACATTGTGAAGACAGGGATCATGGAGCATGGTGATGAAAGGGCCATGGAGCATTGTGATGACAGGCGTCATGGGACAATATGTTGACAGTGGTCATGGAGCATTGTTAGAAAGGGAACATGGAGCAATTTGATTTCAGGGGCCATGAGAAATTGTGAATACATAGGCCATGGAGTATTCAGATGAATGTGGTCATGAATCATTGTGATGACAAGTGTCGTGGAGCATTGTGATGACAGGGGTCATAGAGCATTGTGATGACACGGTTATGGAATATTGTGATGACCAGAATTCTGTAGCACTGTGATGAAAAGGGAATGGAGAATTGTGATTACAGGGGTCATGGAGCATTGTGATGACAAATGTTCTAGAATATTGTGAAGACAGGGATCATGGAGCATAGTGATGAAAGGGGCCATGGAGGATTGTGAAGACAGGCGTCATGGGACAATGTGTTGACATTGGTCAGGTTGCATTGTTAGAAAGGGAACATGGAGCAATTTGATTTCAGGGGCCATGAAAAATTGTGAATACATAGACCATGGAGTATTCAGATGAAAGTGGTCAAGGATCATTGTGACGAAAAGTGTCCTGGAATATTGTGATGACACGTTTCATGGAGCATTGCGATGACAAGAGCCATGGCGAAATGTGAAGACAGGTGTCTTGGGGCATTGTGATGACAGTGGTCATCTAGAATTGTGAAGAAAGATATCATGGAGAACTGGTATGACAGGGGCCATGGAGCATTGTGATGACAGGGTCATGGGGCATAGTGATGACACGGCCATGGAACATAATGATGACAAGAATTCTGGAGCATTGTGATAAAAAGGGCATAGACCATTGTGATTCGAGGGACCAAGGAGCATTCTGATGACAACGGCATGGAGCATTGTGATGACAAGGGACATCGAGCATTGTGATGACAGTGGTCATGAAGCATTGTGATGAATGTGGTCATGGATCATTGTGATGACAAGTGTCGTGGAGCATTGTGATGACAGGGGTCATAGAGCATTGTGATGACACAGTCATGGAATATTGTGATGACCAGAATTCTGTAGCACTGTGATGAAAAGGGAATGGAGCATTGTGATTACAGGGGTCATGGAGCATTGTGATGACAATTGTTCTAGAATATTGTGAAGACAGGGATCATGGAGCATAGTGATTAAAGGGGCCATGGAGCATTGTGATGACAGGCGTCATGGGACATTGTGTTGGCTGTGGTCATGGAGCATTGTTAGAAAGGGAACATGGAGCAATTTGATTTCAGGGGCCATGAAAAATTGTGAATACATAGGCCATGGAGTATTCAGATGAATGTGGTCAAGGATCTTTGTGACGAAAAGTGTACTGGAATATTGTGATGACACGGTTCATGGAGCATTGCGATGACATGGGCCATGGTGAAACATGAAGACAGGTGTCGTGGGGCATTGTGATGACATTGGTCATCTAGAATTGTGAAGAATGATATCATGGAGCACTGGGATGACAGGGGCCATGGAGCATTGTGATGACAGGGGTCATTGGGCATTGTGATGACACGGCCATGGAACATTATGATGACAAGAATTCTGGAGCATTGTGATAAAAAGAGCATGGAGCATTGTGATTAGAGGGGCCAAGGAGCATTCTGATGACAACGGCATGGAGCATTGTGATGACAAGGGTCATCGAGCATTGTGATGACAGTGGTCATGAAGCATTGTGATGAATGTGGTCATGGATCATTGTGATGAAAAGTGTCGTGGAGCATTGTGATGACAGGGGTCATAGAGCATTGTGATGACACGGTTATGGAATATTGTGATGACCAGAATTCTGTAGCACTGTGATGAAAAGGCAATGGAGCATTGTGATTACAGGGGTCATGGAGCATTGTGATGACAATTGTTCTAGAACATTGTGATGACAGGGATCATGGAGCATAGTGATGAAAGGGGCCATGGAGCATTGTGATGACAGGCGTCATGGGACATTGTGTTGACAGTGGTCATGGAGCATTGTTAGAAAGGGAACATGGAGCATTTTGATTTCAGGGGCCATGAAAAATTGTGAATACATAGACCATGGAGTATTCAGATGAATGTGGTCATGGATCATTGGGACGAAATGTGTCCTGGAATATTGTGATGACACGGTTCATGGAGCATTGCGATGAAAAGGGCCATCGTGAAATGTGAAGAAAGGTGTCATGGGACATTGTGATGACAGTGGTCATCTAGAATTGTGAAGAAAGATATCATGGAGCACTGGGATGACAGGGGCCATGGAGCATTGTGAGGACAGGGGTCATGGGGCATTGTGATGACACGGCCATGGAACATTATGATGACAAGAATTCTGGAGCATTGTGATAAAAAGGGCATGGACCATTGTGATTAGAGGGGCCAAGGAGCATTCTGATGACAATGGCATGGAGCATTGTGATGAATGTGGTCATGGATCATTGTGATGACAAGTGTCGTGGAGCATTGTGATGACAGGGGTCATAGAGCATTGTGATGACACAGTTATAGAATATTGTGATGACCAGAATTCTGTAGCACTGTGATGAAAAGGGAATGGAGCATTGTGATTACAGGGGTAATGGAGCATTGTGATGACAATTGTTCTAGAACATTTTGAAGACAGGGTTCATGGAGCATAGTGATTAAAGGGGCCATGGGGCATTGTGATGACAGGCGTCATGGCACATTGTGTTGACAGTGGTCATGGAGCATTGTTAGAAAGGGAACATGGAGCAATTTGATTTCAGGGGCCATGAGAAATTGTGAATACATAGGCCATGGAGCATTCAGATGAATGTGGTCATGAATCATTGTGATGACAAGTGTCGTGGAGCATTGTGATGACAAGGGTCATAGAGCATTGTGATGACACGGTTATGGAATATTGTGATGACCAGAATTCTGTAGCACTGTGATGAAAAGGGAATGGAGAATTGTGATTACAGGGGTCATGGAGCATTGTGATGACAAATGTTCTAGAATATTGTGAAGACAGGGATCATGGAGCATAGTGATGAAAGGGGCCATGGAGGATTGTGAAGACAGGCGTCATGGGACAATGTGTTGACAGTGGCCATGGAGCATTTTTAGAAAGGGAACATGGAGCAATTTGATTTCAGGGGCCATGAAAAATTGTGAATTCATAGGCCATGGAGTATTCAGATGAATGTGGTCAAGGATCATTGTGACGACAAGTGTTCTGGAATATTGTGATGACACGGTTCATGGAGCATTGCGATGACAAGGGCCATGGCGAAATGTGAAGACAGGTGTCATGGGGCTTTGTGATGACAGTGGTCATCTAGAATTGTGAAGAAAGATATCATGGGGCAGTGGGATGACAGGGGCCATGGAGCATTGTGATGACAGGGGTCATGGGGCATTGTGATGACACGGCCATGGAACATTATGATGACAAGAAGTCTGGAGCATTGTGATAAAAGGGCATGGACCATTGTGATTAGAGGGGCCAAGGAGCATTCTGATGACAACGGCATGGAGCATTGTGATGACAAGGGTCATCGAGCATTGTGATGATTGTGGTCATGAAGCATTGTGATGAATGTGGTTATGGATCATTGTGATGACAAGTGTCGTGGAGCATTGGGATGACAGGGGTCATAGAGCATTGTGATGACACGGTTATGGAATATTGTGATGACCAGAATTCTGTAGCACTGTGATGAAAAGGGAATGGAGCATTGTGATTACAGGGGTCATGGAGCATTGTGATGACAAATGTTCTAGAATATTGTGAAGACAGGGATCATGGAGCATTGTGATGAAAGGGGCCATGGAGGATTGTGAAGACAGGCGTCATGGGACAATGTGTTGACAGTGGTCATGGAGCATTGTTAGAAAGGGAATATGGAGCAATTTGATTTCAGGGGCCATGAAAAATTGTGAATACATAGGCCATGGAGTATTCAGATGAAAGTGGTCAAGGATCATTGTGACGAAAAGTGTCCTGGAATATTGTGATGACACGGTTCATGGAGCATTGCGATGACAAGGGCCATTGCGAAATGTGAAGACAGGTGTCTTGGGGCATTGTGATGACAGTGGTCATTTAAAATTGTGAAGAAAGATATCATGGAGCACTGCGATGACAGTGGCCATGGAGCATTGTGATGACAAGGGTCATGGGGCATTGTGATGACACGGCCATGGAACATTATGATGACAAGAATTCTGGAGCATTGTGATAAAAAGAGCATGGACCATTGTGATTAGAGGGGCCAAGGAGCATTCTGATGACAACGGCATGGAGCATTGTGATGACAAGGGTCATCGAGCATTGTGATGACAGTGGTCAGGAAGCATTTTGATGAATGCGGTTATGGATCATTGTGATGATAAGTGTCGTGGAGCATTGTGATGACAGGGGTCATAGAGCATTTTGATGACACGGTTATGGAATATTGTGATGACCAGAATTCTGTAGCACTGTGATGAAAAGGGAATGGAGCATTGTGATTACAGGGCTCATGGATCATTGTGATGACAATTGTTCTAGAACATTGTGAAGACAGGGATCATCGAGCATAGTGATTAAACGGGCCATGGAGCATTGTGTTGAAAGGCGTCATGGGACATTGTGTTGGCAGTGGTCATGGAGCATTGTTAGAAAGGGAACATGGAGCAATTTGATTTCAGGGGCCATGAAAAATTGTGAATACATAGACCATGGAGTATTCAGATGAAAGTGGTCAAGGATCATTGTGACGAAAAGTGTCCTGGAATATTGTGATGACACGTTTCATGGAGCATTGCGATGACAAGAACCATGGCGAAATGTGAAGACACGTGTCTTGGGGCATTGTGATGACAGTGGTCATCTAGAATTGTGAAGAAAGATATCATGGAGAACTGGGATGACAGGGGCCATGGAGCATTGTGATGACAGGGTCATGGGGCATTGTGATGACACGGCCATGGAACATAATGATGACAAGAATTCTGGAGCATTGTGATAAAAAGGGCATAGACCATTGTGATTCGAGGGACCAAGGAGCATTCTGATGACAACGGCATGGTGCATTGTGATGACAAGGGACATCGAGCATTGTGATGACAGTGGTCATGAAGCATTGTGATGAATGTGGTCATGGATCATTGTGATGACAAGTGTCGTGGAGCATTGTGATGACAGGGGTCATAGAGCATTGTGATGACCCAGTCATGGAATATTGTGATGACCAGAATTCTGTAGCACTGTGATGAAAAGGGAATGGAGCATTGTGATTACAGGGGTCATGGAGCATTGTGATGACAATTGTTCTAGAATATTGTGAAGACAGGGATCATGGAGCATAGTGATTAAAGGGGCCATGGAGCATTGTGATGACAGGCGTCATGGGACATTTTGTTGGCTGTGGTCATGGAGCATTGTTAGAAAGGGAACATGGAGCAATTTGATTTCAGGGGACATGAAAAATTGTGAATACATAGGCCATGGAGTATTCAGATGAATGTTGTCAAGGATCTTTGTGACGAAATGTGTACTGGAATATTGTGATGACACGGTTCATGGAGCATTGCGATGACATGGGCCATGGCGAAATATGAAGACAGGTGTCGTGGGGCATTGTGATGACAGTGGTCATCTAGAATTGTGAAGAAAGATATCATGGAGCACTGGGATGACAGGGGCCATGGAGCATTGTGATGACAGGGGTCATTGGGCATTGTGATGACACGGCCATGGAACATTATGATGACAAGAATTCTGGAGCATTGTGATAAAAAGAGCATGGAGCATTGTGATTAGAGGGGCCAAGGAGCATTGTGATGACAACGGCATGGAGCATTGTGATGACAAGGGTCATCGAGCATTGTGATGACAGTGGTCATGAAGCATTGTGATGAATGTGGTCATGGATCATTGTGATGAAAAGTGTCGTGGAGCATTGTGATGACAGGGGTCATAGAGCATTGTGATGACACGGTTATGGAATATTGTGATGACCAGAATTCTGTAGCACTGTGATGAAAAGGCAATGGAGCATTGTGATTACAGGGGTCATGGAGCATTGTGATGACAATTGTTCTAGAACATTTTGAAGACAGGGATCATGGAGCATAGTGATTAAAGGGGCCATGGAGCATTGTGATGACAGGCGTCATGGCACATTTTGTTGACAGTGGTCATGGAGCTTTGTTAGAAAGGGAACATGGAGCAATTTGATTTCAGGGGCCATGAAAAATTGTGAATACATAGGCCATGGAGTATTCAGATGAATGTGGTCAAGGATCATTGTGACGAAACGTGTCCTGGAATATTGTGATGACACGGTTCATGGAGCATTGCGATGACAAGGGCCATGGCGAAAGGTGAAAACAGGTGTCATGCGGCATTGTGATGACAGTGGTCATCTAGAATTGTGAAGAAAGATATCATGGAGCACTGGGATGACAGGAGCCATGGAGCATTGTGATGACAGGCGTCATGGGGCATTGTGATGACACGGGTATGGAACATTATTATGACAAGAATTCTGGAGCATTGTGATAAAAAGGTCATGGACCATTGTGAGTAGAGAGGCCAAGAAGAATTCTGATGACAACGGCATGGAGCATTGTGATGACAAGGTTCATCGAGCATTGTGATGACAGTGGTCATGAAGCATTGTGATGAATGTGGTCATGGATCATTGTGATGACAAGTGTCGTGGAGCATTGTGATGACAGGGGTCATAGAGCATTGTGATGACACGGTTATTGAATATTGTGATGACCAGAATTCTGTAGCACTGTGATGAAAAGGGAATGGAGCATTGTGATTACAGGGGTCATGGAGCATTTTGATGACAAATGTTCTAGAACATTGTGATGACAGGGATCATGAAGCATAGTGATGAAAGTGGCCATGGAGCATTGTGATGACAGGTGTCATGGGACATTGTGTTGACAGTGTTCATGGAGCATTGTTAGAAAGGGAACATGGAGCATTTTGATTTCAGGGGCCATGAAAAATTGTAAATACATAGGCCATGGAATATTCAGATGAATGTGGTCAAGGATCATTGGGACGAAATGTGTCCTGGAATATTGTGATGACACGGTTCATGGAGCATTGCGAGGACAAGTGCCATGGCGAAATGTGAAGACAGATGTCATTCGGCATTGTGATGACACTGGTCATCTAGAATTGTGAAGAAAGATATCATGGAGCACTGGAATGACAGGGGCCATGGAGCATTGTGATGACAGGGGTCATGGGGCATTGTGATGACACGGCCAGGGAACATTATTATGACAAGAATTCTGGAGCAGTGTGATAAAAAGGTCATGGACCATTGTGATTAGAGGGGCCAAGGAGCATTCTGATGATAACGGCATGGAGCATTGTGATGACAGTGGTCATGAAGCATTGTGATGAATGTGGTCATGCATCATTGTGATGACAAGTGTCGTGGAGCATTGTGATGACAGGGGTCATAGAGCATTGTGATGACACGGTTATGGAATATTGTGATGACCAGACTTCTGTAGCACAGTGATGAAAAGGGCATGGAGCATTGTGATTACAGTGGTCATGGAGCATTGTGATGACAATTGTTCTAGAACATTGTGATGACAGGGATCATGGAGCATAGTGATGAAAGCGGCAATGGAGCATTGTGTTGACAGGCGTCATGGGACATTGTGTTGACAGTGGACATGGAGCATTGTTAGAAAGGGAACATGGAGCAATTTGATTACAGGGGCCATGAAAAATTGTGAATACATACGCCATAGAGTATTCAGATGAATGTGGTCAAGGATCATTGTGACGAAAAGTGTCCTGGAATATTGTGATGACACGGTTCATGGAGCATTGCGATGACAAGGGTCATGGCGAAATGTGAAGACAGGTGTCATGGGGCATTGTGATGACAGTGGCCATCTAGAATTGTGAAGAAAGATATCCTGGAGCACTGGGAAGACAGGGGCCATGAAACATTGCGATGACAGGGATCATGGGGCATTGTGATGACACGGCCTTGGAACATTATGATGACAAGTATTCTGGAGCATTGTGATAAAAAGGGCATGGACAATTGTGATTAGAGGGACCAAGGAGCATTCTGATGACAACGGCATGGAGCATTGTGATGACAAGGGTCATCGAGCTTTGTGATGATAGTCGTCATGAAGCATTGTGATGAATGTGGTCATGGATCATTGTGATGACAAGTGTCGTGGAGCATTGTGATCACAGGGGTCATAGAGCATTGTGATGACACGGTTATGGAATATTGTGATGACCAGAATTCTGTAGCACTGTGATGAAAAGGGAATGGAACATTGTGATTACAGGGGTCATGGAGCATTGTGTTGACAATTGTTCTAGAACGTTGTGATGACAGGGATCATGGACCATAGTGATGAAAGGGGCCATGGAGCATTGTGATGACAGGCGTCATGGGACATTGTGTTGACAGTGGTCATGGAGCATTGTTAGAAAGGGAACATGGAGCAATATGATTTCAGGGGCCATGAACAATTGTGAATACATAGGCCATGGAGTATTCAGATGAATTTGGTCAAGGATCATTGTGACGAGAATTGTCCTGGAATATTGTGATGACACGGTTCATGGAGCATTGCGATGACAAGGGCCATTGCGAAAGGTGAAGACAGGTGTCATGCGGCATTGTGATGACAGTGGTCATCTAGAATTGTGAAGAAAGATATCATGGAGCACAGGGATGACAGGGGACATGGAGAATTGTGATGACAGGGGTCATGGGGCATTGTGATGACACGGCCATGGAACATTATGATGACAAGAATTCTGGAGCATTGTGATAAAAATGGCATGGACCATTGTGATTAGAGGGGTCAAGGAGCATTCTGATGACAACGGCATGGAGTATTTTGATGACAAGGGTCATCGAGCATTGTGATGACAGTGGTCATGAAGCATTGTGATGAATGTGGTCATGGATCATTGTGATGACATGTGTCGTGGAACATTGTGATGACAGGGGTCATAGAGCATTGTGATGACACGGTTATGGAATATTGTGATGACCAGAATTCTGTAGCACTGTGATGAAATGTGAATGGAGCATTGTGATTACAGGGGACATGGAGCATTGTGTTGACAATTGTTCTAGAACATTGTGATGACAGGGATCATGGAGCATAGTGATGAAAGGGGCCATGGAGCATTGTGATGACAGGCGTCACGGGACATTGTGTTGACAGTGGTCATGGAGCATTGTTAGAAAAGGAACATGGAGCAATTTGATTTCAGGGGCCATGAAAAATTGCGAATACATAGGCCATGGAGTATTCAGATGAATGTGGTCAAGGATCATTGTGACGAAAAGTGTCCTGGAATATTGTGATGACACGGTTCATGGAGCATTGCGATGACAAGGGCCATGGCGAAAGGTGAAAACAGGTGTCATGCGGCATTGTGATGACAGTGGTCATCTAGAATTGTGAAGAAAGATATCATGGAGCACTGGGATGACAGGGGCCATGGAGCATTGTGATGACAGGGGTCATGGGGCATTGTGATGACACGGGCATGGAACATTATTATGACAAGAATTCTGGAGCATTGTGATAAAAAGGTCATGGACCATTGTGAGTAGAGGGGCCAAGGAGCATTCTGATGACAACGGCATGGAGCATTGTGATGACAAGGTTCATCGAGCATTGTGATGACAGTGGTCATGAAGCATTGTGAGGAATGTTGTCATGCATCATTGTGATGACAAGTGTCGTGGAGCATTGTGATGACAGGGGTCATAGACCATTGTGATGACATGGTTATGGAATATTGTGATTACCAGAATTCTGTAGCACTGTGATGAAAAGGGAATGGAGCATTGTGATTACAGGGGTCATGGAGCATTGTGATGACAAATGTTCTAGAACATTGTGATGACAGGGATCATGGAGCATAGTGATGAAAGGGGCCATGGAGCATTGTGATGACAGGCGTCATGAGACATTGTGTTGACAGTGGTCATGGAGCATTGTTAGAAAGGGAACATGGAGCATTTTGATTTCAGGGGCCATGAACAATTGTGAATACATAGGCCATGGAGAATTCAGATGAATTTGGTCAAGGATCATTGTGACGAGAAGTGTCCTGGAATATTGTGATGACACGGTTCATGGTGCATTGCGATGACAAGGGCCATTGCGAAAGGTGAAGACAGGTGTCATGCGGCATTGTGATGACAGTGGTCATCTAGAATTGTGAAGAAAGATATCATGGAGCACTGGGATGACAGGGGACATGGAGAATTGTGATGACAGGGGTCATGGGGCATTGTGATGACACGGCCATGGAACATTATGATGACAAGAATTCTGGAGCATTGTGATAAAAATGGCATGGACCATTGTGATTAGAGGGGCCAAGGAGCATTCTGATGACAACGGCATGGAGTATTTTGATGACCAGGGTCATCGAGCATTGTGATGACAGTGGTCATGAAGCATTGTGATGAATGTGGTCATGGATCATTGTGATGACAAGTGTCGTGGAACATTGTGATGACAGGGGTCATAGAGCATTGTGATGACACGGTTATGGAATATTGTGATGACCAGAATTCTGTAGCACTGTGATGAAAAGTGAATGGAGCATTGTGATTACAGGGGACATGGAGTATTGTGTTGACAATTGTTCTAGAACATTGTGATGACAGGGATCATGGAGCATAGTGATGAAAAGGGCCATGGAGCATTGTGATGACATTCGTCACGGGACATTGTGTTGACAGTGGTCATGGAGCATTGTTAGAAAAGGAACATGGAGCAATTTGATTTCAGGGGCCATGAAAAATTGCGAATACATAGGCCATGGAGTATTCAGATGAATGTGGTCAAGGATCATTGTGACGAAAAGTGTCCTGGAATATTGTGATGACACGGTTCATGGAGCATTGCGATGACAAGGGCCATGGCGAAAGGTGAAAACAGGTGTCATGCGGCATTGTGATGACAGTGGTCATCTAGAATTGTGAAGAAAGATATCATGGAGCACTGGGATGACAGGGGCCATGGAGCATTGTGATGACAGGGGTCATGGGGCATTGTGATGACACGGGCATGGAACATTATTATGACAAGAATTCTGGAGCATTGTGATAAAAAGGTCATGGACCATTGTGAGTAGAGGGGCCAAGGAGCATTCTGATGACAACGGCATGGAGCATTGTGATGACAAGGTTCATCGAGCATTGTGATGACAGTGGTCATGAAGCATTGTGATGAATGTGGTCATGCATCATTGTGATGACAAGTGTCGTGGAGCATTGTGATGACAGGGGTCATAGAGCATTGTGATGACACGGTTATGGAATATTGTGATGACCAGAATTCTGTAGCACAGTGATGAAAAGGGCATGGAGCATTGTGATTACAGTGGTCATGGAGCATTGTGATGACAATTGTTCTAGAACATTGTGATGACAGGGATCATGGAGCATAGTGATGAAAGCGGCAATGGAGCATTGTGTTGACAGGCGTCATGGGACATTGTGTTGACAGTGGACATGGAGCATTGTTAGAAAGGGAACATGGAGCAATTTGATTTCAGGGGCCATGAGAAATTGTGAATACATAGGCCATGGAGTATTCAGATGAATGTGGTCATGAATCATTGTGATGACAAGTGTCGTGGAGCATTGTGATGACAGGGGTCATAGAGCATTGTGATGACACGGTTATGGAATATTGTGATGACCAGAATTCTGTAGCACTGTGATGAAAATGGAATGGAGAATTGTGATTACAGGGGTCATGGAGCATTGTGATGACAAATGTTCTAGAATATTGTGAAGACAGGGATCATGGAGCACAGTGATGAAAGGGGCCATGGAGGATTGTGAAGACAGGCGTCATGGGACAATGTGTTGACAGTGGTCATGGAGCATTGTTAGAAAGGGAACATGGAGCAATTTGATTTCAGGGGCCATGAAAAATTGTGAATACATAGACAATGGAGTATTCAGATGAAAGTGGTCAAGGATCATTGTGACGAAAAGTGTCCTGGAATATTGTGATGACACGTTTCATGGAGCATTGCGATGACAAGAGCCATGGCGAAATGTGAAGACAGGTGTCTTGGGGCATTGTGATGACAGTGGTCATCTAGAATTGTGAAGAAAGATATCATGGAGAACTGGGATGACAGGGGCCATGGATCATTGTGATGACAGGGTCATGGGGCATTGTGATGACACGGCCATGGAACATAATGATGACAAGAATTCTGGAGCATTGTGATAAAAAGGGCATAGACCATTGTGATTCGAGGGACCAAGGAGCATTCTGATCACAACGGCATGGAGCATTGTGATGACAAGGGACATCG
This sequence comes from Eschrichtius robustus, assembly GCF_028021215.1. Lineage (NCBI taxonomy): Eukaryota > Metazoa > Chordata > Mammalia > Artiodactyla > Eschrichtiidae > Eschrichtius > Eschrichtius robustus. The sequence goes on along the minus strand of NW_027175249.1, from coordinate 2,296,570 downwards.
AGCATTGTGATGACAGTGGTCATGAAGCATTGTGATGAATGTGGTCATGGATCATTGTGATGACAAGTGTCGTGGAGCATTGTGATGACAGGGGTCATAGAGCATTGTGATGACACAGTCATGGAATATTGTGATGACCAGAATTCTGTAGCACTGTGATGAAAAGGGAATGGAGCATTGTGATTACAGGGGTCATGGAGCATTGTGATGACAATTGTTCTAGAATATTGTGAAGACAGGGATCATGGAGCATAGTGATTAAAGGGGCCATGGAGCATTGTGATGACAGGCGTCATGGGACATTTTGTTGGCTGTGGTCATGGAGCATTGTTAGAAAGGGAACATGGAGCAATTTGATTTCAGGGGCCATGAAAAATTGTGAATACATAGGCCATGGAGTATTCAGATGAATGTGGTCAAGGATCTTTGTGACGAAAAGTGTACTGGAATATTGTGATGACACGGTTCATGGAGCATTGCGATGACATGGGCCATGGTGAAAGATGAAGACAGGTGTCGTGGGGCATTGTGATGACATTGGTCATCTAGAATTGTGAAGAAAGATATCATGGAGCACTGGGATGACAGGGGCCATGGAGCATTGTGATGACAGGGGTCATTGGGCATTGTGATGACACGGCCATGGAACATTATGATGACAAGAATTCTGGAGCATTGTGATAAAAAGAGCATGGAGCATTGTGATTAGAGGGGCCAAGGAGCATTCTGATGACAACGGCATGGAGCATTGTGATGACAAGGGTCATCGAGCATTGTGATGACAGTGGTCATGAAGCATTGTGATGAATGTGGTCATGGATCATTGTGATGAAAAGTGTCGTGGAGCATTGTGATGACAGGGGTCATAGAGCATTGTGATTGCACGGTTATGGAATATTGTGATGACCAGAATTCTGTAGCACTGTGATGAAAAGGCAATGGAGCATTGTGATTACAGGGGTCATGGAGCATTGTGATGACAATTGTTCTAGAACATTGTGATGACAGGGATCATGGAGCATAGTGATGAAAGGGGCCATGGAGCATTGTGATGACAGGCGTCATGGGACATTGTGTTGACAGTGGTCATGGAGCATTGTTAGAAAGGGAACATGGAGCATTTTGATTTCAGGGGCCATGAAAAATTGTGAATACATAGACCATGGAGTATTCAGATGAATGTGGTCATGGATCATTGGGACGAAATGTGTCCTGGAATATTGTGATGACACGGTTCATGGAGCATTGCGATGAAAAGGGCCATCGTGAAATGTGAAGAAAGGTGTCATGGGACATTGTGATGACAGTGGTCATCTAGAATTGTGAAGAAAGATATCATGGAGCACTGGGATGACAGGGGCCATGGAGCATTGTGAGGACAGGGGTCATGGGGCATTGTGATGACACGGCCATGGAACATTATGATGACAAGAATTCTGGAGCATTGTGATAAAAAGGGCATGGACCATTGTGATTAGAGGGGCCAAGGAGCATTCTGATGACAATGGCATGGAGCATTGTGATGACAAGGGTTATCGAGCATTGTGATGACAGTGGTCATGTAGCATTGTGATGAATGTGGTCATGGATCATTGTGATGACAAGTGTCGTGGAGCATTGTGATGACAGGGGTCATAGAGCATTGTGATGACACAGTTATAGAATATTGTGATGACCAGAATTCTGTAGCACTGTGATGAAAAGGGAATGGAGCATTGTGATTACAGGGGTCATGGAGCATTGTGATGACAATTGTTCTAGAACATTTTGAAGACAGGGTTCATGGAGCATAGTGATTAAAGGGGCCATGGGGCATTGTGATGACAGGCGTCATGGCACATTGTGTTGACAGTGGTCATGGAGCATTGTTAGAAAGTGTACATGGAGCAATTTGATTTCAGGGGCCATGAAAAATTTTGAATACATAGGCCATGGAGTATTCAGATGGATGTGGTCAAGGATCATTGTGATGAAAAGTGTCCTGGAATATTGTGATGACACGGTTCATGGAGCATTGCGAAGACAAGGGCCATGGCGAAATGTGAAGACAGGTGTCATGGGGCATTGTGATGACAGTGGTCATGTAGAATTGTGAAGAAAGATATCATGGAGCACTGGGATGACAGGGGCCATGGAGCATTGTGATGACAGGGGTCATGGGGCATTGTGATGACACGGCCATGGAACATTATGATGACAAGAAGTCTGGAGCATTGTGATAAAAAGGGCATGGACCATTGTGATTAGAGGGGCCAAGGAGCATTTTGATGACAACGGCATGAAGCATTGTGATGACAAGGGTCATCGAGCATTGTGATGACAGTGGTCATGAAGCATTGTGATGAATGTGGTCATGGATCATTGTGATGACAAGTGTCGTGGAGCATTGTGATGACAGGGGTCATAGAGCACTGTGATGACACGGTTATGGAATTTTGTGATGACCAAAATTCTGTAGCACTGTGATGAAAAGGGAATGGAGCATTGTGATTAGAGGGGTCATGGAGCATTGTGATGACAATTGTTCTAGAACATTGTGAAGACAGGGATCATGGAGCATGGTGATGAAAGGGCCATGGAGCATTGTGATGACAGGCGTCATGGGACAATATGTTGACAGTGGTCATGGAGCATTGTTAGAAAGGGAACATGGAGCAATTTGATTTCAGGGGCCATGAGAAATTGTGAATACATAGGCCATGGAGCATTCAGATGAGTGTGGTCATGAATCATTGTGATGACAAGTGTCGTGGAGCATTGTGATGACAGGGGTCATAGAGCATTGTGATGACACGGTTATGGAATATTGTGATGACCAGAATTCTGTAGCACTGTGATGAAAAGGGAATGGAGAATTGTGATTACAGGGGTCATGGAGCATTGTGATGACAAATGTTCTAGAATATTGTGAAGACAGGGATCATGGAGCATAGTGATGAAAGGGGCCATGGAGGATTGTGAAGACAGGCGTCATGGGACAATGTGTTGACAGTGGCCATGGAGCATTTTTAGAAAGGGAACATGGAGCAATTTGATTTCAGGGGCCATGAAAAATTGTGAATTCATAGGCCATGGAGTATTCAGATGAATGTGGTCAAGGATCATTGTGACGACAAGTGTCCTGGAATATTGTGATGACACGGTTCATGGAGCATTGCGATGACAAGGGCCATGGCGAAATGTGAAGACAGGTGTCATGGGGCATTGTGATGACAGTGGTCATCTAGAATTGTGAAGAAAGATATCATGGAGCAGTGGGATGACAGGGGCCATGGAGCATTGTGATGACAGGGGTCATGGGGCATTGTGATGACACGGCCATGGAACATTATGATGACAAGAATTCTGGAGCATTGTGATAAAAGGGCATGGACCATTGTGATTAGAGGGGCCAAGGAGCATTCTGATGACAACGGCATGGAGCATTGTGATGACAAGGGACATCGAGCATTGTGATGACAGTGGTCTTGAAGCATTGTGATGAATGTGGTCATGGAGCATTGTGATGACAAGTGTTGTGGAGCATTGTGATGACAGGGGTCATAGAGCATTGTGATGACCCAGTCATGGAATATTGTGATGACCAGAATTCTGTAGCACTGTGATGAAAAGGGAATGGAGCATTGTGATTACAGGGGTCATGGAGCATTGTGATGACAATTGTTCTAGAATATTGTGAAGACAGGGATCATGGAGCATAGTGATTAAAGGGGCCATGGAGCATTGTGATGACAGGCGTCATGGGACATTGTGTTGGCTGTGGTCATGGAGCATTGTTAGAAAGGGAACATGGAGCAATTTGATTTCAGGGGACATGAAAAATTGTGAATACATTGGCCATGGAGTATTCAGATGAATGTGGTCAAGGATCTTTGTGACGAAAAGTGTACTGGAATATTTTGATGACACGGTTCATGGAGCATTGCGATGACATGGGCCATGGCGAAATATGACGACAGGTGTCGTGGGGCATTGTGATGACAGTGGTCATCTAGAATTGTGAAGAAAGATATCATGGAGCACTGGGATGACAGGGGCCATGGAGCATTGTGATGACAGGGGTCATTGGGCATTGTGATGACACGGCCATGGAACATTATGATGACAAGAATTCTGGAGCATTGTGATAAAAAGAGCCTGGAGCATTGTGATTAGAGGGGCCAAGGAGCATTCTGATGACAACGGCATGGAGCATTGTGATGACAAGGGTCATCGAGCATTGTGATGACAGTGGTCATGAAGCATTGTGATGAATGTGGTCATGGATCATTGTGATGAAAAGTGTCGTGGAGCATTGTGATGACAGGGGTCGTAGAGCATTGTGATGACACGGTTATGGAATATTGTGATGACCAGAATTCTGTAGCACTGTGATGAAAAGTGAATGGAGCATTGTGATTACAGGGGTCATGGAGCATTGTGATGACAATTGTTCTAGAACATTTTGAAGACAGGGATCATGGAGCATAGTGATTAAAGGGGCCATGGAGCATTGTGATGACAGGCGTCATGGCACATTGTGTTGACAGTGGTCATGGAGCATTGTTAGAAAGGGAACATGGAGCAATTTGATTTCAGGGGCAATGAAAAATTGTGAATACATAGGCCATGGAGTATTCAGATGAATGTGGTCAAGGATCATTGTGATGAAAAGTGTCCTGTAATATTGTGATGACACGGTTCATGGAGCATTGCGATGACAAGGGCCATGGCGAAATGTGAAGACAGGTGTCATGGGGCATTGTGATGACAGTGGTCATGTAGAATTGTGAAGAAAGATATCATGGAGCACTGGGATGACAGGGGCCATGGAGCATTGTGATGACACGGCCATGGAACATTATGATGACATGAAGTCTGGAGCATTGTGATAAAAAGGGCATGGACCATTGTGATTAGAGGGGCCAAGGAGCATTTTGATGACAACGGCATGGAGCCTTGTGATGACAAGGGTCATCGAGCATTGTGATGACAGTGGTCTTGAAGCATTGTGATGAATGTGGTCATGGATCATTGTGATGACAAGTGTCGTGGAGCATTGTGATGACAGGGGTCATAGAGCACTGTGATGACACGGTTATGGAATTTTGTGATGACCAAAATTCTGTAGCACTGTGATGAAAAGGGAATGGAGCATTGTGATTAGAGGGGTCATGGAGCATTGTGATGACAATTGTTCTAGAACATTGTGAAGACAGGGATCATGGAGCATGGTGATGAAAGGGCCATGGAGCATTGTGATGAGAGGCGTCATGGGACAATGTGTTGACAGTGGTCATGGAGCATTGTTAGAAAGGGAACATGGAGCAATTTGATTTCAGGGGCCATGAGAAATTGTGAATACATAGGCCATGGAGTATTCAGATGAATGTGGTCATGAATCATTGTGATGACAAGTGTCGTGGAGCATTGTGATGACAGGGGTCATAGAGCATTGTGATGACACGGTTATGGAATATTGTGATGACCAGAATTCTGTAGCACTGTGATGAAAAGGGAATGGAGAATTGTGATTACAGGGGTCATGGAGCATTGTGATGACAAATGTTCTAGAATATTGTGAAGACAGTGATCATGGAGCATAGTGATGAAAGGGGCCATGGAGGATTGTGAAGACAGGCCTCATGGGACAATGTGTTGACAGTGGTCATGGAGCATTTTTAGAAAGGGAACATGGAGCAATTTGATTTCAGGGGCCATGAAAAATTGTGAATTCTTAGGCCATGGAGTATTCAGATGAATGTGGTCAAGGATCATTGTGACGACAAGTGTTCTGGAATATTGTGATGACACGGTTCATGGAGCATTGCGATGACAAGGGCCATGGTGAAATGTGAAGACAGGTGTCATGGGGCTTTGTGATGACAGTGGTCATCTAGAATTGTGAAGAAAGATATCATGGAGCAGTGGGATGACAAGGGCCATGGAGCATTGTGATGACAGGTGTCATGGGGCATTGTGATGACACGGCCATGGAACATTATGATGACAAGAAATCTGGAGCATTGTGATAAAAGGGCATGGACCATTGTGATTAGAGGGGCCAAGGTGCATTCTGATGACAACGGCATGGAGCATTGTGATGACAAGGCTCATCGAGCATTGTGATGATTGTGGTCATGAAGCATTGTGATGAATGTGGTTATGGATCATTGTGATGACAAGTGTCGTGGAGCATTGGGATGACAGGGGTCATAGAGCATTGTGATGACACGGTTATGGAATATTGTGATGACCAGAATTCTGTAGCACTGTGATGAAAAGGGAATGGAGAATTGTGATTACAGGGGTCATGGAGCATTGTGATGAAAAATGTTCTAGAATATTGTGAAGACAGGGATCATGGAGCATAGTGATGAAAGGGGCCATGGAGGATTGTGAAGACAGGCGTCATGGGACAATGTGTTGACAGTGGTCATGGAGCATTTTTAGAAAGGGAACATGGAGCAATTTGATTTCAGGGGCCATGAAAAATTGTGAATTCATAGGCCATGGAGTATTCAGATGAATGTGGTCAAGGATCATTGTGACGAAAAGTGTCCTGGAATATTGTGATGACACGGTTCATGGAGCATTGCGAAGACAAGGGCCATGGCGAAATGTGAAAACATGTGACATGGGGCTTTGTGATGACAGTGGTCATCTAGAATTGTGAAGAAAGATATCATGGAGCAGTGGGATGACAGGGGCCATGGAGCATTGTGATGACAGGGGTCATGGGGCATTGTGATGACATGGCCATGGAACATTATGATGACAAAAAGTCTGGAGCATTGTGATAAAAGGGCATGGACCATTGTGATTAGAGGGGCCAAGGAGCATTCTGATGACAACGGCATGGAGCATTGTGATGACAAGGTTCATCGAGCATTGTGCTGACAGTGGTCATGAAGCATTGTGATGAATGTGGTCATGGATCATTGTGATGAGAAGTGTCGTGGAGCATTGTGATGACAGGGGTCATAGAGCATTGTGATGACACGGTTATGGAATATTGTGATGACCAGAATTCTGTAGCACTGTGATGAAAAGGGAATGGAGCATTGTGATTAGAGGGATCATGGAGCATTGTGATGACAATTGTTCTAGAACATTGTGAAGACAGGGATCATGGAGCATGGTGATGAAAGGGCCATGGAGCATTGTGATGACAGGAGTCATGGGACAATGTGTTGACAGTGGTCATGGAGCATTGTTAGAAAGGGAACATGGAGCAATTTGATTTCAGGGGCCATGAGAAATTGTGAATACATAGGCCATGGAGTATTCAGATGAATGTGGTCATGAATCATTGTGATGACAAGTGTCGTGGAGCATTGTGATGACAGGGGTCATAGAGCATTGTGATGACACGGTTATGGAATATTGTGATGACCAGAATTCTGTAGCACTGTGATGAAAAGGGAATGGAGAATTGTGATTACAGGGGTCATGGAGCATTGTGATGACAAATGTTCTAGAATATTGTGAAGACAGGGATCATGGAGCATAGTGATGAAAGGGGCCATGGAGGATTGTGAAGACAGGCGTCATGGGACAATGTGTTGAAGGTGGTCATGGAGCATTTTTAGAAAGGGAACATGGAGCAATTTGATTTCAGGGGCCATGAAAAATTGTGAATTCATAGGCCATGGAGTATTCAGATGAATGTGGTCAAGGATCATTGTGACGACAAGTGTTCTGGAATATTGTGATGACACGGTTCAAGGAGCATTGCGATGACAAGGGCCATGGTGAAATGTGAAGACAGGTGTCATGGGGCTTTGTGATGACAGTGGTCATCTAGAATTGTGAAGAAAGATATCATGGAGCAGTGGGATGACAAGGGCCATGGAGCATTGTGATGACAGGGGTCATGGGGCATTGTGATGACACGGCCATGGAACATTATGATGACAAGAAATCTGGAGCATTGTGATAAAAGGGCATGGACCATTGTGATTAGAGGGGCCAAGGAGCATTCTGATGACAACGCCATGGAGCATTGTGATGACAAGGGTCATCGAGCATTGTGATGATTGTGGTCATGAAGCATTGTGATGAATGTGGTTATGGATCATTGTGATGACAAGTGTCGTGGAGCATTGGGATGACAGGGGTCATAGAGCATTGTGATGACACGGTTATGGAATATTGTGATGACCAGAATTCTGTAGCACTGTGATGAAAAGGGAATGGAGAATTGTGATTACAGGGGTCATGGAGCATTGTGATGACAAATGTTCTAGAATATTGTGAAGACAGGGATCATGGAGCATAGTGATGAAAGGGGCCATGGAGGATTGTGAAGACAGGCGTCATGGGACAATGTGTTGAAGGTGGTCATGGAGCATTTTTAGAAAGGGAACATGGAGCAATTTGATTTCAGGGGCCATGAAAAATTGTGAATTCATAGGCCATGGAGTATTCAGATGAATGTGGTCAAGGATCATTGTGACGACAAGTGTCCTGGAATATTGTGATGACACGGTTCATGGAGCATTGCGATGACAAGGGCCATGGCGAAATGTGAAAACAGGTGACATGGGGCTTTGTGATGACAGTGGTCATCTAGAATTGTGAAGAAAGATATCATGGAGCAGTGGGATGACAGGGGCCATGGAGCATTGTGATGACAGGGGTCATGGGGCATTGTGATGCCATGGCCATGGAACATTATGATGACAAAAAGTCTGGAGCATTGTGATAAAAGGGCATGGACCATTGTGATTAGAGGGGCCAAGGAGCATTCTGATGACAACGGCATGGAGCATTGTGATGACAAGGGTCATCGAGCATTGTGCTGACAGTGGTCATGAAGCATTGTGATGAATGTGGTCATGGATCATTGTGATGAGAAGAGTCGTGGAGCATTGTGATGACAGGGGTCATAGAGCATTGTGATGACACGGTTATGGAATATTGTGATGACCAGAATTCTGTAGCACTGTGATGAAAAGGGAATGGAGCATTGTGATTACAGGGGTCATGGAGCATTGTGATGACAATTGTTCTAGAATATTGTGAAGACAGGGATCATGGAGCATAGTGATTAAAGGGGCCATGGAGCATTGTGATGACAGGCGTCATGGGACATTGTGTTGGCTGTGGTCATGGAGCATTGTTAGAAAGGGAACATGGAGCAATTTGATTTCAGGGGACATGAAAAATTGTGAATACATAGGCCATGGAGTATTCAGATGAATGTGGTCAAGGATCTTTGTGACGAAAAGTGTACTGGAATATTTTGATGACACGGTTCATGGAGAATTGCGATGACATGGGCCATGGCGAAATATGAAGACAGGTGTCGTGGGGCATTGTGATGACAGTGGTCATCTAGAATTGTGAAGAAAGATATCATGGAGCACTGGGATGACAGGGGCCATGGAGCATTGTGATGACAGGGGTCATTGGGCATTGTGATGACACGGCCATGGAACATTATGATGACAAGAATTCTGGAGCATTGTGATAAAAAGAGCATGGAGCATTGTGATTAGAGGGGCCAAGGAGCATTCTGATGACAACGGCATGGAGCATTGTGATGACAAGGGTCATCGAGCATTGTGATGACAGTGGTCATGAAGCATTGTGATGAATGTGGTCATGGATCATTGTGATGAAAAGTGTCGTGGAGCATTGTGATGACAGGGGTCATAGAGCATTGTGATGACACGGTTATGGAATATTGTGATGACCAGAATTCTGTAGCACTGTGATGAAAAGTGAATGGAGCATTGTGATTACAGGGGTCATGGAGCATTGTGATGACAATTGTTCTAGAACATTTTGAAGACAGGGATCATGGAGCATAGTGATTAAAGGGGCCATGGAGCATTGTGATGACAGGCGTCATGGCACATTGTGTTGACAGTGGTCATGGAGCATTGTTAGAAAGGGAACATGGAGCATTTTGATTTCAGGGGCAATGAAAAATTTTGAATACATAGGCCATGGAGTATTCAGATGAATGTGGTCAAGGATCATTGTGATGAAAAGTGTCCTGTAATATTGTGATGACACGGTTCATGGAGCATTGCGATGACAAGGGCCATGGCGAAATGTGAAGACAGGTGTCATGGGGCATTGTGATGACAGTGGTCATGTAGAATTGTGAAGAAAGATATCATGGAGCACTGGGATGACAGGGGCCATGGAGCATTGTGATGACACGGCCATGGAACATTATGATGACATGAAGTCTGGAGCATTGTGATAAAAAGGGCATGGACCATTGTGATTAGAGGGGCCAAGGAGCATTTTGATGACAACGGCATGGAGCATTGTGATGACAAGGGTCATCGAGCATTGTGATGACAGTGGTCATGAAGCATTGTGATGAATGTGGTCATGGATCATTGTGATGACAAGTGTCGTGGAGCATTGTGATGACAGGGGTCATAGAGCACTGTGATGACACGCTTATGGAATTTTGTGATGACCAAAATTCTGTAGCACTGTGATGAAAAGGGAATGGAGCATTGTGATTAGAGGGGTCATGGAGCATTGTGATGACAATTGTTCTAGAACATTGTGAAGACAGGGATCATGGAGCATGGTGATGAAAGGGCCATGGAGCATTGTGATGACAGGCGTCATGGGACAATGTGTTGACAGTGGTCATGGTGCATTGTTAGAAAGGGAACATGGAGCAATTTGTTTTCAGGGGCCATGAGAAATTGTGAATACATAGACCATGGAGTATTCAGATGAAAGTGGTCAAGGATCATTGTGACGAAAAATGTCCTGGAATATTGTGATGATACGTTTCATGGAGCATTGCGATGACAAGAGCCATGGCGAAATGTGAAGGCAGGTGTCTTGGGGCATTGTGATGACAGTGGTCATCTAGAATTGTGAAGAAAGATATCATGGAGCACTGGGATGACAGGGGCCATGGAGCATTGTGATGACAGGGGTCATGGGGCATTGTGATGACACGGCCATGGAACATTATGATGACAAGAAGTCTGGAGCATTGTGATAAAAAGGGCAGGGACCATTGTGATTAGAGGTGCCAAGGAGCATATTGATGACAACGGCATGGAGCATTGTGATGACAAGGGTCATCGAGCATTGTGATGACAGTGGTCATGAAGCATTGTGATGAATGTGGTCATGGATCATTGTGATGACAAGTGTCGTGGAGCATTGTGATGACAGGGGTCATAGAGCACTGTGATGACACGGTTATGGAATTTTGTGATGACGAAAATTCTGAAGCACTGTGATGAAAAGGGAATGGAGCATTGTGATTACAGGGGTCATGGAGCATTGTGATGACAATTGTTCTAGAACATTGTGAAGACAGGGATCATGGAGCATGGTGATGAAAGGGCCATGGAGCATTGTGATGACAGGCGTCATGGGAAAATATGTTGACAGTGGTCATGGAGCATTGTTAGAAAGGGAACATGGAGCAATTTGATTTCAGGGGCCATGAGAAATTGTGAATACATAGGCCATGGAGTATTCAGATGAATGTGGTCATGAATCATTGTGATGACAAGTGTCGTGGAGCATTGTGATGACAGGGGTCATAGAGCATTGTGATGACACGGTTATGGAATATTGTGATGACCAGAATTCTGTAGCACTGTGATGAAAAGGGAATGGAGAATTGTGATTACAGGGGTCATGGAGCATTGTGATGACAGTGGTCATCTAGAATTGTGAAGAAAGATATCATGGAGCACTGGGATGATAGGGGACATGGAACATTGTGATGACAGGGGTCATGGGTCATTGTGATGACACGGCCAGGGAACATTATTATGACAAGAATTCTGGAGCATTGTGATAAAAATGTCATGGACCATTGTGATTAGAGGGGCCAAGGAGCATTCTGATGACAACGGCATGGAGTATTGTGATGACAAGGGTCATCGAGCATTGTGATGAATGTGGTCATGGATCATTGTGATGACAAGTGTCGTGGAGCATTGTGATGACAGGGGTCATAGAGCATTGTGATGACACGGTTATGGAATATTGTGATGACCAGAATTCTGTAGCACTGTGATGAAAAGGCAATGGAGCATTGTGATTACAGGGGTCATGGAGCATTGTGATGACAATTGTTCTAGAACATTGTGATGACAGGGATCATGGAGCATAGTGATGAAAGGGGCCATGGAGCATTGTGTTGACAGGCGTCATGGGACATTGTGTTGACAGTGGTCTTGGAGCATTGTTAGAAAGGGAACATGGAGCATTTTGATTTCAGGGGCCATGAAAAATTGTGAATACATAGACCATGGAGTATTCAGATGAATGTGGTCATGGATCATTGGGAAGAAATGTGTCCTGGAATATTGTGATGACACGGTTCATGGAGCATTGCGATGAAAAGTGCCATCGTGAAATGTGAAGAAAGGTGTCATGGGACATTGTGATGACAGTGGTCATCTAGAATTGTGAAGAAAGATATCATGGAGCACTGGGATGACAGGGGCCATGGAGCATTGTGAGGACAGGGGTCATGGGGCATTGTGATGACACGGCCATGGAACATTATGATGACAAGAATTCTGGAGCATTGTGATAAAAAGGGCATGGACCATTGTGATTAGAGGGGCCAAGGAGCATTCTGATGACAATGGCATGGAGCATTGTGATGACAAGGGTTATCGAGCATTGTGATGACAGTGGTCATGTAGCATTGTGATGAATGTGGTCATGGATCATTGTGATGATAAGTGTCGTGGAGCATTGTGATGACAGGGGTCATAGAGCATTGTGATGACACAGTTATAGAATATTGTGATGACCAGAATTCTGCAGCACTGTGATGAAAAGGGAATGGAGCATTGTGATTACAGGGGTCATGGAGCATTGTGATGACAAATGTTCTAGAATATTGTGAAGACAGGGATCATGGAGCATAGTGATGAAAGGGGCCATGGAGGATTGTGAAGACAGGCGTCATGGGACAATGTGTTGACAGTGGCCATGGAGCATTTTTAGAATGGGAACATGGAGCAATTTGATTTCAGGGGCCATGAAAAATTGTGAATTCATAGGCCATGGAGTATTCAGATGAATGTGGTCAAGGATCATTGTGACGACAAGTGTTCTGGAATATTGTGATGACACGGTTCATGGAGCATTGCGATGACAAGGGCCATGGCGAAATGTGAAGACAGGTGTCATGGGGCTTTGTGATGACAGTGGTCATCTAGAATTGTGAAGAAAGATATCATGGAGCACTGGGATGACAGGGGCCATGGAGCATTGTGATGACAGGGGTCATGGGGCATTGTGATGACACGGCCATGGAACATTATGATGACAAGAAGTCTGGAGCATTGTGATAAAAGGGCATGGACCATTGTGATTAGAGGGGCCAAGGAGCATTCTGATGACAACGGCATGGAGCATTGTGATGACAAGGGTCATCGAGCATTGTGATGATTGTGGTCATGAAGCATTGTGATGAATGTGGTTATGGATCATTGTGATGACAAGTGTCGTGGAGCATTGGGATGAGAGGGGTCATAGAGCATTGTGATGACACGGTTATGGAATATTGTGATGACCAGAATTCTGTAGCACTGTGATGAAAAGGGAATGGAGAATTGTGATTACAAGGGTCATGGAGCATTGTGATGACAAATGTTCTAGAATATTGTGAAGACAGGGATCATGGAGCATAGTGATGAAAGGGGCCATGGAGGATTGTGAAGACAGGCGTCATGGGACAATGTGTTGACAGTGGTCATGGAGCATTGTTAGAAAGGGAATATGGAGCAATTTGATTTCAGGGGCCATGAAAAATTGTGAATACATAGGCCATGGAGTATTCAGATGAAAGTGGTCAAGGATCATTGTGACGAAAAGTGTCCTGGAATATTGTGATGACACGGTTCATGGAGCATTGCGATGACAAGGGCCATTGCGAAATGTGAAGACAGGTGTCTTGGGGCATTGTGATGACAGTGGTCATTTAAAATTGTGAAGAAAGATATCATGGAGCACAGCGATGACAGGGGCCATGGAGCATTGTGATGACAGGGGTCATGGGGCATTGTGATGACACGGCCATGGAACATTATGATGACAAGAATTCTGGAGCATTGTGATAAAAAGAGCATGGACCATTGTGATTAGAGGGGCCAAGGAGCATTCTGATGACAACGGCATGGAGCATTGTGATGACAAGGGTCATCGAGCATTGTGATGACAGTGGTCAGGAAGCATTGTGATGAATGCGGTTATGGATCATTGTGATGATAAGTGTCGTGGAGCATTGTGATGACAGGGGTCATAGAGCATTTTGATGACACGGTTATGGAATATTGTGATGACCAGAATTCTGTAGCACTGTGATGAAAAGGGAATGGAGCATTGTGATTACAGGGCTCATGGATCATTGTGATGACAATTGTTCTAGAACATTGTGAAGACAGGGATCATTGAGCATAGTGATTAAACGGGCCATGGAGCATTCTGTTGAAAGGCGTCATGGGACATTGTGTTGGCAGTGGTCATGGAGCATTGTTAGAAAGGGAACATGGAGCAATTTGATTTCAGGGGCCATGAAAAATTGTGAATACATAGACCATGGAGTATTCAGATGAAAGTGGTCAAGGATCATTGTGACGAAAAGTGTCCTGGAATATTGTGATGACACGTTTCATGGAGCATTGCGATGACAAGAACCATGGCGAAATGTGAAGACACGTGTCTTGGGGCATTGTGATGACAGTGGTCATCTAGAATTGTGAAGAAAGATATCATGGAGAACTGGGATGACAGGGGCCATGGAGCATTGTGATGACAGGTTCATGGGGCATTGTGATGACACGGCCATGGAACATAATGATGACAAGAATTCTGGAGCATTGTGATAAAAAGGGCATAGACCTTTGTGATTCGAGGGACCAAGGAGCATTCTGATGACAACGGCATGGAGCATTGTGATGACAAGGGACATCGAGCATTGTGATGACAGTGGTCATGAAGCATTGTGATGAATGTGGTCATGGATCATTGTGATGACAAGTGTCGTGGAGCATTGTGATGACAGGGGTCATAGAGCATTGTGATGACACGGTTATGGAATATTGTGATGACCAGAATTCTGTAGCACTGTGATGAAAAGGCAATGGAGCATTGTGATTACAGGGGTCATGGAGCATTGTGATGACAATTGTTCTAGAACATTTTGAAGACAGGGATCATGGAGCATAGTGATTAAAGGGGCCATGGAGCATTGTGATGACAGGCGTCATGGCACATTTTGTTGACAGTGGTCATGGAGCTTTGTTAGAAAGGGAACATGGAGCAATTTGATTTAAGGGGCCATGAAAAATTGTGAATACATAGGCCATGGAGTATTCAGATGAATGTGGTCAAGGATCATTGTGACGAAATGTGTCCTGGAATATTGTGATGACACGGTTCATGGAGCATTGCGATGACAAGGGCCATGGCGAAAGGTGAAAACAGGTGTCATGCGGCATTGTGATGACAGTGGTCATCTAGAATTGTGAAGAAAGATATCATGGAGCACTGGGATGACAGGAGCCATGGAGCATTGTGATGACAGGCGTCATGGGGCATTGTGATGACACGGGTATGGAACATTATTATGACAAGAATTCTGGAGCATTGTGATAAAAAGGTCATGGACCATTGTGAGTAGAGGGGCCAAGAAGAATTCTGATGACAACGGCATGGAGCATTGTGATGACAAGGTTCATCGAGCATTGTGATGACAGTGGTCATGAAGCATTGTGATGAATGTGGTCATGGATCATTGTGATGACAAGTGTCGTGGAGCATTGTGATGACAGGGGTCATAGAGCATTGTGATGACACGGTTATTGAATATTGTGATGACCAGAATTCTGTAGCACTGTGATGAAAAGGGAATGGAGCATTGTGATTACAGGGGTCATGGAGCATTTTGATGACAAATGTTCTAGAACATTGTGATGACAGGGATCATGAAGCATAGTGATGAAAGGGGCCATGGAGCATTGTGATGACAGGTGTCATGGGACATTGTGTTGACAGTGTTCATGGAGCATTGTTAGAAAGGGAACATGGAGCATTTTGATTTCAGGGGCCATGAAAAATTGTAAATACATAGGCCATGGAATATTTAGATGAATGTGGTCAAGGATCATTGGGACGAAATGTGTCCTGGAATATTGTGATGACACGGTCCATGGAGCATTGCGAGGACAAGTGCCATGGCGAAATGTGAAGACAGATGTCATTCGGCATTGTGATGACACTGGTCATCTAGAATTGTGAAGAAAGATATCATGGAGCACTGGAATGACAGGGGCCATGGAGCATTGTGATGACAGGGGTCATGGGGCATTGTGATGACACGGCCAGGGAACATTATTATGACAAGAATTCTGGAGCAGTGTGATAAAAAGGTCATGGACCATTGTGATTAGAGGGGCCAAGGAGCATTCTGATGACAACGGCATGGAGCATTGTGATGACAGTGGTCATGAAGCATTGTGATGAATGTGGTCATGCATCATTGTGATGACAAGTGTCGTGGAGCATTGTGATGACAGGGGTCATAGAGCATTGTGATGACATGGTTATGGAATATTGTGATGACCAGAATTCTGTAGCACAGTGATGAAAAGGGCATGGAGCATTGTGATTACAGTGGTCATGGAGCATTGTGATGACAATTGTTCTAGAACATTGTGATGACAGGGATCATGGGGCATAGTGATGAATGCGGCATTGGAGCATTGTGTTGACAGGCGTCATGGGACATTGTGTTGACAGTGGACATGGAGCATTGTTAGAAAGGGAACATGGAGCAATTTGATTACAGGGGCCATGAAAAATTGCGAATACATACGCCATAGGGTATTCAGATGAATGTGGTCAAGGATCATTGTGACGAAAAGTGTCCTGGAATATTGTGATGACACGGTTCATGGAGCATTGCGATGACAAGGGCCATTGCGAAAGGTGAAGACAGGTGTCATGCGGCATTGTGATGACAGTGGTCATCTAGAATTGTGAAGAAAGATATCATGGAGCACAGGGATTACAGGGGCCATGGAGCATTGTGATGACAGTGGTCATGGGGCATTGTGATGAAACGGCCATGGAACATTATGATGACAAGAATTCTGGAGCATTGTGATAAAAATGGCATGGACCATTGTGATTAGAGGGGCCAAGGAGCATTCTGATGACAACGGCATGGAGTATTTTGATGACAAGGGTCATCGAGCATTGTGATGACAGTGGTCATGAAGCATTGTGATGAATGTGGTCATGGATCATTGTGATGACATGTGTCGTGGAACATTGTGATGACAGGGGTCATAGAGCATTGTGATGACACGGTTATGGAATATTGTGATGACCAGAATTCTGTAGCACTGTGATGAAAAGTGAATGGAGCATTGTGATTACAGGGGACATGGAGCATTGTGTTGACATTTGTTCTAGAACATTGTGATGACAGGGATCATGGAGCATAGTGATGAAAGGGGCCATGGAGCATTGTGATGACAGGCGTCACGGGACATTGTGTTGACAGTGGTCATGGAGCATTGTTAGAAAAGGAACATGGAGCAATTTGATTTCAGGGGCCATGAAAAATTGCGAATACATAGGCCATGGAGTATTCAGATGAATGTGGTCAAGGATCATTGTGACGAAAAGTGTCCTGGAATATTGTGATGACACGGTTCATGGAGCATTGCGATGACAAGGGCCATGGCGAAAGGTGAAAACAGGTGTCATGCGGCATTGTGATGACAGTGGTCATCTAGAATTGTGAAGAAAGATATCATGGAGCACTGGGATGACAGGGGCCATGGAGCATTGTGATGACAGGGGTCATGGGGCATTGTGATGACACGGGCATGGAACATTATTATGACAAGAATTCTGGAGCATTGTGATAAAAAGGTCATGGACCATTGTGAGTAGAGGGGCCAAGTAGCATTCTGATGACAACGGCATGGAGCATTGTGATGACAAGGTTCATCGAGCATTGTGATGACAGTGGTCATGAAGCATTGTGATGAATGTTGTCATGCATCATTGTGATGACAAGTGTCGTGGAGCATTGTGATGACAGGGGTCATAGACCATTGTGATGACATGGTTATGGAATATTGTGATTACCAGAATTCTGTAGCACTGTGATGAAAAGGGAATGGAGCATTGTGATTACAGGGGTCATGGAGCATTGTGATGACAAATGTTCTAGAACATTGTGATGACAGGGATCATGGAGCATAGTGATGAAAGGGGCCATGGAGCATTGTGATGACAGGCGTCATGAGACATTGTGTTGACAGTGGTCATGGAGCATTGTTAGAAAGGGAACATGGAGCATTTTGATTTCAGGGGCCATGAACAATTGTGAATACATAGGCCATGGAGAATTCAGATGAATTTGGTCAAGGATCATTGTGACGAGAAGTGTCCTGGAATATTGTGATGACACGGTTCATGGAGCATTGCGATGACAAGGGCCATTGCGAAAGGTGAAGACAGGTGTCATGCGGCATTGTGATGACAGTGGTCATCTAGAATTGTGAAGAAAGATATCATGGAGCACTGGGATGACAGGGGACATGGAGAATTGTGATGACAGGGGTCATGGGGCATTGTGATGACACGGCCATGGAACATTATGATGACAAGAATTCTGGAGCATTGTGATAAAAATGGCATGGACCATTGTGATTAGAGGGGCCAAGGAGCATTCTGATGACAACGGCATGGAGTATTTTGATGACCAGGGTCATCGAGCATTGTGATGACAGTGGTCATGAAGCATTGTGATGAATGTGGTCATGGATCATTGTGATGACAAGTGTCGTGGAACATTGTGATGACAGGGGTCATAGAGCATTGTGATGACACAGTTATGGAATATTGTGATGACCAGAATTCTGTAGCACTGTGATGAAAAGTGAATGGAGCATTGTGATTACAGGGGATATGGAGCATTGTGTTGACAATTGTTCTAGAACATTGTGATGACAGGGATCATGGAGCATAGTGATGAAAGGGGCCATGGAGCATTGTGATGACATTCGTCACGGGACATTGTGTTGACAGTGGTCATGGAGCATTGTTAGAAAAGGAACATGGAGCAATTTGATTTCAGGGGCCATGAAAAATTGCGAATACATAGGCCATGGAGTATTCAGATGAATGTGGTCAAGGATCATTGTGACGAAAAGTGTCCTGGAATATTGTGATGACACGGTTCATGGAGCATTGCGATGACAAGGGCCATGGCGAAAGGTGAAAACAGGTGTCATGCGGCATTGTGATGACAGTGGTCATCTAGAATTGTGAAGAAAGATATCATGGAGCACTGGGATGACAGGGGCCATGGAGCATTGTGATGACAGGGGTCATGGGGCATTGTGATGACACGGGCATGGAACATTATTATGACAAGAATTCTGGAGCATTGTGATAAAAAGGTCATGGACCATTGTGAGTAGAGGGGCCAAGGAGCATTCTGATGACAACGGCATGGAGCATTGTGATGACAAGGTTCATCGAGCATTGTGATGACAGTGGTCATGAAGCATTGTGATGAATGTGGTCATGCATCATTGTGATGACAAGTGTCGTGGAGCATTGTGATGACAGGGGTCATAGAGCATTGTGATGACACGGTTATGGAATATTGTGATGACCAGAATTCTGTAGCACAGTGATGAAAAGGGCATGGAGCATTGTGATTACAGTGGTCATGGAGCATTGTGATGACAATTGTTCTAGAACATTGTGATGACAGGGATCATGGAGCATAGTGATGAAAGCGGCAATGGAGCATTGTGTTGACAGGCGTCATGGGACATTGTGTTGACAGTGGACATGGAGCATTGTTAGAAAGGGAACATGGAGCAATTTGATTTCAGGGGCCATGAGAAATTGTGAATACATAGGCCATGGAGTATTCAGATGAATGTGGTCATGAATCATTGTGATGACAAGTGTCGTGGAGCATTGTGATGACAGGGGTCATAGAGCATTGTGATGACACGGTTATGGAATATTGTGATGACCAGAATTCTGTAGCACAGTGATGAAAAGGGCATGGAGCATTGTGATTACAGTGGTCATGGAGCATTGTGATGACAATTGTTCTAGAACATTGTGATGACAGGGATCATGGAGCATAGTGATGAAAGGGCCATGGAGCATAGTGATGACAGGCGTCATGGGACAATCTGTTGACAGTGGTCATGGAGAAGTGTTAGAAAGGGAACATGGAGCAATTTGATTTCAGGGGCCATGAAAAATTGTGAATACATAGGCCATGGAGTATTCAGATGAATGTGGTCAAGGATCATTGTGACGACAAGTGTCCTAGAATATTGTGATGACACGGTTCATGGAGCATTGCGATGACAAGGGCCATGGCGAAAGGTGAAAACAGGTGTCATGCGGCATTGTGATGACAGTGGTCATCTAGAATTGTGAAGAAAGATATCATGGAGCACTGGGATGACAGGGGCCATGGAGCATTGTGATGACAGGGGTCATGGGGCATTGTGATGACACGGCCATGGAACATTATGATGACAAGAATTCTGGAGCATTGTGATAAATAGGGCATGGACCATTGTGATTAGAGGGGCCAAGGAGCATTCTGATGACAACGGCATGGAGCATTGTGATGACAAGGGTCATCGAGCATTGTGATGACAGTGGTCATGAAGCATTGTGATGAATGTGGTTATGGATCATTGTGATGGCAAGTGTCGTGGAGCATTGTGATGACACGGGTCATAGAGCATTGTGATGACACGGTTATGGAATATTGTGATGACCAGAATTCTGTAGCACTGTGATGAAAATGGAATGGAGAATGGTGATTACAGGGGTTATGGAGCATTGTGATGACAAATGTTCTAGAATATTGTGAAGACAGGGATCATGGAGCATAGTGATGAAAGGGGCCATGGAGGATTGTGAAGACAGGCGTCATGGGACAATGTGTTGACAGTGGTCATGGAGCATTGTTAGAAAGGGAATATGGAGCAATTTGATTTCAGGGGCCATGAAAAATTGTGAATACATAGACCATGGAGTATTCAGATGAAAGTGGTCAAGGACCATTGTGACGAAAAGTGTCCTGGAATATTGTGATGACAGGTTTCATGGAGCATTGCGATGACAAGAGCCATGGCGAAATGTGAAGACAGGTGTCTTGGGGCATTGTGATGACAGTGGTCATCTAGAATTGTGAAGAAAGATATCATGGAGAACTGGGATGACAGGGGCCATGGAGCATTGTGATGACAGGGTCATGGGGCATTGTGATGACACGGCCATGGAACATAATGATGACAAGAATTCTGGAGCATTGTGATAAAAAGGGCATAGACCATTGTGATTCGAGGGACCAAGGAGCATTCTGATCACAACGGCATGGAGCATTGTGATGACAAGGGACATCGAGCATTGTGATGACAGTGGTCATGAAGCATTGTGATGAATGTGGTCATGGATCATTGTGATGACAAGTGTCGTGGAGCATTGTGATGACAGGGGTCATAGAGCATTGTGATGACACAGTCATGGAATATTGTGATGACCAGAATTCTGTAGCACTGTGATGAAAAGGGAATGGAGCATTGTGATTACAGGGGTCATGGAGCATTGTGATGACAATTGTTCTAGAATATTGTGAAGACAGGGATCATGGAGCATAGTGATTAAAGGGGCCATGGAGCATTGTGATGACAGGCGTCATGGGACATTTTGTTGGCTGTGGTCATGGAGCATTGTTAGAAACGGAACATGGAGCAATTTGATTTCAGGGGCCATGAAAAATTGTGAATACATAGGCCATGGAGTATTCAGATGAATGTGGTCAAGGATCTTTGTGACGAAAAGTGTACTGGAATATTGTGATGACACGGTTCATGGAGCATTGCGATGACATGGGCCATGGCGAAATATGAAGACAGGTGTCGTGGGGCATTGTGATGACATTGGTCATCTAGAATTGTGAAGAAAGATATCATGGAGCACTGGGATGACAGGGGCCATGGAGCATTGTGATGACAGGGGTCATTGGGCATTGTGATGACACGGCCATGGAACATTATGATGACAAGAATTCTGGAGCATTGTGATAAAAAGAGCATGGAGCATTGTGATTAGAGGGGCCAAGGAGCATTCTGATGACAACGGCATGGAGCATTGTGATGACAAGGGTCATCGAGCATTTTGATGACAGTGGTCATGAAGCATTGTGATGAAGGTGGTCATGGATCATTGTGATGAAAAGTGTCGTGGAGCATTGTGATGACAGGGGTCATAGAGCATTGTGATTGCACGGTTATGGAATATTGTGATGACCAGAATTCTGTAGCACTGTGATGAAAAGGCAATGGAGCATTGTGATTACAGGGGTCATGGAGCATTGTGATGACAATTGTTCTAGAACATTGTGATGACAGGGATCATGGAGCATAGTGATGAAAGGGGCCATGGAGCATTGTGATGACAGGCGTCATGGGACATTGTGTTGACAGTGGTCATGGAGCATTGTTAGAAAGGGAACATGGAGCATTTTGATTTCAGGGGCCATGAAAAATTGTGAATACATAGACCATGGAGTATTCAGATGAATGTGGTCATGGATCATTGGGACGAAATGTGTCCTGGAATATTGTGATGACACGGTTCATGGAGCATTGCGATGAAAAGGGCCATCGTGAAATGTGAAGAAAGGTGTCATGGGACATTGTGATGACAGTGGTCATCTAGAATTGTGAAGAAAGATATCATGGAGCACTGGGATGACAGGGGCCATGGAGCATTGTGAGGACAGGGGTCATGGGGCATTGTGATGACACGGCCATGGAACATTATGATGACAAGAATTCTGGAGCATTGTGATAAAAAGGGCATGGACCATTGTGATTAGAGGGGCCAAGGAGCATTCTGATGACAATGGCATGGAGCATTGTGATGACAAGGGTTATCGAGCATTGTGATGACAGTGGTCATGTAGCATTGTGATGAATGTGGTCATGGATCATTGTGATGACAAGTGTCGTGGAGCATTGTGATGACAGGGGTCATAGAGCATTGTGATGACACAGTTATAGAATATTGTGATGACCAGAATTCTGTAGCACTGTGATGAAAAGGGAATGGAGCATTGTGATTACAGGGGTCATGGAGCATTGTGATGACAATTGTTCTAGAACATTTTGAAGACAGGGTTCATGGAGCATAGTGATTAAAGGGGCCATGGGGCATTGTGATGACAGGCGTCATGGCACATTGTGTTGACAGTGGTCATGGAGCATTGTTAGAAAGGGAACATGGAGCAATTTGATTTCAGGGGCCATGAAAAATTTTGAATACATAGGCCATGGAGTATTCAGATGGATGTGGTCAAGGATCATTGTGATGAAAAGTGTCCTGGAATATTGTGATGACACGGTTCATGGAGCATTGCGAAGACAAGGGCCATGGCGAAATGTGAAGACAGGTGTCATGGGGCATTGTGATGACAGTGGTCATGTAGAATTGTGAAGAAAGATATCATGGAGCACTGGGATGACAGGGGCCATGGAGCATTGTGATGACAGGGGTCATGGGGCATTGTGATGACACGGCCATGGAACATTATGATGACAAGAAGTCTGGAGCATTGTGATAAAAAGGGCATGGACCATTGTGATTAGAGGGGCCAAGGAGCATTTTGATGACAACGGCAATAAGCATTGTGATGACAAGGGTCATCGAGCATTGTGATGACAGTGGTCATGAAGCATTGTGATGAATGTGGTCATGGATCATTGTGATGACAAGTGTCGTGGAGCATTGTGATGACAGGGGTCATAGAGCACTGTGATGACACGGTTATGGAATTTTGTGATGACCAAAATTCTGTAGCACTGTGATGAAAAGGGAATGGAGCATTGTGATTAGAGGGGTCATGGAGCATTGTGATGACAATTGTTCTAGAACATTGTGAAGACAGGGATCATGGAGCATGGTGATGAAAGGGCCATGGAGCATTGTGATGACAGGCGTCATGGGACAATATGTTGACAGTGGTCATGGAGCATTGTTAGAAAGGGAACATGGAGCAATTTGATTTCAGGGGCCATGAGAAATTGTGAATACATAGGCCATGGAGCATTCAGATGAGTGTGGTCATGAATCATTGTGATGACAAGTGTCGTGGAGCATTGTGATGACAGGGGTCATAGAGCATTGTGATGACACGGTTATGGAATATTGTGATGACCAGAATTCTGTAGCACCGTGATGAAAAGGGAATGGAGAATTGTGATTACAGGGGTCATGGAGCATTGTGATGACAAATGTTCTAGAATATTGTGAAGACAGGGATCATGGAGCATAGTGATGAAAGGGGCCATGGAGGATTGTGAAGACAGGCGTCATGGGACAATGTGTTGACAGTGGCCATGGAGCATTTTTAGAAAGGGAACATGGAGCAATTTGATTTCAGGGGCCATGAAAAATTGTGAATTCATAGGCCATGGAGTATTCAGATGAATGTGGTCAAGGATCATTGTGACGACAAGTGTCCTGGAATATTGTGATGACACGGTTCATGGAGCATTGCGATGACAAGGGCCATGGCGAAATGTGAAGACAGGTGTCATGGGGCATTGTGATGACAGTGGTCATCTAGAATTGTGAAGAAAGATATCATGGAGCAGTGGGATGACAGGGGCCATGGAGCATTGTGATGACAGGGGTCATGGGGCATTGTGATGACACGGCCATGGAACATTATGATGACAAGAATTCTGGAGCATTGTGATAAAAGGGCATGGACCATTGTGATTAGAGGGGCCAAGGAGCATTCTGATGACAACGGCATGGAGCATTGTGATGACAAGGGTCATCGAGCATTGTGATGACAGTGGTCTTGAAGCATTGTGATGAATGTGGTCATGGAGCATTGTGATGACAAGTGTTGTGGAGCATTGTGATGACAGGGGTCATAGAGCATTGTGATGACCCAGTCATGGAATATTGTGATGACCAGAATTCTGTAGCACTGTGATGAAAAGGGAATGGAGCATTGTGATTACAGGGGTCATGGAGCATTGTGATGACAATTGTTCTAGAATATTGTGAAGACAGGGATCATGGAGCATAGTGATTAAAGGGGCCATGGAGCATTGTGATGACAGGCGTCATGGGACATTGTGTTGGCTGTGGTCATGGAGCATTGTTAGAAAGGGAACATGGAGCAATTTGATTTCAGGGGACATGAAAAATTGTGAATACATAGGCCATGGAGTATTCAGATGAATGTGGTCAAGGATCTTTGTGACGAAAAGTGTACTGGAATATTTTGATGACACGGTTCATGGAGCATTGCGATGACATGGGCCATGGCGAAATATGAAGACAGGTGTCGTGGGGCATTGTGATGACAGTGGTCATCTAGAATTGTGAAGAAAGATATCATGGAGCACTGGGATGACAGGGGCCATGGAGCATTGTGATGACACGGCCATGGAACATTATGATGACATGAAGTCTGGAGCATTGTGATAAAAAGGGCATGGACCATTGTGATTAGAGGGGCCAAGGAGCATTTTGATGACAACGGCATGGAGCCTTGTGATGACAAGGGTCATCGAGCATTGTGATGACAGTGGTCATGAAGCATTGTGATGAATGTGGTCATGGACCATTGTGATGACAAGTGTCGTGGAGCATTGTGATGACAGGGGACATAGAGCACTGTGATGACACGGTTATGGAATTTTGTGATGACCAAAATTCTGTAGCACTGTGATGAAAAGGGAATGGAGCATTGTGATTAGAGGGGTCATGGAGCATTGTGATGACAATTGTTCTAGAACATTGTGAAGACAGGGATCATGGAGCATGGTGATGAAAGGGCCATGGAGCATTGTGATGAGAGGCGTCATGGGACAATGTGTTGACAGTGGTCATGGAGCATTGTTAGAAAGGGAACATGGAGCAATTTGATTTCAGGGGCCATGAGAAATTTTGAATACATAGGCCATGGAGTATTCAGATGAATGTGGTCATGAATCATTGTGATGACAAGTGTCGTGGAGCATTGTGATGACAGGGGTCATAGAGCATTGTGATGACACGGTTATGGAATATTGTGATGACCAGAATTCTGTAGCACTGTGATGAAAAGGGAATGGAGAATTGTGATTACAGGGGTCATGGAGCATTGTGATGACAAATGTTCTAGAATATTGTGAAGACAGGGATCATGGAGCATAGTGATGAAAGGGGCCATGGAGGATTGTGAAGACAGGCGTCATGGGACAAGGTGTTGACAGTGGTCATGGAGCATTTTTAGAAAGGGAACATGGAGCAATTTGATTTCAGGGGCCATGAAAAATTGTGAATTCATAGGCCATGGAGTATTCAGATGAATGTGGTCAAGGATCATTGTGACGACAAGTGTTCTGGAATATTGTGATGACACGGTTCATGGAGCATTGCGATGACAAGGGCCATGGTGAAATGTGAAGACAGGTGTCATGGGGCTTTGTGATGACAGTGGTCATCTAGAATTGTGAAGAAAGATATCATGGAGCAGTGGGATGACAAGGGCCATGGAGCATTGTGATGACATGGGTCATGGGGCATTGTGATGACACGGCCATGGAACATTATGATGACAAGAAATCTGGAGCATTGTGATAAAAGGGCATGGACCATTGTGATTAGAGGGGCCAAGGTGCATTCTGATGACAACGGCATGGAGCATTGTGATGACAAGGCTCATCGAGCATTGTGATGATTGTGGTCATGAAGCATTGTGATGAATGTGGTTATGGATCATTGTGATGACAAGTGTCGTGGAGCATTGGGATGACAGGGGTCATAGAGCATTGTGATGACACGGTTATGGAATATTGTGATGACCAGAATTCTGTAGCACTGTGATGAAAAGGGAATGGAGAATTGTGATTACAGGGGTCATGGAGCATTGTGATGACAAATGTTCTAGAATATTGTGAAGACAGGGATCATGGAGCATAGTGATGAAAGGGGCCATGGAGGATTGTGAAGACAGGCGTCATGGGACAAAGTGTTGACAGTGGTCATGGAGCATTTTTAGAAAGGGAACATGGAGCAATTTGATTTCAGGGGCCATGAAAAATTGTGAATTCATAGGCCATGGAGTATTCAGATGAATGTGGTCAAGGATCATTGTGACGAAAAGTGTCCTGGAATATTGTGATGACACGGTTCATGGAGCATTGCGATGACAAGGGCCATGGCGAAATGTGAAAACAGGTGACATGGGGCTTTGTGATGACAGTGGTCATCTAGAATTGTGAAGAAAGATATCATGGAGCAGTGGGATGACAGGGGCCATGGAGCATTGTGATGACAGGGGTCATGGGGCATTGTGATGACATGGCCATGGAACATTATGATGACAAAAAGTCTGGAGCATTGTGATAAAAGGGCATGGACCATTGTGATTAGAGGGGCCAAGGAGCATTCTGATGACAACGGCATGGAGCATTGTGATGACAAGGTTCATCGAGCATTGTGCTGACAGTGGTCATGAAGCATTGTGATGAATGTGGTCATGGATCATTGTGATGAGAAGTGTCGTGGAGCATTGTGATGACAGGGGTCATAGAGCATTGTGATGACACGGTTATGGAATATTGTGATGACCAGAATTCTGTAGCACTGTGATGAAAAGGGAATGGAGCATTGTGATTAGAGAGATCATGGAGCATTGTGATGACAATTGTTCTAGAACATTGTGAAGACAGGGATCATGGAGCATGGTGATGAAAGGGCCATGGAGCATTGTGATGACAGGAGTCATGGGACAATGTGTTGACAGTGGTCATGGAGCATTGTTAGAAAGGGAACATGGAGCAATTTGATTTCAGGGGCCATGAGAAATTGTGAATACATAGGCCATGGAGTATTCAGATGAATGTGGTCATGAATCATTGTGATGACAAGTGTCGTGGAGCATTGTGATGACAGGGGTCATAGAGCATTGTGATGACACGGTTATGGAATATTGTGATGACCAGAATTCTGTAGCACTGTGATGAAAAGGGAATGGAGAATTGTGATTACAGGGGTCATGGAGCATTGTGATGACAAATGTTCTAGAATATTGTGAAGACAGGGATCATGGAGCATAGTGATGAAAGGGGCCATGGAGGATTGTGAAGACAGGCGTCATGGGACAATGTGTTGAAGGTGGTCATGGAGCATTTTTAGAAAGGGAACATGGAGCAATTTGATTTCAGGGGCCATGAAAAATTGTGAATTCATAGGCCATGGAGTATTCAGATGAATGTGGTCAAGGATCATTGTGACGACAAGTGTCCTGGAATATTGTGATGACACGTTTCATGGAGCATTGCGATGACAAGAACCATGGCGAAATGTGAAGACACGTGTCTTGGGGCATTGTGATGACAGTGGTCATCTAGAATTGTGAAGAAAGATATCATGGAGAACTGGGATGACAGGGGCCATGGAGCATTGTGATGACAGGGTCATGGGGCATTGTGATGACACGGCCATGGAACATAATGATGACAAGAATTCTGGAGCATTGTGATAAAAAGGGCATAGACCATTGTGATTCGAGGGACCAAGGAACATTCTGATGACAACGGCATGGAGCATTGTGATGACAAGGGACATCGAGCATTGTGATGACAGTGGTCATGAAGCATTGTGATGAATGTGGTCATGGATCATTGTGATGACAAGTGTCGTGGAGCATTGTGATGACAGGGGTCATAGAGAATTGTGATGACACGGTTATGGAATATTGTGATGACCAGAATTCTGTAGCACTGTGATGAAAAGGGAATGGAGCATTGTGATTAGAGGGATCATGGAGCATTGTGATGACAATTGTTCTAGAACATTGTGAAGACAGGGATCATGGAGCATGGTGATGAAAGGGCCATGGAGCATTGTGATGACAGGCGTCATGGGACAATGTGTTGACAGTGGTCATGGAGCATTGTTAGAAAGGGAACATGGAGCAATTTGATTTCAGGGGCCATGAGAAATTGTGAATACATAGGCCATGGAGTATTCAGATGAATGTGGTCATGAATCATTGTGATGACAAGTGTCGTGGAGCATTGTGATGACAGGGGTCATAGAGCATTGTGATGACACGGTTATGGAATATTGTGATGACCAGAATTCTGTAGCACTGTGATGAAAAGGGAATGGAGAATTGTGATTACAGGGGTCATGGAGCATTGTGATGACAAATGTTCTAGAATATTGTGAAGACAGGGATCATGGAGCATAGTGATGAAAGGGGCCATGGAGGATTGTGAAGACAGGCGTCATGGGACAAGGTGTTGACAGTGGTCATGGAGCATTTTTAGAAAGGGAACATGGAGCAATTTGATTTCAGGGGCCATGAAAAATTGTGAATTCATAGGCCATGGAGTATTCAGATGAATGTGGTCAAGGATCATTGTGACGACAAGTGTTCTGGAATATTGTGATGACACGGTTCATGGAGCATTGCGATGACAAGGGCCATGGTGAAATGTGAAGACAGGTGTCATGGGGCTTTGTGATGACAGTGGTCATCTAGAATTGTGAAGAAAGATATCATGGAGCAGTGGGATGACAAGGGCCATGGAGCATTGTGATGACATGGGTCATGGGGCATTGTGATGACACGGCCATGGAACATTATGATGACAAGAAATCTGGAGCATTGTGATAAAAGGGCATGGACCATTGTGATTAGAGGGGCCAAGGTGCATTCTGATGACAACGGCATGGAGCATTGTGATGACAAGGCTCATCGAGCATTGTGATGATTGTGGTCATGAAGCATTGTGATGAATGTGGTTATGGATCATTGTGATGACAAGTGTCGTGGAGCATTGGGATGACAGGGGTCATAGAGCATTGTGATGACACGGTTATGGAATATTGTGATGACCAGAATTCTGTAGCACTGTGATGAAAAGGGAATGGAGAATTGTGATTACAGGGGTCATGGAGCATTGTGATGACAAATGTTCTAGAATATTGTGAAGACAGGGATCATGGAGCATAGTGATGAAAGGGGCCATGGAGGATTGTGAAGACAGGCGTCATGGGACAAAGTGTTGACAGTGGTCATGGAGCATTTTTAGAAAGGGAACATGGAGCAATTTGATTTCAGGGGCCATGAAAAATTGTGAATTCATAGGCCATGGAGTATTCAGATGAATGTGGTCAAGGATCATTGTGACGAAAAGTGTCCTGGAATATTGTGATGACACTGTTCATGGAGCATTGCGATGACAAGGGCCATGGCGAAATGTGAAAACAGGTGACATGGGGCTTTGTGATGACAGTGGTCATCTAGAATTGTGAAGAAAGATATCATGGAGCAGTGGGATGACAGGGGCCATGGAGCATTGTGATGACAGGGGTCATGGGGCATTGTGATGACATGGCCATGGAACATTATGATGACAAAAAGTCTGGAGCATTGTGATAAAAGGGCATGGACCATTGTGATTAGAGGGGCCAAGGAGCATTCTGATGACAACGGCATGGAGCATTGTGATGACAAGGTTCATCGAGCATTGTGCTGACAGTGGTCATGAAGCATTGTGATGAATGTGGTCATGGATCATTGTGATGAGAAGTGTCGTGGAGCATTGTGATGACAGGGGTCATAGAGCATTGTGATGACACGGTTATGGAATATTGTGATGACCAGAATTCTGTAGCACTGTGATGAAAAGGGAATGGAGCATTGTGATTAGAGAGATCATGGAGCATTGTGATGACAATTGTTCTAGAACATTGTGAAGACAGGGATCATGGAGCATGGTGATGAAAGGGCCATGGAGCATTGTGATGACAGGAGTCATGGGACAATGTGTTGACAGTGGTCATGGAGCATTGTTAGAAAGGGAACATGGAGCAATTTGATTTCAGGGGCCATGAGAAATTGTGAATACATAGGCCATGGAGTATTCAGATGAATGTGGTCATGAATCATTGTGATGACAAGTGTCGTGGAGCATTGTGATGACAGGGGTCATAGAGCATTGTGATGACACGGTTATGGAATATTGTGATGACCAGAATTCTGTAGCACTGTGATGAAAAGGGAATGGAGAATTGTGATTACAGGGGTCATGGAGCATTGTGATGACAAATGTTCTAGAATATTGTGAAGACAGGGATCATGGAGCATAGTGATGAAAGGGGCCATGGAGGATTGTGAAGACAGGCGTCATGGGACAATGTGTTGAAGGTGGTCATGGAGCATTTTTAGAAAGGGAACATGGAGCAATTTGATTTCAGGGGCCATGAAAAATTGTGAATTCATAGGCCATGGAGTATTCAGATGAATGTGGTCAAGGATCATTGTGACGACAAGTGTCCTGGAATATTGTGATGTCACGTTTCATGGAGCATTGCGATGACAAGAACCATGGCGAAATGTGAAGACACGTGTCTTGGGGCATTGTGATGACAGTGGTCATCTAGAATTGTGAAGAAAGATATCATGGAGAACTGGGATGACAGGGGCCATGGAGCATTGTGATGACAGGGTCATGGGGCATTGTGATGACACGGCCATGGAACATAATGATGACAAGAATTCTGGAGCATTGTGATAAAAAGGGCATAGACCATTGTGATTCGAGGGACCAAGGAACATTCTGATGACAACGGCATGGAGCATTGTGATGACAAGGGACATCGAGCATTGTGATGACAGTGGTCATGAAGCATTGTGATGAATGTGGTCATGGATCATTGTGATGACAAGTGTCGTGGAGCATTGTGATGACAGGGGTCATAGAGAATTGTGATGACACGGTTATGGAATATTGTGATGACCAGAATTCTGTAGCACTGTGATGAAAAGGGAATGGAGCATTGTGATTAGAGGGATCATGGAGCATTGTGATGACAATTGTTCTAGAACATTGTGAAGACAGGGATCATGGAGCATGGTGATGAAAGGGCCATGGAGCATTGTGATGACAGGCGTCATGGGACAATGTGTTGACAGTGGTCATGGAGCATTGTTAGAAAGGGAACATGGAGCAATTTGATTTCAGGGGCCATGAGAAATTGTGAATACATAGGCCATGGAGTATTCAGATGAATGTGGTCATGAATCATTGTGATGACAAGTGTCGTGGAGCATTGTGATGACAGGGGTCATAGAGCATTGTGATGACACGGTTATGGAATATTGTGATGACCAGAATTCTGTAGCACTGTGATGAAAAGGGAATGGAGAATTGTGATTACAGGGGTCATGGAGCATTGTGATGACAAATGTTCTAGAATATTGTGAAGACAGGGATCATGGAGCATAGTGATGAAAGGGGCCATGGAGGATTGTGAAGACAGGCGTCATGGGACAAGGTGTTGACAGTGGTCATGGAGCATTTTTAGAAAGGGAACATGGAGCAATTTGATTTCAGGGGCCATGAAAAATTGTGAATTCATAGGCCATGGAGTATTCAGATGAATGTGGTCAAGGATCATTGTGACGACAAGTGTTCTGGAATATTGTGATGACACGGTTCAAGGAGCATTGCGATGACAAGGGCCATGGTGAAATGTGAAGACAGGTGTCATGGGGCTTTGTGATGACAGTGGTCATCTAGAATTGTGAAGAAAGATATCATGGAGCAGTGGGATGACAAGGGCCATGGAGCATTGTGATGACAGGGGTCATGGGGCATTGTGATGACACGGCCATGGAACATTATGAAGACAAGAAATCTGGAGCATTGTGATAAAAGGGCATGGACCATTGTGATTAGAGGGGCCAAGGAGCATTCTGATGACAACGGCATGGAGCATTGTGATGACAAGGGTCATCGAGCATTGTGATGATTGTGGTCATGAAGCATTGTGATGAATGTGGTTATGGATCATTGTGATGACAAGTGTCGTGGAGCATTGGGATGACAGGGGTCATAGAGCATTGTGATGACACGGTTATGGAATATTGTGATGACCAGAATTCTGTAGCACTGTGATGAAAAGGGAATGGAGAATTGTGATTACAGGGGTCATGGAGCATTGTGATGACAAATGTTCTAGAATATTGTGAAGACAGGGATCATGGAGCATAGTGATGAAAGGGGCCATGGAGGATTGTGAAGACAGGCGTCATGGGACAATGTGTTGAAGGTGGTCATGGAGCATTTTTAGAAAGGGAACATGGAGCAATTTGATTTTAGGGGCCATGAAAAATTGTGAATTCATAGGCCATGGAGTATTCAGATGAATGTGGTCAAGGATCATTGTGACGACAAATGTCCTGGAATATTGTGATGACACGGTTCATGGAGCATTGCGATGACAAGGGCCATGGCGAAATGTGAAAACAGGTGACATGGGGCTTTGTGATGACAGTGGTCATCTAGAATTGTGAAGAAAGATATCATGGAGCAG
Source organism: Eschrichtius robustus (assembly GCF_028021215.1). Classification (NCBI taxonomy): domain Eukaryota; kingdom Metazoa; phylum Chordata; class Mammalia; order Artiodactyla; family Eschrichtiidae; genus Eschrichtius; species Eschrichtius robustus. The sequence continues at coordinate 2,263,156 of NW_027175249.1, read as the reverse complement.
TGGGATGACAGGGGCCATGGAGCATTGTGATGACAGGGGTCATGGGGCATTGTGATGCCATGGCCATGGAACATTATGATGACAAAAAGTCTGGAGCATTGTGATAAAAGGGCATGGACCATTGTGATTAGAGGGGCCAAGGAGCATTCTGATGACAACGGCATGGAGCATTGTGATGACAAGGGTCATCGAGCATTGTGCTGACAGTGGTCATGAAGCATTGTGATGAATATGGTCATGGATCATTGTGATGAGAAGTGTCGTGGAGCATTGTGATGACAGGGGTCATAGAGCATTGTGATGACACGGTTATGGAATATTGTGATGACCAGAATTCTGTAGCACTGTGATGAAAAGGGAATGGAGCATTGTGATTACAGGGGTCATGGAGCATTGTGATGACAATTGTTCTAGAATATTGTGAAGACAGGGATCATGGAGCATAGTGATTAAAGGGGCCATGGAGCATTGTGATGACAGGCGTCATGGGACATTGTGTTGGCTGTGGTCATGGAGCATTGTTAGAAAGGGAACATGGAGCAATTTGATTTCAGGGGACATGAAAAATTGTGAATACATAGGCCATGGAGTATTCAGATGAATGTGGTCAAGGATCTTTGTGACGAAAAGTGTACTGGAATATTTTGATGACACGGTTCATGGAGCATTGCGATGACATGGGCCATGGCGAAATATGAAGACAGGTGTCGTGGGGCATTGTGATGACAGTGGTCATCTAGAATTGTGAAGAAAGATATCATGGAGCACTGGGATGACAGGGGCCATGGAGCATTGTGATGACAGGGGTCATTGGGCATTGTGATGACACGGCCATGGAACATTATGATGACAAGAATTCTGGAGCATTGTGATAAAAAGAGCATGGAGCATTGTGATTAGAGGGGCCAAGGAGCATTCTGATGACAACGGCATGGAGCATTGTGATGACAATGGTCATCGAGCATTGTGATGACAGTGGTCATGAAGCATTGTGATGAATGTGGTCATGGATCATTGTGATGAAAAGTGTCGTGGAGCATTGTGATGACAGGGGTCATAGAGCATTGTGATGACACGGTTATGGAATATTGTGATGACCAGAATTCTGTAGCACTGTGATGAAAAGTGAATGGAGCATTGTGATTACAGGGGTCATGGAGCATTGTGATGACAATAGTTCTAGAACATTTTGAAGACAGGGATCATGGAGCATAGTGATTAAAGGGGCCATGGAGCATTGTGATGACAGGCGTCATGGCACATTGTGTTGACAGTGGTCATGGAGCATTGTTAGAAAGGGAACATGGAGCAATTTGATTTCAGGGGCAATGAAAAATTTTGAATACATAGGCCATGGAGTATTCAGATGAATGTGGTCAAGGATCATTGTGATGAAAAGTGTCCTGTAATATTGTGATGACACGGTTCATGGAGCATTGCGATGACAAGGGCCATGGCGAAATGTGAAGACAGGTGTCATGGGGCATTGTGATGACAGTGGTCATGTAGAATTGTGAAGAAAGATATCATGGAGCACTGGGATGACAGGGGCCATGGAGCATTGTGATGACACGGCCATGGAACATTATGATGACATGAAGTCTGGAGCATTGTGATAAAAAGGGCATGGACCATTGTGATTAGAGGGGCCAAGGAGCATTTTGATGACAACGGCATGGAGCATTGTGATGACAAGGGTCATCGAGCATTGTGATGACAGTGGTCATGAAGCATTGTGATGAATGTGGTCATGGATCATTGTGATGACAAGTGTCGTGGAGCATTGTGATGACAGGGGTCATAGAGCACTGTGATGACACGGTTATGGAATTTTGTGATGACCAAAATTCTGTAGCACTGTGATGAAAAGGGAATGGAGCATTGTGATTAGAGGGGTCATGGAGCATTGTGATGACAATTGTTCTAGAACATTGTGAAGACAGGGATCATGGAGCATGGTGATGAAAGGGCCATGGAGCATTGTGATGACAGGCGTCATGGGACAATGTGTTGACAGTGGTCATGGAGCATTGTTAGAAAGGGAACATGGAGCAATTTGATTTCAGGGGCCATGAGAAATTGTGAATACATAGGCCATGGAGTATTCAGATGAATGTGGTCATGAATCATTGTGATGACATGTGTCGTGGAGCATTGTGATGACAGGGGTCATAGAGCATTGTGATGACACGGTTATGGAATATTGTGATGACCAGAATTCTGTAGCACTGTGATGAAAAGGGAATGGAGAATTGTGATTACAGGGGTCATGGAGCATTGTGATGACAAATGTTCTAGAATATTGTGAAGACAGGGATCATGGAGCATAGTGATGAAAGGGGCCATGGAGGATTGTGAAGACAGGCGTCATGGGACAAGGTGTTGACAGTGGTCATGGAGCATTTTTAGAAAGGGAACATGGAGCAATTTGATTTCAGGGGCCATGAAAAATTGTGAATTCATAGGCCATGGAGTATTCAGATGAATGTGGTCAAGGATCATTGTGACGACAAGTGTTCTGGAATATTGTGATGACACGGTTCATGGAGCATTGCGATGACAAGGGCCATGGTGAAATGTGAAGACAGGTGTCATGGGGCTTTGTGATGACAGTGGTCATCTAGAATTGTGAAGAAAGATATCATGGAGCAGTGGGATGACAAGGGCCATGGAGCATTGTGATGACAGGGGTCATGGGGCATTGTGATGACACGGCCATGGAACATTATGATGACAAGAAATCTGGGGCATTGTGATAAAAGGGCATGGACCATTGTGATTAGAGGGGCCAAGGAGCATTCTGATGACAACGGCATGGAGCATTGTGATGACAAGGGTCATCGAGCATTGTGATGATTGTGGTCATGAAGCATTGTGATGAATGTGGTTATGGATCATTGTGATGACAAGTGTCGTGGAGCATTGGGATGACAGGGGTCATAGAGCATTGTGATGACACGGTTATGGAATATTGTGATGACCAGAATTCTGTAGCACTGTGATGAAAAGGGAATGGAGAATTGTGATTACAGGGGTCATGGAGCATTGTGATGACAAATGTTCTAGAATATTGTGAAGACAGGGATCATGGAGCATAGTGATGAAAGGGGCCATGGAGGATTGTGAAGACAGGCGTCATGGGACAATGTGTTGAAGGTGGTCATGGAGCATTTTTAGAAAGGGAACATGGAGCAATTTGATTTCAGGGGCCATGAAAAATTGTGAATTCATAGGCCATGGAGTATTCAGATGAATGTGGTCAAGGATCATTGTGACGACAAGTGTCCTGGAATATTGTGATGACACGGTTCATGGAGCATTGCGATGACAAGGGCCATGGCGAAATGTGAAAACAGGTGACATGGGGCTTTGTGATGACAGTGGTCATCTAGAATTCTGAAGAAAGATATCATGGAGCAGTGGGATGACAGGGGCCATGGAGCATTGTGATGACAGGGGTCATGGGGCATTGTGATGCCATGGCCATGGAACATTATGATGACAAAAAGTCTGGAGCATTGTGATAAAAGGGCATGGACCATTGTGATTAGAGGGGCCAAGGAGCATTCTGATGACAACGGCATGGAGCATTGTGATGACAAGTGTCATCGAGCATTGTGCTGACAGTGGTCATGAAGCATTGTGATGAATGTGGTCATGGATCATTGTGATGACAAGTGTCGTGGAGCATTGTGATGACAGGGGTCATAGAGCATTGTGATGACACGGTTATGGAATATTGTGATGACCAGAATTCTGTAGCACTGTGATGAAAAGGGAATGGAGCATTGTGATTACAGTGGTCATGGAGCATTGTGATGACAATTGTTCTAGAACATTGTGAAGACAGGGATCATGGAGCATAGTGATGAAAGGGGCCATGGAGCATTGTGATGACAGGCGTCATGGGACAATGTGTTGACAGTGGTCATGGAGCATTGTTAGAAAGGGAATATGGAGCAATTTGATTTCAGGGGCCATGAAAAATTGTGAATACATAGGCCATGGAGTATTCAGATGAATGTGGTCAAGGATCATTGTGACGAAAAGTGTCCTGGAATATTGTGATGACACGGTTCATGGAGCATTGCGATGACAAGGGCCATTGCGAAATGTGAAAACAGGTGTCTTGGGGCATTGTGATGACAGTGGTCATCTAAAATTGTGAAGAAAGATATCATGGAGCACTGGGATGAAAGGGGCCATGGAGCATTGTGATGACAGGGGTCATGGGGCATTGTGATGACACGGCCATGGAACATTATGATGACAAGAATTCTGGAGCATTGTGATAAAAAGAGCATGGACCATTGTGATTAGAGGGGCCAAGGAGCATTCTGATGACAACGGCATGGAGCATTGTGATGACAAGGGTCATCGAGCATTGTGATGACAGTGGTCAGGAAGCATTGTGATGAATGAGGTTATGGATCATTGTGATGATAAGTGTCATCGAGCATTGTGATGACAGTGGTCATGAAGCATTGTGATGAATGTGGTCATGGATCATTGTGATGACAAGTATCGTGGAACATTGTGATGACAGTGGTCATAGAACATTGTGATGACACGGTTATGGAATATTGTGATGACCAGAATTCTGTAGCACTGTGATGAAAAGGGATTGGAGCATTGTGATTACAGGGGACATGGAGCATTGTGTTGACAATTGTTCTAGAACATTGTGATGACAGGGATCATGAAGCATAGTGATGTAAGGGGCCATGGAGCATTGTGATGACAGGCGTCATGGGACATTGTGTTGACAGTGGTCATAGAGCATTGTTAGAAATGGAACATGGAGCAATTTGATTTCAGGGGCCATGAAAAATTGCGAATACATAGGCCATGGAGTATTCAGATGAATGTGGTCAAGGATCATTGTGACGAAAAGTGTCTTGGAATATTGTGATGACACGGTTCATGGAGCTTTGCGATGACAAGGGCAATGGCGAAATGTGAAGACAGGTGTCATGGGGCATTGTGATGACAGTGGTCATTTAGAATTGTGAAGAAAGATATCATGGAGCACTGGGATGATAGGGTACATGGAACATTGTGATGACAGAGGTCATGGGGCATTGTGATGACACGGCCATGGAACATTATGATGACAAGAATTCTGGAGCATTGTGATAAAAAGGGCATGGACCATTGTGATTAGAGTGGCAAGGAGCATTGTGATGACAGTGGTCATGAAGCATTGTGATGAATGTGGTCATGGATCATTGTGATGACAAGTGTCGTGGAGCATTGTGATGACAGGTGTCATAGAACATTGTGATGACACGGTTATGGAATATTGTGATGACCAGAATTCTGTAGCACTGTGATGAAAAACGAATGGAGCACTGTGATTACAGGGGTCATGGAGCATTGTGATGACAATAGTTCTAGAACATTGTGATGACAGGGATCATGGAGCATAGTGATGAAAGGGGCCATGGAGCATTGTGATGACAGGCATCATGGGACATTGTGTGGACAGTGGTCATGGAGCATTGTTAGAAAGAGAACATGGAGCAATTTAATTTCTGGGGCCAATGAAAATTGTGAATACATAGGCCATGGAGTATTCAGCTGAATGTGGTCAAGGATCATTGTGACGAAAAGTGTCCTGGAATATTGTGATGACACGGTTCATGGAGCATTGCGATGACAAGGGCCATGGCGAAATGTGAAGACAGGTGTCATGGGGCATTGTGATGACAGTGGTCCTCTAGAATTGTGAAAAAAGATATCATGGAGCACTGGGATGACAGGGACCATGGAGCATTGTGATGACAGGGGTCATGGGGCATTGTGATGACACGGCCATGGAACATTATGATGACAAGAATTCTGGAGCATTGTGATAAAATGGGCATGGACCATTGTGATTAGAGGGGCCAAGGAGCATTCTGATCACATCGGCATGGAGCATTGTGATGACAAGGGTCATCGAGCATTGTGATGACAGTGGTCATGAAGCAGTGTGATGAATGTGGTCATGGATCATTGTGATGACAAGTGTCGTGGAGCATTGTGATGACACGGTTATTGAATATTGTGATGACCAGAATTCTGTAGCACTGTGATGAAAAGGGAATGGAGCACTGTGATTACAGGGGTCATGGAGCATTGTGATGACAAATGTTCTAGAACATTTTGATGACAGGGATCATGGAGCATAGTGCTGAAAGGGGCCATGGAGCATTGTGATGACTGGCGTCATGGGACATTGTGTTGACAGTGGACATGGAGCATTGTTAGAAAGGGAACATGGAGCATTTTGATTTCAGGGGCCATGAAAAATTGTGAATACATAGGCCATGGAATATTCAGATGAATGTGGTCAAGGATCATTGGGACGAAATGTGTCCTGGAATATTGTGATGACACGGTTCATGGAGCATTGCGAGGACAAGGGCCATGGCAAAATGTGAAGACAGTTGTCATCGGGCATTGTGATGACAGTGGTCATCTAGAATTGTGAAGAAAGATATCATGGAGCACTGGGAAGACAGGGGCCATGGAATATTGTGATGACAGGGGTCATGGGGCATTGTGATGACACGTCCATGGAACATTATGATGACAAGAATTCTGGAGCATTGTGATAAAAAGGGCATGGGCCATTGTGATTAGAGGGGCCAAGGAGCATTCTGATGACAACGGCATGGAGCATTGTGATGACAAGGGTCATCGAGCTTTGTGATGATAGTGGTCATGAAGCATTGTGATGAATGTGGTCATGGATCATTGTGATGACAAGTGTCGTGGAGCATTGTGATGACAGGGGTCATAGAGCATTGTGATGACACGGTTATGGAATATTGTGATGACCAGAATTCTGTAGCACTGTGATGAAAAGGGAATGGAACATTGTGATTACAGGGGTCATGGAGCATTGTGTTGACAATTGTTCTAGAACGTTGTGATGACAGGGATCATGGAGCATAGTGATGAAAGGGGCCATGGAGCATTGTGATGACAGGCGTCATGGGACATTGTGTTGACAGTGGTCATGGAGCATTGTTAGAAAGGGAACATGGAGCAATTTGATTTCAGGGGCCATGAACAATTGTGAATACATAGGCCATGGAGTATTCAGATGAATGTGGTCAAGGATCATTGTGACGAAAAGTGTCCTGGAATATTATGATGACACCGTTCATGGAGAATTGCGATGACAAGGGCCATGGCGAAAGGTAAAGACAGGTGTCATGCGGCATTGTGATGACAGTGGTCATCTAGAATTGTGAAGAAAGATATCATGGAGCACTGAGCTGATAGGGGACATGGAACATTGTGATGACAGGGGTCATGGGGCATTGTGATGACACGGCCATGGAACAATATGATGACAAGTATTCTGGAGCATTGTGATAAAAAGGGCATGGGCCATTGTGATTAGAGGGGCCAAGGAGCATTCTGATGACAACGGCATGGAGCATTGTGATGACAAGGGTCATCGAGCATTGTGATGACAGTGGTCATGAAGCATTGTGATGAATGTGGTCATGGATCATTGTGATGACAAGTGTCGTGGAGCATTGTGATGACAGGGGTCATAGAGAATTGTGATGACACGGTTATGGAATATTGTGATGACCAGAATTCTGTAGCACTGTGATGAAAAGGGAATGGAGCATTGTGATTACAGGGGTCATGGAGCATTGTGATGACAATTGTTTAGAACATTGTGATGACAGGGATCATGGAGCATACTGATGAAACGGGCCATGGAGCATTGTGATGACAGGCGTCATGGGGCAATATGTTGACAGTGGTCATGGAGCATTGTTAGAAAGGGAACATGGAGCAATTTGATTTCAGGGGCCATGAGAAATTGTGAATACATAGGCCATGGAGCATTCAGATGAATGTGGTCATGAATCATTTTGATGACAAGTGTCGTGGAGCATTGTGATGACAGGGGTCATAGAGCATTGTGATGACAGGGGTCATGGGGCATTGTGATGACACGGCCATGGAACATTATGATGACAAGAAGTCTGGAGCATTGTGATAAAAGGGCATGGACCATTGTGATTAGAGGGGCCAAGGAGCATTCTGATGACAACGGCATGGAGCATTGTGATGACAAGGGTCATCGAGCATTGTGATGATTGTGGTCATGAAGCATTGTGATGAATGTGGTTATGGATCATTGTGATGACAAGTGTCGTGGAGCATTGGGATGACAGGGGTCATAGAGCATTGTGATGACACGGTTATGGAATATTGTGATAACCAGAATTCTGTAGCACTGTGATGAAAAGGGAATGGAGCATTGTGATTACAGGGGTCATGGAGCATTTTGATGACAATTGTTCTAGAACATTGTGAAGACAGGGATCATCGAGCATAGTGATGAAAGGGGCCATGGAGCATTGTGATAACAGGCGTCATGGGACATTGTGTTGACAGTGGTCATGGAGCAATGTTAGAAAGGGAACATGGAGCAATTTGTTTTCAGGGGCCATGAAAAATTGTGAATACATAGACCATGGAGTATTCAGATGAAAGTGGTCAAGGACCATTGTGACGAAAAATGTCCTGGAATATTGTGATGATACGTTTCATGGAGCATTGCGATGACAAGAGCCATGGCGAAATGTGAAGACAGGTGTCTTGGGGCATTGTGATGACAGTGGTCATCTAGAATTGTGAAGAAAGATATCATGGAGAACTGGGATGACAGGGGCCATGGAGCATTGTGATGACAGGGTCATGGGGCATTGTGATGACACGGCCATGGAACATAATGATGACAAGAATTCTGGAGCATTGTGATAAAAAGAGCATGGAGCATTGTGATTAGAGGGGCCAAGGAGCATTCTGATGACAACGGCATGGAGCATTGTGATGAAAAGGGTCATCGAGCATTGTGATGACAGTGGTCATGAAGCATTGTGATGAATGTGGTCATGGATCATTGTGATGAAAAGTGTCGTGGAGCATTGTGATGACAGGGGTCATAGAGCATTGTGATGACACGGTTATGGAATATTGTGATGACCAGAATTCTGTAGCACTGTGATGAAAAGGCAATGGAGCATTGTGATTACAGGGGTCATGGAGCATTGTGATGACAATTGTTCTAGAACATTGTGATGACAGGGATCATGGAGCATAGTGATGAAAGGGGCCATGGAGCATTGTGATGACAGGCGTCATGGGACATTGTGTTGACAGTTGTCATGGAGCATTGTTAGAAAGGGAACATGGAGCATTTTGATTTCAGGGGCCATGAAAAATTGTGAATACATAGACAATGGAGTATTCAGATGAATGTGGTCATGGATCATTGGGACGAAATGTGTCCTGGAATATTGTGATGACACGGTTCACGGAGCATTGCGATGACAAGGGCCATCGTGAAATGTGAAGAAAGGTGTCATGGGACATTGTGATGACAGTGGTCATCTAGAATTGTGAAGAAAGATATCATGGAGCACTGGGATGACAGGGGCCATGGAGCATTGTGATGACATGGGTCATGGGGCATTGTGATGACACGGCCATGGAACATTATGATGACAAGAATTCTGGAGCATTGTGATAAAAAGGGCATGGACCATTGTGATTAGAGGGGCCAAGGAGCATTCTGATGACAATGGCATGGAGCATTGTGATGACAAGGGTTATCGAGCATTGTGATGACAGTGGTCATGTAGCATTGTGATGAATGTGGTCATGGATCATTGTGATGACAAGTGTCGTGGAGCATTGTGATGACAGGGGTCATAGAGCATTGTGATGACACAGTTATAGAATATTGTGATGACCAGAATTCTGTAGCACTGTGACGAAAAGGGAATGGAGCATTGTGATTACAGGGGTCATGGAGCATTGTGATGACAATTGTTCTAGAACATTTTGAAGACAGGGATCATGGAGCATAGTGATTAAAGGGGCCATGGAGCATTGTGATGACAGGCGTCATGGCACATTGTGTTGACAGTGGTCATGGAGCATTGTTAGAAAGGGAACATGGAGCAATTTGATTTCAGGGGCCATGAAAAATTTTGAATACATAGGCCATGGAGTATTCAGATGAATGTGGTCAAGGATCATTGTGATGAAAAGTGTCCTGGAATATTGTGATGACACGGTTCATGGAGCATTGCGACGACAAGGGCCATGGCGAAATGTGAAGACAGTGGTCATGTAGAATTGTGAAGAAAGATATCATGGAGCACTGGGATGACAGGGGCCATGGAGCATTGTGATGACAGGGGTCATGGGGCATTGTGATGACACGGCCATGGAACATTATGATGACAAGAAGTCTGGAGCATTGTGATAAAAAGGGCATGGACCATTGTGATTAGAGGTGCCAAGGAGCATATTGATGACAACGGCATGGAGCATTGTGATGACCAGGGTCATCGAGCATTGTGATGACAGTGGTCATGAAGCATTGTGATGAATGTGGTCATGGATCATTGTGATGACAAGTGTCGTGGAGCATTGTGATGACAGGGGTCATAGAGCACTGTGATAACACGGTTATGGAATTTTGTGATGACGAAAATTCTGTAGCACTGTGATGAAAAGGGAATGGAGCATTGTGATTACAGGGGTCATGGAGCATTGTGATGACAATTGTTCTAGAACATTGTGAAGACAGGGATCATGGAGCATGGTGATGAAAGGGCCATGGAGCATTGTGATGACAGGCGTCATGGGAAAATATGTTGACAGTGGTCATGGAGCATTGTTAGAAAGGGAACATGGAGCAATTTGATTTCAGGGGCCATGAGAAATTGTGAATACATAGGCCATGGAGTATTCAGATGAATGTGGTCATGAATCATTGTGATGACAAGTGTCGTGGAGCATTGTGATGACAGGGGTCATAGAGCATTGTGATGACACGGTTATGGAATATTGTGATGACCAGAATTCTGTAGCACTGTGATGAAAAGGGAATGGAGAATTGTGATTACAGGGGTCATGGAGCATTGTGATGACAGTGGTCATCTAGAATTGTGAAGAAAGATATCATGGAGCACTGGGATGATAGGGGACATGGAACATTGTGATGACAGGGTTCATGGGTCATTGTGATGACACGGCCAGGGAACATTATTATGACAAGAATTCTGGAGCATTGTGATAAAAATGTCATGGACCATTGTGATTAGAGGGGCCAAGGAGCATTCTGATGACAACGGCATGGAGTATTGTGATGACAAGGGTCATCGAGCATTGTGATGAATGTGGTCATGGATCATTGTGATGACAAGTGTCGTGGAGCATTGTGATGACAGGGGTCATAGAGAATTGTGATGACACGGTTATGGAATATTGTGATGACCAGAATTCTGTAGCACTGTGATGAAAAGGGAATGGAGCATTGTGATTACAGGGGTCATGGAGCATTGTGATGACAATTGTTTAGAACATTGTGATGACAGGGATCATGGAGCATACTGATGAAACGGGCCATGGAGCATTGTGATGACAGGCGTCATGGGGCAATATGTTGACAGTGGTCATGGAGCATTGTTAGAAAGGGAACATGGAGCAATTTGATTTCAGGGGCCATGAGAAATTGTGAATACATAGGCCATGGAGCATTCAGATGAATGTGGTCATGAATCATTTTGATGACAAGTGTCGTGGAGCATTGTGATGACAGGGGTCATAGAGCATTGTGATGACAGGGGTCATGGGGCATTGTGATGACACGGCCATGGAACATTATGATGACAAGAAGTCTGGAGCATTGTGATAAAAGGGCATGGACCATTGTGATTAGAGGGGCCAAGGAGCATTCTGATGACAACGGCATGGAGCATTGTGATGACAAGGGTCATCGAGCATTGTGATGATTGTGGTCATGAAGCATTGTGATGAATGTGGTTATGGATCATTGTGATGACAAGTGTCGTGGAGCATTGGGATGACAGGGGTCATAGAGCATTGTGATGACACGGTTATGGAATATTGTGATAACCAGAATTCTGTAGCACTGTGATGAAAAGGGAATGGAGCATTGTGATTACAGGGGTCATGGAGCATTTTGATGACAATTGTTCTAGAACATTGTGAAGACAGGGATCATCGAGCATAGTGATGAAAGGGGCCATGGAGCATTGTGATAACAGGCGTCATGGGACATTGTGTTGACAGTGGTCATGGAGCAATGTTAGAAAGGGAACATGGAGCAATTTGTTTTCAGGGGCCATGAAAAATTGTGAATACATAGACCATGGAGTATTCAGATGAAAGTGGTCAAGGACCATTGTGACGAAAAATGTCCTGGAATATTGTGATGATACGTTTCATGGAGCATTGCGATGACAAGAGCCATGGCGAAATGTGAAGACAGGTGTCTTGGGGCATTGTGATGACAGTGGTCATCTAGAATTGTGAAGAAAGATATCATGGAGAACTGGGATGACAGGGGCCATGGAGCATTGTGATGACAGGGTCATGGGGCATTGTGATGACACGGCCATGGAACATAATGATGACAAGAATTCTGGAGCATTGTGATAAAAAGAGCATGGAGCATTGTGATTAGAGGGGCCAAGGAGCATTCTGATGACAACGGCATGGAGCATTGTGATGAAAAGGGTCATCGAGCATTGTGATGACAGTGGTCATGAAGCATTGTGATGAATGTGGTCATGGATCATTGTGATGAAAAGTGTCGTGGAGCATTGTGATGACAGGGGTCATAGAGCATTGTGATGACACGGTTATGGAATATTGTGATGACCAGAATTCTGTAGCACTGTGATGAAAAGGCAATGGAGCATTGTGATTACAGGGGTCATGGAGCATTGTGATGACAATTGTTCTAGAACATTGTGATGACAGGGATCATGGAGCATAGTGATGAAAGGGGCCATGGAGCATTGTGATGACAGGCGTCATGGGACATTGTGTTGACAGTTGTCATGGAGCATTGTTAGAAAGGGAACATGGAGCATTTTGATTTCAGGGGCCATGAAAAATTGTGAATACATAGACAATGGAGTATTCAGATGAATGTGGTCATGGATCATTGGGACGAAATGTGTCCTGGAATATTGTGATGACACGGTTCACGGAGCATTGCGATGACAAGGGCCATCGTGAAATGTGAAGAAAGGTGTCATGGGACATTGTGATGACAGTGGTCATCTAGAATTGTGAAGAAAGATATCATGGAGCACTGGGATGACAGGGGCCATGGAGCATTGTGATGACATGGGTCATGGGGCATTGTGATGACACGGCCATGGAACATTATGATGACAAGAATTCTGGAGCATTGTGATAAAAAGGGCATGGACCATTGTGATTAGAGGGGCCAAGGAGCATTCTGATGACAATGGCATGGAGCATTGTGATGACAAGGGTTATCGAGCATTGTGATGACAGTGGTCATGTAGCATTGTGATGAATGTGGTCATGGATCATTGTGATGACAAGTGTCGTGGAGCATTGTGATGACAGGGGTCATAGAGCATTGTGATGACACAGTTATAGAATATTGTGATGACCAGAATTCTGTAGCACTGTGACGAAAAGGGAATGGAGCATTGTGATTACAGGGGTCATGGAGCATTGTGATGACAATTGTTCTAGAACATTTTGAAGACAGGGATCATGGAGCATAGTGATTAAAGGGGCCATGGAGCATTGTGATGACAGGCGTCATGGCACATTGTGTTGACAGTGGTCATGGAGCATTGTTAGAAAGGGAACATGGAGCAATTTGATTTCAGGGGCCATGAAAAATTTTGAATACATAGGCCATGGAGTATTCAGATGAATGTGGTCAAGGATCATTGTGATGAAAAGTGTCCTGGAATATTGTGATGACACGGTTCATGGAGCATTGCGACGACAAGGGCCATGGCGAAATGTGAAGACAGTGGTCATGTAGAATTGTGAAGAAAGATATCATGGAGCACTGGGATGACAGGGGCCATGGAGCATTGTGATGACAGGGGTCATGGGGCATTGTGATGACACGGCCATGGAACATTATGATGACAAGAAGTCTGGAGCATTGTGATAAAAAGGGCATGGACCATTGTGATTAGAGGTGCCAAGGAGCATATTGATGACAACGGCATGGAGCATTGTGATGACCAGGGTCATCGAGCATTGTGATGACAGTGGTCATGAAGCATTGTGATGAATGTGGTCATGGATCATTGTGATGACAAGTGTCGTGGAGCATTGTGATGACAGGGGTCATAGAGCACTGTGATAACACGGTTATGGAATTTTGTGATGACGAAAATTCTGTAGCACTGTGATGAAAAGGGAATGGAGCATTGTGATTACAGGGGTCATGGAGCATTGTGATGACAATTGTTCTAGAACATTGTGAAGACAGGGATCATGGAGCATGGTGATGAAAGGGCCATGGAGCATTGTGATGACAGGCGTCATGGGAAAATATGTTGACAGTGGTCATGGAGCATTGTTAGAAAGGGAACATGGAGCAATTTGATTTCAGGGGCCATGAGAAATTGTGAATACATAGGCCATGGAGTATTCAGATGAATGTGGTCATGAATCATTGTGATGACAAGTGTCGTGGAGCATTGTGATGACAGGGGTCATAGAGCATTGTGATGACACGGTTATGGAATATTGTGATGACCAGAATTCTGTAGCACTGTGATGAAAAGGGAATGGAGAATTGTGATTACAGGGGTCATGGAGCATTGTGATGACAGTGGTCATCTAGAATTGTGAAGAAAGATATCATGGAGCACTGGGATGATAGGGGACATGGAACATTGTGATGACAGGGTTCATGGGTCATTGTGATGACACGGCCAGGGAACATTATTATGACAAGAATTCTGGAGCATTGTGATAAAAATGTCATGGACCATTGTGATTAGAGGGGCCAAGGAGCATTCTGATGACAACGGCATGGAGTATTGTGATGACAAGGGTCATCGAGCATTGTGATGAATGTGGTCATGGATCATTGTGATGACAAGTGTCGTGGAGCATTGTGATGACAGGGGTCATAGAGCATTGTGATGACACGGTTATGGAATATTGTGATGACCAGAATTCTGTAGCACTGTGATGAAAAGGCAATGGAGCATTGTGATTACAGGGGTCATGGAGCATTGTGATGACAATTTTTCTAGAACATTGTGATGACAGGGATCATGGAGCATAGTGATGAAAGGGGCCATGGAGCATTGTGTTGACAGGCGTCATGGGACATTGTGTTGACAGTGGTCATGGAGCATTGTTAGAAAGGGAACATGGAGCATTTTGATTTCAGGGGCCATGAAAAATTGTGAATACATAGACCATGGAGTATTCAGATGAATGTGGTCATGGATCATTGGGAAGAAATGTGTCCTGGAATATTGTGATGACACGGTTCATGGAGCATTGCGATGAAAAGTGCCATCGTGAAATGTGAAGAAAGGTGTCATGGGACATTGTGATGACAGTGGTCATCTAGAATTGTGAAGAAAGATATCATGGAGCACTGGGATGACAGGGGCCATGGAGCATTGTGAGGACAGGGGTCATGGGGCATTGTGATGACACGGCCATGGAACATTATGATGACAAGAATTCTGGAGCATTGTGATAAAAAGGGCATGGACCATTGTGATTAGAGGGGCCAAGGAGCATTCTGATGACAATGGCATGGAGCATTGTGATGACAAGGGTTATCGAGCATTGTGATGACAGAGGTCATGTAGCATTGTGATGAATGTGGTCATGGATCATTGTGATGATAAGTGTCGTGGAGCATTGTGATGACAGGGGTCATAGAGCATTGTGATGACACAGTTATAGAATATTGTGATGACCAGAATTCTGCAGCACTGTGATGAAAAGGGAATGGAGCATTGTGATTACAGGGGTCATGGAGCATTGTGATGACAAATGTTCTAGAATATTGTGAAGACAGGGATCATGGAGCATAGTGATGAAAGGGCCATGGAGGATTGTGAAGACAGGCGTCATGGGACAATGTGTTGACAGTGGCCATGGAGCATTTTTAGAAAGGGAACATGGAGCAATTTGATTTCAGGGGCCATGAAAAATTGTGAATTCATAGGCCATGGAGTATTCAGATGAATGTGGTCAAGGATCATTGTGACGACAAGTGTTCTGGAATATTGTGATGACACGGTTCATGGAGCATTGCGATGACAAGGGCCATGGCGAAATGTGAAGACAGGTGTCATGGGGCTTTGTGATGACAGTGGTCATCTAGAATTGTGAAGAAAGATATCATGGGGCAGTGGGATGACAGGGGCCATGGAGCATTGTGATGACAGGGGTCATGGGGCATTGTGATGACACGGCCATGGAACATTATGATGACAAGAAGTCTGGAGCATTGTGATAAAAGGGCATGGACCATTGTGATTAGAGGGGCCAAGGAGCATTCTGATGACAACGGCATGGAGCATTGTGATGACAAGGGTCATCGAGCATTGTGATGATTGTGGTCATGAAGCATTGTGATGAATGTGGTTATGGATCATTGTGATGACAAGTGTCGTGGAGCATTGGGATGACAGGGGTCATAGAGCATTGTGATGACACGGTTATGGAATATTGTGATGACCAGAATTCTGTAGCACTGTGATGAAAAGGGAATGGAGAATTGTGATTACAACGGTCATGGAGCATTGTGATGACAAATGTTCTAGAATATTGTGAAGACAGGGATCATGGAGCATAGTGATGAAAGGGGCCATGGAGGATTGTGAAGACAGGCGTCATGGGACAATGTGTTGACAGTGGTCATGGAGCATTGTTAGAAAGGGAATATGGAGCAATTTGATTTCAGGGGCCATGAAAAATTGTGAATACATAGGCCATGGAGTATTCAGATGAAAGTGGTCAAGGATCATTGTGACGAAAAGTGTCCTGGAATATTGTGATGACACGGTTCATGGAGCATTGCGATGACAAGGGCCATTGCGAAATGTGAAGACAGGTGTCTTGGGGCATTGTGATGACAGTGGTCATTTAAAATTGTGAAGAAAGATATCATGGAGCACAGCGATGACAGGGGCCATGGAGCATTGTGATGACAGGGGTCATGGGGCATTGTGATGACACGGCCATGGAACATTATGATGACAAGAATTCTGGAGCATTGTGATAAAAAGAGCATGGACCATTGTGATTAGAGGGGCCAAGGAGCATTCTGATGACAACGGCATGGAGCATTGTGATGACAAGGGTCATCGAGCATTGTGATGACAGTGGTCAGGAAGCATTGTGATGAATGCGGTTATGGATCATTGTGATGATAAGTGTCGTGGAGCATTGTGATGACAGGGGTCATAGAGCATTTTGATGACACGGTTATGGAATATTGTGATGACCAGAATTCTGTAGCACTGTGATGAAAAGGGAATGGAGCATTGTGATTACAGGGCTCATGGATCATTGTGATGACAATTGTTCTAGAACATTGTGAAGACAGGGATCATCGAGCATAGTGATTAAACGGGCCATGGAGCATTCTGTTGAAAGGCGTCATGGGACATTGTGTTGGCAGTGGTCATGGAGCATTGTTAGAAAGGGAACATGGAGCAATTTGATTTCAGGGGCCATGAAAAATTGTGAATACATAGACCATGGAGTATTCAGATGAAAGTGGTCAAGGATCATTGTGACGAAAAGTGTCCTGGAATATTGTGATGACACGTTTCATGGAGCATTGCGATGACAAGAACCATGGCGAAATGTGAAGACACGTGTCTTGGGGCATTGTGATGACAGTGGTCATCTAGAATTGTGAAGAAAGATATCATGGAGAACTGGGATGACAGGGGCCATGGAGCATTGTGATGACAGGGTCATGGGGCATTGTGATGACACGGCCATGGAACATAATGATGACAAGAATTCTGGAGCATTGTGATAAAAAGGGCATAGACCATTGTGATTCGAGGGACCAAGGAGCATTCTGATGACAACGGCATGGAGCATTGTGATGACAAGGGACATCGAGCATTGTGATGACAGTGGTCATGAAGCATTGTGATGAATGTGGTCATGGATCATTGTGATGACAAGTGTCGTGGAGCATTGTGATGACAGGGGTCATAGAGCATTGTGATGACACGGTTATGGAATATTGTGATGACCAGAATTCTGTAGCACTGTGATGAAAAGGCAATGGAGCATTGTGATTACAGGGGTCATGGAGCATTGTGATGACAATTGTTCTAGAACATTGTGATGAGAGGGATCATGGAGCATAGTGATGAAACGGGCAATGGAGCATTGCGTTGACAGGCCTCATGGGACATTGTGCTGACAGTGGTCATGAAGCATTGTTAGAAAGGGAACATGGAGCAATTTGATTTCAGGGGCCATGAAAAATTGTGAATACATAGGCCATGGAGTATTCAGATGAATGTGGTCAAGGATCATTGTGACGAAATGTGTCCTGGAATATTGTGATGACACGGTTCATGGAGCATTGCGATGACAAGGGCCATGGCGAAAGGTGAAAACAGGTGTCATGCGGCATTGTGATGACAGTGGTCATCTAGAATTGTGAAGAAAGATATCATGGAGCACTGGGATGACAGGAGCCATGGAGCATTGTGATGACAGGCGTCATGGGGCATTGTGATGACACGGGTATGGAACATTATTATGACAAGAATTCTGGAGCATTGTGATAAAAATGTCATGGACCATTGTGAGTAGAGGGGCCAAGAAGAATTCTGATGACAACGGCATGGAGCATTGTGATGACAAGGTTCATCGAGCATTGTGATGACAGTGGTCATGAAGCATTGTGATGAATGTGGTCATGGATCATTGTGATGACAAGTGTCGTGGAGCATTGTGATGACAGGGGTCAAAGAGAATTGTGATGACACGGTTATTGAATATTGTGATGACCAGAATTCTGTAGCACTGTGATGAAAAGGGAATGGAGCATTGTGATTACAGGGGTCATGGAGCATTTTGATGACAAATGTTCTAGAACATTGTGATGACAGGGATCATGAAGCATAGTGATGAAAGGGGCCATGGAGCATTGTGATGACAGGTGTCATGGGACATTGTGTTGACAGTGTTCATGGAGCATTGTTAGAAAGGGAACATGGAGCATTTTGATTTCAGGGGCCATGAAAAATTGTAAATACATAGGCCATGGAATATTCAGATGAATGTGGTCAAGGATCATTGGGACGAAATGTGTCCTGGAATATTGTGATGACACGGTCCATGGAGCATTGCGAGGACAAGTGCCATGGCGAAATGTGAAGACAGATGTCATTCGGCATTGTGATGACACTGGTCATCTAGAATTGTGAAGAAAGATATCATGGAGCACTGGAATGACAGGGGCCATGGAGCATTGTGATGACAGGGGTCATGGGGCATTGTGATGACACGGCCAGGGAACATTATTATGACAAGAATTCTGGAGCAGTGTGATAAAAAGGTCATGGACCATTGTGATTAGAGGGGCCAAGGAGCATTCTGATGACAACGGCATGGAGCATTGTGATGACAGTGGTCATGAATCATTGTGATGAATGTGGTCATGCATCATTGTGATGACAAGTGTCGTGGAGCATTGTGATGACAGGGGTCATAGAGCATTGTGATGACATGGTTATGGAATATTGTGATGACCAGAATTCTGTAGCACAGTGATGAAAAGGGCATGGAGCATTGTGATTACAGTGGTCATGGAGCATTGTGATGACAATTGTTCTAGAACATTGTGATGACAGGGATCATGGAGCATAGTGATGAATGCGGCATTGGAGCATTGTGTTGACAGGCGTCATGGGACATTGTGTTGACAGTGGACATGGAGCATTGTTAGAAAGGGAACATGGAGCAATTTGATTACAGGGGCCATGAAAAATTGCGAATACATACGCCATAGAGTATTCAGATGAATGTGGTCAAGGATCATTGTGACGAAAAGTGTCCTGGAATATTGTGATGACACGGTTCATGGAGCATTGCGATGACAAGTGTCATGGCGAAATGTGAAGACAGGTGTCATGGGGCATTGTGATGACAGTGGTCATATAGAATTGTGAAGAAAGATATCCTGGAGCACTGGGAAGACAGGGGCCATGGAACATTGTGATGACAGGGATCATGGGGCATTGTGATGACACGGCCATGGAACATTATGATGACAAGTATTCTGGAGCATTGTGATAAAAAGGGCATGGACAATTGTGATTAGAGGGACCAAGGAGCATTCTGATGACAACGGCATGGAGCATTGTGATGACAAGGGTCATCGAGGTTTGTGATGATAGTGGTCATGAAGCATTGTGATGAATGTGGTCATGGATCATTGTGATGACAAGTGTCGTGGAGCATTGTGATCACAGGGGTCATAGAGCATTGTGATGACACGGTTATGGAATATTGTGATGACCAGAATTCTGTAGCACTGTGATGAAAAGGGAATGGAACATTGTGATTACAGGGGTCATGGAGCATTGTGTTGACAATTGTTCTAGAACGTTGTGATGACAGGGATCATGGACCATAGTGATGAAAGGGGCCATGGAGCATTGTGATGACAGGCGTCATGGGACATTGTGTTGACAGTGGTCATGGAGCATTGTTAGAAAGGGAACATGGAGCAATTTGATTTCAGGGGCCATGAACAATTGTGAATACATAGGCCATGGAGTATTCAGATGAATTTGGTCAAGGATCATTGTGACGAGAAGTGTCCTGGAATATTGTGATGACACGGTTCATGGAGCATTGCGATGACAAGGGCCATTGCGAAAGGTGAAGACAGGTGTCATGCGGCATTGTGATGACAGTGGTCATCTAGAATTGTGAAGAAAGATATCATGGAGCACAGGGATGACAGGGGCCATGGAGCATTGTGATGACAGGGGTCATGGGGCATTGTGATGACACGGCCATGGAACATTATGATGACAATAATTCTGGAGCATTGTGATAAAAATGGCATGGACCATTGTGATTAGAGGGGCCAAGGAGCATTCTGATGACAACGGCATGGAGTATTTTGATGACAAGGGTCATCGAGCATTGTGATGACAGTGGTCATGAAGCATTGAGATGAATGTGGTCATGGATCATTGTGATGACAAGTGTCGTGGAACATTGTGATGACAGGGGTCATAGAGCATTGTGATGACACGGTTATGGAATATTGTGATGACCAGAATTCTGTAGCACTGTGATGAAAAGTGAATGGAGCATTGTGATTACAGGGGACATGGAGCATTGTTTTGACAATTGTTGTAGAACATTGTGATGACAGGGATCATGGAGCATAGTGATGAAAGGGGCCATGGAGCATTGTGATGACATTCGTCACGGGACATTGTGTTGACAGTGGTCATGGAGCATTGTTAGAAAAGGAACATGGAGCAATTTGATTTCAGGGGCCATGAAAAATTGCGAATACATAGGCCATGGAGTATTCAGATGAATGTGGTCAAGGATCATTGTGACGAAAAGTGTCCTGGAATATTGTGATGACACGGTTCATGGAGCATTGCGATGACAAGGGCCATGGCGAAAGGTGAAAACAGGTGTCATGCGGCATTGTGATGACAGTGGTCATCTAGAATTGTGAAGAAAGATATCATGGAGCACTGGGATGACAGGGGCCATGGAGCATTGTGATGACAGGGGTCATGGGGCATTGTGATGACACGGGCATGGAACATTATTATGACAAGAATTCTGGAGCATTGTGATAAAAAGGTCATGGACCATTGTGAGTAGAGGGGCCAAGGAGCATTCTGATGACAACGGCATGGAGCATTGTGATGACAAGGTTCATCGAGCATTGTGATGACAGTGGTCATGAAGCATTGTGATGAATGTGGTCATGCATCATTGTGATGACAAGTGTCGTGGAGCATTGTGATGACAGGGGTCATAGAGCATTGTGATGACACGGTTATGGAATATTGTGATGACCAGAATTCTGTAGCACAGTGATGAAAAGGGCATGGAGCATTGTGATTACAGTGGTCATGGAGCATTGTGATGACAATTGTTCTAGAACATTGTGATGACAGGGATCATGGAGCATAGTGATGAAAGCGGCAATGGAGCATTGTGTTGACAGGCGTCATGGGACATTGTGTTGACAGTGGACATGGAGCATTGTTAGAAAGGGAACATGGAGCAATTTGATTTCAGGGGCCATGAGAAATTGTGAATACATAGGCCATGGAGTATTCAGATGAATGTGGTCATGAATCATTGTGATGACAAGTGTCGTGGAGCATTGTGATGACAGGGGTCATAGAGCATTGTGATGACACGGTTATGGAATATTGTGATGACCAGAATTCTGTAGCACTGTGATGAAAATGGAATGGAGAATTGTGATTACAGGGGTTATGGAGCATTGTGATGACAAATGTTCTAGAATATTGTGAAGACAGGGATCATGGAGCATAGTGATGAAAGGGGCCATGGAGGATTGTGAAGACAGGCGTCATGGGACAATGTGTTGACAGTGGTCATGGAGCATTGTTAGAAAGGGAACATGGAGCAATTTGATTTCAGGGGCCATGAAAAATTGTGAATACATAGACCATGGAGTATTCAGATGAAAGTGGTCAAGGATCATTGTGACGAAAAGTGTCCTGGAATATTGTGATGACACGTTTCATGGAGCATTGCGATGACAAGAGCCATGGCGAAATGTGAAGACAGGTGTCATGGGGCATTGTGATGACAGTGGTCATCTAGAATTGTGAAGAAAGATATCATGGAGAACTGGGATGACAGGGGCCATGGAGTATTGTGATGACAGGGTCATGGGGCATTGTGATGACACGGCCATGGAACATAATGATGACAAGAATTCTGGAGCATTGTGATAAAAAGGGCATAGACCATTGTGATTCGAGGGACCAAGGAGCATTCTGATCACAACGGCATGGAGCATTGTGATGACAAGGGACATCGAGCATTGTGATGACAGTGGTCATGAAGCATTGTGATGAATGTGGTCATGGATCATTGTGATGACAAGTGTCGTGGAGCATTGTGATGACAGGGGTCATAGAGCATTGTGATGACACAGTCATGGAATATTGTGATGACCAGAATTCTGTAGCACTGTGATGAAAAGGGAATGGAGCATTGTGATTACAGGGGTCATGGAGCATTGTGATGACAATTGTTCTAGAATATTGTGAAGACAGGGATCATGGAGCATAGTGATTAAAGGGGCCATGGAGCATTGTGATGACAGGCGTCATGGGACATTTTGTTGGCTGTGGTCATGGAGCATTGTTAGAAAGGGAACATGGAGCAATTTGATTTCAGGGGCCATGAAAAATTGTGAATACATAGGCCATGGAGTATTCAGATGAATGTGGTCAAGGATCTTTGTGACGAAAAGTGTACTGGAATATTGTGATGACACGGTTCATGGAGCATTGCGATGACATGGGCCATGGCGAAATATGAAGACAGGTGTCGTGGGGCATTGTGATGACATTGGTCATCTAGAATTGTGAAGAAAGATATCATGGAGCACTGGGATGACAGGGGCCATGGAGCACTGTGATGACACGGTTATGGAATTTTGTGATGACCAAAATTCTGTAGCACTGTGATGAAAAGGGAATGGAGCATTGTGATTACAGGGGTCATGGAGCATTGTGATGACAATTGTTCTAGAACATTGTGAAGACAGGGATCATGGAGCATGGTGATGAAAGGGCCATGGAGCATTGTGATGACAGGCGTCATGGGACAATATGTTGACAGTGGTCATGGAGCATTGTTAGAAAGGGAACATGGAGCAATTTGATTTCAGGGGCCATGAGAAATTGTGAATACATAGGCCATGGAGCATTCAGATGAGTGTGGTCATGAATCATTGTGATGACAAGTGTCGTGGAGCATTGTGATGACAGGGGTCATAGAGCATTGTGATGACACGGTTATGGAATATTGTGATGACCAGAATTCTGTAGCACTGTGATGAAAAGGGAATGGAGCATTGTGATTACAGGGGTCATGGAGCATTGTGATGACAAATGTTCTAGAATATTGTGAAGACAGGGATCATGGAGCATAGTGATGAAAGGGGCCATGGAGGATTGTGAAGACAGGCGTCATGGGACAATGTGTTGATAGTGGCCATGGAGCATTTTTAGAAAGGGAACATGGAGCAATTTGATTTCAGGGGCCATGAAAAATTGTGAATTCATAGGCCATGGAGTATTCAGATGAATGTGGTCAAGGATCATTGTGACGACAAGTGTTCTGGAATATTGTGATGACACGGTTCATGGAGCATTGCGATGAGAAGGGCCATGGCGAAATGTGAAGACAGGTGTCATGCGGCATTGTGATGACAGTGGTCATCTAGAATTGTGAAGAAAGATATCATGGAGCAGTGGGATGACAGGGGCCATGGAGCATTGTGATGACAGGGGTCATGGGGCATTGTGATGACACGGCCATGGAACATTATGATGACAAGAAGTCTGGAGCATTTTGATAAAAGGGCATGGACCATTGTGATTAGAGGGGCCAAGGAGCATTCTGATGACAACGGCATGGAGCATTGTGATGACAAGGGTCATCGAGCATTGTGATGATTGTGGTCATGAAGCATTGTGATGAATGTGGTTATGGATCATTGTGATGACAAGTGTCGTGGAGCATTGTGATGACAGGGGTCATAGAGCATTGTGATGACACGGTTATGGAATATTGTGATGACTGGAATTCTGTAGCACTGTGATGAAAAGGGAATGGAGAATTGTGATTACAGGGGTCATGGAGCATTGTGATGACAAATGTTCTAGAATATTGTGAAGACAGGGATCATGGAGCATAGTGATGAAAGGGGCCATGGAGGATTGTGAAGACAGGCGTCATGGGACAATGTGTTGACAGTGGTCATGGAGCATTGTTAGAAAGGGAACATGGAGCAATTTGATTTCAGGGGCCATGAAAAATTGCGAATACATACGCCATGGAGTATTCAGATGAATGTGGTCAAGGATCATTGTGACGAAAAGTGTCCTGGAATATTGTGATGACACGGTTCATGGAGCATTGCGATGACAAGGGCCATGGCGAATTGTGAAGACAGGTGTCATGGGGCATTGTGATGACAGTGGTCCTCTAGAATTGTGAAGAAAGATATCATGGAGCACTGGGATGACAGGGGCCATGGAGCATTGTGATGACCCGGCCATGGAACATTATGATGACATGAAGTCTGGAGCATTGTGATAAAAAGGGCATGGACCATTGTGATTAGAGGGGCCAAGGAGCATTTTGATGACAACGGCATGGAGCATTGTGATGACAAGTGTCATCGAGCATTGTGATGACAGTGGTCATGAAGCATTGTGATGAATGTGGTCATGGATCATTGTGATGACAAGTGTCGTGGAGCATTGTGATGACAGGGGTCATAGAGCACTGTGATGACACGGTTATGGAATTTTGTGATGACCAAAATTCTGTAGCACTGTGATGAAAAGGGAATGGAGCATTGTGATTAGAGGGGTCATGGAGCATTGTGATGACAATTGTTCTAGAACATTGTGAAGACAGGGATCATGGAGCATGGTGATGAAAGGGCCATGGAGCATTGTGATGACAGGCGTCATGGGACAATGTGTTGACAGTGGTCATGGAGCATTGTTAGAAAGGGAACATGGAGCAATTTGATTTCAGGGGCCATGAGAAATTGTGAATACATAGGCCATGGAGTATTCAGATGAATGTGGTCATGAATCATTGTGATGACAAGTGTCGTGGAGCATTGTGATGACAGGGGTCATAGAGCATTGTGATGACACGGTTATGGAATATTGTGATGACCAGAATTCTGTAGCACTGTGATGAAAAGGGAATGGAGAATTGTGATTACAGGGGTCATGGAGCATTGTGATGACAAATGTTCTAGAATATTGTGAAGACAGGGATCATGGAGCATAGTGATGAAAGGGGCCATGGAGGATTGTGAAGACAGGCGTCATGGGACAAGGTGTTGACAGTGGTCATGGAGCATTTTTAGAAAGGGAACATGGAGCAATTTGATTTCAGGGGCCATGAAAAATTGTGAATTCATAGGCCATGGAGTATTCAGATGAATGTGGTCAAGGATCATTGTGACGACAAGTGTTCTGGAATATTGTGATGACACCGTTCATGGAGCATTGCGATGACAAGGGCCATGGTGAAATGTGAAGACAGGTGTCATGGGGCTTTGTGATGACAGTGGTCATCTAGAATTGTGAAGAAAGATATCATGGAGCAGTGGGATGACAAGGGCCATGGAGCATTGTGATGACAGGGGTCATGGGGCATTGTGATGACACGGCCATGGAACATTATGATGACAAGAAATCTGGAGCATTGTGATAAAAGGGCATGGACCATTGTGATTAGAGGGGCCAAGGAGCATTCTGATGACAACGGCATGGAGCATTGTGATGACAAGGGTCATCGAGCATTGTGATGATTGTGGTCATGAAGCATTGTGATGAATGTGGTTATGGATCATTGTGATGACAAGTGTCGTGGAGCATTGGGATGACAGGTGTCATAGAGCATTGTGATGACACGGTTATGGAATATTGTGATGACCAGAATTCTGTAGCACTGTGATGAAAAGGGAATGGAGAATTGTGATTACAGGGGTCATGGAGCATTGTGATCACAAATGTTCTAGAATATTGTGAAGACAGGGATCATGGAGCATAGTGATGAAAGGGGCCATGGAGGATTGTGAAGACAGGCGTCATGGGACAATGTGTTGAAGGTGGTCATGGAGCATTTTTAGAAAGGGAACATGGAGCAATTTGATTTCAGGGGCCATGAAAAATTGTGAATTCATAGGCCATGGAGTATTCAGATGAATGTGGTCAAGGATCATTGTGACGACAAGTGTCCTGGAATATTGTGATGACACGGTTCATGGAGCATTGCGATGACAAGGACCATGGCGAAATGTGAAAACAGGTGACATGGGGCTTTGTGATGACAGTGGTCATCTAGAATTCTGAAGAGAGATATCATGGAGCAGTGGGATGACAGGGGCCATGGAGCATTGTGATGACAGGGGTCATGGGGCATTGTGATGCCATGGCCATGGAACATTATGATGACAAAAAGTCTGGAGCATTGTGATAAAAGGGCATGGACCATTGTGATTAGAGGGGCCAAGGAGCATTCTGATGACAACGGCATGGAGCATTGTGATGACAAGTGTCATCGAGCATTGTGCTGACAGTGGTCATGAAGCATTGTGATGAATGTGGTCATGGATCATTGTGATGACAAGTGTCGTGGAGCATTGTGATGACAGGGGTCATAGAGCATTGTGATGACACGGTTATGGAATATTGTGATGACCAGAATTCTGTAGCACTGTGATGAAAAGGGAATGGAGCATTGTGATTACAGTGGTCATGGAGCATTGTGATGACAATTGTTCTAGAACATTGTGAAGACAGGGATCATGGAGCATAGTGATGAAAGGGGCCATGGAGCATTGTGATGACAGGCGTCATGGGACAATGTGTTGACAGTGGTCATGGAGCATTGTTAGAAAGGGAATATGGAGCAATTTGATTTCAGGGGCCATGAAAAATTGTGAATACATAGGCCATGGAGTATTCAGATGAAAGTGGTCAAGGATCATTGTGACGAAAAGTGTCCTGGAATATTGTGATGACACGGTTCATGGAGCATTGCGATGACAAGGGCCATTGCGAAATGTGAAAACAGGTGTCTTGGGGCATTGTGATGACAGTGGTCATCTAAAATTGTGAAGAAAGATATCATGGAGCACTGGGATGAAAGGGGCCATGGAGCATTGTGATGACAGGGGTCATGGGGCATTGTGATGACACGGCCATGGAACATTATGATGACAAGAATTCTGGAGCATTGTGATAAAAAGAGCATGGACCATTGTGATTAGAGGGGCCAAGGAGCATTCTGATGACAACGGCATGGAGCATTGTGATGAAAAGGGTCATCGAGCATTGTGATGACAGTGGTCAGGAAGCATTGTGATGAATGAGGTTATGGATCATTGTGATGATAAGTGTCATCGAGCATTGTGATGACAGTGGTCATGAAGCATTGTGATGAATGTGGTCATGGATCATTGTGATGACAAGTATCGTGGAACATTGTGATGACAGTGGTCATAGAACATTGTGATGACACGGTTATGGAATATTGTGATGACCAGAATTCTGTAGCACTGTGATGAAAAGGGATTGGAGCATTGTGATTACAGGGGACATGGAGCATTGTGTTGACAATTGTTCTAGAACATTGTGATGACAGGGATCATGAAGCATAGTGATGTAAGGGGCCATGGAGCATTGTGATGACAGGCGTCATGGGACATTGTGTTGACAGTGGTCATAGAGCATTGTTAGAAATGGAACATGGAGCAATTTGATTTCAGGGGCCATGAAAAATTGCGAATACATAGGCCATGGAGTATTCAGATGAATATGGTCAAGGATCATTGTGACGAAAAGTGTCTTGGAATATTGTGATGACACGGTTCATGGAGCTTTGCGATGACAAGGGCAATGGCGAAATGTGAAGACAGGTGTCATGGGGCATTGTGATGACAGTGGTCATTTAGAATTGTGAAGAAAGATATCATGGAGCACTGGGATGATAGGGTACATGGAACATTGTGATGACAGAGGTCATGGGGCATTGTGATGACACGGCCATGGAACATTATGATGACAAGAATTCTGGAGCATTGTGATAAAAAGGGCATGGACCATTGTGATTAGAGTGGCAAGGAGCATTGTGATGACAGTGGTCATGAAGCATTGTGATGAATGTGGTCATGGATCATTGTGATGACAAGTGTCGTGGAGCATTGTGATGACAGGTGTCATAGAACATTGTGATGACACGGTTATGGAATATTGTGATGACCAGAATTCTGTAGCACTGTGATGAAAAACGAATGGAGCACTGTGATTACAGGGGTCATGGAGCATTGTGATGACAATAGTTCTAGAACATTGTGATGACAGGGATCATGGAGCATAGTGATGAAAGGGGCCATGGAGCATTGTGATGACAGGCATCATGGGACATTGTGTGGACAGTGGTCATGGAGCATTGTTAGAAAGAGAACATGGAGCAATTTAATTTCTGGGGCCAATGAAAATTGTGAATACATAGGCCATGGAGTATTCAGCTGAATGTGGTCAAGGATCATTGTGACGAAAAGTGTCCTGGAATATTGTGATGACACGGTTCATGGAGCATTGCGATGACAAGGGCCATGGCGAAATGTGAAGACAGGTGTCATGGGGCATTGTGATGACAGTGGTCCTCTAGAATTGTGAAAAAAGATATCATGGAGCACTGGGATGACAGGGACCATGGAGCATTGTGATGACAGGGGTCATGGGGCATTGTGATGACACGGCCATGGAACATTATGATGACAAGAATTCTGGAGCATTGTGATAAAATGGGCATGGACCATTGTGATTAGAGGGGCCAAGGAGCATTCTGATCACATCGGCATGGAGCATTGTGATGACAAGGGTCATCGAGCATTGTGATGACAGTGGTCATGAAGCAGTGTGATGAATGTGGTCATGGATCATTGTGATGACAAGTGTCGTGGAGCATTGTGATGACACGGTTATTGAATATTGTGATGACCAGAATTCTGTAGCACTGTGATGAAAAGGGAATGGAGCACTGTGATTACAGGGGTCATGGAGCATTGTGATGACAAATGTTCTAGAACATTTTGATGACAGGGATCATGGAGCATAGTGCTGAAAGGGGCCATGGAGCATTGTGATGACAGGCGTCATGGGACATTGTGTTGACAGTGGACATGGAGCATTGTTAGAAAGGGAACATGGAGCATTTTGATTTCAGGGGCCATGAAAAATTGTGAATACATAGGCCATGGAATATTCAGATGAATGTGGTCAAGGATCATTGGGACGAAATGTGTCCTGGAATATTGTGATGACACGGTTCATGGAGCATTGCGAGGACAAGGGCCATGGCGAAATGTGAAGACAGTTGTCATCGGGCATTGTGATGACAGTGGTCATCTAGAATTGTGAAGAAAGATATCATGGAGCACTGGGAAGACAGGGGCCATGGAATATTGTGATGACAGGGGTCATGGGGCATTGTGATGACACGTCCATGGAACATTATGATGACAAGAATTCTGGAGCATTGTGATAAAAAGGGCATGGGCCATTGTGATTAGAGGGGCCAAGGAGCATTCTGATGACAACGGCATGGAGCATTGTGATGACAAGGGTCATCGAGCTTTGTGATGATAGTGGTCATGAAGCATTGTGATGAATGTGGTCATGGATCATTGTGATGACAAGTGTCGTGGAGCATTGTGATGACAGGGGTCATAGAGCATTGTGATGACACGGTTATGGAATATTGTGATGACCAGAATTCTGTAGCACTGTGATGAAAAGGGAATGGAACATTGTGATTACAGGGGTCATGGAGCATTGTGTTGACAATTGTTCTAGAACGTTGTGATGACAGGGATCATGGAGCATAGTGATGAAAGGGGCCATGGAGCATTGTGATGACAGGCGTCAGGGGACATTGTGTTGACAGTGGTCATGGAGCATTGTTAGAAAGGGAACATGGAGCAATTTGATTTCAGGGGCCATGAACAATTGTGAATACATAGGCCATGGAGTATTCAGATGAATGTGGTCAAGGATCATTGTGACGAAAAGTGTCCTGGAATATTATGATGACACCGTTCATGGAGAATTGCGATGACAAGGGCCATGGCGAAAGGTAAAGACAGGTGTCATGCGGCATTGTGATGACAGTGGTCATCTAGAATTGTGAAGAAAGATATCATGGAGCACTGAGCTGATAGGGGACATGGAACATTGTGATGACAGGGGTCATGGGGCATTGTGATGACACGGCCATGGAACAATATGATGACAAGTATTCTGGAGCATTGTGATAAAAAGGGCATGGGCCATTGTGATTAGAGGGGCCAAGGAGCATTCTGATGACAACGGCATGGAGCATTGTGATGACAAGGGTCATCGAGCATTGTGATGACAGTGGTCATGAAGCATTGTGATGAATGTGGTCATGGATCATTGTGATGATAAGTGTCGTGGAGCATTGTGATGACAGGGGTCATAGAGAATTGTGATGACACGGTTATGGAATATTGTGATGACCAGAATTCTGTAGCACTGTGATGAAAAGGGAATGGAGCATTGTGATTACAGGGGTCATGGAGCATTTTGATGACAATTGTTCTAGAACATTGTGAAGACAGGGATCATCGAGCATAGTGATGAAAGGGGCCATGGAGCATTGTGATGACAATTGTTTAGAACATTGTGATGACAGGGATCATGGAGCATACTGATGAAACGGGCCATGGAGCATTGTGATGACAGGCGTCATGGGACATTGTGTTGGCAGTGGTCATGGAGCATTGTTAGAAAGGGAACATGGAGCAATTTGATTTCAGGGGCCATGAGAAATTGTGAATACATAGGCCATGGAGCATTCAGATGAATGTGGTCATGAATCATTTTGATGACAAGTGTCGTGGAGCATTGTGATGACAGGGGTCATAGAGCATTGTGATGACAGGGGTCATGGGGCATTGTGATGACACGGCCATGGAACATTATGATGACAAGAAGTCTGGAGCATTGTGATAAAAGGGCATGGACCATTGTGATTAGAGGGGCCAAGGAGCATTCTGATGACAACGGCATGGAGCATTGTGATGACAAGGGTCATCGAGCATTGTGATGATTGTGGTCATGAAGCATTGTGATGAATGTGGTTATGGATCATTGTGATGACAAGTGTCGTGGAGCATTGGGATGACAGGGGTCATAGAGCATTGTGATGACACGGTTATGGAATATTGTGATAACCAGAATTCTGTAGCACTGTGATGAAAAGGGAATGGAGCATTGTGATTACAGGGGTCATGGAGCATTTTGATGACAATTGTTCTAGAACATTGTGAAGACAGGGATCATCGAGCATAGTGATGAAAGGGGCCATGGAGCATTGTGATAACAGGTGTCATGGGACATTGTGTTGACAGTGGTCATGGAGCAATGTTAGAAAGGGAACATGGAGCAATTTGTTTTCAGGGGCCATGAAAAATTGTGAATACATAGACCATGGAGTATTCAGATGAAAGTGGTCAAGGACCATTGTGACGAAAAATGTCCTGGAATATTGTGATGATACGTTTCATGGAGCATTGCGATGACAAGAGCCATGGCGAAATGTGAAGACAGGTGTCTTGGGGCATTGTGATGACAGTGGTCATCTAGAATTGTGAAGAAAGATATCATGGAGAACTGGGATGACAGGGGCCATGGAGCATTGTGATGACAGGGTCATGGGGCATTGTGATGACACGGCCATGGAACATAATGATGACAAGAATTCTGGAGCATTGTGATAAAAAGAGCATGGAGCATTGTGATTAGAGGGGCCAAGGAGCATTCTGATGACAACGGCATGGAGCATTGTGATGAAAAGGGTCATCGAGCATTGTGATGACAGTGGTCATGAAGCATTGTGATGAATGTGGTCATGGATCATTGTGATGAAAAGTGTCGTGGAGCATTGTGATGACAGGGGTCATAGAGCATTGTGATGACACGGTTATGGAATATTGTGATGACCAGAATTCTGTAGCACTGTGATGAAAAGGCAATGGAGCATTGTGATTACAGGGGTCATGGAGCATTGTGATGACAATTGTTCTAGAACATTGTGATGACAGGGATCATGGAGCATAGTGATGAAAGGGGCCATGGAGCATTGTGATGACAGGCGTCATGGGACATTGTGTTGACAGTTGTCATGGAGCATTGTTAGAAAGGGAACATGGAGCATTTTGATTTCAGGGGCCATGAAAAATTGTGAATACATAGACCATGGAGTATTCAGATGAATGTGGTCATGGATCATTGGGACGAAATGTGTCCTGGAATATTGTGATGACACGGTTCACGGAGCATTGCGATGACAAGGGCCATCGTGAAATGTGAAGAAAGGTGTCATGGGACATTGTGATGACAGTGGTCATCTAGAATTGTGAAGAAAGATATCATGGAGCACTGGGATGACAGGGGCCATGGAGCATTGTGATGACATGGGTCATGGGGCATTGTGATGACACGGCCATGGAACATTATGATGACAAGAATTCTGGAGCATTGTGATAAAAAGGGCATGGACCATTGTGATTAGAGGGGCCAAGGAGCATTCTGATGACAATGGCATGGAGCATTGTGATGACAAGGGTTATCGAGCATTGTGATGACAGTGGTCATGTAGCATTGTGATGAATGTGGTCATGGATCATTGTGATGACAAGTGTCGTGGAGCATTGTGATGACAGGGGTCATAGAGCATTGTGATGACACAGTTATAGAATATTGTGATGACCAGAATTCTGTAGCACTGTGACGAAAAGGGAATGGAGCATTGTGATTACAGGGGTCATGGAGCATTGTGATGACAATTGTTCTAGAACATTTTGAAGACAGGGATCATGGAGCATAGTGATTAAAGGGGCCATGGAGCATTGTGATGACAGGCGTCATGGCACATTGTGTTGACAGTGGTCATGGAGCATTGTTAGAAAGGGAACATGGAGCAATTTGATTTCAGGGGCCATGAAAAATTTTGAATACATAGGCCATGGGGTATTCAGATGAATGTGGTCAAGGATCATTGTGATGAAAAGTGTCCTGGAATATTGTGATGACACGGTTCATGGAGCATTGCGACGACAAGGGCCATGGCGAAATGTGAAGACAGTGGTCATGTAGAATTGTGAAGAAAGATATCATGGAGCACTGGGATGACAGGGGCCATGGAGCATTGTGATGACAGGGGTCATGGGGCATTGTGATGACACGGCCATGGAACATTATGATGACAAGAAGTCTGGAGCATTGTGATAAAAAGGGCATGGACCATTGTGATTAGAGGTGCCAAGGAGCATATTGATGACAACGGCATGGAGCATTGTGATGACAAGGGTCATCGAGCATTGTGATGACAGTGGTCATGAAGCATTGTGATGAATGTGGTCATGGATCATTGTGATGACAAGTGTCGTGGAGCATTGTGATGACAGGGGTCATAGAGCACTGTGATAACACGGTTATGGAATTTTGTGATGACGAAAATTCTGTAGCACTGTGATGAAAAGGGAATGGAGCATTGTGATTACAGGGGTCATGGAGCATTGTGATGACAATTGTTCTAGAACATTGTGAAGACAGGGATCATGGAGCATGGTGATGAAAGGGCCATGGAGCATTGTGATGACAGGCGTCATGGGAAAATATGTTGACAGTGGTCATGGAGCATTGTTAGAAAGGGAACATGGAGCAATTTGATTTCAGGGGCCATGAGAAATTGTGAATACATAGGCCATGGAGTATTCAGATGAATGTGGTCATGAATCATTGTGATGACAAGTGTCGTGGAGCATTGTGATGACAGGGGTCATAGAGCATTGTGATGACACGGTTATGGAATATTGTGATGACCAGAATTCTGTAGCACTGTGATGAAAAGGGAATGGAGAATTGTGATTACAGGGGTCATGGAGCATTGTGATGACAGTGGTCATCTAGAATTGTGAAGAAAGATATCATGGAGCACTGGGATGATAGGGGACATGGAACATTGTGATGACAGGGGTCATGGGTCATTGTGATGACACGGCCAGGGAACATTATTATGACAAGAATTCTGGAGCATTGTGATAAAAATGTCATGGACCATTGTGATTAGAGGGGCCAAGGAGCATTCTGATGACAACGGCATGGAGTATTGTGATGACAAGGGTCATCGAGCATTGTGATGAATGTGGTCATGGATCATTGTGATGACAAGGGTCGTGGAGCATTGTGATGACAGGTGTCATAGAGCATTGTGATGACACGGTTATGGAATATTGTGATGACCAGAATTCTGTAGCACTGTGATGAAAAGGCAATGGAGCATTGTGATTACAGGGGTCATGGAGC
Source organism: Eschrichtius robustus (assembly GCF_028021215.1). NCBI lineage: Eukaryota > Metazoa > Chordata > Mammalia > Artiodactyla > Eschrichtiidae > Eschrichtius > Eschrichtius robustus. Next base: position 2,228,117 of record NW_027175249.1, on the reverse strand, counting down.
ATTGTGATGACAATTGTTCTAGAACATTGTGATGACAGGGATCATGGAGCATAGTGATGAAAGGGGCCATGGAGCATTGTGTTGACAGGCGTCATGGGACATTGTGTTGACAGTGGTCATGGAGCATTGTTAGAAAGGGAACATGGAGCATTTTGATTTCAGGGGCCATGAAAAATTGTGAATACATAGACCATGGAGTATTCAGATGAATGTGGTCATGGATCATTGGGAAGAAATGTGTCCTGGAATATTGTGATGACACGGTTCATGGAGCATTGCGATGAAAAGTGCCATCGTGAAATGTGAAGAAAGGTGTCATGGGACATTGTGATGACAGTGGTCATCTAGAATTGTGAAGAAAGATATCATGGAGCACTGGGATGACAGGGGCCATGGAGCATTGTGAGGACAGGGGTCATGGGGCATTGTGATGACACGGCCATGGAACATTATGATGACAAGAATTCTGGAGCATTGTGATAAAAAGGGCATGGACCATTGTGATTAGAGGGGCCAAGGAGCATTCTGATGACAATGGCATGGAGCATTGTGATGACAAGGGTTATCGAGCATTGTGATGACAGTGGTCATGTAGCATTGTGATGAATGTGGTCATGGATCATTGTGATGATAAGTGTCGTGGAGCATTGTGATGACAGGGGTCATAGAGCATTGTGATGACACAGTTATAGAATATTGTGATGACCAGAATTCTGCAGCACTGTGATGAAAAGGGAATGGAGCATTGTGATTACAGGGGTCATGGAGCATTGTGATGACAAATGTTCTAGAATATTGTGAAGACAGGGATCATGGAGCATAGTGATGAAAGGGCCATGGAGGATTGTGAAGACAGGCGTCATGGGACAATGTGTTGACAGTGGCCATGGAGCATTTTTAGAAAGGGAACATGGAGCAATTTGATTTCAGGGGCCATGAAAAATTGTGAATTCATAGGCCATGGAGTATTCAGATGAATGTGGTCAAGGATCATTGTGACGACAAGTGTTCTGGAATATTGTGATGACACGGTTCATGGAGCATTGCGATGACAAGGGCCATGGCGAAATGTGAAGACAGGTGTCATGGGGCTTTGTGATGACAGTGGTCATCTAGAATTGTGAAGAAAGATATCATGGGGCAGTGGGATGACAGGGGCCATGGAGCATTGTGATGACAGGGGTCATGGGGCATTGTGATGACACGGCCATGGAACATTATGATGACAAGAAGTCTGGAGCATTGTGATAAAAGGGCATGGACCATTGTGATTAGAGGGGCCAAGGAGCATTCTGATGACAACGGCATGGAGCATTGTGATGACAAGGGTCATCGAGCATTGTGATGATTGTGGTCATGAAGCATTGTGATGAATGTGGTTATGGATCATTGTGATGACAAGTGTCGTGGAGCATTGGGATGACAGGGGTCATAGAGCATTGTGATGACACGGTTATGGAATATTGTGATGACCAGAATTCTGTAGCACTGTGATGAAAAGGGAATGGAGAATTGTGATTACAACGGTCATGGAGCATTGTGATGACAAATGTTCTAGAATATTGTGAAGACAGGGATCATGGAGCATAGTGATGAAAGGGGCCATGGAGGATTGTGAAGACAGGCGTCATGGGACAATGTGTTGACAGTGGTCATGGAGCATTGTTAGAAAGGGAATATGGAGCAATTTGATTTCAGGGGCCATGAAAAATTGTGAATACATAGGCCATGGAGTATTCAGATGAAAGTGGTCAAGGATCATTGTGACGAAAAGTGTCCTGGAATATTGTGATGACACGGTTCATGGAGCATTGCGATGACAAGGGCCATTGCGAAATGTGAAGACAGGTGTCTTGGGGCATTGTGATGACAGTGGTCATTTAAAATTGTGAAGAAAGATATCATGGAGCACAGCGATGACAGGGGCCATGGAGCATTGTGATGACAGGGGTCATGGGGCATTGTGATGACACGGCCATGGAACATTATGATGACAAGAATTCTGGAGCATTGTGATAAAAAGAGCATGGACCATTGTGATTAGAGGGGCCAAGGAGCATTCTGATGACAACGGCATGGAGCATTGTGATGACAAGGGTCATCGAGCATTGTGATGACAGTGGTCAGGAAGCATTGTGATGAATGTGGTCATGGATCATTGTGATGAAAAGTGTCGTGGAGCATTGTGATGACAGGGGTCATAGAGCATTGTGATGACACGGTTATGGAATATTGTGATGACCAGAATTCTGTAGCACTGTGATGAAAAGGCAATGGAGCATTGTGATTACAGGGGTCATGGAGCATTGTGATGACAATTGTTCTAGAACATTGTGATGACAGGGATCATGGAGCATAGTGATGAAAGGGGCCATGGAGCATTGTGATGACAGGCGTCATGGGACATTGTGTTGACAGTTGTCATGGAGCATTGTTAGAAAGGGAACATGGAGCATTTTGATTTCAGGGGCCATGAAAAATTGTGAATACATAGACCATGGAGTATTCAGATGAATGTGGTCATGGATCATTGGGACGAAATGTGTCCTGGAATATTGTGATGACACGGTTCACGGAGCATTGCGATGACAAGGGCCATCGTGAAATGTGAAGAAAGGTGTCATGGGACATTGTGATGACAGTGGTCATCTAGAATTGTGAAGAAAGATATCATGGAGCACTGGGATGACAGGGGCCATGGAGCATTGTGATGACATGGGTCATGGGGCATTGTGATGACACGGCCATGGAACATTATGATGACAAGAATTCTGGAGCATTGTGATAAAAAGGGCATGGACCATTGTGATTAGAGGGGCCAAGGAGCATTCTGATGACAATGGCATGGAGCATTGTGATGACAAGGGTTATCGAGCATTGTGATGACAGTGGTCATGTAGCATTGTGATGAATGTGGTCATGGATCATTGTGATGACAAGTGTCGTGGAGCATTGTGATGACAGGGGTCATAGAGCATTGTGATGACACAGTTATAGAATATTGTGATGACCAGAATTCTGTAGCACTGTGACGAAAAGGGAATGGAGCATTGTGATTACAGGGGTCATGGAGCATTGTGATGACAATTGTTCTAGAACATTTTGAAGACAGGGATCATGGAGCATAGTGATTAAAGGGGCCATGGAGCATTGTGATGACAGGCGTCATGGCACATTGTGTTGACAGTGGTCATGGAGCATTGTTAGAAAGGGAACATGGAGCAATTTGATTTCAGGGGCCATGAAAAATTTTGAATACATAGGCCATGGGGTATTCAGATGAATGTGGTCAAGGATCATTGTGATGAAAAGTGTCCTGGAATATTGTGATGACACGGTTCATGGAGCATTGCGACGACAAGGTCCATGGCGAAATGTGAAGACAGTGGTCATGTAGAATTGTGAAGAAAGATATCATGGAGCACTGGGATGACAGGGGCCATGGAGCATTGTGATGACAGGGGTCATGGGGCATTGTGATGACACGGCCATGGAACATTATGATGACAAGAAGTCTGGAGCATTGTGATAAAAAGGGCATGGACCATTGTGATTAGAGGTGCCAAGGAGCATATTGATGACAACGGCATGGAGCATTGTGATGACAAGGGTCATCGAGCATTGTGATGACAGTGGTCATGAAGCATTGTGATGAATGTGGTCATGGATCATTGTGATGACAAGTGTCGTGGAGCATTGTGATGACAGGGGTCATAGAGCACTGTGATAACACGGTTATGGAATTTTGTGATGACGAAAATTCTGTAGCACTGTGATGAAAAGGGAATGGAGCATTGTGATTACAGGGGTCATGGAGCATTGTGATGACAATTGTTCTAGAACATTGTGAAGACAGGGATCATGGAGCATGGTGATGAAAGGGCCATGGAGCATTGTGATGACAGGCGTCATGGGAAAATATGTTGACAGTGGTCATGGAGCATTGTTAGAAAGGGAACATGGAGCAATTTGATTTCAGGGGCCATGAGAAATTGTGAATACATAGGCCATGGAGTATTCAGATGAATGTGGTCATGAATCATTGTGATGACAAGTGTCGTGGAGCATTGTGATGACAGGGGTCATAGAGCATTGTGATGACACGGTTATGGAATATTGTGATGACCAGAATTCTGTAGCACTGTGATGAAAAGGGAATGGAGAATTGTGATTACAGGGGTCATGGAGCATTGTGATGACAGTGGTCATCTAGAATTGTGAAGAAAGATATCATGGAGCACTGGGATGATAGGGGACATGGAACATTGTGATGACAGGGGTCATGGGTCATTGTGATGACACGGCCAGGGAACATTATTATGACAAGAATTCTGGAGCATTGTGATAAAAATGTCATGGACCATTGTGATTAGAGGGGCCAAGGAGCATTCTGATGACAACGGCATGGAGTATTGTGATGACAAGGGTCATCGAGCATTGTGATGAATGTGGTCATGGATCATTGTGATGACAAGTGTCGTGGAGCATTGTGATGACAGGTGTCATAGAGCATTGTGATGACACGGTTATGGAATATTGTGATGACCAGAATTCTGTAGCACTGTGATGAAAAGGCAATGGAGCATTGTGATTACAGGGGTCATGGAGCATTGTGATGACAATTGTTCTAGAACATTGTGATGACAGGGATCATGGAGCATAGTGATGAATGGGGCCATGGAGCATTGTGTTGACAGGCGTCATGGGACATTGTGTTGACAGTGGTCATGGAGCATTGTTAGAAAGGGAACATGGAGCATTTTGATTTCAGGGGCCATGAAAAATTGTGAATACATAGACCATGGAGTATTCAGATGAATGTGGTCATGGATCATTGGGAAGAAATGTGTCCTGGAATATTGTGATGACACGGTTCATGGAGCATTGCGATGAAAAGTGCCATCGTGAAATGTGAAGAAAGGTGTCATGGGACATTGTGATGACAGTGGTCATCTAGAATTGTGAAGAAAGATATCATGGAGCACTGGGATGACAGGGGCCATGGAGCATTGTGAGGACAGGGGTCATGGGGCATTGTGATGACACGGCCATGGAACATTATGATGACAAGAATTCTGGAGCATTGTGATAAAAAGGGCATGGACCATTGTGATTAGAGGGGCCAAGGAGCATTCTGATGACAATGGCATGGAGCATTGTGATGACAAGGGTTATCGAGCATTGTGATGACAGTGGTCATGTAGCATTGTGATGAATGTGGTCATGGATCATTGTGATGATAAGTGTCGTGGAGCATTGTGATGACAGGGGTCATAGAGCATTGTGATGACACAGTTATAGAATATTGTGATGACCAGAATTCTGCAGCACTGTGATGAAAAGGGAATGGAGCATTGTGATTACAGGGGTCATGGAGCATTGTGATGACAAATGTTCTAGAATATTGTGAAGACAGGGATCATGGAGCATAGTGATGAAAGGGCCATGGAGGATTGTGAAGACAGGCGTCATGGGACAATGTGTTGACAGTGGCCATGGAGCATTTTTAGAAAGGGAACATGGAGCAATTTGATTTCAGGGGCCATGAAAAATTGTGAATTCATAGGCCATGGAGTATTCAGATGAATGTGGTCAAGGATCATTGTGACGACAAGTGTTCTGGAATATTGTGATGACACGGTTCATGGAGCATTGCGATGACAAGGGCCATGGCGAAATGTGAAGACAGGTGTCATGGGGCTTTGTGATGACAGTGGTCATCTAGAATTGTGAAGAAAGATATCATGGGGCAGTGGGATGACAGGGGCCATGGAGCATTGTGATGACAGGGGTCATGGGGCATTGTGATGACACGGCCATGGAACATTTTGATGACAAGAAGTCTGGAGCATTGTGATAAAAGGGCATGGACCATTGTGATTAGAGGGGCCAAGGAGCATTCTGATGACAACGGCATGGAGCATTGTGATGACAAGGGTCATCGAGCATTGTGATGATTGTGGTCATGAAGCATTGTGATGAATGTGGTTATGGATCATTGTGATGACAAGTGTCGTGGAGCATTGGGATGACAGGGGTCATAGAGCATTGTGATGACACGGTTATGGAATATTGTGATGACCAGAATTCTGTAGCACTGTGATGAAAAGGGAATGGAGAATTGTGATTACAACGGTCATGGAGCATTGTGATGACAAATGTTCTAGAATATTGTGAAGACAGGGATCATGGAGCATAGTGATGAAAGGGGCCATGGAGGATTGTGAAGACAGGCGTCATGGGACAATGTGTTGACAGTGGTCATGGAGCATTGTTAGAAAGGGAATATGGAGCAATTTGATTTCAGGGGCCATGAAAAATTGTGAATACATAGGCCATGGAGTATTCAGATGAAAGTGGTCAAGGATCATTGTGACGAAAAGTGTCCTGGAATATTGTGATGACACGGTTCATGGAGCATTGCGATGACAAGGGCCATTGCGAAATGTGAAGACAGGTGTCTTGGGGCATTGTGATGACAGTGGTCATTTAAAATTGTGAAGAAAGATATCATGGAGCACAGCGATGACAGGGGCCATGGAGCATTGTGATGACAGGGGTCATGGGGCATTGTGATGACACGGCCATGGAACATTATGATGACAAGAATTCTGGAGCATTGTGATAAAAAGAGCATGGACCATTGTGATTAGAGGGGCCAAGGAGCATTCTGATGACAACGGCATGGAGCATTGTGATGACAAGTGTCATCGAGCATTGTGATGACAGTGGTCAGGAAGCATTGTGATGAATGCGGTTATGGATCATTGTGATGATAAGTGTCGTGGAGCATTGTGATGACAGGGGTCATAGAGCATTTTGATGACACGGTTATGGAATATTGTGATGACCAGAATTCTGTAGCACTGTGATGAAAAGGGAATGGAGCATTGTGATTACAGGGCTCATGGATCATTGTGATGACAATTGTTCTAGAACATTGTGAAGACAGGGATCATCGAGCATAGTGATTAAACGGGCCATGGAGCATTCTGTTGAAAGGCGTCATGGGACATTGTGTTGGCAGTGGTCATGGAGCATTGTTAGAAAGGGAACATGGAGCAATTTGATTTCAGGGGCCATGAAAAATTGTGAATACATAGACCATGGAGTATTCAGATGAAAGTTGTCAAGGATCATTGTGACGAAAAGTGTCCTGGAATATTGTGATGATACGTTTCATGGAGCATTGCGATGACAAGAACCATGGCGAAATGTGAAGACACGTGTCTTGGGGCATTGTGATGACAGTGGTCATCTAGAATTGTGAAGAAAGATATCATGGAGAACTGGGATGACAGGGGCCATGGAGCATTGTGATGACAGGGTCATGGGGCATTGTGATGACACGGCCATGGAACATAATGATGACAAGAATTCTGGAGCATTGTGATAAAAAGGGCATAGACCATTGTGATTCGAGGGACCAAGGAGCATTCTGATGACAACGGCATGGAGCATTGTGATGACAAGGGACATCGAGCATTGTGATGACAGTGGTCATGAAGCATTGTGATGAATGTGGTCATGGATCATTGTGATGACAAGTGTCGTGGAGCATTGTGATGACAGGGGTCATAGAGCATTGTGATGACACGGTTATGGAATATTGTGATGACCAGAATTCTGTAGCACTGTGATGAAAAGGCAATGGAGCATTGTGATTACAGGGGTCATGGAGCATTGTGATGACAATTGTTCTAGAACATTGTGATGAGAGGGATCATGGAGCATAGTGATGAAACGGGCAATGGAGCATTGCGTTGACAGGCCTCATGGGACATTGTGCTGACAGTGGTCATGAAGCATTGTTAGAAAGGGAACATGGAGCAATTTGATTTCAGGGGCCATGAAAAATTGTGAATACATAGACCATGGAGTATTCAGATGAATGTGGTCAAGGATCATTGTGACGAAATGTGTCCTGGAATATTGTGATGACACGGTTCATGGAGCATTGCGATGACAAGGGCCATGGCGAAAGGTGAAAACAGGTGTCATGCGGCATTGTGATGACAGTGGTCATCTAGAATTGTGAAGAAAGATATCATGGAGCACTGGGATGACAGGAGCCATGGAGCATTGTGATGACAGGCGTCATGGGGCATTGTGATGACACGGGTATGGAACATTATTATGACAAGAATTCTGGAGCATTGTGATAAAAAGGTCATGGACCATTGTGAGTAGAGGGGCCAAGAAGAATTCTGATGACAACGGCATGGAGCATTGTGATGACAAGGTTCATCGAGCATTGTGATGACAGTGGTCATGAAGCATTGTGATGAATGTGGTCATGGATCATTGTGATGACAAGTGTCGTGGAGCATTGTGATGACAGGGGTCATAGAGCATTGTGATGACACGGTTATTGAATATTGTGATGACCAGAATTCTGTAGCACTGTGATGAAAAGGGAATGGAGCATTGTGATTACAGGGGTCATGGAGCATTTTGATGACAAATGTTCTAGAACATTGTGATGACAGGGATCATGAAGCATAGTGATGAAAGGGGCCATGGAGCATTGTGAGGACAGGTGTCATGGGACATTGTGTTGACAGTGTTCATGGAGCATTGTTAGAAAGGGAACATGGAGCATTTTGATTTCAGGGGCCATGAAAAATTGTAAATACATAGGCCATGGAATATTCAGATGAATGTGGTCAAGGATCATTGGGACGAAATGTGTCCTGGAATATTGTGATGACACGGTCCATGGAGCATTGCGAGGACAAGTGCCATGGCGAAATGTGAAGACAGATGTCATTCGGCATTGTGATGACACTGGTCATCTAGAATTGTGAAGAAAGATATCATGGAGCACTGGAATGACAGGGGCCATGGAGCATTGTGATGACAGGGGTCATGGGGCATTGTGATGACACGGCCAGGGAACATTATTATGACAAGAATTCTGGAGCAGTGTGATAAAAAGGTCATGGACCATTGTGATTAGAGGGGCCAAGGAGCATTCTGATGACAACGGCATGGAGCATTGTGATGACAGTGGTCATGAAGCATTGTGATGAATGTGGTCATGCATCATTGTGATGACAAGTGTCGTGGAGCATTGTGATGACAGGGGTCATAGAGCATTGTGATGACATGGTTATGGAATATTGTGATGACCAGAATTCTGTAGCACAGTGATGAAAAGGGCATGGAGCATTGTGATTACAGTGGTCATGGAGCATTGTGATGACAATTGTTCTAGAACATTGTGATGACAGGGATCATGGAGCATAGTGATGAATGCGGCATTGGAGCATTGTGTTGACAGGCGTCATGGGACATTGTGTTGACAGTGGACATGGAGCATTGTTAGAAAGGGAACATGGAGCAATTTGATTACAGGGGCCATGAAAAATTGCGAATACATACGCCATAGAGTATTCAGATGAATGTGGTCAAGGATCATTGTGACGAAAAGTGTCCTGGAATATTGTGATGACACGGTTCATGGAGCATTGCGATGACAAGGGTCATGGCGAAATGTGAAGACAGGTGTCATGGGGCATTGTGATGACAGTGGTCATATAGAATTGTGAAGAAAGATATCCTGGAGCACTGGGAAGACAGGGGCCATGGAACATTGTGATGACAGGGATCAAGGGGCATTGTGATGACACGGCCATGGAACATTATGATGACAAGTATTCTGGAGCATTGTGATAAAAAGGGCATGGACAATTGTGATTAGAGGGACCAAGGAGCATTCTGATGACAACGGCATGGAGCATTGTGATGACAAGGGTCATCGAGCTTTGTGATGATAGTGGTCATGAAGCATTGTGATGAATGTGGTCATGGATCATTGTGATGACAAGTGTCGTGGAGCATTGTGATCACAGGGGTCATAGAGCATTGTGATGACACGGTTATGGAATATTGTGATGACCAGAATTCTGTAGCACTGTGATGAAAAGGGAATGGAACATTGTGATTACAGGGGTCATGGAGCATTGTGTTGACAATTGTTCTAGAACGTTGTGATGACAGGGATCATGGACCATAGTGATGAAAGGGGCCATGGAGCATTGTGATGACAGGCGTCATGGGACATTGTGTTGACAGTGGTCATGGAGCATTGTTAGAAAGGGAACATGGAGCAATTTGATTTCAGGGGCCATGAACAATTGTGAATACATAGGCCATGGAGTATTCAGATGAATTTGGTCAAGGATCATTGTGACGAGAAGTGTCCTGGAATATTGTGATGACACGGTTCATGGAGCATTGCGATGACAAGGGCCATTGCGAAAGGTGAAGACAGGTGTCATGCGGCATTGTGATGACAGTGGTCATCTAGAATTGTGAAGAAAGATATCATGGAGCACAGGGATGACAGGGGCCATGGAGCATTGTGATGACAGGGGTCATGGGGCATTGTGATGACACGGCCATGGAACATTATGATGACAAGAATTCTGGAGCATTGTGATAAAAATGGCATGGACCATTGTGATTAGAGGGGCCAAGGAGCATTCTGATGACAACGGCATGGAGTATTTTGATGACAAGGGTCATCGAGCATTGTGATGACAGTGGTCATGAAGCATTGTGATGAATGTGGTCATGGATCATTGTGATGACAAGTGTCGTGGAACATTGTGATGACAGGGGTCATAGAGCATTGTGATGACACGGTTATGGAATATTGTGATGACCAGAATTCTGTAGCACTGTGATGAAAAGTGAATGGAGCATTGTGATTACAGGGGACATGGAGCATTGTGTTGACAATTGTTCTAGAACATTGTGATGACAGGGATCATGGAGCATAGTGATGAAAGGGGCCATGGAGCATTGTGATGACATTCGTCACGGGACATTGTGTTGACAGTGGTCATGGAGCATTGTTAGAAAAGGAACATGGAGCAATTTGATTTCAGGGGCCATGAAAAATTGCGAATACATAGGCCATGGAGTATTCAGATGAATGTGGTCAAGGATCATTGTGACGAAAAGTGTCCTGGAATATTGTGATGACACGGTTCATGGAGCATTGCGATGACAAGGGCCATGGCGAAAGGTGAAAACAGGTGTCATGCGGCATTGTGATGACAGTGGTCATCTAGAATTGTGAAGAAAGATATCATGGAGCACTGGGATGACAGGGGCCATGGAGCATTGTGATGACAGGGGTCATGGGGCATTGTGATGACACGGGCATGGAACATTATTATGACAAGAATTCTGGAGCATTGTGATAAAAAGGTCATGGACCATTGTGAGTAGAGGGGCCAAGGAGCATTCTGATGACAACGGCATGGAGCATTGTGATGACAAGGTTCATCGAGCATTGTGATGACAGTGGTCATGAAGCATTGTGATGAATGTGGTCATGCATCATTGTGATGACAAGTGTCGTGGAGCATTGTGATGACAGGGGTCATAGAGCATTGTGATGACACGGTTATGGAATATTGTGATGACCAGAATTCTGTAGCACAGTGATGAAAAGGGCATGGAGCATTGTGATTACAGTGGTCATGGAGCATTGTGATGACAATTGTTCTAGAACATTGTGATGACAGGGATCATGGAGCATAGTGATGAAAGCGGCAATGGAGCATTGTGTTGACAGGCGTCATGGGACATTGTGTTGACAGTGGACATGGAGCATTGTTAGAAAGGGAACATGGAGCAATTTGATTTCAGGGGCCATGAGAAATTGTGAATACATAGGCCATGGAGTATTCAGATGAATGTGGTCATGAATCATTGTGATGACAAGTGTCGTGGAGCATTGTGATGACAGGGGTCATAGAGCATTGTGATGACACGGTTATGGAATATTGTGATGACCAGAATTCTGTAGCACTGTGATGAAAATGGAATGGAGAATTGTGATTACAGGGGTTATGGAGCATTGTGATGACAAATGTTCTAGAATATTGTGAAGACAGGGATCATGGAGCATAGTGATGAAAGGGGCCATGGAGGATTGTGAAGACAGGCGTCATGGGACAATGTGTTGACAGTGGTCATGGAGCATTGTTAGAAAGGGAACATGGAGCAATTTGATTTCAGGGGCCATGAAAAATTGTGAATACATAGACCATGGAGTATTCAGATGAAAGTGGTCAAGGATCATTGTGACGAAAAGTGTCCTGGAATATTGTGATGACACGTTTCATGGAGCATTGCGATGACAAGAGCCATGGCGAAATGTGAAGACAGGTGTCTTGGGGCATTGTGATGACAGTGGTCATCTAGAATTGTGAAGAAAGATATCATGGAGAACTGGGATGACAGGGGCCATGGAGTGTTGTGATGACAGGGTCATGGGGCATTGTGATGACACGGCCATGGAACATAATGATGACAAGAATTCTGGAGCATTGTGATAAAAAGGGCATAGACCATTGTGATTCGAGGGACCAAGGAGCATTCTGATCACAACGGCATGGAGCATTGTGATGACAAGGGACATCGAGCATTGTGATGACAGTGGTCATGAAGCATTGTGATGAATGTGGTCATGGATCATTGTGATGACAAGTGTCGTGGAGCATTGTGATGACAGGGGTCATAGAGCATTGTGATGACACGGTTATGGAATATTGTGATGACCAGAATTCTGTAGCACTGTGATGAAAAGGGAATGGAGAATTGTGATTACAGGGGTCATGGAGCATTGTGATGACAAATGTTCTAGAATATTGTGAAGACAGGGATCATGGAGCATAGTGAAGAAAGGGGCCATGGAGGATTGTGAAGACAGGCGTCATGGGACAATGTGTTGAAAGTGGTCATGGAGCATTTTTAGAAAGGGAACATGGAGCAATTTGATTTCAGGGGCCATGAAAAATTGTGAATTCATAGGCCATGGAGTATTCAGATGAATGTGGTCAAGGATCTTTGTGACGAAAAGTGTTCTGGAATATTGTGATGACACGGTTCATGGAGCATTGCGATGACAAGGGCCATGGTGAAATGTGAAGACAGGTGTCATGGGGCTTTGTGATGACAGTGGTCATCTAGAATTGTGAAGAAAGATATCATGGAGCAGTGGGATGACAAGGGCCATGGAGCATTGTGATGACAGGGGTCATGGGGCATTGTGATGACACGGCCATGGAACATTATGATGACAAGAAATCTGGAGCATTGTGATAAAAGGGCATGGACCATTGTGATTAGAGGGGCCAAGGAGCATTCTGTTGACAACGGCATGGAGCATTGTGATGACAAGGGTCATCGAGCATTGTGATGATTGTGGTCATGAAGCATTGTGATGAATGTGGTTATGGATCATTGTGATGACAAGTGTCGTGGAGCATTGGGATGACAGGGGTCATAGAGCATTGTGATGACACGGTTATGGAATATTGTGATGACCAGAATTCTGTAGCACTGTGATGAAAAGGGAATGGAGAATTGTGATTACAGGGGTCATGGAGCATTGTGATGACAAATGTTCTAGAATATTGTGAAGACAGGGATCATGGAGCATAGTGAAGAAAGGGGCCATGGAGGATTGTGAAGACAGGCGTCATGGGACAATGTGTTGAAAGTGGTCATGGAGCATTTTTAGAAAGGGAACATGGAGCAATTTGATTTCAGGGGCCATGAAAAATTGTGAATTCATAGGCCATGGAGTATTCAGATGAATGTGGTCAAGGATCATTGTGACGACAAGTGTTCTGGAATATTGTGATGACACGGTTCATGGAGCATTGCGATGACAAGGGCCATGGTGAAATGTGAAGACAGGTGTCATGGGGCTTTGTGATGACAGTGGTCATCTAGAATTGTGAAGAAAGATATCATGGAGCAGTGGGATGACAAGGGCCATGGAGCATTGTGATGACAGGGGTCATGGGGCATTGTGATGACACGGCCATGGAACATTATGATGACAAGAAATCTGGAGCATTGTGATAAAAGGGCATGGACCATTGTGATTAGAGGTGCCAAGGAGCATTCTGATGACAACGGCATGGAGCATTGTGATGACAAGGGTCATCGAGCATTTTTCTGACAGTGGTCATGAAGCATTGTGATGAATGTGGTCATGGATCATTGTGATGAGAAGTGTCGTGGAGCATTGTGATGACAGGGGTCATAGAGCATTGTGATGACACGGTTATGGAATATTGTGATGACCAGAATTCTGTAGCACTGTGATGAAAAGGGAATGGAGCATTGTGATTACAGTGGTCATGGAGCATTGTGATGACAATTGTTCTAGAACATTGTGGAGACAGGGATCATGGAGCATAGTGATGAAAGGGGCCATGGAGCATTGTGATGACAGGCTTCATGGGACAATGTGTTGACAGTGGTCATGGAGCATTGTTAGAAAGGGAATATGGAGCAATTTGATTTCAGGGGCCATGAAAAATTGTGAATACATAGGCCATGGAGTATTCAGATGAAAGTGGTCAAGGATCATTGTGACGAAAAGTGTCCTGGAATATTGTGATGACACGGTTCATGGAGCATTGCGATGACAAGGGCCATTGTGAAATGTGAAGACAGGTGTCTTGGGGCATTGTGATATACAGTGGTCATCTAAAATTGTGAAGAAAGATATCATGGAGCACTGGGATGAAAGGGGCCATGGAGCATTGTGATGACAGGGGTCATGGGGCATTGTGATGACACGGCCATGGAACATTATGATGACAAGAATTCTGGAGCATTGTGATAAAAAGAGCATGGACCATTGTGATTAGAGGGGCCAAGGAGCATTCTGATGACAACGGCATGGAGCATTGTGATGACAAGGGTCATCGAGCATTGTGATGACAGTGGTCAGGAAGCATTGTGATGAATGCGTTTATGGATCATTGTGATGATAAGTGTCATCGAGCATTGTGATGACAGTGGTCATGAAGCATTGTGATGAATGTGGTCATGGATCATTGTGATGACAAGTATCGTGGAACATTGTGATGACAGTGGTCATAGAACATTGTGATGACACGGTTATGGAATATTGTGATGACCAGAATTCTGTAGCACTGTGATGAAAAGGGAATGGAGCATTGTGATTACAGGGGACATGGAGCATTGTGTTGACAATTGTTCTAGAATATTGTGATGACAGGGATCATGGAGCATAGTGATGAAAGGGGCCATGGAGCATTGTGATGACAGGCGTCATGGGACATTGTGTTGACAGTGGTCATGGAGCATTGTTAGAAAGGGAACATGGAGCAATTTGATTTCAGGGGCCATGAACAATTGTGAATACATAGGCCATGGAGTATTCAGATGAATGTGGTCAAGGATCATTGTGACAAAAAGTGTCGTGGAATATTGTGATGACACGGTTCATGGAGCATTGCGATGATAAGGGCCATGGCGAAATGTGAAGACAGGTGTCATGGGGCATTGTGATGACAGTGGTCCTCTAGAATTGTGAAGAAAGATATCATGGAGCACTGGGATGACAGGGGCCATGGAGCATTGTGATGACAGGGGTCATGTGGCTTTGTGATGACACGGCAATGGAGCATTATGATGACAAGAATTCTGGAGCATTGTGATAAAATGGGCATGGACCATTGAGATTAGAGGGGCCAAGGAGCATTCTGATCACAACGGCATGGAGCATTGTGATGACAAGGGTCATCGAGCATTGTGATGACAGTGGTCATGAAGCATTGTGATGAATATGGTCATGCATCATTGTGATGACAAGTGTCGTGGAGTATTGTGATGACAGGGGTCATAGAGCATTGTGATGACACGGTTATGGAATATTGTGATGACCAGAATTCTGTACCACAGTGATGAAAAGGGAATGGACCATTGTGATTACAGGGGTCATGGAGCATTGTGATGACAATTGTTCTAGAACATTGTGATGACAGGGATCATGGAGCATAGTGATGAAACGGGCAATGGAGCATTGTTTTGACAGGCGTCATGGGACATTGCGTTGACAGTGGTCATGGAGCATTGTTAGAAAGGGAACATGGAGCAATTTGATTTCAGAGGCCATGAAAAATTGCGAATACATACGCCATGGAGTATTCAGATGAATGTGGTCAAGGATCATTGTGACGAAAAGTGTCCTGGAATATTGTGATGACACGGTTCATGGAGCATTGCGATGACAAGGGCCGTGGTGAAATGTGAAGACAGGTGTCATGGGGCATTGTGATGACAGTGGTCATCTAGAATTGTGAAGAAACATATCATGGAGCACTGGGATGACTTGGGCCATGGAGCATTGTGATGACAGGGGTCATGGGACAATGTGTTGACAGTGGTCATGGAGCATTGTTAGAAAGGGAACATGGAGCAATTTGATTTCAGGGGCCATGAGAAATTGTGAATACATAGGCCATGGAGTATTCAGATGAATGTGGTCATGAATCATTGTGATGACAAGTGTCGTGGAGCATTGTGATGACAGGGGTCATGGGGCATTGTGATGACACGGCCATGGAACATTATGATGACAAGAAATCTGGAGCATTGTGATAAAAGGGCATGGACCATTGTGATTAGAGGGGCCAAGGAGCATTCTGATGACAACGGCATGGAGCATTGTGATGACAAGGGTCATCGAGCATTGTGATGATTGTGGTCATGAAGCATTGTGATGAATGTGGTTATGGATCATTGTGATGACAAGTGTCGTGGAGCATTGGGATGACAGGGGTCATAGAGCATTGTGATGACACGGTTATGGAATATTGTGATGACCAGAATTCTGTAGCACTGTGATGAAAAGGGAATGGAGAATTGTGATTACAGGGGTCATGGAGCATTGTGATGACAAATGTTCTAGAATATTGTGAAGACAGGGATTATGGAGCATAGTGATGAAAGGGGCCATGGAGGATTGTGAAGACAGGCGTCATGGGACAATGTGTTGACAGTGGTCATGGAGCATTTTTAGAAAGGGAACATGGAGAAATTTGATTTCAGGGGCCATGAAAAATTGTGAATTCATAGGCCATGGAGTATTGAGATGAATGTGGTCAAGGATCATTGTGACGACAAGTGTCCTGGAATATTGTGATGACACGGTTCATGGAGCATTGCGATGACAAGGGCCATGGCGAAATGTGAAAACAGGTGACATGGGGCTTTGTGATGACAGTGGTCATCTAGAATTGTGAAGAAAGATATCATGGAGCAGTGGGATGACAGGGGCCATGGAGCATTGTGATGACAGGGGTCATGGGGCATTGTGATGCCATGGCCATGGAACATTATGATGACAAAAAGTCTGGAGCATTGTGATAAAAAGGGCATGGACCATTGTGATTAGAGGGGCCAAGGAGCATTCTGATGACAACGGCATGGAGCATTGTGATGACAAGGGTCATCGAGCATTGTGCTGACAGTGGTCATGAAGCATTGTGATGAATGTGGTCATGGATCATTGTGATGAGAAGTGTCGTGGAGCATTGTGATGACAGGGGTCATAGAGCATTGTGATGACACGGTTATGGAATATTGTGATGACCAGAATTCTGTAGCACTGTGATGAAAAGGGAATGGAGCATTGTGATTACAGTGGTCATGGAGCATTGTGATGACAATTGTTCTAGAACATTGTGAAGACAGGGATCATGGAGCATAGTGATGAAAGGGGCCATGGAGCATTGTGATGACAGGCGTCATGGGACAATGTGTTGACAGTGGTCATGGAGCATTGTTAGAAAGGGAATATGGAGCAATTTGATTTCAGGTGCCATGAAAAATTGTGAATACATAGGCCATGGAGTATTCAGATGAAAGTGGTCAAGGATCATTGTGACGAAAAGTGTCCTGGAATATTGTGATGACACGGTTCATGGAGCATTGCGATGACAAGGGCCATTGCGAAATGTGAAGACAGGTGTCTTGGGGCATTGTGATGACAGTGGTCATCTAAAATTGTGAAGAAAGATATCATGGAGCACTGGGATGAAAGGGGCCATGGAGCATTGTGATGACAGGGGTCATGGGGCATTGTGATGACACGGCCATGGAACATTATGATGACAAGAATTCTGGAGCATTGTGATAAAAAGAGCATGGACCATTGTGATTAGAGGGGCCAAGGAGCATTCTGATGACAACGGCATGGAGCATTGTGATGACAAGGGTCATCGAGCATTGTGATGACAGTGGTCAGGAAGCATTGTGATGAATGCGGTTATGGATCATTGTGATGATAAGTGTCATCGAGCATTGTGATGACAGTGGTCATGAAGCATTGTGATGAATGTGGTCATGGATCATTGTGATGACAAGTATCGTGGAACATTGTGATGACAGTGGTCATAGAACATTGTGATGACACGGTTATGGAATATTGTGATGACCAGAATTCTGTAGCACTGTGATGAAAAGGGAATGGAGCATTGTGATTACAGGGGACATGGAGCATTGTGTTGACAATTGTTCTAGAATATTGTGATGACAGGGATCATGGAGCATAGTGATGAAAGGGGCCATGGAGCATTGTGATGACAGGCGTCATGGGACATTGTTTGACAGTGGTCATGGAGCATTGTTAGAAAGGGAACATGGAGCAATTTGATTTCAGGGGCCATGAACAATTGTGAATACATAGGCCATGGAGTATTCAGATGAATGTGGTCAAGGATCATTGTGACAAAAAGTGTCGTGGAATATTGTGATGACACGGTTCATGGAGCATTGCGATGATAAGGGCCATGGCGAAATGTGAAGACAGGTGTCATGGGGCATTGTGATGACAGTGGTCCTCTAGAATTGTGAAGAAAGATATCATGGAGCACTGGGATGACAGGGGCCATGGAGCATTGTGATGACAGGGGTCATGTGGCTTTGTGATGACACGGCAATGGAGCATTATGATGACAAGAATTCTGGAGCATTGTGATAAAATGGGCATGGACCATTGAGATTAGAGGGGCCAAGGAGCATTCTGATCACAACGGCATGGAGCATTGTGATGACAAGGGTCATCGAGCATTGTGATGACAGTGGTCATGAAGCATTGTGATGAATATGGTCATGCATCATTGTGATGACAAGTGTCGTGGAGTATTGTGATGACAGGGGTCATAGAGCATTGTGATGACACGGTTATGGAATATTGTGATGACCAGAATTCTGTACCACAGTGATGAAAAGGGAATGGACCATTGTGATTACAGGGGTCATGGAGCATTGTGATGACAATTGTTCTAGAACATTGTGATGACAGGGATCATGGAGCATAGTGATGAAACGGGCAATGGAGCATTGTGTTGACAGGTGTCATGGGACATTGAGTTGACAGTGGTCATGGAGCATTGTTAGAAAGGGAACATGGAGCAATTTGATTTCAGGGGCCATGAAAAATTGCGAATACATACGCCATGGAGTATTCAGATGAATGTGGTCAAGGATCATTGTGACGAAAAGTGTCTTGGAATATTGTGATGACACGGTTCATGGAGCATTGCGATGACAAGGGCCGTGGTGAAATGTGAAGACAGGTGTCATGGGGCATTGTGATGACAGTTGTCATCTAGAATTGTGAAGAAACATATCATGGAGCACTGGGATGACTTGGGCCATGGAGCATTGTGATGACAGGGGTCATGGGGCATTGTGATGACACGGCCATTGAACATTATGATGACAAGAATTCTGGAGGATTGTGATAAAAAGGGCATGGACCATTGTGATTAGAGGGGTCAAGGAGCATTCTGATGACAACGGCATGGAGTATTGTGATGACAAGGGTCATCGAGCATTGTGATGACAGTGGTCATGAAGCATTGTGATGAATGTGGTCATGGATCATTGTGATGACAAGTATCGTGGAACATTGTGATGACAGGGGTCATAGAGCATTGTGATGACACGGTTATGGAATATTGTGATGACCAGAATTCTGTAGCACTGTGATGAAAAGGGATTGGAGCATTTTGATTACAGGGGACATGGAGCATTGTGTTGACAATTGTTCTAGAACATTGTGATGACAGGGATCATGAAGCATAGTGATGTAAGGGGCCATGGAGCATTGTGATGACAGGCGTCATGGGACATTGTGTTGACAGTGGTCATAGAGCATTGTTAGAAATGGAACATGGAGCAATTTGATTTCAGGGGCCATGAAAAATTGCGAATACATAGGCCATGGAGTATTCAGATGAATGTGGTCAAGGATCATTGTGACGAAAAGTGTCTTGGAATATTGTGATGACACGGTTCATGGAGCTTTGTGATGACAAGGGCAATGGCGAAATGTGAAGACAGGTGTCATGGGGCATTGTGATGACAGTGGTCATTTAGAATTGTGAAGAAAGATATCATGGAGCACTGGGATGATAGGGTACATGGAACATTGTGATGACAGAGGTCATGGGGCATTGTGATGACACGGCCATGGAACATTATGATGACAAGAATTCTGGAGCATTGTGATAAAAAGGGCATGGACCATTGTGATTAGAGTGGCAAGGAGCATTGTGATGAGAGTGGTCATGAAGCATTGTGATGAATGTGGTCATGGATCATTGTGATGACAAGTGTCGTGGAGCATTGTGATGACACGGTTATTGAATATTGTGATGACCAGAATTCTGTAGCACTGTGATGAAAAGGGAATGGAGCACTGTGATTACAGGGGTCATGGAGCATTGTGATGACAAATGTTCTAGGACATTTTGATGACAGGGATCATGGAGCATAGAGCTGAAAGGGGCCATGGAGCATTGTGATGACAGGCGTCATGGGACATTGTGTTGACTGTGGTCATGGAACATTGTTAGAAAGGGAACATGGAGCATTTTGATTTCAGGGGCCATGAAAAATTGTGAATACATAGGCCATGGAATATTCAGATGAATGTGGTCAAGGATCATTGGGACGAAATGTGTCCTGGAATATTGTGATGACACGGTTCATGGAGCATTGCGAGGACAAGGGCCATGGTGAAATGTGAAGACAGGTGTCATCGGGCATTGTGATGACAGTGGTCATCTAGAATTGTGAAGAAAGATATCATGGAGCACTGGGAAGACAGGGGCCATGGAATATTGTGATGACAGGGGTCATGGGGCATTGTGATGGCACGGCCATGGAACATTATGATGACAAGAATTCTGGAGCATTGTGATAAAAAGGGCATGGGCCATTGTGATTAGAGGGGCCAAGGAGCATTCTGATGACAACGGCATGGAGCATTGTGATGACAAGGGTCATCGACCTTTGTGATGATAGTGGTCATGAAGCATTGTGATGAAACTGGTCATGGATCATTGTGATGACAAGTGTCGTGGAGCATTGTGATGACAGGGGTCATAGAGCATTGTGATGACACGGTTATGGAATATTGTGATGACCAGAATTCTGTAGCACTGTGATGAAAAGGGAATGGAACATTGTGATTACAGGGGTCATGGAGCATTGTGTTGACAATTGTTCTAGAACGTTGTGATGACAGGGATCATGGAGCATAGTGATGAAAGGGGCCATGGAGCATTGTGATGACAGGCGTCAGGGGACATTGTGTTGACAGTGGTCATGGAGCATTGTTAGAAAGGGAACATGGAGCAATTTGATTTCAGGGGCCATGAACAATTGTGAATACATAGGCCATGGAGTATTCAGATGAATGTGGTCAAGGATCATTGTGACGAAAAGTGTCCTGGAATATTATGATGACACCGTTCATGGAGAATTGCGATGACAAGGGCCATGGCGAAAGGTAAAGACAGGTGTCATGCGGCATTGTGATGACAGTGGTCATCTAGAATTGTGAAGAAAGATATCATGGAGCACTGGGATGATAGGGGCCATGGAACATTGTGATGACAGGGGTCATGGGGCATTTTGATGACACGGCCATGGAACATTATGATGACAAGAATTCTGGAGCATTGTGATAAAAAGGTCATGGACCATTGTGATTAGAGGGGCCAAGGAGCATTCTGATGACAACGGCATGGAGCATTGTGATGACAGTGGTCATGAAGCATTGTGATGAATGTGGTCATGCATCATTGTGATGACAAGTGTCGTGGAGCATTGTGATGACAGGGTCATAGAGCATTGTCATGACACGGTTATGGGATATTGTGATGACCAGAATTCTGTAGCACAGTGATGAAAAGGGCATGGAGCATTGTGATTACAGTGGTCATGGAGCATTGTGATGAAAATTGTTCTAGAACATTGTGATGACAGGGATCATGGAGCATAGTGATGACAGGGGCAATGGAGCATTGTGTTGACAGGCGTCATGGGACATTGTGTTGACAGTAGACATGGAGCATTGTTAGAAAGGGAACATGGAGCAATTTGATTTCAGGGGCCATGAAAAATTGCGAATACATACGCCATGGAGTATTCAGATGAATGTGGTCAAGGATCATTGTGACAAAAAGTGTCCTGGAATATTGTGATGACACGGTTCATGGAGCATTGCGATGACAAGGGCCATGGCGAAATGTGAAGACAGGTGTCATGGGGCATTGTGATGACAGTGGTCATCTAGAATTGTGAAGAAAGATATCATGGAGCACTGGGATGACAGGGGCCATGGAGCATTGTGATGACAGTGGTCATGGGGCATTGTGATGACACGGCCATGGAACATTATGATGACAAGAATTCTGGAGCATTGTGATAAATAGGGCATGGACCATTGTGATTAGAGGGGCCAAGGAGCATTCTGATGACAACGGCATGGAGCATTGTGATGACAAGGGTCATCGAGCATTGTGATGACAGTGGTCATGAAGCATTGTGATGAATGTGGTCATGCATCATTGTGATGACAAGTGTCGTGGAGCATTGTGATGACAGGGGTCATAGAGCATTGTGATGTCACGGTTATGGAATATTGTGATGACCAGAATTCTGTAGCACTGTGATGAAAAGGGAATGGAGCATTGTGATTACAGGGGTCATGGAGCATTGTGATGACAATTGTTCTAGAACATTGTGATGACAGGGATCATGGAACATAGTGATGAAAGGGGCCATGGAGCATTGTGATGACAGGCGTCATGGGACATTGTGTTGACAGTGGTCATGGAGCATTGTTAGAAAGGGAACATGGAGCAATTTGATTTCAGGGGCCATGAACAATTGTGAATACATAGGCCATGGAGTATTCAGATGAATGTGGTCAAGGATCATTGTGACGAAAAGTGTCTTGGAATATTGTGATGACACGGTTCATGGAGCATTGCGATGACAAGGGCAATGGCCAAATGTGAAGACAGGTGTCATGGGGCATTGTGATGACAGTGGTTATCTAGAATTGTGAAGAAAGATATCATGGAGCACTGGGATGATAGGGGACATGGAACATTGTGATGACAGGGGTCATGGGGCATTGTGATGACACAGTCATGGAACATTATGATGACATGAATTCTGGAGCATTGTGATAAAAAGGGCATGGACCATTGTGATTAGAGGGGCCAAGGAGCATTCTGATGACAACGGCATGGAGCATTGTGATGACAAGGGTCATCGAGCATTGTGATGACAGTGGTCATGAAGCATTGTGATGAATGTGGTCATGGATCATTGTGATGACAAGTGTCGTGGAGCATTGTGATGACAGGGGTCATAGAGCATTGTGATGACACGGGTATGGAATATTGTGATGACCAGAATTCGGTAGCACAGTGATGAAAAGGGAATGGAGCATTGTGATTACAGGGGTCATGGAGCATTGTGATGACATTTGTTCTAGAACATTGTGATGACAGGGATCATGGAGCACAGTGATGAAAGGGGCCATGGAGCATTGTGATGACAGGCGTCATGGGACATTGTTTTGACAGTGGTCATGGAGCATAGTTAGAAAGGGAACATGGAGCAATTTGATTTCAGGGGCCATGAAAAATTGCGAATACATAGGCCATGGAGTATTCAGATGAATGTGGTCAAGGATCATTGTGACGAAAAGTGTCCTGGAATATTGTGATGACACGGTTCATGGAGCATTGCGATGACAAGGGCCATGGTGAAATGTGAAGACAGGTGTCATGGGGCATTGTGATGACAGTGGTCATCTAGAATTGTGAAGAAAGATATCATGGAGCACTGGGATGACAGGGGCCATGGAGCATTGTGATGACAGGGGTCATGGGGCATTGTGATGACACGGCCATGGAACATTATGATGACAAGAATTCTGGAGCATTGTGATAAAATGGGCATGGACCATTGAGATTAGAGGGGCCAAGGAGCATTCTGATGACAACGGCATGGAGCATTGTGATGACAAAGGCCATCGAGCTTTGTGATGACAGTGGTCATGAAGCATTGTGATGAAAGTGGTCATGGATCATTGTGATGACAAGTGTCGTGGAGCATTGTGATGACAGGGGTCATAGAGCATTGTGATGACACGGTTATGGAATATTGTGATGACCAGAATTCTATAGCACTGTGATGAAAAGGGAATGGAGCATTGTGATTACAGGGGTCATGGTGCATTGTGTTGACAATTGTTCTAGATCATTGTGATGACAGGGATCATGGGGCATAGTGATGAAAGGGGCCATGGAGCATTGGGATGACAGGCGTCATGGGACATTGTGTTGACAGTGGTAATGGAGCATTGTTAGAAAGGGAACGTGGAGCAATTAGATTTCAGGGGCCATGAAAAATTGTGAATACATAGGCCATGGAGTATTCAGACGAATGTGGTCAAGGATCATTGTGACGAAAAGTGTACTGGAATATTGTGATGACACGGTTCATGGAGCATTGCGATGACAAGGGCCATGGCGAAATGTGAAGACAGGTGTCATGGGCCATTGTGATGACAGGGGTCATGGGGCATTGTGATGACACGGCCATAGAACATTATGATGACAAGTATTCTGGAGCATTGTGATAAAAATGGCATGGACCATTGTGATTAGAGGGGCCAAGGAGCATTCTGATGACAACGGCATGGAGCATTGTGATGACAAGGGTCATCGAGCATTGTGATGACAGTGGTCATGAAGCATTGTGATGAATGTGGTCATGGATCATTGTGATGACATGTGTCGTGGAGCATTGTGATGACAGGGGTCATAGAGCATTGTGATGACACGGTTATGGAATATTGTGATGACCAGAATTCTGTAGCACTGTGATGAAAAGGGAATGGAGAATTGTGATTACAGGGGACATGGAGCATTGTGTTGACAATTGTTCTAGAACGTTGTGATGACAGGGATCATGGAGCATAGTGATTCAACGGGCAATGGAGCATTGTGTTGACAGGCATCATGGGACATTGTGTTGACAGTGGTCATGGAGCATTGTTAGAAAGGGAACATGGAGCAATTTGATTTCAGGGGCCATGAAAAATTGCGAATACATAGGCCATGGAGTATTCAGATGAATGTGGTCAAGGATCATTGTGACGAAATGTGTCCTGGAATATTGTGATGACACGGTTCATGGAGCATTGCGATGAAAAGGGCAATGGCGAAATGTGAAGACAGGTGTCATGGGGCATTGTGATGACAGTGGTCATCTAGAATTGTGAAGAAAGATATCATGGAGCACTGGGATGATAGGGGACATGGAACATTGTGATGACAGGGGTCATGGGGCATTGTGATGACACGGCTATGGAACATTATGATGACAATATTTCTGGAGCATTGTGATAAAAAGGGCATGCAGCATTGTGATTAGAGGGGCCAAGGAGCATTCTGATGACAACGGCATGGAGCATTGTGATGACAAGGGTCATCGAGCATTGTGATGACAGTGGTCATGAAGCATTGTGATGAATGTGGTCATGGATCATTGTGATGACAAGTGTCGTGGAGCATTGTGATGACAGGGGTCATAGAGCATTGTGATGACACGGTTATGGAATATTGTGATGACCAGAATTCTGTAGCACTGTGATGAAAAGGGAATGGAGCATTGTGATTACAGGGGTCATGGAACATTGTGATGACAATTGTTCTAGAACATTGTGATGACAGGGATCATGGAGCATAGTGATGAAAGGGGCCATGGAGCATTGTGATGACAGGCGTCATGGGACATTGTGTTGACAGTGGTCGTGGAGCATTGTTAGAAAGGGAACATGGAGCATTTTGATTTCAGGGGCCATGAAAAATTGTGAATACATAGACCATGGAGTATTCAGATGAATGTGGTCATGGATCATTGGGACGAAATGTGTCCTGGAATATTGTGATGACACGGTTCATGGAGCATTGCGATGACAAGGGCCATCGTGAAATGTGAAGAAAGGTGTCATGGGGCATTGTGATGACAGTGGTCATCTAGAATTGTGAAGAAAGATATCATGGAGCACTGGGATGACAGGGGCCATGGAGCATTGTGATGACAGGGGTCATGGGGCATTGTGATGACACGGCCATGGAACATTATGATGACAAGAATTCTGGAGCATTGTGATAAAAAGGGCATGGACCATTGTGATTAGAGGGGCCAAGGAGCATTCTGATGACAATGGCATGGAGCATTGTGATGACAAGGGTTATCGAGCATTGTGATGACAGGGGTCATGTAGCATTGTGATGAATGTGGTCATGGATCATTGTGATGACAAGTGTCGTGGAGCATTGTGATGACAGGGGTCATAGAACATTGTGATGACACGGTTATGGAATATTGTGATGACCAGAATTCTGTAGCACTGTGATGAAAAGGGAATGGAGCACTGTGATTACAGGGGTCATGGACCATTGTGACGACAATTGTTCTAGAACATTGTGATGACAGGGATCATGGAGCATAGTGATGAAAGGGGCCATGGAGCATTGTGATGACAGGCATCATGGGACATTGTGTGGACAGTGGTCATGGAGCATTGTTAGAAAGAGAACATGGAGAAATTTAATTTCTGGGGCCAATGAAAATTGTGAATACATAGGCCATGGAGTATTCAGATGAATGTGGTCAAGGATCATTGGGACGAAAAGTGTCCTGGAATATTGTGATGACACGGTTCATGGAGCATTGCGATGAGAAGGGCCATGGCGAAATGTGAAGACAGGTGTCATGGGGCATTGTGATGACAGTGGTCCTCTAGAATTGTGAAAAAAGATATCATGGAGCACTGGGATGACAGGGACCATGGAGCATTGAGATGACAGGGGTCATGGGGCATTGTGATGACACGGCCATGTAACATTATGATGACAAGAATTCTGGAGCATTGTGATAAAATGGGCATGGACCATTGTGATTAGAGGGGCCAAGGAGCATTCTGATCACATCGGCATGGAGCATTGTGATGACAAGGGTCATCGAGCATTGTGATGACAGTGGTCATGAAGCATTGTGATGAATGTGGTCATGCATCATTGTGATGACAAGTGTCGTGGAGCATTGTGATGACCGGGGTCATAGAGCATTGTGATGACACGGTTATGGAATATTGTGATGACCAGAATTCTGTACCACAGTGATGAAAAGGGCATGGAGCATTGTGATTACAGGGGTCATGGAGCATTGTGATGACAATTGTTCTAGAACTTTGTAATGACAGGGATCATGGAGCATAGTGATGACAGGGGCAATGGAGTATTGTGTTGACAGGCGTCATGGGACATTGTGTTGACAGTGGTCATGGAGCATTGTTTTGAAAGGGAACATGGAGCAATTTGATTTCAGGGGCCATGAAAAATTGTGAATACATAGGCCATGGAGTATTCAGATGAATGTGGTCAAGGATCATTGTGACGAAATGTGTCCTGGAATATTGTGATGACACGGTTCATGGAGCATTGCGATGACAAGGGCAATGGCGAAATGTGAAGACAGGTGTCATGGGGCATTGTGATGACAGTGGTCATGAAGCATTGTGATGAATGTGGTCATGGATCATTGTGATGACAAGTGTCGTCGAGCATTGTGATGACAGGGGTCATAGAGCATTGTGATGACACGGTTATGGAATATTGTGATGACCAGAATTCTGTAGCACTGTGATGAAAAGGGAATGGAGCATTGTGATTACAGGGGTCATGGAGCATTGTGATGACAAATGTTCTAGAACATTGTGATGACAGGGATCATGGAGCATAGTGATTAAAGGGGCCATGGAGCATAGTGATGACAGGCGTCATGGGACATTGTGTTGACAGTGGTCATGGAGCATTGTTAGAAATGGAACATGGAGCAATTTGATTTCAGGGGCCATGAAAAATTGCGAATACATAGGCCATGGAGTATTCAGATGAATGTGGTCAAGGATCATTGTGACGAAAAGTGTCTTGGAATATTGTGATGACACGGTTCATGGAGCATTGCGATGACAAGGGCAATGGCGAAATGTGAAGACAGGTGTCATGGGGCATTGTGATGACTGTGGTCATTTAGAATTGTGAAGAAAGATATCATGGATCACTGGGATGATAGGGTACATGGAACATTGTGATGACAGGGGTCATGGGGCATTGTGATGACACGGCCATGGAACATTATGATGACAAGAATTCTGGAGCATTGTGATAAAAAGGGCATGGACCATTGTGATTAGAGGGGCAAGGAGCAGTGTGATGACAGTGGACATGAAGCATTGTGATGAATGTGGTCATGGATCATTGTGATGACAAGTGTCGTGGAGCATTGTGATGACAGGTGTCATAGAACATTGTGATGACACGGTTATGGAATATTGTGATGACCAGAATTCTGTAGCACTGTGATGAAAAGGGAATGGAGCACTGTGATTACAGGGGTCATGGAGCATTGTGATGACAATTGTTCTAGAACATTGTGATGACAGGGATCATGGAGCATAGTGATGAAAGGGGCCATGGAGCATTGTGATGACAGGCATCATGGGACATTGTGTGGACAGTGGTCATGGAGCATTGTTAGAAAGAGAACATGGAGAAATTTAATTTCTGGGGCCAATGAAAATTGTGAATACATAGGCCATGGAGTATTCAGATGAATGTGGTCAAGGATCATTGGGACGAAAAGTGTCCTGGAATATTGTGATGACACGGTTCATGGAGCATTGCGATGAGAAGGGCCATGGCGAAATGTGAAGACAGGTGTCATGGGGCATTGTGATGACAGTGGTCCTCTAGAATTGTGAAAAAAGATATCATGGAGCACTGGGATGACAGGGACCATGGAGCATTGAGATGACAGGGGTCATGGGGCATTGTGATGACACGGCCATGGAACATTATGATGACAAGAATTCCGGAGCATTGTGATAAAATGGGCATGGACCATTGTGATTAGAGGGGCCAAGGAGCATTCTGATCACATCGGCATGGAGCATTGTGATGACAAGGGTCATCGAGCATTGTGATGACAGTGGTCATGAAGCATTGTGATGAATGTGGTCATGCATCATTGTGATGACAAGTGTCGTGGAGCATTGTGATGACAGGGGTCATAGAGCATTGTGATGACACGGTTATGGAATATTGTGATGACCAGAATTCTGTACCACAGTGATGAAAATGGCATGGAGCATTGTGATTACAGGGGTCATGGAGCATTGTGATGAAAATTGTTCTAGAACTTTGTAATGACAGGGATCATGGAGCATAGTGATGACAGGGGCAATGGAGTATTGTGTTGACAGGCGTCATGGGACATTGTGTTGACAGTGGTCATGGAGCATTGTTTTGAAAGGGAACAAGGAGCAATTTGATTTCAGGGGCCATGAAAAATTGCGAATACATACGCCATGGAGTATTCAGATGAATGTGGTCAAGGATCATTGTGACGAAAAGTGTCCTGGAATATTGTGATGACACGGTTCATGGAGCATTGCCATGACAATGGCCATGGCGAAATGTGAAGACAGGTGTCATGGGGCTTTGTGATGACAGTGGTCATCTAGAATTGTGAAGAAAGATATCATGGAGCAGTGGGATGACAGGGGACATGGAGCATTGTGATGACAGGGGTCATGGGGCATTTTAATGACACGGCCATGGAACATTATGATGACAAGAATTCTGGAGCATTGTGATAAAAAGGGCATAGACCATTGTGATTAGAGGGGCCAAGGAGCATTCTGATGACAACGGCATGGAGCATTGTGATGACAAGTGTCATCGAGCATTGTGATGACAGTGGTCATGAAGCAGTGTGATGAATGTGGGCATGGATCATTGTGATGACAAGTGTCGTGGAGCATTGTGATGACACGGTTATTGAATATTGTGATGACCAGAATTCTGTAGCACTGTGATGAAAAGGGAATGGAGCATTGTGATTACAGGGGTCATGGAGCATTGTGATGACAAATGTTCTAGAACATTTTGTTGACAGGGATCATGGAGCATAGTGCTGAAAGGGGCCATGGAGCATTGTGATGACAGGCGTCATGGGACATTGTGTTGACTGTGGTCATGGAGCATTGTTAGAAAGGGAACATGGAGCATTTTGATTTCAGGGGCCATGAAAAATTGTGAATACATAGGCCGTGGAATATTCAGATGAATGTGGTCAAGGATCATTGGGACGAAATGTGCCCTGGAATATTGTGATGACACGGTTCATGGAGCATTGCGAGGACAAGGGCCATGGCGAAATATGAAGACATGTGTCATCGGGCATTGTGATGACAGTGGTCATCTAGAAATGTGAAGAAAGATATCATGGAACACTGGGAAGACAGGGGCCATGGAATATTGTGATGACAGGGGTCATGGGGCATTGTGATGACACGGCCATGGAACATTATGATGACAAGAATTCTGCAGCATTGTGATAAAAAGGGCATGGACCATTGTGATTAGAGGGGCCAAGGAGCATTCTGATGACAACGGCATGGAGCATTTTGATGACAAGGGTCATCGAGCTTTGTGATGATAGTGGTCATGAAGCATTGTGATGAATGTGGTCATGGATCATTGCGATGACAAGTGTCGTGGAGCATTGTGATGACAGGGGTCATAGAGCATTGTGATGACACGGTTATGGAATATTGTGATGACCAGAATTCTGTAGCACTGTGATGAAAAGGGAATGGAACATTGTGATTACAGGGGTCATGGAGCATTTTGTTGACAATTGTTCTAGAACGTTGTGATGACAGGGATCATGGAGCATAGTGATGAAAGGGGCCATGGAGCATTGTGATGACAGGCGTCATGGGACATTGTGTTGACAGTGGTCATGGAGCATTGTTAGAAAGGGAACATGGAGCAATTTGATTTCAGCGGCCATGAACAATTGTGAATACATAGGCCATGGAGTATTCAGATGAATGTGGTCAAGGATCATTGTGACGAAAAGTGTCCTGGAATATTATGATGACACCGTTCATGGAGAATTGCGATGACAAGGGCCATGGCGAAAGGTAAAGACAGGTGTCATGCGGCATTGTGATGACAGTGGTCATCTAGAATTGTGAAGAAAGATATCGTGGAGCACTGGGTTGACAGGGGCCTTGGAGCATTGTGATGACAGGGGTCATGGGGCATTGTGATGACACGGCCATGGAACATTATGATGACAAGAATTCTGGAGCATTGTGATAAAAAGGTCATGGACCATTGTGATTA
This sequence comes from Eschrichtius robustus, assembly GCF_028021215.1. Classification (NCBI taxonomy): domain Eukaryota; kingdom Metazoa; phylum Chordata; class Mammalia; order Artiodactyla; family Eschrichtiidae; genus Eschrichtius; species Eschrichtius robustus. Next base: position 2,196,687 of record NW_027175249.1, on the reverse strand, counting down.
GAGGGGCCAAGGAGCATTCTGATGACAACGGCATGGAGCATTGTGATGACAAGGGTCATTGAGCATTGTGATGACAGTGGTCATGAAGCATTGTGATGAATGTTGTCATGCATCATTGTGATGACAACTGTCGTGGAGCATTGTGATGACAGGGGTCATAGACCATTGTGATGACACGGTTATGGAATATTGTGATGACCAGAATTCTATAGCACAGTGATGAAAAGGCATGGAACATTGTGATTACAGGGGTTATGGAGCATTGTGATGAAAATTGTTATAGAACATTGTGATGACAGGGATCATGGAGCCTAGTGATGACAGGGGCAATGGAGCATTGTGTTGACAGGCGTCATGGGACATTGTGTTGACAGTGGTCATGGAGCATTGTTTTGAAAGGGAACATGGAGCAATTTGATTTCAGGGGCCATGAAAAATTGCGAATACATACGCCATGGAGTATTCAGATGAATGTTGTCAAGGATCATTGTGACGAAAATTGTCCTAGAATATTGTGATGACACGGTTCATGGAGCATTGCGATGACAAGGGCCATGGCGAAATGTGAAGACAGGTGTCATGGGGCATTGTGATGACAGTGGTCATCTAGAATTGTGAAGAAAGATATCATGGAGCACTGGGATGATAGGGGCCATGGAACATTGTGATGACACGGGTCATGGGGCATTTTGATGACACGGCCATGGAACATTATGATGACAAGAATTCTGGAGCATTGTGATAAAAAGGTCATGGACCATTGTGATTAGAGGGGCCAAGGAGAATACTGATGACAACGGCATGGAGCATTGTGATGACAGTGGTCATGAAGCATTGTGATGAATGTGGTCATGCATCATTGTGATGACAAGTGTCGTGGAGCATTGTGATGACAGGGGCCATAGAGCATTGTGATGACACGGTTATGGAATATTGTGATGACCAGAATTCTGTAGCACTGTGATGAAAAGGGAATGGAGCATTGTGATTACTGGGGTCATTGATCATTGTGATGACAATTGTTCTAGAACATTGTGAAGACAGGGATCATCGAGCATAGTGATTAAAGGGGCCATGGAGCATTGTGATGACAGGCGTCATGGGACATTGTGTTGGCAGTGGTCATGGAGCATTGTTAGAAAGGGAACATGGAGCAATTTGATTTCAGGGGCCATGAAAAATGGCGAACACATAGGCCATAGAGTATTCAGATGAATGTGGTCAAGGATCATTGTTACGAAAAGTGTCCTGGAATATTGTGATGACACGGTTCATGGAGCATTGCGATGACAAGGGCCATGGTGAAATGTGAAGACAGGTGTCATGCGGCATTGTGATGACAGTGGTCATCTAGAATTGTGAAGAAAGATATCATGGAGCACTGGGATGACTTGGGCCATGGAGCATTGTGATGACAGGGGTCATGGGGCATTGTGATGACACGGCCATGGATCATTATGATGACAAGAATTCTGGAGCATTGTGATAAAAAGGGCATGGACCATTGTGATTAGAGGGGCAAGGAGCAGTGTGATGACAGTGGTCATGAAGCATTGTGATGAATGTGGTCATGGATCATTGTGATGACAAGTGTCGTGGAGCATTGTGATGACAGGTGTCATAGAACATTGTGATGACACGGTTATGGAATATTGTGATGACCAGAATTCTGTAGCACTGTGATGAAAAGGGAATGGAGCACTGTGATTACAGGGGTCATGGAGCATTGTGATGACAATTGTTCTAGAACATTGTGAGGACAGGGATCATGGATCATAGTGATGAAAGGGGCCATGGAGCATTGTGATGACAGGCGTCATGGGACATTGTGGGGACAGTGGTCATGGAGCATTGTTAGAAAGAGAACATGGAGAAATTTAATTTCACGGGCCAATGAAAATTGTGAATACATAGGCCATGGAGTATTCAGATGAATGTGGTCAAGGATCATTGTGACGAAAAGTGTTCTGGAATATTGTGATGACACGGTTCATGGAGCATTGTGATGACAAGGGCCATGGCGAAATGTGAAGACAGGTGTCATGGGGCATTGTGATGACAGTGGTCATCTAGAATTGTGAAGAAAGATATCATGGAGCACTGGGATGATAGGGGCCATGGAACATTGTGATGACAGTGGTCATGGGGCATTTTGATGACACGGCCATGGAACATTATGATGACAAGAATTCTGGAGCATTGTGATAAAAAGAGCATGGACCATTGTGATTAGAGGGGCCAAGGAGCATTCTGATGACAACGGCATGGAGCATTGTGATGACAAGGGTCATCGAGCATTGTGATGACAGTGGTCATGAAGCATTGTGATGAATGTGGTCATGGATCATTGTGATGACAAGTGTCGTGGAGCATTGTGATGACACGGTTATTGAATATTGTGATGACCAGAATTCTGTAGCACTGTGATGAAAAGGGAATGGAGCATTGTGATTACAGGGGTCATGGAGCATTGTGATGACAAATGTTCTAGAACATTTTGTTGACAGGGATCATGGAGCATAGTGCTGAAAGGGGCCATGGAGCATTGTGATGACAGGCGTCATGGGACATTGTGTTGACTGTGGTCATGGAGCATTGTTAGAAAGGGAACATGGAGCATTTTGATTTCAGGGGCCATGAAAAATTGTGAATACATAGGCCGTGGAATATTCAGATGAATGTGGTCAAGGATCATTGGGACGAAATGTGCCCTGGAATATTGTGATGACACGGTTCATGGAGCATTGCGAGGACAAGGGCCATGGCGAAATATGAAGACATGTGTCATCGGGCATTGTGATGACAGTGGTCATCTAGAAATGTGAAGAAAGATATCATGGAACACTGGGAAGACAGGGGCCATGGAATATTGTGATGACAGGGGTCATGGGGCATTGTGATGACACGGCCATGGAACATTATGATGACAAGAATTCTGCAGCATTGTGATAAAAAGGGCATGGACCATTGTGATTAGAGGGGCCAAGGAGCATTCTGATGACAACGGCATGGAGCATTTTGATGACAAGGGTCATCGAGCTTTGTGATGATAGTGGTCATGAAGCATTGTGATGAATGTGGTCATGGATCATTGCGATGACAAGTGTCGTGGAGCATTGTGATGACAGGGGTCATAGAGCATTGTGATGACACGGTTATGGAATATTGTGATGACCAGAATTCTGTAGCACTGTGATGAAAAGGGAATGGAACATTGTGATTACAGGGGTCATGGAGCATTTTGTTGACAATTGTTCTAGAACGTTGTGATGACAGGGATCATGGAGCATAGTGATGAAAGGGGCCATGGAGCATTGTGATGACAGGCGTCATGGGACATTGTGTTGACAGTGGTCATGGAGCATTGTTAGAAAGGGAACATGGAGCAATTTGATTTCAGCGGCCATGAACAATTGTGAATACATAGGCCATGGAGTATTCAGATGAATGTGGTCAAGGATCATTGTGACGAAAAGTGTCCTGGAATATTATGATGACACCGTTCATGGAGAATTGCGATGACAAGGGCCATGGCGAAAGGTAAAGACAGGTGTCATGCGGCATTGTGATGACAGTGGTCATCTAGAATTGTGAAGAAAGATATCGTGGAGCACTGGGTTGACAGGGGCCTTGGAGCATTGTGATGACAGGGGTCATGGGGCATTGTGATGACACGGCCATGGAACATTATGATGACAAGAATTCTGGAGCATTGTGATAAAAAGGTCATGGACCATTGTGATTAGAGGGGCCAAGGAGCATTCTGATGACAACGGCATGGAGCATTGTGATGACAAGGGTCATTGAGCATTGTGATGACAGTGGTCATGAAGCATTGTGATGAATGTTGTCATGCATCATTGTGATGACAACTGTCGTGGAGCATTGTGATGACAGGGGTCATAGACCATTGTGATGACACGGTTATGGAATATTGTGATGACCAGAATTCTATAGCACAGTGATGAAAAGGCATGGAACATTGTGATTACAGGGGTTATGGAGCATTGTGATGAAAATTGTTATAGAACATTGTGATGACAGGGATCATGGAGCCTAGTGATGACAGGGGCAATGGAGCATTGTGTTGACAGGCGTCATGGGACATTGTGTTGACAGTGGTCATGGAGCATTGTTTTGAAAGGGAACATGGAGCAATTTGATTTCAGGGGCCATGAAAAATTGCGAATACATACGCCATGGAGTATTCAGATGAATGTTGTCAAGGATCATTGTGACGAAAATTGTCCTAGAATATTGTGATGACACGGTTCATGGAGCATTGCGATGACAAGGGCCATGGCGAAATGTGAAGACAGGTGTCATGGGGCATTGTGATGACAGTGGTCATCTAGAATTGTGAAGAAAGATATCATGGAGCACTGGGATGATAGGGGCCATGGAACATTGTGATGACACGGGTCATGGGGCATTTTGATGACACGGCCATGGAACATTATGATGACAAGAATTCTGGAGCATTGTGATAAAAAGGTCATGGACCATTGTGATTAGAGGGGCCAAGGAGAATACTGATGACAACGGCATGGAGCATTGTGATGACAGTGGTCATGAAGCATTGTGATGAATGTGGTCATGCATCATTGTGATGACAAGTGTCGTGGAGCATTGTGATGACAGGGGCCATAGAGCATTGTGATGACACGGTTATGGAATATTGTGATGACCAGAATTCTGTAGCACTGTGATGAAAAGGGAATGGAGCATTGTGATTACAGGGGTCATTGATCATTGTGATGACAATTGTTCTAGAACATTGTGAAGACAGGGATCATCGAGCATAGTGATTAAAGGGGCCATGGAGCATTGTGATGACAGGCGTCATGGGACATTGTGTTGGCAGTGGTCATGGAGCATTGTTAGAAAGGGAACATGGAGCAATTTGATTTCAGGGGCCATGAAAAATGGCGAACACATAGGCCATAGAGTATTCAGATGAATGTGGTCAAGGATCATTGTTACGAAAAGTGTCCTGGAATATTGTGATGACACGGTTCATGGAGCATTGCGATGACAAGAGCCATGGTGAAATGTGAAGACAGGTGTCATGCGGCATTGTGATGACAGTGGTCATCTAGAATTGTGAAGAAAGATATCATGGAGCACTGGGATGACTTGGGCCATGGAGCATTGTGATGACAGGGGTCATGGGGCATTGTGATGACACGGCCATGGATCATTATGATGACAAGAATTCTGGAGCATTGTGATAAAAAGGGCATGGACCATTGTGATTAGAGGGGCAAGGAGCAGTGTGATGACAGTGGTCATGAAGCATTGTGATGAATGTGGTCATGGATCATTGTGATGACAAGTGTCGTGGAGCATTGTGATGACAGGTGTCATAGAACATTGTGATGACACGGTTATGGAATATTGTGATGACCAGAATTCTGTAGCACTGTGATGAAAAGGGAATGGAGCACTGTGATTACAGGGGTCATGGAGCATTGTGATGACAATTGTTCTAGAACATTGTGAGGACAGGGATCATGGATCATAGTGATGAAAGGGGCCATGGAGCATTGTGATGACAGGCGTCATGGGACATTGTGGGGACAGTGGTCATGGAGCATTGTTAGAAAGAGAACATGGAGAAATTTAATTTCACGGGCCAATGAAAATTGTGAATACATAGGCCATGGAGTATTCAGATGAATGTGGTCAAGGATCATTGTGACGAAAAGTGTTCTGGAATATTGTGATGACACGGTTCATGGAGCATTGCGATGACAAGGGCCATGGCGAAATGTGAAGACAGGTGTCATGGGGCATTGTGATGACAGTGGTCATCTAGAATTGTGAAGAAAGATATCATGGAGCACTGGGATGATAGGGGCCATGGAACATTGTGATGACAGTGGTCATGGGGCATTTTGATGACACGGCCATGGAACATTATGATGACAAGAATTCTGGAGCATTGTGATAAAAAGGGCATAGACCATTGTGATTAGAGGGGCCAAGGAGCATTCTGATGACAACGGCATTGAGCATTGTGATGACAAGGGTCATCGAGCATTGTGATGACAGTGGTCATGAAGCATTGTGATGAATGTGGTCATGGATCATTGTGATGACAAGTGTCGTGGAGCATTGTGATGACAGGGGTCATAGAGCATTGTGATGACACGGTTATTGAATATTGTGATGACCAGAATTCTGTAGCACTGTGATGAAAAGGGAATGGAGCATTGTGATTACAGGGGTCATGGAGCATTTTGATGACAAATGTTCTAGAACATTGTGATGACAGGGATCATGAAGCATAGTGATGAAAGGGGCCATGGAGCATTGTGATGACAGGTGTCATGGGACATTGTGTTGACAGTGTTCATGGAGCAATGTTAGAAAGGGAACATGGAGCATTTTGATTTCAGGGGCCATGAAAAATTGTAAATACATAGGCCATGGAATATTCAGATGAATGTAGTCAAGGATCATTGGGACGAAATGTGTCCTGGAATATTGTGATGACACGGTTCATGGAGCATTGCGAGGACAAGGGCCATGGCGAAATGTGAAGACAGGTGTCATGCGGCATTGTGATGACACTGGTCATCTAGAATTGTGAAGAAAGGTATCATGGAGCACTGGGATGACAGGGGCCATGGAGCATTGTGATGACAGGTGTCATGGGGCATTGTGATGACACGGCCATGGAACATTATTATGACAAGAATTCTGGAGCATTGTGATAAAAAGGTCATGGACCATTGTGATTAGAGGGTCCAAGGAGCATTCTGATGACAACGGCATGGAGCATTGTGATGACAAGGGTCATCGAGCATTGTGATGACAGTGGTCATGAAGCATTTTGATGAATGTCGTCATGCATCATTGTGATGACAACTGTCGTGGAGCATTGTGATGACAGGGGTCATAGACCATTGTGATGAAACGGTTATGGAATATTGTGATGACCAGAATTCTGTATCACAGTGATGAAAAGGGCATGGAGCATTGTGATTACAGGGGTCATGGAGCATTGTGATGACAATTGTTCTAGAACATTGTGATGACAGGGATAATGGAGCATAGTGATGACAGGGGCAATGGAGCATTGTGTTGACAGGCGTCATGGGACATTGTGTTGACAGTGGTCATGGAGCATTGTTTTGAAAGGGAACGTGGAGCAATTTGATTTCAGGGGCCATGAAAAATTGCGAATACATACGCCATGGAGTATTCAGATGAATGTGGTCAAGGATCATTGTGACGAAAAGTGTCCTGGAATATTGTGATGACACGGTTCATGGAGCATTGCGATGACAAGGGCCATGGCGAAAGGTGAAAACAGGTGTCATGCGGCATTGTGATGACAGTGGTCATCTAGAATTGTGAAGAAAGATATCATGGAGCACTGGGATGACAGGGGCCATGGAGCATTGTGATGACAGGCGTCATGGGGCATTGTGATGACACGGCCATGGAACATTATGATGACAAGAATTCTGGAGCAGTGTGATAAAAAGGTCATGGACCATTGTGATTAGAGGGTCCAAGGAGCATTCTGATGACAACGGCATGGAGCATTGTGATGACAGTGGTCATGAAGCATTGTGATGAATGTGGTCATGCATCATTGTGATGACAAGAGTCGTGGAGCATTGTGATGACAGGTGTCATAGAGCATTGTAATGACACGGTTATTGAATATTGTGATGACCAGAATTCTGTAGCACTGTGATGAAAAGGGAATGGAGCATTGTGATTACAGGGGTCATGGAGCATTTTGATGACTAATGTTCTAGAACATTGTGATGACAGGGATCATGAAGCATAGTGATGAAAGGGGCCATGGAGCATTGTGATGACAGGTGTCATGGGACATTGTGTTGACAGTGTTCATGGAGCATTGTTAGAAAGGGAACATGGAGCATTTTGATTTCAGGGGCCATGAAAAATTGTAAATACATAGGCCATGGAATATTCAGATGAATGTGGTCAAGGATCATTGGGACGAAATGTGTCCTGGAATATTGTGATGACACGGTTCATGGAGCATTGCGAGGACAAGGGCCATGGCGAAATGTGAAGACAGGTGTCATTCGACATTGTGATGACACTGGTCATCTAGAATTGTGAAGAAAGATATCATGGAGCACTGGAATGACAGGGGCCATGGAGCATTGTGATGACAGGGGTCATGGGGCATTGTGATGACACGGCCAGGGAACATTATTATGACAAGAATTCTGGAGCAGTGTGATAAAAAGGTCATGGACCATTGTGATTAGAGGGGCCAAGGAGCATTCTGATGACAACGGCATGGAGCATTGTGATGACAGTGGTCATGAAGCATTGTGATGAATGTGGTCATGCATCATTGTGATGACAAGTGTCGTGGAGCATTGTGATGACAGGGGTCATAGAGCATTGTGATGACACGGTTATGGAATATTGTGATGACCAGAATTCTGTAGCACAGTGATGAAAAGGGCATGGAGCATTGTGATTACAGTGGTCATGGAGCATTGTGATGACAATTGTTCTAGAACATTGTGATGACAGGGATCATGGAGCATAGTGATGAAAGCGGCAATGGAGCATTGTGTTGACAGGCGTCATGGGACATTGTGTTGACAGTGGACATGGAGCATTGTTAGAAACGGAAAATGGAGCAATTTGATTTCAGGGGCCATGAAAAATTGCGAATACATACGCCATAGAGTATTCAGATGAATGTGGTCAAGGATCATTGTGACGAAAAGTGTCCTGGAATATTGTGATGACACGGTTCATGGAGCATTGCGATGACAAGGGTCATGGCGAAATGTGAAGACAGGTGTCATGGGGCATTGTGATGACAGTGGTCATCTAGAATTGTGAAGAAAGATATCCTGGAGCACTGGGAAGACAGGGGCCATGGAACATTGTGATGACAGGGATCATGGGGCATTGTGATGACACGGCCATGGAACATTATGATGACAAGTATTCTGGAGCATTGTGATACAAAGGGCATGGACCATTGTGATTAGAGGGGCCAAGGAGCATTCTGATGACAACGGCATGGAGCATTGTGATGACAAGGGTCATCGAGCTTTGTGATGATAGTGGTCATGAAGCATTGTGATGAATGTGGTCATGGATCATTGTGATGACAAGTGTCGTGGAGCATTGTGATCACAGGGGTCATAGAGCATTGTGATGACACGGTTATGGAATATTGTGATGACCAGAATTCTGTAGCACAGTGATGAAAAGGGAATGGAACATTGTGATTACAGGGGTCATGGAGCATTGTGTTGACAATTGTTCTAGAACGTTGTGATGACAGGGATCATGGACCATAGTGATGAAAGGGGCCATGGAGCATTGTGATGACAGGCGTCATGGGACATTGTGTTGACAGTGGTCATGGAGCATTGTTAGAAAGGGAACATGGAGCAATTTGATTTCAGGGGCCATGAACAATTGTGAATACATAGGCCATGGAGTATTCAGATGAATTTGGTCAAGGATCATTGTGACGAGATGTGTCCTGGAATATTGTGATGACACGGTTCATGGAGCATTGCGATGACAAGGGCCATTGCGAAAGGTGAAGACAGGTGTCATGGGGCATTGTGATGACAGTGGTCATCTAGAATTGTGAAGAAAGATATCATGGAGCACTGGGATGACAGGGGCCATGGAGAATTGTGATGAGAGGGGTCATGGGGCATTGTGATGACACGGCCATGGAACATTATTATGACAAGAATTCTGGAGCATTGTGATAAAAAGGTCATGGACCATTGTGATTAGAGGGGCCAAGGAGCATTCTGATGACAACGGCATGGAGCATTGTGATGACAAGGGTCATCGAGCATTGTGATGACAGTGGTCATGAAGCATTTTGATGAATGTTGTCATGCATCATTGTGATGACAACTGTCGTGGAGCATTGTGATGACAGGGGTCATAGACCATTGTGATGACACGGTTATGGAATATTGTGATGACCAGAATTCTGTATCACAGTGATGAAAAGGGCATGGAGAATTGTGATTACAGGGGTCATGGAGCATTGTGATGACAATTGTTCTAGAACATTGTGATGACAGGGATCATGGAGCATAGTGATGAAAGGGGCCATGCAGCATTGTGATGACAGGCGTCATGGGACATTGTGTTGACAGTGGTCATGGAGCATTGTTAGAAACGGAACATGGAGCAATGTGATTTCAGGGGCCATGAACAATTGTGAATACATAGTCCATGGAGTATTCAGATGAATGTGGTCAAGGATCTTTGTGACGAAAAGTGTCCTGGAATATTGTGATGACACGGTTCATGGAGCATTGCGATGACAAGGGCCATGGCGAAATGTGAAGACAGGTGTCATGGGGCATTGTGATGACAGTGGTCATCTAGAATTGTGAAGAAAGATATCATGGAGCACTGGGATGAGAGGGGCCATGGAGCATTGTGATGACAGGGGTCATGGGGCATTGTGATGACACGGCCATGGAACATTATGATGAGAAGAATTCTGGAGCATTGTGATAAAAATGGCATGGACCATTGTGATTAGAGGGGCCAAGGAGCATTCTGATGACAACGGCATGGAGCATTGTGATGACAAGGTTCATCGAGCATTGTGATGACAGTGGTCATGAAGCATTGTGATGAATGTTGTCATGCATCATTGTGATGACAAGTGTCGTGGAGCATTGTGATGACAGGGGTCATAGACCATTGTGATGACATGGTTATGGAATATTGTGATTACCAGAATTCTGTAGCACTGTGATGAAAAGGGAATGGAGCATTGTGATTACAGGGGTCATTTAGCATTGTGATGACAAATGTTCTAGAACATTGTGATGACAGGGATCATGGAGCATAGTGATGAAAGGGGCCATGGAGCATTGTGATGACAGGCGTCATGAGACATTGTGTAGACAGTGGTCATGGAGCATTGTTAGAAAGGGAACATGGAGCATTTTGATTTCAGGGGCCATGAAAAATTGTGAATACATAGGCGATGGAATATTCAGATGAATGTGGTCAAGGATCATTGGGACGAAATGTGTCCTGGAATATTGTGATGACACGGTTCATGGAGCATTGCGAGGACAAGGGCCATGGCGAAATGTGAAGACACGAGTCATGCGGCATTGTGATGACAGTGGTCATCTAGAATTGTGAAGAAAGATATCATGGAGCACTGGAATGACAGGGGCCATGGAGCATTGTGATGACAGGGGTCATGGGGCATTATGATGACACGGCCATAGAACATTATGATGACAATAATTCTGGAGCATTGTGATAAAATGGGCATGGACCATTGTGATTAGAGGGGCCAAGGAGCATTCTGATGACAACGGCATGGAGCATTGTGATGACAGTGGTCATGAAGCATTGTGATGAATGTGGTCATGCATCATTGTGATGACAAGTGTCGTGGAGCATTGTGATGACAGGGGTCATAGAGCATTGTGATGACACGGTTATTGAATATTGTGATGACCAGAATTCTGTAGCACTGTGATGAAAAGGGAATGGAGCATTGTGATTACAGGGGTCATGGAGCATTTTGATGACAAATGTTCTAGAACATTGTGACGACAGGGATCATGAAGCATAGTGATGAAAGGGGCCATGGAGCATTGTGATGACAGGTGTCATGGGACATTGTGTTGACAGTGTTCATGGAGCAATGTTAGAAAGGGAACATGGAGCATTTTGATTTCAGGGGCCATGAAAAATTGTAAATACATAGGCCATGGAATATTCAGATGAATGTAGTCAAGGATCATTGGGACGAAATGTGTCCTGGAATATTGTGATGACACGGTTCATGGAGCATTGCGAGGACAAGGGCCATGGCGAAATGTGAAGACAGGTGTCATGCGGCATTGTGATGACACTGGTCATCTAGAATTGTGAAGAAAGGTATCATGGAGCACTGGGATGACAGGGGCCATGGAGCATTGTGATGACAGGGGTCATGGGGCATTGTGATGACACGGCCATGGAACATTATTATGACAAGAATTCTGGAGCATTGTGATAAAAAGGTCATGGACCATTGTGATTAGAGGGTCCAAGGAGCATTCTGATGACAACGGCATGGAGCATTGTGATGACAAGGGTCATCGAGCATTGTGATGACAGTGGTCATGAAGCATTTTGATGAATGTCGTCATGCATCATTGTGATGACAACTGTCGTGGAGCATTGTGATGACAGGGGTCATAGACCATTGTGATGAAACGGTTATGGAATATTGTGATGACCAGAATTCTGTATCACAGTGATGAAAAGGGCATGGAGCATTGTGATTACAGGGGTCATGGAGCATTGTGATGACAATTGTTCTAGAACATTGTGATGACAGGGATAATGGAGCATAGTGATGACAGGGGCAATGGAGCATTGTGTTGACAGGCGTCATGGGACATTGTGTTGACAGTGGTCATGGAGCATTGTTTTGAAAGGGAACGTGGAGCAATTTGATTTCAGGGGCCATGAAAAATTGCGAATACATACGCCATGGAGTATTCAGATGAATGTGGTCAAGGATCATTGTGACGAAAAGTGTCCTGGAATATTGTGATGACACGGTTCATGGAGCATTGCGATGACAAGGGCCATGGCGAAAGGTGAAAACAGGTGTCATGCGGCATTGTGATGACAGTGGTCATCTAGAATTGTGAAGAAAGATATCATGGAGCACTGGGATGACAGGGGCCATGGAGCATTGTGATGACAGGCGTCATGGGGCATTGTGATGACACGGCCATGGAACATTATGATGACAAGAATTCTGGAGCAGTGTGATAAAAAGGTCATGGACCATTGTGATTAGAGGGTCCAAGGAGCATTCTGATGACAACGGCATGGAGCATTGTGATGACAGTGGTCATGAAGCATTGTGATGAATGTGGTCATGCATCATTGTGATGACAAGAGTCGTGGAGCATTGTGATGACAGGGGTCATAGAGCATTGTAATGACACGGTTATTGAATATTGTGATGACCAGAATTCTGTAGCACTGTGATGAAAAGGGAATGGAGCATTGTGATTACAGGGGTCATGGAGCATTTTGATGACTAATGTTCTAGAACATTGTGATGACAGGGATCATGAAGCATAGTGATGAAAGGGGCCATGGAGCATTGTGATGACAGGTGTCATGGGACATTGTGTTGACAGTGTTCATGGAGCATTGTTAGAAAGGGAACATGGAGCATTTTGATTTCAGGGGCCATGAAAAATTGTAAATACATAGGCCATGTAATATTCAGATGAATGTGGTCAAGGATCATTGGGACGAAATGTGTCCTGGAATATTGTGATGACACGGTTCATGGAGCATTGCGAGGACAAGGGCCATGGCGAAATGTGAAGACAGGTGTCATTCGGCATTGTGATGACACTGGTCATCTAGAATTGTGAAGAAAGATATCATGGAGCACTGGAATGACAGGGGCCATGGAGCATTGTGATGACAGGGGTCATGGGGCATTGTGATGACACGGCCAGGGAACATTATTATGACAAGAATTCTGGAGCAGTGTGATAAAAAGGTCATGGACCATTGTGATTAGAGGGGCCAAGGAGCATTCTGATGACAACGGCATGGAGCATTGTGATGACAGTGGTCATGAAGCATTGTGATGAATGTGGTCATGCATCATTGTGATGACAACTGACGTGGAGCATTGTGATGACAGGGGTCATAGAGCATTGTGATGACACGGTTATGGAATATTGTGATGACCAGAATTCTGTAGCACAGTGATGAAAAGGGCATGGAGCATTGTGATTACAGTGGTCATGGAGCATTGTGATGACAATTGTTCTAGAACATTGTGATGACAGGGATCATGGAGCATAGTGATGAAAGCGGCAATGGAGCATTGTGTTGACAGGCGTCATGGGACATTGTGTTGACAGTGGACATGGAGCATTGTTAGAAACGGAAAATGGAGCAATTTGATTTAAGGGGCCATGAAAAATTGCGAATACATACGCCATAGAGTATTCAGATGAATGTGGTCAAGGATCATTGTGACGAAAAGTGTCCTGGAATATTGTGATGACACGGTTCATGGAGCATTGCGATGACAAGGGTCATGGCGAAATGTGAAGACAGGTGTCATGGGGCATTGTGATGACAGTGGTCATCTAGAATTGTGAAGAAAGATATCCTGGAGCACTGGGAAGACAGGGGCCATGGAACATTGTGATGACAGGGATCATGGGGCATTGTGATGACACGGCCATGGAACATTATGATGACAAGTATTCTGGAGCATTGTGATACAAAGGGCATGGACCATTGTGATTAGAGGGGCCAAGGAGCATTCTGATGACAACGGCATGGAGCATTGTGATGACAAGGGTCATCGAGCTTTGTGATGATAGTGGTCATGAAGCATTGTGATGAATGTGGTCATGGATCATTGTGATGACAAGTGTCGTGGAGCATTGTGATCACAGGGGTCATAGAGCATTGTGATGACACGGTTATGGAATATTGTGATGACCAGAATTCTGTAGCACAGTGATGAAAAGGGAATGGAACATTGTGATTACAGGGGTCATGGAGCATTGTGTTGACAATTGTTCTAGAACGTTGTGATGACAGGGATCATGGACCATAGTGATGAAAGGGGCCATGGAGCATTGTGATGACAGGCGTCATGGGACATTGTGTTGACAGTGGTCATGGAGCATTGTTAGAAAGGGAACATGGAGCAATTTGATTTCAGGGGCCATGAACAATTGTGAATACATAGGCCGTGGAGTATTCAGATGAATTTGGTCAAGGATCATTGTGACGAGAAGTGTCCTGGTATATTGTGATGACACGGTTCATGGAGCATTGCGATGACAAGGGCCATTGCGAAAGGTGAAGACAGGTGTCATGGGGCATTGTGATGACAGTGGTCATCTAGAATTGTGAAGAAAGATATCATGGAGCACTGGGATGACAGGGGCCATGGAGAATTGTGATGAGAGGGGTCATGGGGCATTGTGATGACACGGCCATGGAACATTATTATGACAAGAATTCTGGAGCATTGTGATAAAAAGGTCATGGACCATTGTGATTAGAGGGGCCAAGGAGCATTCTGATGACAACGGCATGGAGCATTGTGATGACAAGGTTCATCGAGCATTGTGATGACAGTGGTCATGAAGCATTGTGATGAATGTTGTCATGCATCATTGTGATGACAAGTGTCGTGGAGCATTGTGATGACAGGGGTCATAGACCATTGTGATGACATGGTTATGGAATATTGTGATTACCAGAATTCTGTAGCACTGTGATGAAAAGGGAATGGAGCATTGTGATTACAGGGGTCATTTAGCATTGTGATGACAAATGTTCTAGAACATTGTGATGACAGGGATCATGGAGCATAGTGATGAAAGGGGCCATGGAGCATTGTGATGACAGGCGTCATGAGACATTGTGTTGACAGTGGTCATGGAGCATTGTTAGAAAGGGAACATGGAGCATTTTGATTTCAGGGGCCATGAAAAATTGTGAATACATAGGCGATGGAATATTCAGATGAATGTGGTCAAGGATCATTGGGACGAAATGTGTCCTGGAATATTGTGATGACACGGTTCATGGAGCATTGCGAGGACAAGGGCCATGGCGAAATGTGAAGACACGAGTCATGCGGCATTGTGATGTCAGTGGTCATCTAGAATTGTGAAGAAAGATATCATGGAGCACTGGAATGACAGGGGCCATGGAGCATTGTGATGACAGGGGTCATGGGGCATTATGATGACACGGCCATAGAACATTATGATGACAATAATTCTGGAGCATTGTGATAAAATGGGCATGGACCATTGTGATTAGAGGGGCCAAGGAGCATTCTGATGACAACGGCATGGAGCATTGTGATGACAGTGGTCATGAAGCATTGTGATGAATGTGGTCATGCATCATTGTGATGACAAGTGTCGTGGAGCATTGTGATGACAGGGGTCATAGAGCATTGTGATGACACGGTTATGGAATATTGTGATGACCAGAATTCTGTAGCACAGTGATGAAAAGGGCATGGAGCATTGTGATTACAGTGGTCATGGAGCATTGTGATGAAAATTGTTCTAGAACATTGTGATGACAGGAATCATGGAGCATAGTGATGAAAAGGGCAATGGAGCATTGTGTTGACAGGCGTCATGGGACAATGTGTTGAAATTGGACATGGAGCATTGTTAGAAAGGGAACATGGAGCAATTTGATTTCAGGGGCCATGAAAAATTGCGAATACATACGCCATGGAGTATTCAGATGAACGTGGTCAAGGATCATTGTGACGAAAAGTGTCCTGGAATATTGTGATGACACGGTTCATGGAGCATTGCGATGACAAGGGCCATGGAGAAATGTGAAGACAGGTGTCATGGGGCATTGTGATGACAGTGGTCATCTAGAATTGTGAAGAAAGATATCATGGAGCACTGGGAAGACAGGGGCCATGGAACATTGTGATGACAGGGATCATGGGGCATTTTGATGACACGGCCATGGAACATTATTATGACAAGTATTCTGGAGCATTGTGATAAAAAGGGCATGGACCATTGGGATTAGAGGGGCCAAGGAGCATTCTGATGACAACGGCATGGAGCATTGTGATGACAAGGGTCATCGAGCTTTGTGGTGATAGTGGTCATGAAGCATTGTGATGAATGTGGTCATGGATCATTGTGATGACAAGTGTCGTGGAGCATTGTGATGACAGGGGTCATAGAGCATTGTGATGACACGGTTATGGAATATTGTGATGACCAGAATTCTGTAGCACTGTGATGAAAAGGGAATGGAACATTGTGATTACAGGGGTCATGGAACATTGTGTTGACAATTGTTCTAGAACGTTGTGATGACAGGGATCATGGAGCATAGTGATGAAAGGGGCCATGGAGCATTGTGATAACAGGCGTCATGGGACATTGTGTTGACAGTAGTCATGGAGCATTGTTAGAAAGGGGATATGGAGCAATTTGATTTCAGGGGCCATGAAAAATTGTGAATACATAGGCCATGGAGTATTCAGATGAATGTGGTCAAGGATCATTGTGACGAAAAGTGTCCTGGAATATTGTGATGACACGGTTCATGGAGCATTGCGATGACAAGGGCCATGGCGAAAGGTGAAGAAAGGTGTCATGCGGCATTGTGATGACAGTGGTCATCTAGAATTGTGAAGAAAGATATCATGGAGCACTGGGATGAAAGGGATCATGGAGCATTGAGATGACAAGGGTCATGGGGCATTGTGATGACACGGGCATGGAACATTATGATGACAAGAATTCTGGAGCATTGTGATAAAAAGGGCATGGACCATTGTGATTAGAGGGGCCAAGGAGCATTCTGATGACAACGGCATGGAGCATTGTGATGAATGTGGTCATGGATCATTGTGATGACAAGTGTCGTGGAGCATTGTGATGACAGGGGTCATAGAGCATTGTGATGACACGGTTATGGAATATTGTGATGACCAGAATTCTGTAGCACTGTGATGAAAAGGGAATGGAGCACTGTGATTACACGGGTCATGGAGCATTGTGATGACAATTGTTCTAGAACATTGTGATGACAGGGATCATGGAGCATAGTGATGAAAGGGGCCATGGAGCATTGTGATGACAGGCGTCATGGGACATTGTGTGGACAGTGGTCATGGAGCATTGTTAGAAAGAGAACATGGAGAAATTTAATTTCAGGGGCCAATGAAAATTGTGAATACATAGGCCATGGAGTATTCAGAGGAATGTGGTCAAGGATCATTGTGACGAAAAGTGTCCTCAAATATTGTGATGACACGGTTCATGGAGCATTGCAATGACAAGGGCCATGGCGAAATGTGAAGACAGCTGTCATGGGGATTGTGATGAGAGTGGTCCTCTAGAATTGTGAAGAAAGATATCATGGAGCACTGGGATGACAGGGACCATGGAGCATTGTGATGACAGGGGTCATGGGGCATTGTGATGACACGGCCATAGAACATTATGATGACAATAATTCTGGAGCATTGTGATAAAATGGGCATGGACCATTGTGATTAGAGGGGCCAAGGAGCATTCTGATGACAACGGCATGGAGCATTGTGATGACAAGGGTCATCGAGCATTGTGATGACAGTGGTCATGAAGCATTGTGATGAATGTGGTCATGGATCATTGTGATGAAAAGTGTCGTGGAGCATTGTGATGACAGGGGTCATAGAGCATTGTGATGACACGGTTATGGAATATTGTGATGACCAGAATTCTGTAGCACTGTGATGAAAAGGGAATGGAGCATTGTGATTACAGGGGTCATGGAGCATTGTGATGACAATTGTTCTAGAACATTGTGATGACAGGGATCATGGAGCATAGTGATGAAAGGGGCCATGGAGCATTGTGATGACAGGCATCATGGGACATTGTGTTGACAGTGGTCATGGAGCATTGTTAGAAAGGGAACATGGAGCAATTTGATTTCAGGGGCCATGAAAAATTTTGAATACATAGGCCATGGTGTATTCAGATGAATGTGGTCAAGGATCATTGTGACGAAAAGTGTCCTGGAATATTGTGATGACACAGTTCATGGAGCATCGCGATGAAAAGGGCCATGGCGAAATGTGAAGACAGGTGTCATTGGGCATTGTGATGACAGTGGTCATCTAGAATTGTGAAGAAAGATATCATGGAGCACTGGGATGACAGGGGTCATGGAGCATTGTGATGACAAGGGTCATGGGGCATTGTGATGACACGGCCATGGAACATTATGATGACAATAATTCTGGAGCATTGTGATAAAAAGGGCAAGGACCATTGTGATTAGAGGGGCCAAGGAGCATTCTGATGACAACGGCATGGAGCATTGTGATGAATGTGGTCATGGATCATTGTGATGACAAGTGTCGTGGAACATTGTGATGACAGGGGTCATAGAGCATTGTGATGACACGGTTATGGAATATTGTGATGACCAGAATTCTGTAGCACTGTGATGAAAAGGGAATGGAGCACTGTGATTACAGGGGTCATGGAGCATTGTGATGACAATTGTTCTAGAACATTTTGATGACAGGGATCATGGAGCATAGTGATGAAAGGGGCCATGGAGCATTGTGATGACAGGCGTCATGGGACATTGTGTGGACAGTGGTCATGGAGCATTGTTAGAAAGAGAACATGGAGAAATTTAATTTCAGGGGCCAATGAAAATTGTGAATACATAGGCCATGGAGTATTCAGAGGAATGTGGTCAAGGATCATTGTGACGAAAAGTGTCCTGGAATATTGTGATGACACGGTTCATGGAGCATTGCAATGACAAGGGCCATGGCGAAATGTGAAGACAGGTGTCATGGGGATTGTGATGACAGTGGTCCTCTAGAATTGTGAAGAAAGATATCATGGAGCACTGGGATGACAGGGACCATGGAGCATTGTGATGACAGGGGTCATGGGGCATTGTGATGACACGGCCATAGAACATTATGATGACAATAATTCTGGAGCATTGTGATAAAATGGGCATGGACCATTGTGATTAGAGGGGCCAAGGAGCATTCTGATGACAGCGGCATGGAGCATTGTGATGACAAGGGTCATCGAGCATTGTGATGACAGTGGTCATGAAGCATTGTGATGAATGTGGTCATGGATCATTGTGATGAAAAGTGTCGTGGAGCATTGTGATGACAGGGGTCATAGAGCATTGTGATGACACGGTTATGGAATATTTTGATGACCAGAATTCTGTATAACTGTGATCAAAAGGGAATGGAGCATTGTGATTACAGGGGTCATGGAACATTGTGCTGACAATTGTTCTAGAACATTGTGATGACAGGGATCATGGAGCATAGTGATGAAAGGGGCCATGGAGCATTGTGATGACAGGCGTCATGGGACATTGTGTTGACAGTGGTCATGGAGCATTGTTAGAAAGGGAACATGGAGCAATTTGATTTCAGGGGCCATGAAAAATTGCGAATACATAGGCCATGGTGTATTCAGATGAATGTTGTCAAGGATCATTGTGACGAAAAGTGTCCTGGAATATTGTGATGACACGGTTCATGGAGCATTGCGATGACAAGGGCAATGGCGAAATGTGAAGACAGGTGTCATGGGGAATTGTGATGACAGTGGTCATCTAGAATTGTGAAGAAAGATATCATGGAGCACTGGGATGACAGGGGTCATGGAGCATTGTGATGACAAGGGTCATGGGGCATTGTGATGACACGGCCATGAAACATTATGATGACAAGAATTCTGGAGCATTGTGAAAAAAAGGGCATGGACCATTGTGATTAGAGGGGCCAAGGAGCATTCTGATGACAACGGCATGGAGCATTGTGATGAATGTGGTCATGGATCATTGTGATGACAAGTGTCGTGGAGCATTGTGATGACAGGGGTCATAGACCATTGTGATGACACGGTTATGGAATATTGTGATGACCAGAATTCTGTAGCACTGTGATGAAAAGGGAATGGAGCACTGTGATTACAGGGGTCATGGAGCATTGTGATGACAATTGTTCTAGAACATTGTGATGACAGGGATCATGGAGCATAGTGATGAAAGGGGCCATGGAGCATTGTGATGACAGGCGTCATGGGACATTGTGTGGACAGTGGTCATGGAGCATTGTTAGAAAGAGAACATGGAGAAATTTAATTTCAGGGGCCAATGAAAATTGTGAATACATAGGCCATGGAGTATTCAGAGGAATGTGGTCAAGGATCATTGTGACGAAAAGTGTCCTGGAATATTGTGATGACACGGTTCATGGAGCATTGCAATGACAAGGGCCATGGCGAAATGTGAAGACAGGTGTCATGGGGATTGTGATGACAGTGGTCCTCTAGAATTGTGAAGAAAGATATCATGGAGCACTGGGATGACAGGGACCATGGAGCATTGTGATGACAGGGGTCATGGGGCATTGTGATGACACGGCCATAGAACATTATGATGACAATAATTCTGGAGCATTGTGATAAAATGGGCATGGACCATTGTGATTAGAGGGGCCAAGGAGCATTCTGATGACAACGGCATGGAGCATTGTGATGACAAGGGTCATCGAGCATTGGGATGACAGTGGTCATGAAGCATTGTGATGAATGTGGTCATGGATCATTGTGATGAAAAGTGTCGTGGAGCATTGTGATGACAGGGGTCATAGAGCATTGTGATGACACGGTTATGGAATATTGTGATGACCAGAATTCTGTAGCACTGTGATGAAAAGGGAATGGAGCATTGTGATTACAGGGGTCATGGAACATTGTGATGACAATTGTTCTAGAACATTGTGATGACAGGGATCATGGAGCATAGTGATGAAATGGGCCATGGAGCATTGTGATGACAGGCGTCATGGGACATTGTGTTGACAGTGGTCATGGAGCATTGTTAGAAAGGGAACATGGAGCAATTTGATTTCAGGGGCCATGAAAAATTGCGAATACATACGCCATGGAGTATTCAGATGAACGTGGTTAAGGATCATTGGGACGAAATGTGTCCTGGAATATTGTGATGACACGGTTCATGGAGCATTGCGATGACAAGGGCCATGGAGAAATGTGAAGACAGGTGTCATGGGGCATTGTGATGACAGTGGTCATCTAGAATTGTGAAGAAAGATATCATGGAGCACTGGGAAGACAGGGGCCATGGAACATTGTGATGACAGGGATCATGGGGCATTTTGATGACACGGCCATGGAACATTATGATGACAAGTATTCTGGAGCATTGTGATAAAAAGGGCATGGACCATTGGGATTAGAGGGGCCAAGGAGCATTCTGATGACAACGGCATGGAGCATTGTGATGACAAGGGTCATCGAGCTTTGTGGTGATAGTGGTCATGAAGCATTGTGATGAATGTGGTCATGGATCATTGTGATGACAAGTGTCGTGGAGCATTGTGATGACAGGGGTCATAGAGCATTGTGATGACACGGTTATGGAATATTGTGATGACCAGAATTCTGTAGCACTGTGATGAAAAGGGAATGGAACATTGTGATTACAGGGGTCATGGAGCATTGTGTTGACAATTGTTCTAGAACGTTGTGATGACAGGGATCATGGAGCATAGTGATGAAAGGGGCCATGGAGCATTGTGATAACAGGCGTCATGGGACATTGTGTTGACAGTAGTCATGGAGCATTGTTAGAAAGGGGATATGGAGCAATTTGATTTCAGGGGCCATGAACAATTGTGAATACATAGGCCATGGAGTATTCAGATGAATGTGGTCAAGGATCATTGTGACGAAAAGTGTCCTGGAATATTGTGATGATACGGTTCATGGAGCATTGCGATGACAAGGGCCATGGCGAAAGGTGAAGAAAGGTGTCATGCGGCATTGTGATGACAGTGGTCATCTAGAATTGTGAAGAAAGATATCATGGAGCACTGGGATGAAAGGGGTCATGGAGCATTGAGATGACAGGGGTCATGGGGCATTGTGATGACACGGCCATGGAACATTATGATGACAAGAATTCTGGAGCATTGTGATAAAAAGTGCATGGACCATTGTGATTAGAGGGGCCAAGGAGCATTCTGATGACAGCGGCATGGAGCATTGTGATGACAAGGGTCATCGAGCATTGTGATGACAGTGGTCATGAAGCATTGTGATGAATGTGGTCATGGATCATTGTGATGAAAAGTGTCGTGGAGCATTGTGATGACAGGGGTCATAGAGCATTGTGATGACACGGTTATGGAATATTTTGATGACCAGAATTCTGTATAACTGTGATCAAAAGGGAATGGAGCATTGTGATTACAGGGGTCATGGAACATTGTGCTGACAATTGTTCTAGAACATTGTGATGACAGGGATCATGGAGCATAGTGATGAAAGGGGCCATGGAGCATTGTGATGACAGGCGTCATGGGACATTGTGTTGACAGTGGTCATGGAGCATTGTTAGAAAGGGAACATGGAGCAATTTGATTTCAGGGGCCATGAAAAATTGCGAATACATAGGCCATGGTGTATTCAGATGAATGTTGTCAAGGATCATTGTGACGAAAAGTGTCCTGGAATATTGTGATGACACGGTTCATGGAGCATTGCGATGACAAGGGCAATGGCGAAATGTGAAGACAGGTGTCATGGGGAATTGTGATGACAGTGGTCATCTAGAATTGTGAAGAAAGATATCATGGAGCACTGGGATGACAGGGGTCATGGAGCATTGTGATGACAAGGGTCATGGGGCATTGTGATGACACGGCCATGAAACATTATGATGACAAGAATTCTGGAGCATTGTGAAAAAAAGGGCATGGACCATTGTGATTAGAGGGGCCAAGGAGCATTCTGATGACAACGGCATGGAGCATTGTGATGAATGTGGTCATGGATCATTGTGATGACAAGTGTCGTGGAGCATTGTGATGACAGGGGTCATAGACCATTGTGATGACACGGTTATGGAATATTGTGATGACCAGAATTCTGTAGCACTGTGATGAAAAGGGAATGGAGCACTGTGATTACAGGGGTCATGGAGCATTGTGATGACAATTGTTCTAGAACATTGTGATGACAGGGATCATGGAGCATAGTGATGAAAGGGGCCATGGAGCATTGTGATGACAGGCGTCATGGGACATTGTGTGGACAGTGGTCATGGAGCATTGTTAGAAAGAGAACATGGAGAAATTTAATTTCAGGGGCCAATGAAAATTGTGAATACATAGGCCATGGAGTATTCAGAGGAATGTGGTCAAGGATCATTGTGACGAAAAGTGTCCTGGAATATTGTGATGACACGGTTCATGGAGCATTGCAATGACAAGGGCCATGGCGAAATGTGAAGACAGGTGTCATGGGGATTGTGATGACAGTGGTCCTCTAGAATTGTGAAGAAAGATATCATGGAGCACTGGGGTGACAGGGACCATGGAGCATTGTGATGACAGGGGTCATGGGGCATTGTGATGACACGGCCATAGAACATTATGATGACAATAATTCTGGAGCATTGTGATAAAATGGGCATGGACCATTGTGATTAGAGGGGCCAAGGAGCATTCTGATGACAACGGCATGGAGCATTGTGATGACAAGGGTCATCGAGCATTGGGATGACAGTGGTCATGAAGCATTGTGATGAATGTGGTCATGGATCATTGTGATGAAAAGTGTCGTGGAGCATTGTGATGACAGGGGTCATAGAGCATTGTGATGACACGGTTATGGAATATTGTGATGACCAGAATTCTGTAGCACTGTGATGAAAAGGGAATGGAGCATTGTGATTACAGGGGTCATGGAACATTGTGATGACAATTGTTCTAGAACATTGTGATGACAGGGATCATGGAGCAAAGTGATGAAATGGGCCATGGAGCATTGTGATGACAGGCGTCATGGGACATTGTGTTGACAGTGGTCATGGAGCATTGTTAGAAAGGGAACATGGAGCAATTTGATTTCAGGGGCCATGAAAAATTGCGAATACATACGCCATGGAGTATTCAGATGAACGTGGTCAAGGATCATTGGGACGAAATGTGTCCTGGAATATTGTGATGACACGGTTCATGGAGCATTGCGATGACAAGGGCCATGGAGAAATGTGAAGACAGGTGTCATGGGGCATTGTGATGACAGTGGTCATCTAGAATTGTGAAGAAAGATATCATGGAGCACTGGGAAGACAGGGGCCATGGAACATTGTGATGACAGGGATCATGGGGCATTTTGATGACACGGCCATGGAACATTATGATGACAAGTATTCTGGAGCATTGTGATAAAAAGGGCATGGAGCATTGGGATTAGAGGGGCCAAGGAGCATTCTGATGACAACGGCATGGAGCATTGTGATGACAAGGGTCATCGAGCTTTGTGGTGATAGTGGTCATGAAGCATTGTGATGAATGTGGTCATGGATCATTGTGATGACAAGTGTCGTGGAGCATTGTGATGACAGGGGTCATAGAGCATTGTGATGACACGGTTATGGAATATTGTGATGACCAGAATTCTGTAGCACTGTGATGAAAAGGGAATGGAACATTGTGATTACAGGGGTCATGGAGCATTGTGTTGACAATTGTTCTAGAACGTTGTGATGACAGGGATCATGGAGCATAGTGATGAAAGGGGCCATGGAGCATTGTGATAACAGGCGTCATGGGACATTGTGTTGACAGTAGTCATGGAGCATTGTTAGAAAGGGGATATGGAGCAATTTGATTTCAGGGGCCATGAACAATTGTGAATACATAGGCCATGGAGTATTCAGATGAATGTGGTCAAGGATCATTGTGACGAAAAGTGTCCTGGAATATTGTGATGATACGGTTCATGGAGCATTGCGATGACAAGGGCCATGGTGAAAGGTGAAGAAAGGTGTCATGCGGCATTGTGATGACAGTGGTCATCTAGAATTGTGAAGAAAGATATCATGGAGCACTGGGATGAAAGGGGTCATGGAGCATTGAGATGACAAGGGTCATGGGGCATTGTGATGACACGGCCATGGAACGTTATGATGACAAGAATTCTGGAGCATTGTGATAAAAAGGGCATGGACCATTGTGATTAGAGGGGCCAAGGAGCATTCTGATGACAACGGCATGGAGCATTGTGATGAATGTGGTCATGGATCATTGTGATGACAAGTGTCGTGGAGCATTGTGATGACAGGGGTCATAGAGCATTGTGATGACACGGTTATGGAATATTGTGATGACCAGAATTCTGTAGCACTGTGATGAAAATGGAATGGAGCACTGTGATTACGGGGGTCATGGAGCATTGTGATGACAATTGTTCTAGAACATTGTGATGACAGGGATCATGGAGCATAGTGATGAAAGGGGCCATGGAGCATTGTGATGACAGGCGTCATGGGACATTGTGTGGACAGTGGTCATGGAGCACTGTTAGAAATAGAACATGGAGAATTTTAATTTCAGGGGCCAATGAAAATTGTGAATACATAGGCCATGGAGTATTCAGAGGAATGTGGTCAAGGATCATTGTGACGAAAAGTGTCCTGGAATATTGTGATGACACGGTTCATGGAGCATTGCAATGACAAGGGCCATGGCGAAATGTGAAGACAGGTGTCATGGGGATTGTGATGACAGTGGTCCTCTAGAATTGTGAAGAAAGATATCATGGAGCACTGGGATGACAGGGACCATGGAGCATTGTGATGACAGGGGTCATGGGGCATTGTGATGACACGGCAATAGAACATTATGATGACAATAATTCTGGAGCATTGTGATAAAATGGGCATGGACCATTGTGATTAGAGGGGACAGGGAGAATTCTGATCACAACGGCATGGAGCATTGTGATGACAAGGGTCATCGAGCATTGTGATGACAGTGGTCATGAAGCATTGTGATGAATGTGGTCATGGATCATTGTGATGACAAGTGTCGTGGAGAATTGTGATGACAGGGGTCAAAGAGCATTGTGATGACACGGTTATGGAATATTGTGATGACCAGAATTCTGTAGCACTGTGATGAAAAGGGCATGGAGCATTGTGATTACAGGGGTCATGGAGCATTGTTTTGACAATTGTTCTAGAACGTTGTGATGACAGGGATCATGGAGCATAGTGATGAAACGGGCAATGGAGCATTGTGTTGACAGGCTTCATGGGACATTGTGTTGACAGTGGTCATGGAGCATTGTTAGAAAGGGAACATGGAGCAATTTGATTTCAGGGGCCATGAAAAATTTCGAATACATAGGCCATGGAGTATTCAGATGAATGTGGTCAAGGATCATTGTGACGAAATGTGTCCTGGAATATTGTGATGACACGGTTCATGGAGCATTGCGATGACAAGGGCCATGGTGAAAGGTGAAGACAGGTGTCATGGGGCATTGTGATGACAGTGGTCATCTAGAATTGTGAAGAAAGATATCATGGAGCACTGGGATGACAGGGGCCATGGAGCATTGTGATGACAGGGGTCATGGGGCAATGTGATGACACGGCCATGGAACATTATTATGACAAGAATTCTGGAGCATTGTGATAAAAAGGTCATGGACCATTGTGATTAGAGGGGCCAAGGAGCATTCTGATGACAACGGCATGGAGCATTGTGATGACAAGGGTCATCGAGCATTGTGATAACAGTGGTCATGAAGCATTGTGATGAATGTTGTCATGCATCATTGTGAGGACAAGTGTCGTGGAGCATTGTGATGACAGGGGTCATAGACCATTGTGATGACACGGTTATGGAATATTGTGATGACCAGAATTCTGTAGCACAGTGATGAAAAGGGCATGGAGCATTGTGATTACAGGGGTCATGGAGCATTGTGATGACAATTGTTCTAGAACATTGTGATGACAGGGATAATGGAGCATAGTGATGACAGGGGCAATGGAGCATTGTGTTGACAGGCGTCATGGGACAGTGTGTTGACAGTGGTCATGGAGCATTGTTTTGAAAGGGAATATGGAGCAATTTGATTTCAGGGGCCATGAACAATTGTGAATACATAGGCCATGGAGTATTCAGATGAATGTGGTCAAGGATCATTGTGACGAAAAGTGTTCTGGAATATTGTGATGACACGGTTCATGGAGCATTGCGATGACAAGGGCCATGGCGAAATGTGAAGACAGGTGTCATGGGGCATTGTGATGACAGTGGTCATCTAGAATTGTGAAGAAAGATATCATGGAGCACTGGGATGACAGGGGCCATGGAACATTGTAATGACAGGGGTCATGGGGCATTTTGATGACACGGCCATGGAACATTATGATGACAAGAATTCTGGAGCATTGTGATAAAAAGGGCATAGACCATTGTGATTAGAGGGGCCAAGGAGCATTCTGATGAAAACGGAATTGAGCATTGTGATGACAAGGGTCATCGAGCATTGTGATGACAGTGGTCATGAAGCATTGTGATGAATGTGGTTATGGATCATTGTGATGACAATTGTCCTGGAGCATTGTGATGACAGGGGTCATAGAACATTGTGATGACACGGTTATTGAATATTGTGATGACCAGAATTCTGTAGCACTGTGATGAAAAGGGAATGGAGCATTGTGATTAGAGGGGTCATGGAGCATTGTGATGACAAATGTTCTAGAACATTGTGATGACAGGGATCATGAAGCATAGTGATGAAAGGGGCCATGGAGCATTGTGATGACAGGTGTCATGGGACATTGTGTTGACAGTGTTCATGGAGCATTGTTAGAAAGGGAACATGGAGCATTTTGATTTCAGGGGCCATGAAAAATTGTAAATACATAGGCCATGGAATATTCAGATGAATGTGGTCAAGGATCATTGGGACGAAATGTGTCCTGGAATATTGTGATGACACGGTTCATGGAGCATTGCGAGGACAAGGGCCATGGCGAAATGTGAAGACAGGTGTCATGCGGCATTGTGATGACACTGGTCATCTAGAATTGTGAAGAAAGATATCATGGAGCACTGGAATGACAGGGGCCATGGAGCATTGTGATGACAGGGGTCATGGGGCATTGTGATGACACGGCCAGGGAACATTATGATGACAAGAATTCGGGAGCATTGTGATAAAAAGGTCATGGACCATTGTAATTAGAGGGGCCAAGGAGCATTCTGATGACAACGGCATGGAGCATTGTGATGACAAGGGTCATCGAGCATTGTGATGACAGTGGTCATGAAGCATTTTGATGAATGTGGTCATGCATCATTGTGATGACAAGTGTCGTGGAGCATTGTGATGACAGGGGTCATAGAGCATTGTGATGACACGGTTATGGAATATTGTGATGACCAGAATTCTGTACCACTGTGATGAAAAGAGCATGGAGCATTGTGATTACAGGGGTCATGGAGCATTGTGATGACAATTGTTCTAGAACATTGTGATGACAGGGATCATGGAGCATAGTGATGAAAGGGGCAATGGAGCATTGTGTTGACAGGCGTCATGTGACATTGTGTTGACAGTGGTCATGGAGCATTGTCAGAAAGGGAACATGGAGCAATTTGATTTCAGGGGCCATGAAAAATTGCGAATACATACGCCATGGAGTGTTCAGATGAATGTGGTCAAGGATCATTGTGACGAAAATTGTCCTGGAATATTGTGATGACACGGTTCATGGAGCATTGCGATGACAAGGGCCATGGCGAAATGTGAAGACAGGTGTCATGGGGCATTGTGATGACAGTGGTCATCTAGAATTGTGAAGAAAGATATCATGGAGCACTGGGATGACAGAGGCCATGGAGCATTGTGATGACAGGGTTCATGGGGCATTGTGATGACACGGCCAGGGAACATTATTATGACAAGAATTCTGGAGCATTGTGATAAAAAGGTCATGGACCTTTGTGATTAGAGGGGCCAAGGAGCATTCTGATGACAACGGCATGGAGCATTGTGATGACAGTGGTCATGAAGCATTGTGATGAATATGGTCATGCATCATTGTGATGACAAGTGTCGTGGAGCATTGTGATGACGGGGGACATAGAGCATTGTGATGACACGGTGATGGAATATTGTGATGACCAGAATTTTGTAGCACAGTGATGAACAGGGCATGGAGCATTGTGATTACAGGGGTCATGGAGCATTGTGATGACAATTGTTCTAGAACATTGTGATGACAGGGATCATGGAGCATAGTGATGAAAGGGGCAATGGAGCATTGTGTTGACAGGCGTCATGGGACATTTTATTGACAGTGGTCATGGAGCATTGTCATAAAGGGAACATGGAGCAATTTGATTTCAGGGGCCATGAAAAATTGCAAATACATACGCCATGGAGTATTCAGATGAATGTGGTCAAGGATCATTGTGACGAAAAGTGTCCTGGAATATTGTGATGACACGGTTCATGGAGCTTTGCGATGACAAGGGCCATGGCGAAATGTGAAGACAGGTGTCATGGGGCATTGTGATGACAGTGGTCATCTAGAATTGTGAAGAAAGATATCATGGAGCACTGGGATAACTTGGGCCATGGAGCATTGTGATGACAGGGGTCATGGGGCATTGTGATGACACGGCCATGGAACATTATGATGACAAGAATTCTGGAGCATTGTGATAAAAATGGCATGGACCATTGTGATTAGAGGGGCCAAGGAGCATTCTGATGACAACGGCATGGAGTATTGTGATGACAAGGTCATCGAGCATTGTGTTGACAGTGGTCATGGAGCATTGTTAGAAAGGGAACATGGAGCAATTTGATTTCAGGGGCCATGAAAAATTGCGAATACATAGGCCATGGTGTATTCAGATGAATGTGGTCAAGGATCATTGTGACGAAAAGTGTCCTGGAATATTGTGATGACACGGTTCATGGAGCATTGCGATGACAAGGGCAATGGCGAAATGTGAAGACAGGTGTCATGGGGAATTGTGATGACAGTGGTCATCTAGAATTGTGAAGAAAGATATCATGGAGCACTGGGATGACAGGGGTCATGGAGCATTGTGATGACAAGGGTCATGGGGCATTTTGATGACACGGCCATGGAACATTATGATGACAAGAATTCTGGAGCATTGTGATAAAAAGGGCATGGACCATTGTGATTAGAGGGGCCAAGGAGCATTCTGATGACAACGGCATGGAGCATTGTGATGAATGTGGTCATGGATCATTGTAATGACAAGTGTCGTGGAGCATTGTGATGACAGGGGTCATAGACCATTGTGATGACATGGTTATGGAATATTGTGATTACCAGAATTCTGTAGCACTGTGATGAAAAGGGAATGGAGCACTGTGATTACAGGGGTCATGGAGCATTGTGATGACAATTGTTCTAGAACATTGTGATGACAGGGATCATGGAGCATAGTGATGAAAGGGGCCATGGAGCATTGTGATGACAGGCGTCATGGGACATTGTGTGGACAGTGGTCATGGAGCATTGTTAGAAAGAGAACATGGAGAAATTTAATTTCAGGGGCCAATGAAAATTGTGAATACATAGGCCATGGAGTATTCAGAGGAATGTGGTCAAGGATCATTGTGACGAAAAGTGTCCTGGAATATTGTGATGACACGGTTCATGGAGCATTGCAATGACAAGGGCCATGGCGAAATGTGAAGACAGGTGTCATGGGGATTGTGATGACAGTGGTCCTCTAGAATTGTGAAGAAAGATATCATGGAGCACTGGGATGACAGGGACCATGGAGCATTGTGATGACAGGGGTCATGGGGCATTGTGATGACACGGCCATAGAACATTATGATGACAATAATTCTGGAGCATTGTGATAAAATGGGCATGGACCATTGGGATTAGAGGGGCCAAGGAGCATTCTGATGACAACGGCATGGAGCATTGTGATGACAAGGGTCATCGAGCTTTGTGGTGATAGTGGTCATGAAGCATTGTGATGAATGTGGTCATGGATCATTGTGATGACAAGTGTCGTGGAGCATTGTGATGACTGGGGTCATAGAGCATTGTGATGACACGGTTATGGAATATTGTGATGACCAGAATTCTGTAGCACTGTGATGAAAAGGGAATGGAACATTGTGATTACAGGGGTCATGGAGCATTGTGTTGACAATTGTTCTAGAACGTTGTGATGACAGGGATCATGGAGCATAGTGATGAAAGGGGCCATGGAGCATTGTGATAACAGGCGTCATGGGACATTGTGTTGACAGTAGTCATGGAGCACTGTTAGAAAGGGGATATGGAGCAATTTGATTTCAGGGGCCATGATCAATTGTGAATACATAGGCCATGGAGTATTCAGATGAATGTGGTCAAGGATCATTGTGACGAAAAGTGTCCTGGAATATTGTGATGATACGGTACATGGAGCATTGCGATGACAAGGGCCATGGCGAAAGGTGAAGAAAGGTGTCATGCGGCATTGTGATGACAGTGGTCATCTAGAATTGTGAAGAAAGATATCATGGAGCACTGGGATGAAAGGGGTCATGGAGCATTGAGATGACAAGGGTCATGGGGCATTGTGATGACACGGCCATGGAACATTATGATGACAAGAATTCTGGAGCATTGTGATAAAAAGGGCATGGACCATTGTGATTAGAGGGGCCAAGGAGCATTCTGATGACAACGGCATGGAGCATTGTGATGAATGTGGTCATGGATCATTGTGATGACAAGTGTCGTGGAGCATTGTGATGACAGGGGTCATAGAGCATTGTGATGACACGGTTATGGAATATTGTGATGACCAGAATTCTGTAGCACTGTGATGAAAAGGGAATGGAGCACTGTGATTACAGGGGTCATGGAGCATTGTGATGACAATTGTTCTAGAAAATTGTGATGACAGGGATCATGGAGCATAGTGATGAAAGGGGCCATGGAGCATTGTGATGACAGGCGTCATGGGACATTGTGTGGACAGTGGTCATGGAGCATTGTTAGAAAGAGAACATGGAGAAATTTAATTTCAGGGGCCAATGAAAATTGTGAATACATAGGCCATGGAGTATTCAGAGGAATGTGGTCAAGGATCATTGTGACGAAAAGTGTCCTGGAATATTGTGATGACACGGTTCATGGAGCATTGCAATGACAAGGGCCATGGCGAAATGTGAAGACAGGTGTCATGGGGATTGTGATGACAGTGGTCCTCTAGAATTGTGAAGAAAGATATCATGGAGCACTGGGATGACAGGGACCATGGAGCATTGTGATGACAGGGGTCATGGGGCATTGTGATGACACGGCCATAGAACATTATGATGACAATAATTCTGGAGCATTGTGATAAAATGGGCATGGACCATTGTGATTAGAGGGGACAGGGAGCATTCTGATCACAACGTCATGGAGCATTGTGATGACAAGGGTCATCGAGCATTGTGATGACAGTGGTCATGAAGCATTGTGATGAATGTGGTCATGGATCATTGTGATGACAAGTGTCGTGGAGCATTGTGATGACAGGGGTCAAAGAGAATTGTGATGACACGGTTATGGAATATTGTTATGACCAGAATTCTGTAGCAGTGTGATGAAAAGGGCATGGAGCATTGTGATTACAGGGGTCATGGAGCATTGTTTTGACAATTGTTCTAGAACGTTGTGATGACAGGGATCATGGAGCATAGTGATGAAACGGGCAATGGAGCATTGTGTTGACAGGCTTCATGGGACATTGTGTTGACAGTGGTCATGGAGCATTGTTAGAAAGGGAACATGGAGCAATTTGATTTCAGGGGCCATGAAAAATTTCGAATACATAGGCCATGGAGTATTCAGATGAATGTGGTCAAGGATCATTGTGACGAAATGTGTCCTGGAATATTGTGATGACACGGTTCATGGAGCATTGCGATGACAAGGGCCATGGTGAAAGGTGAAGACAGGTGTCATGGGGCATTGTGATGACAGTGGTCATCTAGAATTGTGAAGAAAGATATCATGGAGCACTGGGATGACAGGGGCCATGGAGCATTGTGATGACAGGGGACATGGGGCAATGTGATGACACGGCCATGGAACATTATTATGACAAGAATTCTGGAGCATTGTGATAAAAAGGTCATGGACCATTGTGATTAGAGGGGCCAAGGAGCATTCTGATGACAACGGCATGGAGCATTGTGATGACAAGGGTCATCGAGCATTGTGATGACAGTGGTCATGAAGCATTGTGATGAATGTGGTCATGGATCATTGTGAGGACAAGTGTCGTGGAGCATTGTGATGACAGGGGTCATAGACCATTGTGATGACACGGTTATGGAATATTGTGATGACCAGAATTCTGTAGCACAGTGATGAAAAGGGCATGGAGCATTGTGATTACAGGGGTCATGGAGCATTGTGATGACAATTGTTGTAGAACATTGTGATGACAGGGATAATGGAGCATAGTGATGACAGGGGCAATGGAGCATTGTGTTGACAGGCGTCATGGGACATTGTGTTGACAGTGGTCATGGAGCATTGTTTTGAAAGGGAATATGGAGCAATTTGATTTCAGGGGCCATGAAAAATTGTGAATACATACGCCATGGAGTATTCAGATGAATGTGGTCAAGGATCATTGTGACGAAAAGTGTTCTGGAATATTGTGATGACACGGTTCATGGAGCATTGCGATGACAAGGGCCATGGCGAAATGTGAAGACAGGTGTCATGGGGCATTGTGATCACAGTGGTCATATAGAATTGTGAACAAAGATATCATGGAGCACTGGGATGACAGGGGCCATGGAGCATTGTGATGACAGGGATCATGGGGCATTGTGATGACACGGCCATGGAACATTATGATGACAAGAATTCTGGAGCATTGTGATAAAAAGGGCATAGACCATTGTGATTAGAGGGGCCAAGGAGCATTCTGATGAAAACGGCATTGAGCATTGTGATGACAAGGGTCATCGAGCATTGTGATGACAGTGGTCATGAAGCATTGTGATGAATGTGGTTATGGATCATTGTGATGACAATTGTCCTGGAGCATTGTGATGACAGGGGTCATAGAGCATTGTGATGACACGGTTATGGAATATTGTGATGACCAGAATTCTGTAGCACTGTGATGAAAAAGGAATGGAGCATTGTGGTTACAGGGGTCATGGAGCATTGTGATGACAAATGTTCTAGAACATTGTGATGACAGGGATCATGAAGCATAGTGATGAAAGGGGCCATGGAGCATTGTGATGACAGGTGTCATGGGACATTGTGTTGACAGTGTTCATGGAGCATTGTTAGAAAGGGAACATGGAGCATTTTGATTTCAGGGGCCATGAAAAATTGTAAATACATAGGCCATGGAATATTCAGATGAATGTGGTCAAGGATCATTGGGACGAAATGTGTCCTGGAATATTGTGATGACACGGTTCATGGAGCATTGCGAGGACAAGGGCCATGGCGAAATGTGAAGACAGGTGTCATGCGGCATTGTGATGACACTGGTCATCTAGAATTGTGAAGAAAGATATCATGGAGCACTGGAATGACAGGGGCCATGGAGCATTGTGATGACAGGGTTCATGGGGCATTGTGATGACACGGCCAGGGAACATTATTATGACAAGAATTCTGGAGCATTGTGATAAAAAGGTCATGGACCATTGTGATTAGAGGGGCCAAGGAGCATTCTGATGACAACGGCATGGAGCATTGTGATGACAGTGGTCATGAAGCATTGTGATGAATGTGGTCATGCATCATTGTGATGACAAGTGTCGTGGAGCATTGTGATGACAGGGGTCATAGAGCATTGTGATGACACGGTTATGGAATATTGTGATGACCAGAATTCTGTAGCACTGTGATGAAAAGGGAATGGAGCACTGAGATTACAGGGGTCATGGAGCATTGTGATGACAATTGTTCTAGAACTTTGTGAAGACAGGGATCATGGAGCATTGTGATGACAGGCGTCATGGAACAATGTGTTGACAGTGGTCATGGAGCATTGTTAGAAAGGGAACATGGAGCAATTTGATTTCAGGGGCCATGAAAAATTTCGAATACATAGGCCATGGAGTATTCAGATGAATGTGGTCAAGGATCATTGTGACGAAATGTGTCCTGGAATATTGTGATGACACGGTTCATGGAGCATTGCGATGACAAGGGTCATGGCGAAATGTGAAGACAGGTGTCATGGGGCATTGTGATGACAGTGGTCATCTAGAATTGTGAAGAAAGATATCATGGAGCACTGGGAAGACAGGGGCCATGGAACATTGTGATGACAGTGATCATGGGGCATTGTGATGACACGGCCATGGAACATTATGATGACAAGTATTCTGGAGCATTGTGATAAAAAGGGCATGGACCATTGTGATTAGAGGGGCCAAGGAGCATTCTGATGACAACGGCATGGAGCATTGTGATGACAAGGGTCATCGAGCTTTGTGATGATAGTGGTCATGAAGCATTGTGATGAATGTGGTCATGGATCATTGTGATGATAATTGTCGTGGAGCATTGTGATCACAGGGGTCATAGAGCATTGTGATGACACGGTTATGGAATATTGTGATGACCAGAATTCTGTAGCACTGTGATGAAAATGGAATGGAACATTGTGATTACAGGGGTCATGGAGCATTGTGTTGACAATTGTTCTAGAACGTTGTGATGACAGGGATCATGGAGCATAGTGATGAAAGGGGCCATGGAGCATTGTGATGACAGGCGTCATGGGACATTGTGTTGACAGTGGTCATGGAGCATTGTTAGAAAGGGAACATGGAGCAATTTGATTTCAGGGGCCATGAACAATTGTGAATACATAGGCCATGGAGTATTCAGATGAATGTGGTCAAGGATCATTGTGACGAAAAGTGTCCTGGAATATTGTGATAACACGGTTCATGGAGCATTGCGATGACAAGGGCCATGGCGAAATGTGAAGACAGGTGTCATGGGGCATTGTGATGACAGTGGTCATCTAGAATTGTGAAGAAAGATATCATGGAGCACTGGGATGACAGGGGCCATGGAGCATTGTGAAGACAGGGTTCATGGGGCATTGTGATGACACGGCCATGGAACATTATGATGACAAGAATTCTGGAGCATTGTGATAAAAAGGGCATGGACCATTGTGATTAGAGGGGCCAAGGAGCATTCTGATGACAACGGCATGGTGCATTGTGATGAATGTGGTCATGGATCATTGTGATGACAAGTGTCGTGGAGCATTGTGATGACAGGGGTCATAGAGCATTGTGATGACACGGTTATGGAATATTGTGATGACCAGAATTCTGTAGCACTGTGATGAAAAGGGAATGGAGCACTGTGATTACAGGGGTCATGGAGCATTGTGATGACAATTGTTCTAGAAAATTGTGATGACAGGGATCATGGAGCATAGTGATGAAAGGGGCCATGGAGCATTGTGATGACAGGCGTCATGGGACATTGTGTGGACAGTGGTCATGGAGCATTGTTAGAAAGAGAACATGGAGAAATTTAATTTCAGGGGCCAATGAAAATTGTGAATACATAGGCCATGGAGTATTCAGAGGAATGTGGTCAAGGATCATTGTGACGAAAAGTGTCCTGGAATATTGTGATGACACGGTTCATGGAGCATTGCAATGACAAGGGCCATGGCGAAATGTGAAGACAGGTGTCATGGGGATTGTGATGACAGTGGTCCTCTAGAATTGTGAAGAAAGATATCATGGAGCACTGGGATGACAGGGACCATGGAGCATTGTGATGACAGGGGTCATGGGGCATTGTGATGACACGGCCATAGAACATTATGATGACAATAATTCTGGAGCATTGTGATAAAATGGGCATGGACCATTGTGATTAGAGGGGACAGGGAGCATTCTGATCACAACGGCATGGAGCATTGTGATGACAAGGGTCATCGAGCATTGTGATGACAGTGGTCATGAAGCATTGTGATGAATGTGGTCATGGATCATTGTGATGACAAGTGTCGTGGAGCATTGTGATGACAGGGGTCAAAGAGAATTGTGATGACACGGTTATGGAATATTGTTATGACCAGAATTCTGTAGCAGTGTGATGAAAAGGGCATGGAGCATTGTGATTACAGGGGTCATGGAGCATTGTTTTGACAATTGTTCTAGAACGTTGTGATGACAGGGATCATGGAGCATAGTGATGAAACGGGCAATGGAGCATTGTGTTGACAGGCTTCATGGGACATTGTGTTGACAGTGGTCATGGAGCATTGTTAGAAAGGGAACATGGAGCAATTTGATTTCAGGGGCCATGAAAAATTTCGAATACATAGGCCATGGAGTATTCAGATGAATGTGGTCAAGGATCATTGTGACGAAATGTGTCCTGGAATATTGTGATGACACGGTTCATGGAGCATTGCGATGACAAGGGCCATGGTGAAAGGTGAAGACAGGTGTCATGGGGCATTGTGATGACAGTGGTCATCTAGAATTGTGAAGAAAGATATCATGGAGCACTGGGATGACAGGGGCCATGGAGCATTGTGATGACAGGGGTCATGGGGCAATGTGATGACACGGCCATGGAACATTATTATGACAAGAATTCTGGAGCATTGTGATAAAAAGGTCATGGACCATTGTGATTAGAGGGGCCAAGGAGCATTCTGATGACAACGGCATGGAGCATTGTGATGACAAGGGTCATCGAGCATTGTGATGACAGTGGTCATGAAGCATTGTGATGAATGTGGTCATGGATCATTGTGAGGACAAGTGTCGTGGAGCATTGTGATGACAGGGGTCATAGACCATTGTGATGACACGGTTATGGAATATTGTGATGACCAGAATTCTGTAGCACAGTGATGAAAAGGGCATGGAGCATTGTGATTACAGGGGTCATGGAGCATTGTGATGACAATTGTTGTAGAACATTGTGATGACAGGGATAATGGAGCATAGTGATGACAGGGGCAATGGAGCATTGTGTTGACAGGCGTCATGGGACATTGTGTTGACAGTGGTCATGGAGCATTGTTTTGAAAGGGAATATGGAGCAATTTGATTTCAGGGGCCATGAAAAATTGTGAATACATACGCCATGGAGTATTCAGATGAATGTGGTCAAGGATCATTGTGACGAAAAGTGTTCTGGAATATTGTGATGACACGGTTCATGGAGCATTGCGATGACAAGGGCCATGGCGAAATGTGAAGACAGGTGTCATGGGGCATTGTGATCACAGTGGTCATATAGAATTGTGAACAAAGATATCATGGAGCACTGGGATGACAGGGGCCATGGAGCATTGTGATGACAGGGATCATGGGGCATTGTGATGACACGGCCATGGAACATTATGATGACAAGAATTCTGGAGCATTGTGATAAATAGGGCATAGACCATTGTGATTAGAGGGGCCAAGGAGCATTCTGATGAAAACGGCATTGAGCATTGTGATGACAAGGGTCATCGAGCATTGTGATGACAGTGGTCATGAAGCATTGTGATGAATGTGGTTATGGATCATTGTGATGACAATTGTCCTGGAGCATTGTGATGACAGGGGTCATAGAGCATTGTGATGACACGGTTATGGAATATTGTGATGACCAGAATTCTGTAGCACTGTGATGAAAAAGGAATGGAGCATTGTGGTTACAGGTGTCATGGAGCATTGTGATGACAAATGTTCTAGAACATTGTGATGACAGGGATCATGAAGCATAGTGATGAAAGGGGCCATGGAGCATTGTGATGACAGGTGTCATGGGACATTGTGTTGACAGTGTTCATGGAGCATTGTTAGAAAGGGAACATGGAGCATTTTGATTTCAGGGGCCATGAAAAATTGTAAATACATAGGCCATGGAATATTCAGATGAATGTGGTCAAGGATCATTGGGACGAAATGTGTCCTGGAATATTGTGATGACACGGTTCATGGAGCATTGCGAGGACAAGGGCCATGGCGAAATGTGAAGACAGGTGTCATGCGGCATTGTGATGACACTGGTCATCTAGAATTGTGAAGAAAGATATCATGGAGCACTGGAATGACAGGGGCCATGGAGCATTGTGATGACAGGGTTCATGGGGCATTGTGATGACACGGCCAGGGAACATTATTATGACAAGAATTCTGGAGCATTGTGATAAAAAGGTCATGGACCATTGTGATTAGAGGGGCCAAGGAGCATTCTGATGACAACGGCATGGAGCATTGTGATGACAGTGGTCATGAAGCATTGTGATGAATGTGGTCATGCATCATTGTGATGACAAGTGTCGTGGAGCATTGTGATGACAGGGGTCATAGAGCATTGTGATGACACGGTTATGGAATATTGTGATGACCAGAATTCTGTAGCACTGTGATGAAAAGGGAATGGAGCACTGAGATTACAGGGGTCATGGAGCATTGTGATGACAATTGTTCTAGAACTTTGTGAAGACAGGGATCATGGAGCATTGTGATGACAGGCGTCATGGAACAATGTGTTGACAGTGGTCATGGAGCATTGTTAGAAAGGGAACATGGAGCAATTTGATTTCAGGGGCCATGAAAAATTTCGAATACATAGGCCATGGAGTATTCAGATGAATGTGGTCAAGGATCATTGTGACGAAATGTGTCCTGGAATATTGTGATGACACGGTTCATGGAGCATTGCGATGACAAGGGTCATGGCGAAATGTGAAGACAGGTGTCATGGGGCATTGTGATGACAGTGGTCATCTAGAATTGTGAAGAAAGATATCATGGAGCACTGGGAAGACAGGGGCCATGGAACATTGTGATGACAGTGATCATGGGGCATTGTGATGACACGGCCATGGAACATTATGATGACAAGTATTCTGGAGCATTGTGATAAAAAGGGCATGGACCATTGTGATTAGAGGGGCCAAGGAGCATTCTGATGACAACGGCATGGAGCATTGTGATGACAAGGGTCATCGAGCTTTGTGATGATAGTGGTCATGAAGCATTGTGATGAATGTGG
Source organism: Eschrichtius robustus (assembly GCF_028021215.1). Taxonomy (NCBI): domain Eukaryota; kingdom Metazoa; phylum Chordata; class Mammalia; order Artiodactyla; family Eschrichtiidae; genus Eschrichtius; species Eschrichtius robustus. Next base: position 2,156,208 of record NW_027175249.1, on the reverse strand, counting down.
TCATGGATCATTGTGATGACAATTGTCGTGGAGCATTGTGATCACAGGGGTCATAGAGCATTGTGATGACACGGTTATGGAATATTGTGATGACCAGAATTCTGTAGCACTGTGATGAAAATGGAATGGAACATTGTGATTACAGGGGTCATGGAGCATTGTGTTGACAATTGTTCTAGAACGTTGTGATGACAGGGATCATGGAGCATAGTGATGAAAGGGGCCATGGAGCATTGTGATGACAGGCGTCATGGGACATTGTGTTGACAGTGGTCATGGAGCATTGTTAGAAAGGGAACATGGAGCAATTTGATTTCAGGGGCCATGAACAATTGTGAATACATAGGCCATGGAGTATTCAGATGAATGTGGTCAAGGATCATTGTGACGAAAAGTGTCCTGGAATATTGTGATAACACGGTTCATGGAGCATTGCGATGACAAGGGCCATGGCGAAATGTGAAGACAGGTGTCATGGGGCATTGTGATGACAGTGGTCATCTAGAATTGTGAAGAAAGATATCATGGAGCACTGGGATGACAGGGGCCATGGAGCATTGTGAAGACAGGGTTCATGGGGCATTGTGATGACACGGCCATGGAACATTATGATGACAAGAATTCTGGAGCATTGTGATAAAAAGGGCATGGACCATTGTGATTAGAGGGGCCAAGGAGCATTCTGATGACAACGGCATGGTGCATTGTGATGAATGTGGTCATGGATCATTGTGATGACAAGTGTCGTGGAGCATTGTGATGACAGGGGTCATAGAGCATTGTGATGACACGGTTATGGAATATTGTGATGACCAGAATTCTGTAGCACTGTGATGAAAAGGGAATGGAGCACTGTGATTACAGGGGTCATGGAGCATTGTGATGACAATTGTTCTAGAAAATTGTGATGACAGGGATCATGGAGCATAGTGATGAAAGGGGCCATGGAGCATTGTGATGACAGGCGTCATGGGACATTGTGTGGACAGTGGTCATGGAGCATTGTTAGAAAGAGAACATGGAGAAATTTAATTTCAGGGGCCAATGAAAATTGTGAATACATAGGCCATGGAGTATTCAGAGGAATGTGGTCAAGGATCATTGTGACGAAAAGTGTCCTGGAATATTGTGATGACACGGTTCATGGAGCATTGCAATGACAAGGGCCATGGCGAAATGTGAAGACAGGTGTCATGGGGATTGTGATGACAGTGGTCCTCTAGAATTGTGAAGAAAGATATCATGGAGCACTGGGATGACAGGGACCATGGAGCATTCTGATGACAGGGGTCATGGGGCATTGTGATGACACGGCCATAGAACATTATGATGACAATAATTCTGGAGCATTGTGATAAAATGGGCATGGACCATTGTGATTAGAGGGGACAGGGAGCATTCTGATCACAACGGCATGGAGCATTGTGATGACAAGGGTCATCGAGCATTGTGATGACAGTGGTCATGAAGCATTGTGATGAATGTGGTCATGGATCATTGTGAGGACAAGTGTCGTGGAGCATTGTGATGACAGGGGTCATAGACCATTGTGATGACACGGTTATGGAATATTGTGATGACCAGAATTCTGTAGCACAGTGATGAAAAGGGCATGGAGCATTGTGATTACAGGGGTCATGGAGCATTGTGATGACAATTGTTGTAGAACATTGTGATGACAGGGATAATGGAGCATAGTGATGACAGGGGCAATGGAGCATTGTGTTGACAGGCGTCATGGGACATTGTGTTGACAGTGGTCATGGAGCATTGTTTTGAAAGGGAATATGGAGCAATTTGATTTCAGGGGCCATGAAAAATTGTGAATACATACGCCATGGAGTATTCAGATGAATGTGGTCAAGGATCATTGTGACGAAAAGTGTTCTGGAATATTGTGATGACACGGTTCATGGAGCATTGCGATGACAAGGGCCATGGCGAAATGTGAAGACAGGTGTCATGGGGCATTGTGATCACAGTGGTCATATAGAATTGTGAACAAAGATATCATGGAGCACTGGGATGACAGGGGCCATGGAGCATTGTGATGACAGGGATCATGGGGCATTGTGATGACACGGCCATGGAACATTATGATGACAAGAATTCTGGAGCATTGTGATAAAAAGGGCATAGACCATTGTGATTAGAGGGGCCAAGGAGCATTCTGATGAAAACGGCATTGAGCATTGTGATGACAAGGGTCATCGAGCATTGTGATGACAGTGGTCATGAAGCATTGTGATGAATGTGGTTATGGATCATTGTGATGACAATTGTCCTGGAGCATTGTGATGACAGGGGTCATAGAGCATTGTGATGACACGGTTATGGAATATTGTGATGACCAGAATTCTGTAGCACTGTGATGAAAAAGGAATGGAGCATTGTGGTTACAGGGGTCATGGAGCATTGTGATGACAAATGTTCTAGAACATTGTGATGACAGGGATCATGAAGCATAGTGATGAAAGGGGCCATGGAGCATTGTGATGACAGGTGTCATGGGACATTGTGTTGACAGTGTTCATGGAGCATTGTTAGAAAGGGAACATGGAGCATTTTGATTTCAGGGGCCATGAAAAATTGTAAATACATAGGCCATGGAATATTCAGATGAATGTGGTCAAGGATCATTGGGACGAAATGTGTCCTGGAATATTGTGATGACACGGTTCATGGAGCATTGCGAGGACAAGGGCCATGGCGAAATGTGAAGACAGGTGTCATGCGGCATTGTGATGACACTGGTCATCTAGAATTGTGAAGAAAGATATCATGGAGCACTGGAATGACAGGGGCCATGGAGCATTGTGATGACAGGGTTCATGGGGCATTGTGATGACACGGCCAGGGAACATTATTATGACAAGAATTCTGGAGCATTGTGATAAAAAGGTCATGGACCATTGTGATTAGAGGGGCCAAGGAGCATTCTGATGACAACGGCATGGAGCATTGTGATGACAGTGGTCATGAAGCATTGTGATGAATGTGGTCATGCATCATTGTGATGACAAGTGTCGTGGAGCATTGTGATGACAGGGGTCATAGAGCATTGTGATGACACGGTTATGGAATATTGTGATGACCAGAATTCTGTAGCACTGTGATGAAAAGGGAATGGAGCACTGAGATTACAGGGGTCATGGAGCATTGTGATGACAATTGTTCTAGAACTTTGTGAAGACAGGGATCATGGAGCATTGTGATGACAGGCGTCATGGAACAATGTGTTGACAGTGGTCATGGAGCATTGTTAGAAAGGGAACATGGAGCAATTTGATTTCAGGGGCCATGAAAAATTTCGAATACATAGGCCATGGAGTATTCAGATGAATGTGGTCAAGGATCATTGTGACGAAATGTGTCCTGGAATATTGTGATGACACGGTTCATGGAGCATTGCGATGACAAGGGTCATGGCGAAATGTGAAGACAGGTGTCATGGGGCATTGTGATGACAGTGGTCATCTAGAATTGTGAAGAAAGATATCATGGAGCACTGGGAAGACAGGGGCCATGGAACATTGTGATGACAGTGATCATGGGGCATTGTGATGACACGGCCATGGAACATTATGATGACAAGTATTCTGGAGCATTGTGATAAAAAGGGCATGGACCATTGTGATTAGAGGGGCCAAGGAGCATTCTGATGACAACGGCATGGAGCATTGTGATGACAAGGGTCATCGAGCTTTGTGATGATAGTGGTCATGAAGCATTGTGATGAATGTGGTCATGGATCATTGTGATGATAATTGTCGTGGAGCATTGTGATCACAGGGGTCATAGAGCATTGTGATGACACGGTTATGGAATATTGTGATGACCAGAATTCTGTAGCACTGTGATGAAAATGGAATGGAACATTGTGATTACAGGGGTCATGGAGCATTGTGTTGACAATTGTTCTAGAACGTTGTGATGACAGGGATCATGGAGCATAGTGATGAAAGGGGCCATGGAGCATTGTGATGACAGGCGTCATGGGACATTGTGTTGACAGTGGTCATGGAGCATTGTTAGAAAGGGAACATGGAGCAATTTGATTTCAGGGGCCATGAACAATTGTGAATACATAGGCCATGGAGTATTCAGATGAATGTGGTCAAGGATCATTGTGACGAAAAGTGTCCTGGAATATTGTGATAACACGGTTCATGGAGCATTGCGATGACAAGGGCCATGGCGAAATGTGAAGACAGGTGTCATGGGGCATTGTGATGACAGTGGTCATCTAGAATTGTGAAGAAAGATATCATGGAGCACTGGGATGACAGGGGCCATGGAGCATTGTGAAGACAGGGTTCATGGGGCATTGTGATGACACGGCCATGGAACATTATGATGACAAGAATTCTGGAGCATTGTGATAAAAAGGGCATGGACCATTGTGATTAGAGGGGCCAAGGAGCATTCTGATGACAACGGCATGGTGCATTGTGATGAATGTGGTCATGGATCATTGTGATGACAAGTGTCGTGGAGCATTGTGATGACAGGGGTCATAGAGCATTGTGATGACACGGTTATGGAATATTGTGATGACCAGAATTCTGTAGCACTGTGATGAAAAGGGAATGGAGCACTGTGATTACAGGGGTCATGGAGCATTGTGATGACAATTGTTCTAGAAAATTGTGATGACAGGGATCATGGAGCATAGTGATGAAAGGGGCCATGGAGCATTGTGATGACAGGCGTCATGGGACATTGTGTGGACAGTGGTCATGGAGCATTGTTAGAAAGAGAACATGGAGAAATTTAATTTCAGGGGCCAATGAAAATTGTGAATACATAGGCCATGGAGTATTCAGAGGAATGTGGTCAAGGATCATTGTGACGAAAAGTGTCCTGGAATATTGTGATGACACGGTTCATGGAGCATTGCAATGACAAGGGCCATGGCGAAATGTGAAGACAGGTGTCATGGGGATTGTGATGACAGTGGTCCTCTAGAATTGTGAAGAAAGATATCATGGAGCACTGGGATGACAGGGACCATGGAGCATTGTGATGACAGGGGTCATGGGGCATTGTGATGACACGGCCATAGAACATTATGATGACAATAATTCTGGAGCATTGTGATAAAATGGGCATGGACCATTGTGATTAGAGGGGACAGGGAGCATTCTGATCACAACGGCATGGAGCATTGTGATGACAAGGGTCATCGAGCATTGTGATGACAGTGGTCATGAAGCATTGTGATGAATGTGGTCATGGATCATTGTGATGACAAGTGTCGTGGAGCATTGTGATGACAGGGGTCAAAGAGAATTGTGATGACACGGTTATGGAATATTGTTATGACCAGAATTCTGTAGCAGTGTGATGAAAAGGGCATGGAGCATTGTGATTACAGGGGTCATGGAGCATTGTTTTGACAATTGTTCTAGAACGTTGTGATGACAGGGATCATGGAGCATAGTGATGAAACGGGCAATGGAGCATTGTGTTGACAGGCTTCATGGGACATTGTGTTGACAGTGGTCATGGAGCATTGTTAGAAAGGGAACATGGAGCAATTTGATTTCAGGGGCCATGAAAAATTTCGAATACATAGGCCATGGAGTATTCAGATGAATGTGGTCAAGGATCATTGTGACGAAATGTGTCCTGGAATATTGTGATGACACGGTTCATGGAGCATTGCGATGACAAGGGCCATGGTGAAAGGTGAAGACAGGTGTCATGGGGCATTGTGATGACAGTGGTCATCTAGAATTGTGAAGAAAGATATCATGGAGCACTGGGATGACAGGGGCCATGGAGCATTGTGATGACAGGGGTCATGGGGCAATGTGATGACACGGCCATGGAACATTATTATGACAAGAATTCTGGAGCATTGTGATAAAAAGGTCATGGACCATTGTGATTAGAGGGGCCAAGGAGCATTCTGATGACAACGGCATGGAGCATTGTGATGACAAGGGTCATCGAGCATTGTGATGACAGTGGTCATGAAGCATTGTGATGAATGTGGTCATGGATCATTGTGAGGACAAGTGTCGTGGAGCATTGTGATGACAGGGGTCATAGACCATTGTGATGACACGGTTATGGAATATTGTGATGACCAGAATTCTGTAGCACAGTGATGAAAAGGGCATGGAGCATTGTGATTACAGGGGTCATGGAGCATTGTGATGACAATTGTTGTAGAACATTGTGATGACAGGGATAATGGAGCATAGTGATGACAGGGGCAATGGAGCATTGTGTTGACAGGCGTCATGGGACATTGTGTTGACAGTGGTCATGGAGCATTGTTTTGAAAGGGAATATGGAGCAATTTGATTTCAGGGGCCATGAAAAATTGTGAATACATACGCCATGGAGTATTCAGATGAATGTGGTCAAGGATCATTGTGACGAAAAGTGTTCTGGAATATTGTGATGACACGGTTCATGGAGCATTGCGATGACAAGGGCCATGGCGAAATGTGAAGACAGGTGTCATGGGGCATTGTGATCACAGTGGTCATATAGAATTGTGAACAAAGATATCATGGAGCACTGGGATGACAGGGGCCATGGAGCATTGTGATGACAGGGATCATGGGGCATTGTGATGACACGGCCATGGAACATTATGATGACAAGAATTCTGGAGCATTGTGATAAATAGGGCATAGACCATTGTGATTAGAGGGGCCAAGGAGCATTCTGATGAAAACGGCATTGAGCATTGTGATGACAAGGGTCATCGAGCATTGTGATGACAGTGGTCATGAAGCATTGTGATGAATGTGGTTATGGATCATTGTGATGACAATTGTCCTGGAGCATTGTGATGACAGGGGTCATAGAGCATTGTGATGACACGGTTATGGAATATTGTGATGACCAGAATTCTGTAGCACTGTGATGAAAAAGGAATGGAGCATTGTGGTTACAGGTGTCATGGAGCATTGTGATGACAAATGTTCTAGAACATTGTGATGACAGGGATCATGAAGCATAGTGATGAAAGGGGCCATGGAGCATTGTGATGACAGGTGTCATGGGACATTGTGTTGACAGTGTTCATGGAGCATTGTTAGAAAGGGAACATGGAGCATTTTGATTTCAGGGGCCATGAAAAATTGTAAATACATAGGCCATGGAATATTCAGATGAATGTGGTCAAGGATCATTGGGACGAAATGTGTCCTGGAATATTGTGATGACACGGTTCATGGAGCATTGCGAGGACAAGGGCCATGGCGAAATGTGAAGACAGGTGTCATGCGGCATTGTGATGACACTGGTCATCTAGAATTGTGAAGAAAGATATCATGGAGCACTGGAATGACAGGGGCCATGGAGCATTGTGATGACAGGGTTCATGGGGCATTGTGATGACACGGCCAGGGAACATTATTATGACAAGAATTCTGGAGCATTGTGATAAAAAGGTCATGGACCATTGTGATTAGAGGGGCCAAGGAGCATTCTGATGACAACGGCATGGAGCATTGTGATGACAGTGGTCATGAAGCATTGTGATGAATGTGGTCATGCATCATTGTGATGACAAGTGTCGTGGAGCATTGTGATGACAGGGGTCATAGAGCATTGTGATGACACGGTTATGGAATATTGTGATGACCAGAATTCTGTAGCACTGTGATGAAAAGGGAATGGAGCACTGAGATTACAGGGGTCATGGAGCATTGTGATGACAATTGTTCTAGAACTTTGTGAAGACAGGGATCATGGAGCATTGTGATGACAGGCGTCATGGAACAATGTGTTGACAGTGGTCATGGAGCATTGTTAGAAAGGGAACATGGAGCAATTTGATTTCAGGGGCCATGAAAAATTTCGAATACATAGGCCATGGAGTATTCAGATGAATGTGGTCAAGGATCATTGTGACGAAATGTGTCCTGGAATATTGTGATGACACGGTTCATGGAGCATTGCGATGACAAGGGTCATGGCGAAATGTGAAGACAGGTGTCATGGGGCATTGTGATGACAGTGGTCATCTAGAATTGTGAAGAAAGATATCATGGAGCACTGGGAAGACAGGGGCCATGGAACATTGTGATGACAGTGATCATGGGGCATTGTGATGACACGGCCATGGAACATTATGATGACAAGTATTCTGGAGCATTGTGATAAAAAGGGCATGGACCATTGTGATTAGAGGGGCCAAGGAGCATTCTGATGACAACGGCATGGAGCATTGTGATGACAAGGGTCATCGAGCTTTGTGATGATAGTGGTCATGAAGCATTGTGATGAATGTGGTCATGGATCATTGTGATGACAATTGTCGTGGAGCATTGTGATCACAGGGGTCATAGAGCATTGTGATGACACGGTTATGGAATATTGTGATGACCAGAATTCTGTAGCACTGTGATGAAAATGGAATGGAACATTGTGATTACAGGGGTCATGGAGCATTGTGTTGACAATTGTTCTAGAACGTTGTGATGACAGGGATCATGGAGCATAGTGATGAAAGGGGCCATGGAGCATTGTGATGACAGGCGTCATGGGACATTGTGTTGACAGTGGTCATGGAGCATTGTTAGAAAGGGAACATGGAGCAATTTGATTTCAGGGGCCATGAACAATTGTGAATACATAGGCCATGGAGTATTCAGATGAATGTGGTCAAGGATCATTGTGACGAAAAGTGTCCTGGAATATTGTGATAACACGGTTCATGGAGCATTGCGATGACAAGGGCCATGGCGAAATGTGAAGACAGGTGTCATGGGGCATTGTGATGACAGTGGTCATCTAGAATTGTGAAGAAAGATATCATGGAGCACTGGGATGACAGGGGCCATGGAGCATTGTGAAGACAGGGTTCATGGGGCATTGTGATGACACGGCCATGGAACATTATGATGACAAGAATTCTGGAGCATTGTGATAAAAAGGGCATGGACCATTGTGATTAGAGGGGCCAAGGAGCATTCTGATGACAACGGCATGGTGCATTGTGATGAATGTGGTCATGGATCATTGTGATGACAAGTGTCGTGGAGCATTGTGATGACAGGGGTCATAGAGCATTGTGATGACACGGTTATGGAATATTGTGATGACCAGAATTCTGTAGCACTGTGATGAAAAGGGAATGGAGCACTGTGATTACAGGGGTCATGGAGCATTGTGATGACAATTGTTCTAGAAAATTGTGATGACAGGGATCATGGAGCATAGTGATGAAAGGGGCCATGGAGCATTGTGATGACAGGCGTCATGGGACATTGTGTGGACAGTGGTCATGGAGCATTGTTAGAAAGAGAACATGGAGAAATTTAATTTCAGGGGCCAATGAAAATTGTGAATACATAGGCCATGGAGTATTCAGAGGAATGTGGTCAAGGATCATTGTGACGAAAAGTGTCCTGGAATATTGTGATGACACGGTTCATGGAGCATTGCAATGACAAGGGCCATGGCGAAATGTGAAGACAGGTGTCATGGGGATTGTGATGACAGTGGTCCTCTAGAATTGTGAAGAAAGATATCATGGAGCACTGGGATGACAGGGACCATGGAGCATTCTGATGACAGGGGTCATGGGGCATTGTGATGACACGGCCATAGAACATTATGATGACAATAATTCTGGAGCATTGTGATAAAATGGGCATGGACCATTGTGATTAGAGGGGACAGGGAGCATTCTGATCACAACGGCATGGAGCATTGTGATGACAAGGGTCATCGAGCATTGTGATGACAGTGGTCATGAAGCATTGTGATGAATGTGGTCATGGATCATTGTGATGACAAGTGTCGTGGAGCATTGTGATGACAGGGGTCAAAGAGAATTGTGATGACACGGTTATGGAATATTGTTATGACCAGAATTCTGTAGCAGTGTGATGAAAAGGGCATGGAGCATTGTGATTACAGGGGTCATGGAGCATTGTTTTGACAATTGTTCTAGAACGTTGTGATGACAGGGATCATGGCGCATAGTGATGAAACGGGCAATGGAGCATTTTGTTGACAGGCTTCATGGGACATTGTGTTGACAGTGGTCATGGAGCATTGTTAGAAAGGGAACATGGAGCAATTTGATTTCAGGGGCCATGAAAAATTTCGAATACATAGGCCATGGAGTATTCAGATGAATGTGGTCAAGGATCATTGTGACGAAATGTGTCCTGGAATATTGTGATGACACGGTTCATGGAGCATTGCGATGACAAGGGCCATGGTGAAAGGTGAAGACAGGTGTCATGGGGCATTGTGATGACAGTGGTCATCTAGAATTGTGAAGAAAGATATCATGGAGCACTGGGATGACAGGGGCCATGGAGCATTGTGATGACAGGGGTCATGGGGCAATGTGATGACACGGCCATGGAACATTATTATGACAAGAATTCTGGAACATTGTGATAAAAAGTTCATGGACCATTGTGATTAGAGGGGCCAAGGAGCATTCTGATGACAACGGCATGGAGCATTGTGATGACAAGGGTCATCGAGCATTGTGATGACAGTGGTCATGAAGCATTGTGATGAATGTTGTCATGCATCATTGTGAGGACAAGTGTCGTGGAGCATTGTGATGACAGGGGTCATAGACCATTGTGATGACACGGTTATGGAATATTGTGATGACCAGAATTCTGTAGCACAGTGATGAAAAGGGCATGGAGCATTGTGATTACAGGGGTCATGGAGAATTGTGATGACAATTGTTGTAGAACATTGTGATGACAGGGATAATGGAGCATAGTGATGACAGGGGCAATGGAGCATTGTGTTGACAGGCGTCATTGGACATTGTGTTGACAGTGGTCATGGAGCATTGTTTTGAAAGGGAATATGGAGCAATTTGATTTCAGGGGCCATGAAAAATTGTGAATACATACGCCATGGAGTATTCAGATGAATGTGGTCAAGGATCATTGTGACGAAAAGTGTTCTGGAATATTGTGATGACACGGTTCATGGAGCATTGCGATGACAAGGGCCATGGCGAAATGTGAAGACAGGTGTCATGGGGCATTGTGATGACAGTGGTCATCTAGAATTGTGAAGAAAGATATCATGGAGCACTGGGATGATAGGGGCCATGGAACATTGTGATGACAGGGGTCATGGGGCATTTTGATGACACGGCCATGGAACATTATGATGACAAGAATTCTGGAGCATTGTGATAAAAAGGGCATAGACCATTGTGATTAGAGGGGCCAAGGAGCATTCTGATGAAAACGGCATTGAGCATTGTGATGACAAGGGTCATCGAGCATTGTGATGACAGTGGTCATGAAGCATTGTGATGAATGTGGTTATGGATCATTGTGATGACAATTGTCCTGGAGCATTGTGATGACAGGGGTCATAGAGCATTGTGATGACACGGTTATTGAATATTGTGATGACCAGAATTCTGTAGCACTGTGATGAAAAAGGAATGGAGCATTGTGATTACAGGGGTCATGGAGCATTGTGATGACAAATGTTCTAGAACATTGTGATGACAGGGATCATGAAGCATAGTGATGAAAGGGGCCATGGAGCATTGTGATGACAGGTGTCATGGGACATTGTGTTGACAGTGTTCATGGAGCATTGTTAGAAAGGGAACATGGAGCATTTTGATTTCAGGGGCCATGAAAAATTGTAAATACATAGGCCATGGAATATTCAGATGAATGTGGTCAAGGATCATTGGGACGAAATGTGTCCTGGAATATTGTGATGACACGGTTCATGGAGCATTGCGAGGACAAGGGCCATGGCGAAATGTGAAGACAGGTGTCATGCGGCATTGTGATGACACTGGTCATCTAGAATTGTGAAGAAAGATATCATGGAGCACTGGAATGACAGGGGCCATGGAGCATTGTGATGACAGGGTTCATGGGGCATTGTGATGACACGGCCAGGGAACATTATTATGACAAGAATTCTGGAGCATTGTGATAAAAAGGTCATGGACCATTGTGATTAGAGGGGCCAAGGAGCATTCTGATGACAACGGCATGGAGCATTGTGATGACAGTGGTCATGAAGCATTGTGATGAATGTGGTCATGCATCATTGTGATGACAAGTGTCGTGGAGCTTTGTGATGACAGGGGTCATAGAGCATTGTGATGACACGGTTATGGAATATTGTGATGACCAGAATTCTGTAGCACAGTGATGAAAAGGGCATGGAGCATTGTGATTAGAGTGGTCATGGAGCATTGTGATGACAATTGTTCTAGAACATTGTGATGACAGGGATCATGGAGCATAGTGATGAAAGGGGCAATGGAGCATTGTGTTGACAGGCGTCATGGGACATTGTATTGACAGTGGTCATGGAGCCTTGTCATAAAGGGAACATGGAGCAATTTGATTTCAGGGGCCATGAAAAATTGCGAATACATACGCCATGGAGTATTCAGATGAATGTGGTCAAGGATCATTGTGACGAAAAGTGTCCTGGAATATTGTGATGACACGGTTCATGGAGCTTTGCGATGACAAGGGCCATGGCGAAATGTGAAGACAGGTGTCATGGGGCATTGTGATGACAGTGGTCATCTAGAATTGTGAAGAAAGATATCATGGAGCACTGGGATGACTTGGGCCATGGAGCATTGTGATGACAGGGGTCATGGGGCATTGTGATGACACGGCCATGGAACATTATGATGACAAGAATTCTGGAGCATTGTGATAAAAATGGCATGGACCATTGTGATTAGAGGGGCCAAGGAGCATTCTGATGACAACGGCATGGAGTATTGTGATGACAAGGTCATCGAGCATTGTGATGACAGTGGTCATGAAGCATTGTGATGAATGTGGTCATGGATCATTGTGATGACAAGTGTCGTGGAACATTGTGATGACAGGGGTCATAGAGCATTGTGATGACACGGTTATGGAATACTGTGATGACCAGAATTCTGTAGCACTGTGATGAAAAGTGAATGGAGCATTGTGATTACAGGGGACATGGAGCATTGTGTTGACAATTGTTCTAGAACATTGTGATGACAGGGATCATGGAGCATAGTGATGAAAGGGGCCATGGAGCATTGTGATGAAGGGCGTCACGGGACATTGTGTTGACAGTGGTCATGGAGCATTGTTAGAAAGGGAACATGGAGCAATTTGATTTCAGGGGCCATGAACAATTGTGAATACATAGGCCATGGAGTATTCAGATGAATGTGGTCGAGGATCATTGTGACGAAAAGTGTCCTGGAATATTGTGATGACACGATTCATGGAGCATAGCGATAACAAGGGCCATGGCGAAATGTGAAGACAGGTGTCATGGGGCATTGTGATGACAGTGGTCATCTAGAATTGTGAAGAAAGATATCATGGAGCACAGGGATGACAGGGGCCAAGGAGAATTGTGATGACAGGTTTCATGGGGCATTGTGATGACACGGCCATAGAACATTATGATGACAAGAATTCTGGAGCATTGTGATAAAAAGGGCATGGACAATTGTGATTAGAGGGGCCAAGGAGCATTCTGATGACAACGGCATGGAGCATTGTGATGACAAGGGTCATCGAGCATTGTCATGACAGTGGTCATGAAGCATTGTGATGAATGTGGTCATGGATCATTGTGATGACAAGTGTCGTGGAGCATTGTGATGACAGGGGTCATAGTGCATTGTGATGACACGGTTATGGAATATTGTGATGACCAGAATTCTGTAGCACTGTGATGAAAAGGGAATGGAGCATTGTGATTACAGGGGTCATGACGCATTGTGATGACAATTGTTCTAGAACATTGTGAAGACAGGGATCATGGAGCATAGTGATGAAAGGGGCCATGGAGCATTGTGATGACAGTCGTCATGGGACATTGTGTTGACAGTGGTCATGGAGCCTTGTTTTGAAAGGGAACATGGAGCCATTTGATTTCAGGGGCCATGAAAAATTGCGAATACATACGCCATGGAGTATTCAGATGAATGTGGTCAAGGGTCATTGTGACGAAAATTGTCCTGGAATATTGTGATGACACGGTTCATGGAACATTGCGATGACAAGGGCCATGGCGAAATGTGAACACAGGTGTCATGCAGCATTGTGATGACAGTGGTCATCTAGAATTGTGAAGAAAGATATCATGGAGCACTGGGATGACAGGGGCAATGGAGCATTGTGATGACAGGGTTCATTGGGCATTGTGATGACACGGCCAGGGAACATTATTATGACAAGAATTCTGGAGCCTTGTGATAAAAAGGTCATGGACCATTGTGATTAGAGGGGCCAAGGAGCATTCTGATGACAACGGCATGGAGCATTGTGATGACAGTGGTCATGAAGCATTGTGATGAATGTGGTCATGCATCATTGTGATGACAAGTGTCGTGGAGCATTGTGATGACAGGGGTCATAGAGCATTGTGATGACACGGTTATGGAATATTGTGATGACCAGAATTCTGTACCACTGTGATGAAAAGGGCATGGAGCATTGTGATTACAGGGGTCATGGAGCATTGTGATGACAATTGTTCTAGAACATTGTGATGACAGGGATCATGGAGCATAGTGATGAAAGGGGCAATGGAGCATTGTGTTGACAGGCGTCATGGGACATTGTGTTGACAGTGGTCATGGAGCATTGTCAGAAAGGGAACATGGAGCAATTTGATTTCAGGGGCCATGAAAAATTGCGAATACATACGCCATGGAGTATTCAGATGAATGTGGTCAAGGATCATTGTGACGAAAATTGTCCTGGAATATTGTGATGACACGGTTCATGGAGCATTGCGATGACAAGGGATATGGCAAAATGTGAAGACAGGTGTCATGGGGCATTGTGATGACAGTGGTCATCTAGAATTGTGAAGAAAGATATCATGGAGCACTGGGATGACAGGGGCCATGGAGCATTGTGATGACAGGGGTCATGGGGCATTGTGATGACACGGCCAGGGAACATTATTATGACAAGAATTCTGGAGCATTGTGATAAAATGGTCATGGACCATTGTGATTAGAGGGGCCAAGGAGCATTCTGATGACAACGACATGGAGCATTGTGATGAGAGTGGTCATGAAGCATTGTGATGAATGTGGTCATGCATCATTGTGATGACAAGTGTCGTGGAGCATTGTGATGACATGGGACATAGAGCATTGTGATGACACGGTGATGGAATATTGTGCTGACCAGAATTTTGTAGCACAGTGATGAAAAGGGCATGGAGCATTGTGATTACAGGGGTCATGGAGCATTGTGATGACAATTGTTCTAGAACATTGTGATGACATGGATCATGGAGCATAGTGATGAAAGGGGCAATGGAGCATTGTGTTGACAGGCGTCATGGGACATTGTATTGACAGTGGTCATGGAGCATTGTCAGAAAGGGAACATGGAGCAATTTGATTTCAGGGGCCATGAAAAATTGCGAATACATACGCCATGGAGTATTCAGATGAATGTGGTCAAGGATCATTGTGACGAAAAGTGTCCTGGAATATTGTGATGACACGGTTCATGGAGCTTTGCGATGACAAGGGCCATGGCGAAATGTGAAGACAGGTGTCATGGGGCATTGTGATTACAGTGGTCATCTAGAATTGTGAAGAAAGATATCATGGAGCACTGGGATGACTTGGGCCATGGAGCATTGTGATGACAGGGGTCATGGGGCATTGTGATGACACGGCCATGGAACATTATAATGACAAGAATTCTGGAGCATTGTGATAAAATTGGCATGGACCATTGTGATTAGAGGGGCCAAGGAGCATTCTGATGACAACGGCATGGAGTATTGTGATGACAAGGTCATCGAGCATTGTGATGACAGTGGTCATGAAGCATTGTGATGAATGTGGTCATGGATCATTGTGATGACAAGTGTCGTGGAACATTGTGATGACAGGGGTCATAGAGCATTGTGATGACACGGTTATGGAATACTGTGATGACCAGAATTCTGTAGCACTGTGATGAAAAGTGAATGGAGCATTGTGATTACAGGGGACATGGAGCATTGTGTTGACAATTGTTCTAGAACATTGTGATGACAGGGATCATGGAGCATAGTGATGAAAGGGGCCATGGAGCATTGTGATGACAGGCGTCACGGGACATTGTGTTGACAGTGGTCATGGAGCATTGTTAGAAAGGGAACATGGAGCAATTTGATTTCAGGGACCATGAACAATTGTGAATACATAGGCCATGGAGTATTCAGATGAATGTGGTCAAGGATCATTGTGACGAAAAGTGTCCTGGAATATTGTGATGACACGGTTCATGGAGCATAGCGATAACAAGGGCCATGGCGAAATGTGAAGACAGGTGTCATGGGGCATTGTGATGAAAGTGGTCATCCAGAATTGTGAAGAAAGATATCATGGAGCACAGGGATGACAGGGGCCAAGGAGAATTGTGATGACAGGTTTCATGGGGCATTGTGATGACACGGCCATAGAACATTATGATGACAAGAATTCTGGAGCATTGTGATAAAAAGGGCATGGACAATTGTGATTAGAGGGTCCAAGGAGCATTCTGATGACAACGGCATGGAGCATTGTGATGACAAGGGTCATCGAGCATTGTCATGACAGTGGTCATGAAGCATTGTGATGAATGTGGTCATGGATCATTGTGATGACAAGTGTCGTGGAGCATTGTGATGACAGGGGTCATAGAGCATTTTGATGACACGGTTATGGAATATTGTGATGACCAGAATTCTGTACCACTGTGATGAAAAGGGCATGGAGCATTGTGATTACAGGGGTCATGGAGCATTGTGATGACAATTGTTCTAGAACATTGTGATGACAGGGATCATGGAGCATAGTGATGAAAGGGGCAATGGAGCATTGTGTTGACAGGCGTCATGGGACATTGTGTTGACAGTGGTCATGGAGCATTGTCAGAAAGGGAACATGGAGCAATTTGATTTCAGGGGCCATGAAAAATTGCGAATACATACGCCATGGAGTATTCAGATGAATGTGGTCAAGGATCATTGTGACGAAAATTGTCCTGGAATATTGTGATGACACGGTTCATGGAGCATTGCGATGACAAGGGCCATGGCAAAATGTGAAGACAGGTGTCATGGGGCATTGTGATGACAGTGGTCATCTAGAATTGTGAAGAAAGATATCATGGAGCACTGGGATGACAGGGGCCATGGAGCATTGTGATGACAGGGGTCATGGGGCATTGTGATGACACGGCCAGGGAACATTATTATGACAAGAATTCTGGAGCATTGTGATAAAATGGTCATGGACCATTGTGATTAGAGGGGCCAAGGAGCATTCTGATGACAACGGCATGGAGCATTGTGATGAGAGTGGTCATGAAGCATTGTGATGAATGTGGTCATGCATCATTGTGATGACAAGTGTCGTGGAGCATTGTGATGACAGGGGACATAGAGCATTGTGATGACATGGTGATGGAATATTTTGCTGACCAGAATTTTGTAGCACAGTGATGAAAAGGGCATGGAGCATTGTGATTACAGGGGTCATGGAGCATTGTGATGACAATTGTTCTAGAACATTGTGATGACATGGATCATGGAGCATAGTGATGAAAGGGGCAATGGAGCATTGTGTTGACAGGCGTCATGGGACATTGTATTGACAGTGGTCATGGAGCATTGTCAGAAAGGGAACATGGAGCAATTTGATTTCAGGGGCCATGAAAAATTGCGAATACATACGCCATGGAGTATTCAGATGAATGTGGTCAAGGATCATTGTGACGAAAATTGTCCTGGAATATTGTGATGACACGGTTCATGGAGCATTGCGATGACAAGGTCCATGGCAAAATGTGAAGACAGGTGTCATGGGGCATTGTGATGACAGTGGTCATCTAGAATTGTGAAGAAAGATATCATGGAGCACTGGGATGACAGGGGCCATGGAGCATTGTGATGACAGGGGTCATGGGGCATTGTGATGACACGGCCAGGGAACATTATTATGACAAGAATTCTGGAGCATTGTGATAAAATGGTCATGGACCATTGTGATTAGAGGGGCCAAGGAGCATTCTGATGACAACGGCATGGAGCATTGTGATGAGAGTGGTCATGAAGCATTGTGATGAATGTGGTCATGCATCATTGTGATGACAAGTGTCGTGGAGCATTGTGATGACAGGGGACATAGAGCATTGTGATGACACGGTGATGGAATATTTTGCTGACCAGAATTTTGTAGCACAGTGATGAAAAGGGCATGGAGCATTGTGATTACAGGGGTCATGGAGCATTGTGATGACAATTGTTCTAGAACATTGTGATGACATGGATCATGGAGCATAGTGATGAAAGGGGCAATGGAGCATTGTGTTGACAGGCGTCATGGGACATTGTATTGACAGTGGTCATGGAGCATTGTCAGAAAGGGAACATGGAGCAATTTGATTTCAGGGGCCATGAAAAATTGCGAATACATACGCCATGGAGTATTCAGATGAATGTGGTCAAGGATCATTCTGACGAAAAGTGTCCTGGAATATTGTGATGACACGGTTCATGGAGCTTTGCGATGACAAGGGCCATGGCGAAATGTGAAGACAGGTGTCATGGGGCATTGTGATGACAGTGGTCATCTAGAATTGTGAAGAAAGATATCATGGAGCACTGGGATGACTTGGGCCATGGAGCATTGTGATGACAGGGGTCATGGGGCATTGTGATGACACGGCCATGGAACATTATGATGACAAGAATTCTGGAGCATTGTGATAAAATGGTCATGGACAATTGTGATTAAAGGGGCCAAGGAGCATTCTGATGACAACGGCATGGAGCATTGTGATGACAGTGGTCATGAAGCATTGTGATGAATGTGGTCATGCATCATTGTGATGACAAGTGTCGTGGAACATTGTGATGACAGGGGTCATAGAGCATTGTGATGACACGGTTATGGAATATTGTGATGACCAGAATTCTGTAGCACTGTGATGAAAAGTGAATGAAGCATTGTGATTACAGGGGACATGGAGCAATGTGTTGACAATTGTTCTAGAACATTGTGATGACAGGGATCATGAAGCATAGTGATGAAAGGGGCCATGGAGCATTGTGATGACAGGCGTTACCGGACATTGTGTTGACAGTGGTCATGGAGCATTGTTAGAAAGGGAACATGGAGCAAAGTAATTTCAGAAGCCATGAAAAATTGTGAATACATAGGCCATGGAGTATTCAGATGAATGTGGTCAAGGATCATTGTGACGAAAAGTGTCCTGGAATATTGTGATGACACGGTTCATGGAGCATTGCGATGACAAGGGCCATGGAGAAATGTGAAGACAGGTGTCATGGGGCTTTGTGATGACAGTGGTCATCTAGAATTGTGAAGAAAGATATCATGGGGCATTGTGATGACACGGCCATGGAACATTATGATGACAAGAATTCTGGAACATTGTGATAAATAGGGCATGGACCATTGTGATTAGAGGGGCCAAGGAGCATTCTGATGACAACGGCATGGAGCATTGTGATGACAAGGGTCATCGAGCATTGTGATGACAGTGGTCATGAAGCATTGTGATGAATGTGGTTATGGATCATTGTGATGACAATTGTCCTGGAGCATTGTGATGACAGGGGTCATAGAGCATTGTGATGACACGGTTATTGAATATTGTGATGACCAGAATTCTGTAGCACTGTGATGAAAAGGGAATGAAGCATTGTGATTACAGGGGACATGGAGCAATGTGTTGACAATTGTTCTAGAACATTGTGATGACAGGGATCATGAAGCATAGTGATGAAAGGGGCCATGGAGCATTGTGATGACAGGCGTTACCGGACATTGTGTTGACAGTGGTCATGGAGCATTGTTAGAAAGGGAACATGGAGCAAAGTAATTTCAGAAGCCATGAAAAATTGTGAATACATAGGCCATGGAGTATTCAGATGAATGTGGTCAAGGATCATTGTGACGAAAAGTGTCCTGGAATATTGTGATGACACGGTTCATGGAGCATTGCGATGACAAGGGCAATGGCGAAATGTGAAGACAGGTGTCATGGGGCATTGTGATGACAGTGGTCATCTAGAATTGTGAAGAAAGATATCATGGAGCACTGGGATGATAGGGGCCATGGAACATTGTGATGACAGGGGTCATGGGGCATTTTGATGACACGGCCATGGAACATTATGATGACAAGAATTCTGGAGCATTGTGATAAAAAGGGCATAGACCATTGTGATTAGAGGGGCCAAGGAGCATTCTGATGAAAACGGCATTGAGCATTGTGATGACAAGGGTCATCGAGCATTTTGATGACAGTGGTCATGAAGCATTGTGATGAATGTGGTTATGGATCATTGTGATGACAATTGTCCTGGAGCATTGTGATGACAGGGGTCATAGAGCATTGTGATGACACGGTTATTGAATATTGTGATGACCAGAATTCTGTAGCACTGTGATGAAAAGGGAATGGAGCATTGTGATTACAGGGGTCATGGAGCATTGTGATGACAAATGTTCTAGAACATTGTGATGACAGGGATCATGAAGCATAGTGATGAAAGGGGCCATGGAGCATTGTGATGACAGGTGTCATGGGACATTGTGTTGACAGTGTTCATGGAGCATTGTTAGAAAGGGAACATGGAGCATTTTGATTTCAGGGGCCATGAAAAATTGTAAATACATAGGCCATGGAATATTCAGATGAATGTGGTCAAGGATCATTGGGACGAAATGTGTCCTGGAATACTGTGATGACACGGTTCATGGAGCATTGCGAGGACAAGGGCCATGGCGAAATGTGAAGACAGGTGTCATGCGGCATTGTGATGACACTGGTCATCTAGAATTGTGAAGAAAGATATCATGGAGCACTGGAATGACAGGGGCCATGGAGCATTGTGATGACAGGGTTCATGGGGCATTGTGATGACACGGCCAGGGAACATTATTATGACAAGAATTCTGGAGCATTGTGATAAAAAGGTCATGGACCATTGTGATTAGAGGGGCCAAGGAGCATTCTGATGAAAACGGCATGGAGCATTGTGATGACAGTGGTCATGAAGCATTGTGATGAATGTGGTCATGCATCATTGTGATGACAAGTGTCGTGGAGCATTGTGATGACAGGGGTCATAGAGCATTGTGATGACACGGTTATGGAATATTGTGATGACCAGAATTCTGTAGCACAGTGATGAAAAGGGCATGGAGCATTGTGATTACAGTGGTCATGGAGCATTGTGATGACAATTGTTCTAGAACATTGTGATGACAGGCATCATGGAGCATAGTGATGAAAGGGGCAATGGAGCATTGTGTTGACAGGCGTCATGGGACATGGTGTTGACAGTGGACATGGAGCATTGTTAGAAAGGGAACATGGAGCAATTTGATTTCAGGGGCCATGAAAAATTGCGAATACATACGCCATGGAGTATTCAGATGAATGTGGTCAAGGATCATTGTGACGAAAAGTGTCCTGGAATATTGTGATGACACGGTTCATGGAGCATTGCGATGACAAGGGTCATGGCGAAATGTGAAGACAGGTGTCATGGGGCATTGTGATGACAGTGGTCATCTAGAATTGTGAAGAAAGATATCATGGAGCACTGGGAAGACAGGGGCCATGGAACATTGTGATGACAGTGATCATGGGGCATTGTGATGACACGGCCATGGAACATTATGATGACAAGTATTCTGGAGCATTGTGATAAAAAGGGCATGGACCATTGTGATTAGAGGGGCCAAGGAGCATTCTGATGACAACGGCATGGAGCATTGTGATGACAAGGGTCATCGAGCTTTGTGATGATAGTGGTCATGAAGCATTGTGATAATGTGGTCATGGATCATTGTGATGACAATTGTCGTGGAGCATTGTGATCACAGGGGTCATAGAGCATTGTGATGACACGGTTATGGAATATTGTGATGACCAGAATTCTGTAGCACTGTGATGAAAAGGGAATGGAACATTGTGATTACAGGGGTCATGGAGCATTGTGTTGACAATTGTTCTAGAACGTTGTGATGACAGGGATCATGGAGCATAGTGATGAAAGGGGCCATGGAGCATTGTGATGACAGGCGTCATGGGACATTGTGTTGACAGTGGTCATGGAGCATTGTTAGAAATGGAACATGGAGCAATTTGATTTCAGGGGCCATGAACAATTGTGAATACATAGGCCATGGAGTATTCAGATGAATGTGGTCAAGGATCATTGTGACGAAAAGTGTCCTGGAATATTGTGATAACACGGTTCATGGAGCATTGCGATGACAAGGGCCATGGCGAAATGTGAAGACAGGTGTCATGGGGCATTGTGATGACAGTGGTCATCTAGAATTGTGAAGAAAGATATCATGGAGCACTGGGATGACAGGGGCCATGGAGCATTGTGAAGACAGGGTTCATGGGGCATTGTGATGACACGGCCATGGAACATTATGATGACAAGAATTCTGGAGCATTGTGATAAAAAGGTCATGGACCATTGTGATTAGAGGGGCCAAGGAGCATTCTGATGACAACGGCATGGAGTATTGTGATGACAAGTGTCATCGAGCATTGTGATGACAGTGGTCATGAAGCATTGTGATGAATGTGGTCATGGATCATTGTGATGAAAAGTGTCGTGGAACATTGTGATGACAGGGGTCATAGAGCATTGTGATGACACGGTTATGGAATACTGTGATGACCAGAATTCTGTAGCACTGTGATGAAAAGTGAATGGAGCATTGTGATTACAGGGGACATGGAGCATTGTGTTGACATTTGTTCTAGAACATTGTGATGACAGGGATCATGGAGCATAGTGATGAAAGGGGCCATGGAGCATTGTGATGACAGGCGTCACGGGACATTGTGTTGACAGTGGTCATGGAGCATTGTTAGAAAGGGAACATGGAGCAATTTGATTTCAGGGGCCATGAACAATTGTGAATACATAGGCCATGGAGTATTCAGATGAATGTGGTCAAGGATCATTGTGACGAAAATTGTCCTGGAATATTGTGATGACACGGTTCATGGAGCATAGCGATAACAAGGGCCATGGCGAAATGTGAAGACAGGTGTCATGGGGCATTGTGATGACAGTGGTCATCTAGAATTGTGAAGAAAGATATCATGGAGCACTGGGATGACAGGGGCAATGGAGCATTGTGATGACAGGGTTCATGGGGCATTGTGATGACACGGCCAGGGAACATTATTATGACAAGAATTCTGGACCATTGTGATAAAAAGGTCATGGACCATTGTGATTAGAGGGGCCAAGGAGCATTCTGATGACAACGGCATGGAGCATTGTGATGAGAGTGGTCATGAAGCATTGTGATGAATGTGGTCATGCATCATTGTGATGACAAGTGTCGTGGAGCATTGTGATGACAGGGGTCATAGAGCATTGTGATGACACGGTTATGGAATATTGTGATGACCAGAATTCTGTACCACTGTGATGAAAAGGGCATGGAGCATTGTGATTACAGGGGTCATGGAGCATTGTGATGACAATTGTTCTAGAACATTGTGATGACAGGGATCATGGAGCATAGTGATGAAAGGGGCAATGGAGCATTGTGTTGACAGGCGTCAGGGGACATTGTGTTGACAGTGGTCATGGAGCATTGTCAGAAAGGGAACATGGAGCAATTTGATTTCAGGGGCCATGAAAAATTGCGAATACATACGCCATGGAGTATTCAGATGAATGTGGTCAAGTATCATTGTGACGAAAATTGTCCTGGAATATTGTGATGACACGGTTCATGGAGCATTGCGATGACAAGGGCCATGGCAAAATGTGAAGACAGGTGTCATGGGGCATTGTGATGACAGTGGTCCTCTAGAATTGTGAAGAAAGATATCATGGAGCACTGGGATGACAGGGGCCATGGAGCATTGTGATGACAGGGGTCATGTGGCTTTGTGATGACACGGCCATGGAGCATTATGATGACAAGAATTCTGGAGCATTGTGATAAAATGGGCATGGACCATTGAGATTAGAGGGGCCAAGGAGCATTCTGATGACAACGGCATGGAGCATTGTGATGACAAGGTTCATCGAGCTTTGTGATGACAGTGGTCATGAAGCATTGTGATGAATGTGGTCATGCATCATTGTGATAACAAGTGTCGTGGAGCATTGTGATGACAGGGGTCCTAGAGCATTGTGATGACACGGTTATGGAATATTGTGATGACCAGAATTCTGTAGCACAGTGATGAAAAGGGAATGGAGCATTGTGATCACATGGGTCATAGAGCATTGTGATGAAATTGTTCTAGAACATTGTGATGACAGTGATCATGGAGCATAGTGATGAAAGGGGCAATGGAGCATTGTGTTGACAGGCATCATGGGACATTGTGCTGACAGTGGTCATGGAGCATTGTTAGAAAGGGAACATGGAGCAATTTGATTTCAGGGGCCATGAAAAATTGCGAATACATAGGCCATGGAGTATTCAGATGAATGTGGTCAAGGATCATTGTGACGAAAAGTGTCCTGGAATATTGTGATGACACGGTTCATGGAGCATTGCGATGACAAGGGCCATGGCGAAATGTGAAGACAGGTGTGATGGGGCATTGTGATGACAGTGGTCATCTAGAATTGTGAAGAAAGATATCATGGAGCACTGGGATGACAGGGGCCATGGAGCATTGTGATGACAGGGGTCATGTGGCTTTGTGATGACACGGCCATGGAGCATTATGATGACAAGAATTCTGGAACATTGCGATAAAATGGGCATGGACCATTGTGATTAGAGGGGCCAAGGAGCATTCTGATGACAACGGCATGGAGCATTGTGATGAAAAGGGTCATCGAGCATTGTGATGACAGTGGTCATGAAGCATTGTGTTGAATGTGGTCATGGATCATTGTGATGACAAGTGTCGAAGAGCATTGTGATGACAGGGGTCATAGATCATTGTGATGACACGGTTATGGAATTTTGTGATGACAAGAATTCTGTAGCACTGTGATGAAAAGGGAATGGAGCATTGTGATTACAGCGGTCATGGAGCATTGTGATGACAAATGTTCTAGAACATTGTGAAGACAGGGAACATGCAGCATAGTGATGAAAGGGGCCATGGAGCATTGTGATGACAGGCGTCATGGGACATTGTGTTGACAGTGGTCATGGAGCCTTGTTTTGAAAGGGAACATGGAGCCATTTGATTTCAGGGGCCATGAAAAATTGCGAATACATACGCCATGGAGTATTCAGATGAATGTGGTCAAGGATCATTGTGACGAAAAGTGTCCTGGAATATTGTGATGACACGGTTCATGGAGCATTGCGATGACAAGGGCCATGGCGAAATGTGAAGACAGGTGTCATGCGGCATTGTGATGACAGTGGTCATCTAGAATTGTGAAGAAAGATATCATGGAGCACTGGGATGACAGGGGCCATGGAGCATTGTGATGACAGGGGTCATGGGGCATTGTGATGACACGGCCAGGGAACATTATTTTGACAAGTATTCTGGAGCATTGTGATAAAAAGGGCATGGACCATTGTGATTAGAGGGGCCAAGGAGCATTCTGATGACAACGGCATGGAGCATTGTGATGAGAGTGGTCATGAAGCATTGTGATGAATGTGGTCATGCATCATTGTGATGACAAGTGTCGTGGAGCATTGTGATGACAGGGGTCATAGAGCATTGTGATGACACGGTTATGGAATATTGTGATGACCAGAATTCTGTACCACAGTGATGAAAAGGGCATGGAGAATTGTGATTACAGGGGTCATGGAGCATTGTGATGACAATTGTTCTAGAACATTGTGATGACAGGGATCATGGAGCATAGTGATGAAAGGGGCAATGGAGCATTGTGTTGACAGGCGTCATGGGACATTGTGTTGACAGTGGTCATGGAGCATTGTCAGAAAGGGAACATGGAGCAATTTGATTTCAGGGGCCATGAAAAATTGCGAATACATACGCCATGGAGTATTCAGATGAATGTGGTCAAGGATCATTGTGACGAAAAGTTTCATGGAATATTGTGATGACACGGTTCATGGAGCTTTGCGATGACAAGGGCCATGGCGATATGTGAAGACAGGTGTCATGGGGCATTGTGATGACAGTGGTCATCTAGAATTGTGAAGAAAGATATCATGGAGCACTGGGATGACTTGGGCCATGGAGCATTGTGATGACAGGGGTCATGGGTCATTGTGATGACACGGCCAGGGAACATTATTATGACAAGAATTCTGGAGCATTGTGATAAAAAGGTCATGGACCATTGTGATTAGAGGGGCCAAGGAGCATTCTGATGACAACGGCATGGAGCATTGTGATGACAGTGGTCATGAAGCATTGTGATGAATGTGGTCATGCATCATTGTGATGACAAGTGTCGTGGAGCATTGTGATGACAGGGGACATAGAGCATTGTGATGACACGGTGATGGAATATTGTGATGACCAGAATTCTGTAGCACAGTGATGAAAAGGGCATGGAGCATTGTGATTACAGGGGTCATGGAGCATTGTGATGACAATTGTTCTAGAACATTGTGATGACAGGGATCATGGAGCATAGTGATGAAAGGGGCAATGGAGCATTGTGTTGACAGGCGTCATGGGACATTGTGTTGACAGTGGTCATGGAGCTTTGTCAGAAAGGGAACATGGAGCAATTTGATTTCAGGGGCCATGAAAAATTGCGTATACATACGCCATGGAGTATGCAGATGAATGTGGTCAAGGATCATTGTGACGAAAAGTGTCCTGGAATATTGTGATGACACGGTTCATGGAGCTTTGCGATGACAAGGGCCATGGCGAAATGTGAAGACAGGTGTCATGGGGCATTGTGATGACAGTGGTCATCTAGAATTGTGAAGAAAGATATCATGGAGCACTGGGATGACTTGGGCCATGGAGCATGGTGATGACAGGGGTCATGGGGCATTGTGATGACACGGCCATGGAACATTATGATGACAAGAATTCTGGAGCATTGTGATAAAAATGGCATGGACCATTGTGATTAGAGGTGCCCAGGAGCATTCTGATGACAACGGCATGGAACATTGTGATGACAAGTGTCATCGAGCATTGTGATGACAGTGGTCATGAAGCATTGTGATGAATGTGGTCATGGATCATTGTGATGACAAGTGTCGTGGAATATTGTGATGACAGGGGTCATAGAGCATTGTGATGACACGGTTATGGAATATTGTGATGACCAGAATTCTGTAGCACTGTGATGAAAAGTGAATGGAGCATTGTGATTACAGGGGACATGGAGCATTGTGTTGACAATTTTTCTAGAACATTGTGATGACAGGGATCATGGAGCATAGTGATGAAAGGGGCTATGGAGCATTGTGATGACAGGCGTCACGGGATATTGTGTTGACAGTGGTCATGGAGCATTGTTAGAAAGGGAACATGGAGCAATTTGATTTCAGGGGCCATGAACAATTGTGAATACATAGGCCATGGAGTATTCAGATGAATGTGGTCAAGGATCATTGTGACGAAAAGTGTCCTGGAATATTGTGATGACACGGTTCATGGAGCATTGCGATAACAAGGGCCATGGCGAAATGTGAAGACAGGTGTCATGGGGCATTGTGATGACAGTGGTCATCTAGAATTGTGAACAAAGATATCATGGAGCACAGGGATGACAGGGGCCAAGGAGCATTGTGATGACAGGGTTCATGGGGCATTGTGATGGCACGGCCATAGAACATTATGATGACAAGAATTCTGGAGCATTGTGATAAAAAGGTCATGGACAATTGTGATTAGAGGGGCCAAGGAGCATTCTGATGACAACGGCATGGAGCATTGTGATGACAAGGGTCATCGAGCATTGTGATGACAGTGGTCATGAAGCATTGTGATGAATGTGGTCATGGATCATTGTGATGAAAAGTGTCGTGGAGCATTGTGATGACAGGGGTCATAGTGCATTGTGATGACACGGTTATGGAATATTGTGATGACCAGAATTCTGTAGCACTGTGATGAAAAGGGAATGGAGCATTGTGATTACAGGGGTTATGGAGCATTGTGATGACAATTGTTCTAGAACCTTGTGAAGACAGGGATCATGGAGCATTGTGATGACAGGCGTCATGGGACAATGTGTTGACAGTGGTCATGGAGCATTGTTAGAAAGGGAACATGGAGCAATTTGATTTCAGGGGCCATGAACAATTGTGAATACATAGGCCATGGAGTATTCAAATGAATGTGGTCAAGGATCATTGTGACGAAAAGTGTCCTGGAATATTGTGATGACACGGTTCATGGAGCATTGCGATGACAAGGGCCATGGCGAAATGTGAAGACAGGTGTCATGGGGCATTGTGATGACAGTGGTCCTCTAGAATTGTGAAGAAAGATATCATGGAGCACTGGGATGTCGGGGCCATGGAGCATTGTGATGACAGGGGTCATGGGGCTTTGTGATGACACGGCCATGGAACATTATGATGACAAGAATTCTGGAGCATTGTGATAAAAAGGGCATGGACCTTTGTGATTAGAGGGGCCAAGGAGCATTCTGATGACAACGGCATGGAGCATTGTGATGACAAGGGTCATCGAGCATTGTGATGACAGTGGTCATGAAGCATTGTGATGAATGTGGTCATGCATCATTGTGATGACAAGTGTCGTGGAGCATTGTGATGACAGGGGTCATAGAGCATTGTGATGACACGGTAATGGAATATTGTGATGACCAGAATTCTGTAGCACAGTGATGAAAAGGCATGGAGCATTGTGATTACAGGGGTCATGGAGCGTTGTGATGACAATTGTTCTAGAACATTGTGATGACAGGGATCATGGAGCATAGTGATGAAAGGGGCAATGGAGCATTGTGTTGACAGGCATCATGGGACATTGTGTTGACAGTGGACATGGAGCATTGTTAGAAAGGGAACATGGAGCAATTTGATTTCAGGGGCCATTAAAAATTGCGAATACATACGCCATGGAGTATTCAGATGAATGTGGTCAAGGATCATTGTGACGAAAAGTGTCCTGGAATATTGTGATGACACGGTTCATGGAGCATTGCGATGACAAGGGCCATGGAGAAATGTGAAGACAGGTGTCATGGGGCATTGTGATGACAGTGGTCATCTAGAATTGTGAAGAAAGATATCATGGAGCACTGGGAAGACAGGGGCCATGGAACATTGTGATGACAGGGGTCATGGGGCATTGTGATGACACGGCCATGGAACAATAAGATGACAAGAATTCTGGAGCATTGTGATAAAAAGGGAATGGACCATTGTGATTAGAGGGGCCAAGGAGCATTCTGATGACAACAGCATGGAGCACTGTGATGACAAGGGTCATCGAGCTTTTTGATGATAGTGGTCAAGAAGCATTGTGATGAATGTGGTCATGGATCATTGTGATGACAAGTGTCGTGGAGCATTGTGATGACAGGGGTCATAGAGCATTGTGATGACACGGTTATGGAATATTGTGATGACCAGAATTCTGTAGCACTGTGATGAAAAGGGCATGGAGCATTGTGATTACAGGGGTCATGGAGCATTGTGTTGACAAATGTTGTAGAACGTTGTGATAACAGGGATCATGGAGCATAGTGAGGAAAGGTGCCATGGAGCATTGTGATGACAGGCGTCATGGGACATTGTGTTGACAGTGGTCATGGAGCATTGTTAGAAAGGGAACATGGAGCAATTTGATTTCAGGGGCCATGAACAATTGTGAATACATAGGCCATGGAGTATTCAAATGAATGTGGTCAAGGATCATTGTGACGAAAAGTGTCCTGGAATATTGTGATGACACGGTTCATGGAGCATTGCGATGACAAGGGCCATGGCGAAATGTGAAGACAGGTGTCATGGGGCATTGTGATGACAGTGGTCATCTAGAATTGTGAAGAAAGATATCATGGAGCACTGGGAGGAGAGGGGCCATGGAGCATTGTGATGACAGGGGTCATGGGGCATAGTGATGACACGGCCATGGAACATTATGATGACAAGAATTCTGGAACATTGTGATAAAACGGGCATGGAGCATTGTGATTAGAGGGGCCAAGGAGCATTCTGATGACAACGGCATGGAGCATTGTGATGACAGTGGTCATGAAGCATTGTGATGAATGTGGTCATGCATCATTGTGATGACAAGTGTCGTGGAGCATTGTGATGACAGGGGTCATAGAGCATTGTGATGACACGGTTATGGAATATTGTGATGACCAGAATTCTGTAGCACTGTGATGAAAAGGGAATGGAGCACTGAGATTACAGGGGTCATGGAGCATTGTGATGACAATTGTTCTAGAACTTTGTGAAGACAGGGATCATGGAGCATTGTGATGACAGGCGTCATGGAACAATGTGTTGACAGTGGTCATGGAGCATTGTTAGAAAGGGAACATGGAGCAATTTGATTTCAGGGGCCATGAAAAATTTCGAATACATAGGCCATGGAGTATTCAGATGAATGTGGTCAAGGATCATTGTGACGAAATGTGTCCTGGAATATTGTGATGACACGGTTCATGGAGCATTGCGATGACAAGGGTCATGGCGAAATGTGAAGACAGGTGTCATGGGGCATTGTGATGACAGTGGTCATCTAGAATTGTGAAGAAAGATATCATGGAGCACTGGGAAGACAGGGGCCATGGAACATTGTGATGACAGTGATCATGGGGCATTGTGATGACACGGCCATGGAACATTATGATGACAAGTATTCTGGAGCATTGTGATAAAAAGGGCATGGACCATTGTGATTAGAGGGGCCAAGGAGCATTCTGATGACAACGGCATGGAGCATTGTGATGACAAGGGTCATCGAGCTTTGTGATGATAGTGGTCATGAAGCATTGTGATGAATGTGGTCATGGATCATTGTGATGACAATTGTCGTGGAGCATTGTGATCACAGGGGTCATAGAGCATTGTGATGACACGGTTATGGAATATTGTGATGACCAGAATTCTGTAGCACTGTGATGAAAATGGAATGGAACATTGTGATTACAGGGGTCATGGAGCATTGTGTTGACAATTGTTCTAGAACGTTGTGATGACAGGGATCATGGAGCATAGTGATGAAAGGGGCCATGGAGCATTGTGATGACAGGCGTCATGGGACATTGTGTTGACAGTGGTCATGGAGCATTGTTAGAAAGGGAACATGGAGCAATTTGATTTCAGGGGCCATGAACAATTGTGAATACATAGGCCATGGAGTATTCAGATGAATGTGGTCAAGGATCATTGTGACGAAAAGTGTCCTGGAATATTGTGATAACACGGTTCATGGAGCATTGCGATGACAAGGGCCATGGCGAAATGTGAAGACAGGTGTCATGGGGCATTGTGATGACAGTGGTCATCTAGAATTGTGAAGAAAGATATCATGGAGCACTGGGATGACAGGGGCCATGGAGCATTGTGAAGACAGGGTTCATGGGGCATTGTGATGACACGGCCATGGAACATTATGATGACAAGAATTCTGGAGCATTGTGATAAAAAGGGCATGGACCATTGTGATTAGAGGGGCCAAGGAGCATTCTGATGACAACGGCATGGTGCATTGTGATGAATGTGGTCATGGATCATTGTGATGACAAGTGTCGTGGAGCATTGTGATGACAGGGGTCATAGAGCATTGTGATGACACGGTTATGGAATATTGTGATGACCAGAATTCTGTAGCACTGTGATGAAAAGGGAATGGAGCACTGTGATTACAGGGGTCATGGAGCATTGTGATGACAATTGTTCTAGAAAATTGTGATGACAGGGATCATGGAGCATAGTGATGAAAGGGGCCATGGAGCATTGTGATGACAGGCGTCATGGGACATTGTGTGGACAGTGGTCATGGAGCATTGTTAGAAAGAGAACATGGAGAAATTTAATTTCAGGGGCCAATGAAAATTGTGAATACATAGGCCATGGAGTATTCAGAGGAATGTGGTCAAGGATCATTGTGACGAAAAGTGTCCTGGAATATTGTGATGACACGGTTCATGGAGCATTGCAATGACAAGGGCCATGGCGAAATGTGAAGACAGGTGTCATGGGGATTGTGATGACAGTGGTCCTCTAGAATTGTGAAGAAAGATATCATGGAGCACTGGGATGACAGGGACCATGGAGCATTGTGATGACAGGGGTCATGGGGCATTGTGATGACACGGCCATAGAACATTATGATGACAATAATTCTGGAGCATTGTGATAAAATGGGCATGGACCATTGTGATTAGAGGGGACAGGGAGCATTCTGATCACAACGGCATGGAGCATTGTGATGACAAGGGTCATCGAGCATTGTGATGACAGTGGTCATGAAGCATTGTGATGAATGTGGTCATGGATCATTGTGATGACAAGTGTCGTGGAGCATTGTGATGACAGGGGTCAAAGAGAATTGTGATGACACGGTTATGGAATATTGTTATGACCAGAATTCTGTAGCAGTGTGATGAAAAGGGCATGGAGCATTGTGATTACAGGGGTCATGGAGCATTGTTTTGACAATTGTTCTAGAACGTTGTGATGACAGGGATCATGGCGCATAGTGATGAAACGGGCAATGGAGCATTGTGTTGACAGGCTTCATGGGACATTGTGTTGACAGTGGTCATGGAGCATTGTTAGAAAGGGAACATGGAGCAATTTGATTTCAGGGGCCATGAAAAATTTCGAATACATAGGCCATGGAGTATTCAGATGAATGTGGTCAAGGATCATTGTGACGAAATGTGTCCTGGAATATTGTGATGACACGGTTCATGGAGCATTGCGATGACAAGGGCCATGGTGAAAGGTGAAGACAGGTGTCATGGGGCATTGTGATGACAGTGGTCATCTAGAATTGTGAAGAAAGATATCATGGAGCACTGGGATGACAGGGGCCATGGAGCATTGTGATGACAGGGGTCATGGGGCAATGTGATGACACGGCCATGGAACATTATTATGACAAGAATTCTGGAACATTGTGATAAAAAGGTCATGGACCATTGTGATTAGAGGGGCCAAGGAGCATTCTGATGACAACAGCATGGAGCATTGTGATGACAAGGGTCATCGAGCATTGTGATGACAGTGGTCATGAAGCATTGTGATGAATGTTGTCATGCATCATTGTGAGGACAAGTGTCGTGGAGCATTGTGATGACAGGGGTCATAGACCATTGTGATGACACGGTTATGGAATATTGTGATGACCAGAATTCTGTAGCACAGTGATGAAAAGGGCATGGAGCATTGTGATTACAGGGGTCATGGAGAATTGTGATGACAATTGTTGTAGAACATTGTGATGACAGGGATAATGGAGCATAGTGATGACAGGGGCAATGGAGCATTGTGTTGACAGGCGTCATTGGACATTGTGTTGACAGTGGTCATGGAGCATTGTTTTGAAAGGGAATATGGAGCAATTTGATTTCAGGGGCCATGAAAAATTGTGAATACATACGCCATGGAGTATTCAGATGAATGTGGTCAAGGATCATTGTGACGAAAAGTGTTCTGGAATATTGTGATGACACGGTTCATGGAGCATTGCGATGACAAGGGCCATGGCGAAATGTGAAGACAGGTGTCATGGGGCATTGTGATGACAGTGGTCATCTAGAATTGTGAAGAAAGATATCATGGAGCACTGGGATGATAGGGGCCATGGAACATTGTGATGACAGGGGTCATGGGGCATTTTGATGACACGGCCATGGAACATTATGATGACAAGAATTCTGGAGCATTGTGATAAAAAGGGCATAGACCATTGTGATTAGAGGGGCCAAGGAGCATTCTGATGAAAACGGCATTGAGCATTGTGATGACAAGGGTCATCGAGCATTGTGATGACAGTGGTCATGAAGCATTGTGATGAATGTGGTTATGGATCATTGTGATGACAATTGTCCTGGAGCATTGTGATGACAGGGGTCATAGAGCATTGTGATGACACGGTTATTGAATATTGTGATGACCAGAATTCTGTAGCACTGTGATGAAAAAGGAATGGAGCATTGTGATTACAGGGGTCATGGAGCATTGTGATGACAAATGTTCTAGAACATTGTGATGATAGGGATCATGAAGCATAGTGATGAAAGGGGCCATGGAGCATTGTGATGACAGGTGTCATGGGACATTGTGTTGACAGTGTTCATGGAGCATTGTTAGAAAGGGAACATGGAGCATTTTGATTTCAGGGGCCATGAAAAATTGTAAATACATAGGCCATGGAATATTCAGATGAATGTGGTCAAGGATCATTGGGACGAAATGTGTCCTGGAATATTGTGATGACACGGTTCATGGAGCATTGCGAGGACAAGGGCCATGGCGAAATGTGAAGACAGGTGTCATGCGGCATTGTGATGACACTGGTCATCTAGAATTGTGAAGAAAGATATCATGGAGCACTGGAATGACAGGGGCCATGGAGCATTGTGATGACAGGGTTCATGGGGCATTGTGATGACACGGCCAGGGAACATTATTATGACAAGAATTCTGGAGCATTGTGATAAAAAGGTCATGGACCATTGTGATTAGAGGGGCCAAGGAGCATTCTGATGACAACGGCATGGAGCATTGTGATGACAGTGGTCATGAAGCATTGTGATGAATGTGGTCATGCATCATTGTGATGACAAGTGTCGTGGAGCTTTGTGATGACAGGGGTCATAGAGCATTGTGATGACACGGTTATGGAATATTGTGATGACCAGAATTCTGTAGCACAGTGATGAAAAGGGCATGGAGCATTGTGATTAGAGTGGTCATGGAGCATTGTGATGACAATTGTTCTAGAACATTGTGATGACAGGGATCATGGAGCATAGTGATGAAAGGGGCAATGGAGCATTGTGTTGACAGGCGTCATGGGACATTGTATTGACAGTGGTCATGGAGCCTTGTCATAAAGGGAACATGGAGCAATTTGATTTCAGGGGCCATGAAAAATTGCGAATACATACGCCATGGAGTATTCAGATGAATGTGGTCAAGGATCATTGTGACGAAAAGTGTCCTGGAATATTGTGATGACACGGTTCATGGAGCTTTGCGATGACAAGGGCCATGGCGAAATGTGAAGACAGGTGTCATGGGGCATTGTGATGACAGTGGTCATCTAGAATTGTGAAGAAAGATATCATGGAGCACTGGGATGACTTGGGCCATGGAGCATTGTGATGACAGGGGTCATGG
Organism: Eschrichtius robustus; assembly: GCF_028021215.1. NCBI lineage: Eukaryota > Metazoa > Chordata > Mammalia > Artiodactyla > Eschrichtiidae > Eschrichtius > Eschrichtius robustus. Next base: position 2,120,960 of record NW_027175249.1, on the reverse strand, counting down.
GGCATTGTGATGACACGGCCATGGAACATTATGATGACAAGAATTCTGGAGCATTGTGATAAAAATGGCATGGACCATTGTGATTAGAGGGGCCAAGGAGCATTCTGATGACAACGGCATGGAGTATTGTGATGACAAGGTCATCGAGCATTGTGATGACAGTGGTCATGAAGCATTGTGATGAATGTGGTCATGGATCATTGTGATGACAAGTGTCGTGGAACATTGTGATGACAGGGGTCATAGAGCATTGTGATGACACGGTTATGGAATACTGTGATGACCAGAATTCTGTAGCACTGTGATGAAAAGTGAATGGAGCATTGTGATTACAGGGGACATGGAGCATTGTGTTGACAATTGTTCTAGAACATTGTGATGACAGGGATCATGGAGCATAGTGATGAAAGGGGCCATGGAGCATTGTGATGAAGGGCGTCACGGGACATTGTGTTGACAGTGGTCATGGAGCATTGTTAGAAAGGGAACATGGAGCAATTTGATTTCAGGGGCCATGAACAATTGTGAATACATAGGCCATGGAGTATTCAGATGAATGTGGTCGAGGATCATTGTGACGAAAAGTGTCCTGGAATATTGTGATGACACGATTCATGGAGCATAGCGATAACAAGGGCCATGGCGAAATGTGAAGACAGGTGTCATGGGGCATTGTGATGACAGTGGTCATCTAGAATTGTGAAGAAAGATATCATGGAGCACAGGGATGACAGGGGCCAAGGAGAATTGTGATGACAGGTTTCATGGGGCATTGTGATGACACGGCCATAGAACATTATGATGACAAGAATTCTGGAGCATTGTGATAAAAAGGGCATGGACAATTGTGATTAGAGGGGCCAAGGAGCATTCTGATGACAACGGCATGGAGCATTGTGATGACAAGGGTCATCGAGCATTGTCATGACAGTGGTCATGAAGCATTGTGATGAATGTGGTCATGGATCATTGTGATGACAAGTGTCGTGGAGCATTGTGATGACAGGGGTCATAGTGCATTGTGATGACACGGTTATGGAATATTGTGATGACCAGAATTCTGTAGCACTGTGATGAAAAGGGAATGGAGCATTGTGATTACAGGGGTCATGACGCATTGTGATGACAATTGTTCTAGAACATTGTGAAGACAGGGATCATGGAGCATAGTGATGAAAGGGGCCATGGAGCATTGTGATGACAGTCGTCATGGGACATTGTGTTGACAGTGGTCATGGAGCCTTGTTTTGAAAGGGAACATGGAGCCATTTGATTTCAGGGGCCATGAAAAATTGCGAATACATACGCCATGGAGTATTCAGATGAATGTGGTCAAGGGTCATTGTGACGAAAATTGTCCTGGAATATTTTGATGACACGGTTCATGGAACATTGCGATGACAAGGGCCATGGCGAAATGTAAACACAGGTGTCATGCAGCATTGTGATGACAGTGGTCATCTAGAATTGTGAAGAAAGATATCATGGAGCACTGGGATGACAGGGGCAATGGAGCATTGTGATGACAGGGTTCATTGGGCATTGTGATGACACGGCCAGGGAACATTATTATGACAAGAATTCTGGAGCCTTGTGATAAAAAGGTCATGGACCATTGTGATTAGAGGGGCCAAGGAGCATTCTGATGACAACGGCATGGAGCATTGTGATGACAGTGGTCATGAAGCATTGTGATGAATGTGGTCATGCATCATTGTGATGACAAGTGTCGTGGAGCATTGTGATGACAGGGGTCATAGAGCATTGTGATGACACGGTTATGGAATATTGTGATGACCAGAATTCTGTACCACTGTGATGAAAAGGGCATGGAGCATTGTGATTACAGGGGTCATGGAGCATTGTGATGACAATTGTTCTAGAACATTGTGATGACAGGGATCATGGAGCATAGTGATGAAAGGGGCAATGGAGCATTGTGTTGACAGGCGTCATGGGACATTGTGTTGACAGTGGTCATGGAGCATTGTCAGAAAGGGAACATGGAGCAATTTGATTTCAGGGGCCATGAAAAATTGCGAATACATACGCCATGGAGTATTCAGATGAATGTGGTCAAGGATCATTGTGACGAAAATTGTCCTGGAATATTGTGATGACACGGTTCATGGAGCATTGCGATGACAAGGGATATGGCAAAATGTGAAGACAGGTGTCATGGGGCATTGTGATGACAGTGGTCATCTAGAATTGTGAAGAAAGATATCATGGAGCACTGGGATGACAGGGGCCATGGAGCATTGTGATGACAGGGGTCATGGGGCATTGTGATGACACGGCCAGGGAACATTATTATGACAAGAATTCTGGAGCATTGTGATAAAATGGTCATGGACCATTGTGATTAGAGGGGCCAAGGAGCATTCTGATGACAACGACATGGAGCATTGTGATGAGAGGGGTCATGAAGCATTGTGATGAATGTGGTCATGCATCATTGTGATGACAAGTGTCGTGGAGCATTGTGATGACATGGGACATAGAGCATTGTGATGACACGGTGATGGAATATTGTGCTGACCAGAATTTTGTAGCACAGTGATGAAAAGGGCATGGAGCATTGTGATTACAGGGGTCATGGAGCATTGTGATGACAATTGTTCTAGAACATTGTGATGACATGGATCATGGAGCATAGTGATGAAAGGGGCAATGGAGCATTGTGTTGACAGGCGTCATGGGACATTGTATTGACAGTGGTCATGGAGCATTGTCAGAAAGGGAACATGGAGCAATTTGATTTCAGGGGCCATGAAAAATTGCGAATACATACGCCATGGAGTATTCAGATGAATGTGGTCAAGGATCATTGTGACGAAAAGTGTCCTGGAATATTGTGATGACACGGTTCATGGAGCTTTGCGATGACAAGGGCCATGGCGAAATGTGAAGACAGGTGTCATGGGGCATTGTGATGACAGTGGTCATCTAGAATTGTGAAGAAAGATATCATGGAGCACTGGGATGACTTGGGCCATGGAGCATTGTGATGACAGGGGTCATGGGGCATTGTGATGACACGGCCATGGAACATTATAATGACAAGAATTCTGGAGCATTGTGATAAAATTGGCATGGACCATTGTGATTAGAGGGGCCAAGGAGCATTCTGATGACAACGGCATGGAGTATTGTGATGACAAGGTCATCGAGCATTGTGATGACAGTGGTCATGAAGCATTGTGATGAATGTGGTCATGGATCATTGTGATGACAAGTGTCGTGGAACATTGTGATGACAGGGGTCATAGAGCATTGTGATGACACGGTTATGGAATATTGTGATGACCAGAATTCTGTACCACTGTGATGAAAAGGGCATGGAGCATTGTGATTACAGGGGTCATGGAGCATTGTGATGACAATTGTTCTAGAACATTGTGATGACAGGGATCATGGAGCATAGTGATGAAAGGGGCAATGGAGCATTGTGTTGACAGGCGTCATGGGACATTGTGTTGACATTGGTCATGGAGCATTGTCAGAAAGGGAACATGGAGCAATTTGATTTCAGGGGCCATGAAAAATTGCGAATACATACGCCATGGAGTATTCAGATGAATGTGGTCAAGGATCATTGTGACGAAAATTGTCCTGGAATATTGTGATGACACGGTTCATGGAGCATTGCGATGACAAGGGCCATGGCAAAATGTGAAGACAGGTGTCATGGGGCATTGTGATGACAGTGGTCATCTAGAATTGTGAAGAAAGATATCATGGAGCACTGGGATGACAGGGGCCATGGAGCATTGTGATGACAGGGGTCATGGGGCATTGTGATGACACGGCCAGGGAACATTATTATGACAAGAATTCTGGAGCATTGTGATAAAATGGTCATGGACCATTGTGATTAGAGGGGCCAAGGAGCATTCTGATGACAACGGCATGGAGCATTGTGATGAGAGTGGTCATGAAGCATTGTGATGAATGTGGTCATGCATCATTGTGATGACAAGTGTCGTGGAGCATTGTGATGACAGGGGACATAGAGCATTGTGATGACATGGTGATGGAATATTTTGCTGACCAGAATTTTGTAGCACAGTGATGAAAAGGGCATGGAGCATTGTGATTACAGGGGTCATGGAGCATTGTGATGACAATTGTTCTAGAACATTGTGATGACATGGATCATGGAGCATAGTGATGAAAGGGGCAATGGAGCATTGTGTTGACAGGCGTCATGGGACATTGTATTGACAGTGGTCATGGAGCATTGTCAGAAAGGGAACATGGAGCAATTTGATTTCAGGGGCCATGAAAAATTGCGAATACATACGCCATGGAGTATTCAGATGAATGTGGTCAAGGATCATTGTGACGAAAATTGTCCTGGAATATTGTGATGACACGGTTCATGGAGCATTGCGATGACAAGGTCCATGGCAAAATGTGAAGACAGGTGTCATGGGGCATTGTGATGACAGTGGTCATCTAGAATTGTGAAGAAAGATATCATGGAGCACTGGGATGACAGGGGCCATGGAGCATTGTGATGACAGGGGTCATGGGGCATTGTGATGACACGGCCAGGGAACATTATTATGACAAGAATTCTGGAGCATTGTGATAAAATGGTCATGGACCATTGTGATTAGAGGGGCCAAGGAGCATTCTGATGACAACGGCATGGAGCATTGTGATGAGAGTGGTCATGAAGCATTGTGATGAATGTGGTCATGCATCATTGTGATGACAAGTGTCGTGGAGCATTGTGATGACAGGGGACATAGAGCATTGTGATGACACGGTGATGGAATATTTTGCTGACCAGAATTTTGTAGCACAGTGATGAAAAGGGCATGGAGCATTGTGATTACAGGGGTCATGGAGCATTGTGATGACAATTGTTCTAGAACATTGTGATGACATGGATCATGGAGCATAGTGATGAAAGGGGCAATGGAGCATTGTGTTGACAGGCGTCATGGGACATTGTATTGACAGTGGTCATGGAGCATTGTCAGAAAGGGAACATGGAGCAATTTGATTTCAGGGGCCATGAAAAATTGCGAATACATACGCCATGGAGTATTCAGATGAATGTGGTCAAGGATCATTCTGACGAAAAGTGTCCTGGAATATTGTGATGACACGGTTCATGGAGCTTTGCGATGACAAGGGCCATGGCGAAATGTGAAGACAGGTGTCATGGGGCATTGTGATGACAGTGGTCATCTAGAATTGTGAAGAAAGATATCATGGAGCACTGGGATGACTTGGGCCATGGAGCATTGTGATGACAGGGGTCATGGGGCATTGTGATGACACGGCCATGGAACATTATGATGACAAGAATTCTGGAGCATTGTGATAAAATGGTCATGGACAATTGTGATTAAAGGGGCCAAGGAGCATTCTGATGACAACGGCATGGAGCATTGTGATGACAGTGGTCATGAAGCATTGTGATGAATGTGGTCATGCATCATTGTGATGACAAGTGTCGTGGAACATTGTGATGACAGGGGTCATAGAGCATTGTGATGACACGGTTATGGAATATTGTGATGACCAGAATTCTGTAGCACTGTGATGAAAAGGGCATGGAGCATTGTGATTACAGGGGTCATGGAGCATTGTGTTGACAAATGTTGTAGAACGTTGTGATAACAGGGATCATGGAGCATAGTGAGGAAAGGTGCCATGGAGCATTGTGATGACAGGCGTCATGGGACATTGTGTTGACAGTGGTCATGGAGCATTGTTAGAAAGGGAACATGGAGCAATTTGATTTCAGGGGCCATGAACAATTGTGAATACATAGGCCATGGAGTATTCAAATGAATGTGGTCAAGGATCATTGTGACGAAAAGTGTCCTGGAATATTGTGATGACACGGTTCATGGAGCATTGCGATGACAAGGGCCATGGCGAAATGTGAAGACAGGTGTCATGGGGCATTGTGATGACAGTGGTCATCTAGAATTGTGAAGAAAGATATCATGGAGCACTGGGAGGAGAGGGGCCATGGAGCATTGTGATGACAGGGGTCATGGGGCATAGTGATGACACGGCCATGGAACATTATAATGACAAGAATTCTGGAGCATTGTGATAAAATTGGCATGGACCATTGTGATTAGAGGGGCCAAGGAGCATTCTGATGACAACGGCATGGAGTATTGTGATGACAAGGTCATCGAGCATTGTGATGACAGTGGTCATGAAGCATTGTGATGAATGTGGTCATGGATCATTGTGATGACAAGTGTCGTGGAACATTGTGATGACAGGGGTCATAGAGCATTGTGATGACACGGTTATGGAATATTGTGATGACCAGAATTCTGTACCACTGTGATGAAAAGGGCATGGAGCATTGTGATTACAGGGGTCATGGAGCATTGTGATGACAATTGTTCTAGAACATTGTGATGACAGGGATCATGGAGCATAGTGATGAAAGGGGCAATGGAGCATTGTGTTGACAGGCGTCATGGGACATTGTGTTGACATTGGTCATGGAGCATTGTCAGAAAGGGAACATGGAGCAATTTGATTTCAGGGGCCATGAAAAATTGCGAATACATACGCCATGGAGTATTCAGATGAATGTGGTCAAGGATCATTGTGACGAAAATTGTCCTGGAATATTGTGATGACACGGTTCATGGAGCATTGCGATGACAAGGGCCATGGCAAAATGTGAAGACAGGTGTCATGGGGCATTGTGATGACAGTGGTCATCTAGAATTGTGAAGAAAGATATCATGGAGCACTGGGATGACAGGGGCCATGGAGCATTGTGATGACAGGGGTCATGGGGCATTGTGATGACACGGCCAGGGAACATTATTATGACAAGAATTCTGGAGCATTGTGATAAAATGGTCATGGACCATTGTGATTAGAGGGGCCAAGGAGCATTCTGATGACAACGGCATGGAGCATTGTGATGAGAGTGGTCATGAAGCATTGTGATGAATGTGGTCATGCATCATTGTGATGACAAGTGTCGTGGAGCATTGTGATGACAGGGGACATAGAGCATTGTGATGACATGGTGATGGAATATTTTGCTGACCAGAATTTTGTAGCACAGTGATGAAAAGGGCATGGAGCATTGTGATTACAGGGGTCATGGAGCATTGTGATGACAATTGTTCTAGAACATTGTGATGACATGGATCATGGAGCATAGTGATGAAAGGGGCAATGGAGCATTGTGTTGACAGGCGTCATGGGACATTGTATTGACAGTGGTCATGGAGCATTGTCAGAAAGGGAACATGGAGCAATTTGATTTCAGGGGCCATGAAAAATTGCGAATACATACGCCATGGAGTATTCAGATGAATGTGGTCAAGGATCATTGTGACGAAAATTGTCCTGGAATATTGTGATGACACGGTTCATGGAGCATTGCGATGACAAGGTCCATGGCAAAATGTGAAGACAGGTGTCATGGGGCATTGTGATGACAGTGGTCATCTAGAATTGTGAAGAAAGATATCATGGAGCACTGGGATGACAGGGGCCATGGAGCATTGTGATGACAGGGGTCATGGGGCATTGTGATGACACGGCCAGGGAACATTATTATGACAAGAATTCTGGAGCATTGTGATAAAATGGTCATGGACCATTGTGATTAGAGGGGCCAAGGAGCATTCTGATGACAACGGCATGGAGCATTGTGATGAGAGTGGTCATGAAGCATTGTGATGAATGTGGTCATGCATCATTGTGATGACAAGTGTCGTGGAGCATTGTGATGACAGGGGACATAGAGCATTGTGATGACACGGTGATGGAATATTTTGCTGACCAGAATTTTGTAGCACAGTGATGAAAAGGGCATGGAGCATTGTGATTACAGGGGTCATGGAGCATTGTGATGACAATTGTTCTAGAACATTGTGATGACATGGATCATGGAGCATAGTGATGAAAGGGGCAATGGAGCATTGTGTTGACAGGCGTCATGGGACATTGTATTGACAGTGGTCATGGAGCATTGTCAGAAAGGGAACATGGAGCAATTTGATTTCAGGGGCCATGAAAAATTGCGAATACATACGCCATGGAGTATTCAGATGAATGTGGTCAAGGATCATTCTGACGAAAAGTGTCCTGGAATATTGTGATGACACGGTTCATGGAGCTTTGCGATGACAAGGGCCATGGCGAAATGTGAAGACAGGTGTCATGGGGCATTGTGATGACAGTGGTCATCTAGAATTGTGAAGAAAGATATCATGGAGCACTGGGATGACTTGGGCCATGGAGCATTGTGATGACAGGGGTCATGGGGCATTGTGATGACACGGCCATGGAACATTATGATGACAAGAATTCTGGAGCATTGTGATAAAATGGTCATGGACAATTGTGATTAAAGGGGCCAAGGAGCATTCTGATGACAACGGCATGGAGCATTGTGATGACAGTGGTCATGAAGCATTGTGATGAATGTGGTCATGCATCATTGTGATGACAAGTGTCGTGGAACATTGTGATGACAGGGGTCATAGAGCATTGTGATGACACGGTTATGGAATATTGTGATGACCAGAATTCTGTAGCACTGTGATGAAAAGGGCATGGAGCATTGTGATTACAGGGGTCATGGAGCATTGTGTTGACAAATGTTGTAGAACGTTGTGATAACAGGGATCATGGAGCATAGTGAGGAAAGGTGCCATGGAGCATTGTGATGACAGGCGTCATGGGACATTGTGTTGACAGTGGTCATGGAGCATTGTTAGAAAGGGAACATGGAGCAATTTGATTTCAGGGGCCATGAACAATTGTGAATACATAGGCCATGGAGTATTCAAATGAATGTGGTCAAGGATCATTGTGACGAAAAGTGTCCTGGAATATTGTGATGACACGGTTCATGGAGCATTGCGATGACAAGGGCCATGGCGAAATGTGAAGACAGGTGTCATGGGGCATTGTGATGACAGTGGTCATCTAGAATTGTGAAGAAAGATATCATGGAGCACTGGGAGGAGAGGGGCCATGGAGCATTGTGATGACAGGGGTCATGGGGCATAGTGATGACACGGCCATGGAACATTATGATGACAAGAATTCTGGAACATTGTGATAAAACGGGCATGGAGCATTGTGATTAGAGGGGCCAAGGAGCATTCTGATGACAACGGCATGGAGCATTGTGATGACAAGGGTCATCGAGCATTGTGATGACAGTGGTCATGAAGCATTGTGATGAATGTGGTCATGCATCATTGTGATGACAAGTGTCGTGGAGCATTGTGATGGAAGGGGTCATAGAGCATTGTGATGACACGGTTATGGAATATTGTGATGACCAGAATTCTGTAGCACTGTGATGAAAAGGGAATGGAGCATTGTGATTACAGGGGTCATGGAGCATTGTGTTGACAAATGTTCTAGAACATTGTGATGACAGGGATCATGGAGCATAGTGATGAAAGGGGCCATGGAGCATTGTGATGACAGGCGTTACCGGACATTGTGTTGACAGTGGTCATGGAGCATTGTTAGAAAGGGAACATGGAGCAAAGTGATTTCAGAAGCCATGAAAAATTGTGAATACATAGGCCATGGAGTATTCAGATGAATGTGGTCAAGGATCATTGTGACGAAAAGTGTCCTGGAATATTGTGATGACACGGTTCATGGAGCATTGCGATGACAAGGGCCATGGCGAAATGTGAAGACAGGTGTCATGGGGCATTGTGATGACAGTGGTCCTCTAGAATTGTGAAGAAAGATATCATGGAGCACTGGGATGACAGGGGCCATGGAGCATTGTGATGACAGGGGTCATGTGGCTTTGTGATGACACGGTCATGGAGCATTATGATGACAAGAATTCTGGAACATTGTGATAAAATGGGCATGGACCATTGTGATTAGAGGGGCCAAGGAGCATTCTGATGACCACGGCATGGAGCATTGTGATGACAAGGGTCATCGAGCATTGTGATGACAGTGGTCATGAAGCATGGTGATGAATGTGGTCATGCATCATTGTAATGACAAGTGTGGTGGAGCACTGTGATGACAGGGGTCATAGAGCATTGTGATGACACGGTTATGGAATATTGTGATGACCAGAATTCTGTAGCACTGTGATGAAAAGGGAATGGAGCATTGTGATTACAGGGGTCATGGAGCATTGTGATGACAATTGTTCTAGAACATTGTGATGACAGGGATCATGGAGCATAGTGATGAAAGGGGCCTTGGAGCGTTGTGATGATAGGCGTCATGGGACAATGTGTTGACAGTGGTCATGGAGCATTGTTAGAAAGGGAACATGGAGCAAATTGATTTCAAGGGCCATGAAAAATTGTGTATACATAGGCCATGGAGTATTCAGATGAATGTGGTCAAGGATCATTGTGACGAAAAGTGTCCTGGAATATTGTGATGACACGGTTCATGGAGCATTGCGATGACAAGGGCCATGGCGAAATGTGAAGACAGGTGTCATGGGGCATTGTGATGACAGTGGTCCTCTAGAATTGTGAAGAAAGATATCATGGAGCACTGGGATGACAGGGGCCATGGAGCATTGTGATGACAGGGGTCATGTGGCTTTGTGATGACACGGCCATGGAGCATTATGATGACAAGAATTCTGGAACATTGCGATAAAATGGGCATGGACCATTGTGATTAGAGGGGCCAAGGAGCATTCTGATGACAACGGCATGGAGCATTGTGATGACAAGGGTCATCGAGCATTGTGATGACAGTGGTCATGAAGCATTGTGTTGAATGTGGTCATGGATCATTGTGATGAGAAGTGTCGTGGAGCACTGTGATGACAGGGGTCATAGAGCATTGTGATGACACGGTTATGGAATTTTGTGATGACAAGAATTCTGTAGCACTGTGATGAAAAGGGAATGGAGCATTGTGATTACAGGGGTCATGGAGCATTGTGATGACAATTGTTCTAGAACATTGTGAAGACAGGGAACATGCAGCATAGTGATGAAAGGGGCCATGGAGCATTGTGATGACAGGCGTCATGGGACATTGTGTTGACAGTGGTCATGGAGCCTTGTTTTGAAAGGGAACATGGAGCCATTTGATTTCAGGGGCCATGAAATTTGCGAATACATACGATATGGAGTATTCAGATGAATGTGGTCAAGGATCATTGTGACGAAAATTGTCCTGTAATATTGTGATGACACGGTTCAAGGAGCATTGCGATGACAAGGGCCATGGCGAAATGTGAAGACAGGTGTCATGCGGCATTGTGATGACAGTGGTCATCTAGAATTGTGAAGAAAGATATCATGGAGCACTGGGATGACAGGGGCCATGGAGCATTGTGATGACAGGGGTCATGGGGCATTGTGATGACACGGCCAGGGAACATTATTTTGACAAGAATTCTGGAGCATTGTGATAAAAAGGTCATGGACCATTGTGATTAGAGGGGCCAAGGAGCATTCTGATGACAACGGCATGGAGCATTGTGATGAGAGTGGTCATGAAGCATTGTGATGAATGTGGTCATGCATCATTGTGATGACAAGTGTCGTGGAGCATTGTGATGACAGGGGTCATAGAGCATTGTGATGACACGGTTATGGAATATTGTGATGACCAGAATTCTGTACCACAGTGATGAAAAGGGCATGGAGAATTGTGATTACAGGGGTCATGGAGCATTGTGATGACAATTGTTCTAGAACATTGTGATGACAGGGATCATGGAGCATAGTGATGAAAGGGGCAATGGAGCATTGTGTTGACAGGCGTCATGGGACATTGTGTTGACATTGGTCATGGAGCAATATCAGAAAGGGAACATGGAGCAATTTGATTTCAGGGGCCATGAAATATTGCGAATACATATGCCATGGAGTATTCAGATGAATGTGGTCAAGGATCATTGTGACGAAAAGTTTCCTGGAATATTGTGATGACACGGTTCATGGAGCTTTGCGATGACAAGGGCCATGGCGAAATGTGAAGACAGGTGTCATGGGGCATTGTGATGACAGTGGTCATCTAGAATTGTGAAGAAAGATATCATGGAGCACTGGGATGACTTGGGCCATGGAGCATTGTGATGACAGGGGTCATGGGGCATTGTGATGACACGGCCAGGGAACATTATTATGACAAGAATTCTGGAGCATTGTGATAAAAAGGTCATGGACCATTGTGATTAGAGGGGCCAAGGAGCATTCTGATGACAACGGCATGGAGCATTGTGATGACAGTGGTCATGAAGCATTGTGATGAATGTGGTCATGCATCATTGTGATGACAAGTGTCGTGGAGCATTGTGATGACAGGGGACATAGAGCATTGTGATGACACGGTGATGGAATATTGTGATGACCAGAATTCTGTAGCACAGTGATGAAAAGGGCATGGAGCATTGTGATTACAGGGGTCATGGAGCATTGTGATGACAATTGTTCTAGAACATTGTGATGACAGGGATCATGGAGCATAGTGATGAAAGGGGCAATGGAGCATTGTGTTGACAGGCGTCATGGGACATTGTGTTGACAGTGGTCATGGAGCTTTGTCAGAAAGGGAACATGGAGCAATTTGATTTCAGGGGCCATGAAAAATTGCGAATACATACGCCATGGAGTATTCAGATGAATGTGGTCAAGGATCATTGTGACGAAAAGTGTCCTGGAATATTGTGATGACACGGTTCATGGAGCTTTGCGATGACAAGGGCCATGGCGAAATGTGAACACAGGTGTCATGGGACATTGTGATGACAGTGGTCATCTAGAATTGTGAAGAAAGATATCATGGAGCACTGGGATGACTTGGGCCATGGAGCATGGTGATGACAGGGGTCATGGGGCATTGTGATGACACGGCCATGGAACATTATGATGACAAGAATTCTGGAGCATTGTGATAAAAATGGCATGGACCATTGTGATTAGAGGTGCCAAGGAGCATTCTGATGACAACGGCATGGAGTATTGTGATGACAAGTGTCATCGAGCATTGTGATGACAGTGGTCATGAAGCATTGTGATGAATGTGGTCATGGATCATTGTGATGACAAGTGTCGTGGAATATTGTGATGACAGGGGTCATAGAGAATTGTGATGACACGGTTATGGAATATTGTGATGACCAGAATTCTGTAGCACTGTGATGAAAAGTGAATGGAGCATTGTGATTACAGGGGACATGGAGCATTGTGTTGACAATTTTTCTAGAACATTGTGATGACAGGGATCATGGACCATAGTAATGAAAGGGGCCATGGAGCATTGTGATGACAGGCGTCACGGGATATTGTGTTGACAGTGGTCATGGAGCATTGTTAGAAAGGGAACATTGAGCAATTTGATTTCAGGGGCCATGAAAAATTTTGAATACATAGGCCATGGAGTATTCAGATGAATGTGGTCAAGGATCATTGTGACGACAAGTGTCCTGGAATATTGTGATGACACGGTTCATGGAGCATTGCGATAACAAGGGCCATGGCGAAATGTGAAGACAGGTGTCATGCGGCATTGTGATGACAGTGGTCATCTAGAATTGTGAAGAAAGATATCATGGAGCACTGGGATGACAGGGGCCATGGAGCATTGTGATGACAGGGGTCATGGGGCATTGTGATGACACGGCCAGGGAACATTATTTTGACAAGAATTCTGGAGCATTGTGATAAAAAGGTCATGGACCATTGTGATTAGAGGGGCCAAGGAGCATTCTGATGACAACGGCATGGAGCATTGTGATGAGAGTGGTCATGAAGCATTGTGATGAATGTGGTCATGCATCATTGTGATGACAAGTGTCGTGGAGCATTGTGATGACAGGGGTCATAGAGCATTGTGATGACACGGTTATGGAATATTGTGATGACCAGAATTCTGTACCACAGTGATGAAAAGGGCATGGAGAATTGTGATTACAGGGGTCATGGAGCATTGTGATGACAATTGTTCTAGAACATTGTGATGACAGGGATCATGGAGCATAGTGATGAAAGGGGCAATGGAGCATTGTGTTGACAGGCGTCATGGGACATTGTGTTGACATTGGTCATGGAGCAATATCAGAAAGGGAACATGGAGCAATTTGATTTCAGGGGCCATGAAATATTGCGAATACATATGCCATGGAGTATTCAGATGAATGTGGTCAAGGATCATTGTGACGAAAAGTTTCCTGGAATATTGTGATGACACGGTTCATGGAGCTTTGCGATGACAAGGGCCATGGCGAAATGTGAAGACAGGTGTCATGGGGCATTGTGATGACAGTGGTCATCTAGAATTGTGAAGAAAGATATCATGGAGCACTGGGATGACTTGGGCCATGGAGCATTGTGATGACAGGGGTCATGGGGCATTGTGATGACACGGCCAGGGAACATTATTATGACAAGAATTCTGGAGCATTGTGATAAAAAGGTCATGGACCATTGTGATTAGAGGGGCCAAGGAGCATTCTGATGACAACGGCATGGAGCATTGTGATGACAGTGGTCATGAAGCATTGTGATGAATGTGGTCATGCATCATTGTGATGACAAGTGTCGTGGAGCATTGTGATGACAGGGGACATAGAGCATTGTGATGACACGGTGATGGAATATTGTGATGACCAGAATTCTGTAGCACAGTGATGAAAAGGGCATGGAGCATTGTGATTACAGGGGTCATGGAGCATTGTGATGACAATTGTTCTAGAACATTGTGATGACAGGGATCATGGAGCATAGTGATGAAAGGGGCAATGGAGCATTGTGTTGACAGGCGTCATGGGACATTGTGTTGACAGTGGTCATGGAGCTTTGTCAGAAAGGGAACATGGAGCAATTTGATTTCAGGGGCCATGAAAAATTGCGAATACATACGCCATGGAGTATTCAGATGAATGTGGTCAAGGATCATTGTGACGAAAAGTGTCCTGGAATATTGTGATGACACGGTTCATGGAGCTTTGCGATGACAAGGGCCATGGCGAAATGTGAACACAGGTGTCATGGGACATTGTGATGACAGTGGTCATCTAGAATTGTGAAGAAAGATATCATGGAGCACTGGGATGACTTGGGCCATGGAGCATGGTGATGACAGGGGTCATGGGGCATTGTGATGACACGGCCATGGAACATTATGATGACAAGAATTCTGGAGCATTGTGATAAAAATGGCATGGACCATTGTGATTAGAGGTGCCAAGGAGCATTCTGATGACAACGGCATGGAGTATTGTGATGACAAGTGTCATCGAGCATTGTGATGACAGTGGTCATGAAGCATTGTGATGAATGTGGTCATGGATCATTGTGATGACAAGTGTCGTGGAATATTGTGATGACAGGGGTCATAGAGAATTGTGATGACACGGTTATGGAATATTGTGATGACCAGAATTCTGTAGCACTGTGATGAAAAGTGAATGGAGCATTGTGATTACAGGGGACATGGAGCATTGTGTTGACAATTTTTCTAGAACATTGTGATGACAGGGATCATGGACCATAGTAATGAAAGGGGCCATGGAGCATTGTGATGACAGGCGTCACGGGATATTGTGTTGACAGTGGTCATGGAGCATTGTTAGAAAGGGAACATTGAGCAATTTGATTTCAGGGGCCATGAAAAATTTTGAATACATAGGCCATGGAGTATTCAGATGAATGTGGTCAAGGATCATTGTGACGACAAGTGTCCTGGAATATTGTGATGACACGGTTCATGGAGCATTGCGATAACAAGGGCCATGGCGAAATGTGAAGACAGGTGTCATGCGGCATTGTGATGACAGTGGTCATCTAGAATTGTGAAGAAAGATATCATGGAGCACTGGGATGACAGGGGCCATGGAGCATTGTGATGACAGGGGTCATGGGGCATTGTGATGACACGGCCAGGGAACATTATTTTGACAAGAATTCTGGAGCATTGTGATAAAAAGGTCATGGACCATTGTGATTAGAGGGGCCAAGGAGCATTCTGATGACAACGGCATGGAGCATTGTGATGAGAGTGGTCATGAAGCATTGTGATGAATGTGGTCATGCATCATTGTGATGACAAGTGTCGTGGAGCATTGTGATGACAGGGGTCATAGAGCATTGTGATGACACGGTTATGGAATATTGTGATGACCAGAATTCTGTACCACAGTGATGAAAAGGGCATGGAGAATTGTGATTACAGGGGTCATGGAGCATTGTGATGACAATTGTTCTAGAACATTGTGATGACAGGGATCATGGAGCATAGTGATGAAAGGGGCAATGGAGCATTGTGTTGACAGGCGTCATGGGACATTGTGTTGACATTGGTCATGGAGCAATATCAGAAAGGGAACATGGAGCAATTTGATTTCAGGGGCCATGAAATATTGCGAATACATATGCCATGGAGTATTCAGATGAATGTGGTCAAGGATCATTGTGACGAAAAGTTTCCTGGAATATTGTGATGACACGGTTCATGGAGCTTTGCGATGACAAGGGCCATGGCGAAATGTGAAGACAGGTGTCATGGGGCATTGTGATGACAGTGGTCATCTAGAATTGTGAAGAAAGATATCATGGAGCACTGGGATGACAGGGGCCATGGAGCATTGTGATGACAGGGGTCATGTGGCTTTGTGATGACACGGCCATGGAGCATTATGATGACAAGAATTCTGGAACATTGCGATAAAATGGGCATGGACCATTGTGATTAGAGGGGCCAAGGAGCATTCTGATGACAACGGCATGGAGCATTGTGATGACAAGGGTCATCGAGCATTGTGATGACAGTGGTCATGAAGCATTGTGATGAATGTGGTCATGGATCATTGTGATGACAAGTGTCGTGGAGCATTGTGATGACAGAGGTCATAGAGCATTGTGATGACACGGTTATGGAATTTTGTGATGACAAGAATTCTGTAGCACTGTGATGAAAAGGGAATGGAGCATTGTGATTACAGCGGTCATGGAGCATTGTGATGACAATTGTTCTAGAACATTGTGAAGACAGGGAACATGCAGCATAGTGATGAAAGGGGCCATGGAGCATTGTGATGACAGGCGTCATGGGACATTGTGTTGACAGTGGTCATGGAGCCATGTTTTGAAAGGGAACATGGAGCCATTTGATTTCAGGGGCCATGAAAAATTGCGAATACATACGCCATGGAGTATTCAGATGAATGTGGTCAAGGATCATTGTGACGAAAATTGTCCTGTAATATTGTGATGACACGGTTCATGGAGCATTGCGATGACAAGGGCCATGGCGAAATTTGAAGACAGGTGTCATGCGGCATTGTGATGACAGTGGTCATCTAGAATTGTGAAGAAAGATATCATGGAGCACTGGGATGACAGGGGCCATGGAGCATTGTGATGACAGGGGTCATGGGGCATTGTGATGACACGGCCAGGGAACATTATTTTGACAAGAATTCTGGAGCATTGTGATAAAAAGGTCATGGACCATTGTGATTAGAGGGGCCAAGGAGCATTCTGATGACAACGGCATGGAGTATTGTGATGACAAGGGTCATCGAGCATTGTGATGACAGTGGTCATGAAGCATTGTGATGAATGTGGTCATGGATCATTGTGATGACAAGTTTCGTGGAACATTGTGATGACAGGGGTCATAGAGCATTGTGATGACACGGTTATGGAATACTGTGATGACCACAATTCTGTAGCACTGTGATGAAAAGTGAATGGAGCATTGTGATTACAGGGGACATGGAGCATTGTGTTGACAATTTTTCTAGAACATTGTGATGACAGGGATCATGGAGCATAGTGGTGAAAGGGGCCATGGAGCATTGTGATGACAGGCGTCACGGGACATTGTGTTGACAGTGGTCATGGAGCATTGTTATAAAGGGAACATGGAGCAATTTGATTTCAGGGGCCATGAACAATTGTGAATACATAGGCCATGGAGTATTCAGATGAATGTGGTCAAGGATCATTGTGACGAAAAGTGTCCTGGAATATTGTGATGACACGGTTCATGGAGCATTGCGATATCAAGGGCCATGGCGAAATGTGAAGACAGGTGTCATGGGGCATTGTGATGACAGTGGTCATCTAGAATTGTGAAGAAAGATATCATGGAGCACTGGGATGACTTGGGCCATGGAGCATTGTGATGACAGGGGTCATGGGGCATTGTGATGACACGGCCAGGGAACATTATTATGACAAGAATTCTGGAGCATTGTGATAAAAAGGTCATGGACCATTGTGATTAGAGGGGCCAAGGAGCATTCTGATGACAACGGCATGGAGCATTGTGATGACAGTGGTCATGAAGCATTGTGATGAATGTGGTCATGCATCATTGTGATGACAAGTGTCGTGGAGCATTGTGATGACAGGGGACATAGAGCATTGTGATGACACGGTGATGGAATATTGTGATGACCAGAATTCTGTAGCACAGTGATGAAAAGGGCATGGAGCATTGTGATTACAGGGGTCATGGAGCATTGTGATGACAATTGTTCTAGAACATTGTGATGACAGGGATCATGGAGCATAGTGATGAAAGGGGCAATGGAGCATTGTGTTGACAGGCGTCATGGGACATTGTGTTGACAGTGGTCATGGAGCTTTGTCAGAAAGGGAACATGGAGCAATTTGATTTCAGGGGCCATGAAAAATTGCGAATACATACGCCATGGAGTGTTCAGATGAATGTGGTCAAGGATCATTGTGACGAAAAGTGTCCTGGAATATTGTGAAGACACGGTTCATGGAGCTTTGCGATGACTAGGGCCATGGCGAAATGTGAACACAGGTGTCATGGGACATTGTGATGACAGTGGTCATCTAGAATTGTGAAGAAAGATATCATGGAGCACTGGGATGACTTGGGCCATGGAGCATGGTGATGACAGGGGTCATGGGGCATTGTGATGACACGGCCATGGAACATTATGATGACAAGAATTCTGGAGCATTGTGATAAAAATGGCATGGACCATTGTGATTAGAGGTGCCAAGGAGCATTCTGATGACAACGGCATGGAGTATTGTGATGACAAGTGTCATCGAGCATTGTGATGACAGTGGTCATGAAGCATTGTGATGAATGTGGTCATGGATCATTGTGATGACAAGTGTCGTGGAATATTGTGATGACAGGGGTCATAGAGAATTGTGATGACACGGTTATGGAATATTGTGATGACCAGAATTCTGTAGCACTGTGATGAAAAGTGAATGGAGCATTGTGATTACAGGGGACATGGAGCATTGTGTTGACAATTTTTCTAGAACATTGTGATGACAGGGATCATGGAGCATAATGATGAAAGGGGCCATGGAGCATTGTGATGACAGGCGTCACGGGATATTGTGTTGACAGTGGTCATGGAGCATTGTTAGAAAGGGAACATGGAGCAATTTGATTTCAGGGGCCATGAACAATTGTGAATACATAGGCCATGGAGTATTCAGATGAATGTGGTCAAGGATCATTGTGACGACAAGTGTCCTGGAATATTGTGATGACACGGTTCATGGAGCATTGCGATAACAAGGGCCATGGCGAAATGTGAAGACAGGTGTCATGGGGCATTGTGATGACAGTGGTCATCTAGAATTGTGAACAAAGATATCATGGAGCACAGGGATGACAGGGGCCAAGGAGCATTGTGATGACAGGGTTCATGGGGCATTGTGATGACACGGCCATAGAACATTATGATGACAAGAATTCTGGAGCATTGTGATAAAAAGGTCATGGACAATTGTGATTAGAGGGGCCAAGGAGCATTCTGATGACAACGGCATGGAGCATTGTGATGACAAGGGTCATCGAGCATTGTGATGACAGTGGTCATGAAGCATTGTGATGAATGTGGTCATGGATCATTGTGATGACAAGTGTCGTGGAGCATTGTGATGACAGGGGTCATAGAGAATTGTGATGACACGGTTATGGAATATTGTGATGACCAGAATTCTGTAGCACTGTGATGAAAAGGGAATGGAGCATTGTGATTACAGGGGTCATGGAGCATTGTGATGACAATTGTTCTAGAACTTTGTGAAGACAGGGATCATGGAGCATTGTGATGACAGGCGTCATGGAACAATGTGTTGACAGTGGTCATGGAGCATTGTTAGAAAGGGAACATGGAGCAATTTGATTTCAGGGGCCATGAACAATTGTGAATACATAGGCCATGGAGTATTCAAATGAATGTGGTCAAGGATCATTGTGACGAAAAGTGTCCTGGAATATTGTGATGACACGGTTCATGGAGCATTGCGATGACAAGGGCCATGGCGAAATGTGAAGACAGGTGTCATGGGGCATTGTGATGACAGTGGTCATCTAGAATTGTGAGGAAAGATATCATGGAGCACTGGGATGACAGGGGCCATGGAGCATTGTGATGACAGGGGTCATGTGGCTTTGTGATGACACGGCCATGGAGCATTAAGATGACAAGAATTCTGGAACATTGCGATAAAATGGGCATGGACCATTGTGATTAGAGGGGCCAAGGAGCATTCTGATGACAACGGCATGGAGCATTGTGATGACAAGGGTCATCGAGAATTGTGATGACAGTGGTCATGAAGCATTGTGTTGAATGTGGTCATGGATCATTGTGATGACAAGTGTCGTGGAGCATTGTGATGACAGGGGTCATAGAGCATTGTGATGACACGGTTATGGAATTTTGTGATGACAAGAATTCTGTAGCACTGTGATGAAAAGGGAATAGAGCATTGTGATTACAGCGGTCATGGAGCATTGTGATGACAATTGTTCTAGAACATTGTGATGACAGGGATCATGGAGCATAGTGATGAAAGGGGCCATGGTGCATTGTGATGACAGGCGTCATGGGACATTGTGTTGACAGTGGTCATGGAGCATTGTTAGAAAGGGAACATGGAGCAATTTGATTTCAGGGACCATGAACAATTGTGAATACATAGGCCATGGAGTATTCAGATGAATGTGGTCAAGGATCATTGTGACGAAATGTGTCCTGGAATATTGTGATGACACGGTTCATGGAGCATTGCGATGACAAGGGCCATGGCGAAATGTGAAGACAGGTGTCATGGGGCATTGTGATGGCAGTGGTCCTCTAGAATTGTGAAGAAAGATATCATGGAGCACTGGGATGACAGGGGCCATGGAGCATTGTGATGACAGGGGTCATGGGGCATTGTGATGACACGGCCAGGGAACATTATTATGACAAGAATTCTGGAGCATTGTGATAAAAAGGTCATGGACCATTGTGATTAGAGGGGCCAAGGAGCATTCTGATGACAACGGCATGGAGCATTGTGATGAGAAGGGTCATCGAGCTTTGTGATGACAGTGGTCATGAAGCATTGTGATGAATGTGGTCATGCATCATTGTGATGACAAGTGTCGTGGAGCATTGTGATGACAGGGGTCATAGAGCATTGTGATGACACGGTTATGGAATATTGTGATGGCCAGAATTCTGTACCACAGTGATGAAAAGGGAATGGAGCATTGTGACTACATGGGTCATAGAGCATTGTGATGAAATTGTTCTAGAACATTGTGATGACAGTGATCATGGAGCATAGTGATGAAACGGGCAATGGAGCATTGTGTTGACAGGCGTCATGGGACATTGTGCTGACAGTGGTCATGAAGCATTGTTAGAAAGGGAACATGGAGCAATTTGATTTCAGGGGCCATGAAAAATTGCGAATACATAGGCCATGGGGTATTCAGATGAATGTGGTCAAGGATCATTGTGACGAAAAGTGTCCTGGAATATTGTGATGACACGGTTCATGGAGCATTGCGATGACAAGGGCCATGGCGAAATGTGAAGACAGGTGTCATGGGGCATTGTGATGACAGTGGTCATCTAGAATTGTGAAGAAAGATATCATGGAGCACTGTGATGATAGGGGACATGGAACATTGTGATGACAGGGGTCATGGGGCATTGTGATGACACGGCCATGGAACATTATGATGACAAGAATTCTGGAGCATTGTGATAAAAAGGGCATGGACAATTGTGATTAGAGGGGCCAAGGAGCATTCTGATGAAAACGGCATGGAGCATTGTGATGACAAGGGTCATCGAGCATTGTGATGACAGTGGTCATGAAGCATTGTGTTGAATGTTGTCATGGATCATTGTGATGACAAGTGTCGTGGAGCATTGTGATGACAGGGGTCATAGAGCATTGTGATGACACGGTTATGGAATTTTGTGATGACAAGAATTCTGTAGCACTGTGATGAAAAGGGAATGGAGCATTGTGATTACAGCGGTCATGGAGCATTGTGATGACAATTGTTCTAGAACATTGTGAAGACAGTGAACATGGAGCATAGTGATGAAAGGGGCCATGGAGCACTGTGATGACAGGCGTCATGGGACATTGTGTTGAGAGTGGTCATGGAGCCTTGTTTTGAAAGGGAACATGGAGCCATTTGATTTCAGGGGCCATGAAAAATTGCGAATACATACGCCATGGAGTATTCAGATGAATGTGGTCAAGGATCATTGTGACGAAAATTGTCCTGTAATATTGTGATGACACGGTTCATGGAGCATTGCGATGACAAGTGCCATGGCGAAATGTGAAGACAGGTGTCATGCGGCATTGTGATGACAGTGGTCATCTAGAATTGTGAAGAAAGATATCATGGACCACTGGGATGACAGGGGCCATGGAGCATTGTGATGACAGGGGTCATGGGGCATTGTGATGACACGGCCAGGGAACATTATTATGACAAGAATTCTGGAGCATTGTGATAAAAAGGTCATGGACCATTGTGATTAGAGGGGCCAAGGAGCATTCTGATGACAACGGCATGGAGCATTGTGATGACAGTGGTCATGAAGCATTGTGATGAATGTGGTCATGCATCATTGTGATGACAAGTGTCGTGGAGCATTGTGATGACAGGGGACATAGAGCATTGTGATGACACGGTGATGGAATATTGTGATGACCAGAATTCTGTAGCACAGTGATGAAAAGGGCATGGAGCATTGTGATTACAGGGGTCATGGAGCATTGTGATGACAATTGTTCTAGAACATTGTGATGACAGGGATCATGGAGCATAGTGATGAAAGGGGCAATGGAGCATTGTGTTGACAGGCGTCATGGGACATTGTGTTGACAGTGGTCATGGAGCATTGTCAGAAAGGGAACATGGAGCAATTTGATTTCAGGGGCCATGAAAAATTGCGAATACATACGCCATGGAGTATTCAGATGAATGTGGTCAAGGATCATTGTGACGAAAAGTGTCCTGGAATATTGTGATGACACGGTTCATGGAGCTTTGCGATGACAAGGGCCATGGCGAAATGTGAAGACAGGTGTCATGGGGCATTGTGATGACAGTGGTCATCTAGAATTGTGAAGAAAGATATCATGGAGCACTGGGATGAAAGGGGCCATGGAGCATTGTGATGACAGGGGTCATGGGGCATTGTGATGACACGGCCATGGAACATTATGATGACAAGAATTCTGGAGAATTGTGATAAAAATGGCATGGACCATTGTGATTAGAGGGGCCAAGGAGCATTCTGATGACAATGGCATGGAGTATTGTGATGACAAGGGTCATCGAGCATTGTGATGATAGTGGTCATGAAGCATTGTGATGAATGTGGTCATGGATCATTGTGATGACAAGTTTCGTGGAACATTGTGATGACAGGGGTCATAGAGCATTGTGATGACACGGTTATGGAATACTGTGATGACCACAATTGTGTAGCACTGTGATGAAAAGTGAATGGATCATTGTGATTACAGGGGACATGGAGCATTGTGTTGACAATTTTTCTAGAACATTGTGATGACAGGGATCATGGAGCATAGTGGTGAAAGGGGCCATGGAGCATTGTGATGACAGGCGTCATGGGACATTGTGTTGACAGTGGTCATGGAGCATTGTTATAAAGGGAACATGGAGCAATTTGATTTCAGGGGCCATGAACAATTGTGAATACATAGGCCATGGAGTATTCAGATGAATGTGGTCAAGGATCATTGTGACGAAAAGTGTCCTGGAATATTGTGACGACACGGTTCATGGAGCATTGCGATATCAAGGGCCATGGCGAAATGTGAAGACAGGTGTCATGGGGCATTGTGATGACAGTGGTCATATAGAATTGTGAACAAAGATATCATGGAGCACAGGGATGACAGGGGCCAAGGAGCATTGTGATGACAGGGTTCATGGGGCATTGTGATGACACGGCCATAGAACATTATGATGACAAGAATTCTGGAGCATTGTGATAAAAAGGTCATGGACAATTGTGATTAGAGGGGCCAAGGAGCATTCTGATGACAACGGCATGGAGCATTGTGATGACAACGGTCATCGAGCATTGTGATGATAGTGGTCATGAAGCATTGTGATGAATGTGGTCATGGATCATTGTGATGACAAGTGTCGTGGAGCATTGTGATGACAGGGGTCATAGAGCATTGTGATGACACGGTTATGGAATATTGTGATGACCAGAATTCTGTAGCACTGTGATGAAAAGGGAATGGAGCATTGTGATTACAGGAGTCATGGAGCATTGTGATGACAATTGTTCTAGAACTTTGTGAAGACAGGGATCATGGAGCATAGTGATGAAAGGGTCCATGGAGCATTGTGATGACAGTCGTCATGGGACATTGTGTTGACAGTGGTCATGGAGCATTGTTTTGAAAGGGAACATGGAGCAATTTGATTTCAGTGGCCATGAAAAATTGCGAATACATACGCCATGGATTATTCAGATGAATGTGGTCCAGGATCATTGTGACGAAAAGTGTCCTGGAATATTGTGATGACACGGTTCATGGGGCATTGCGATATCAAGGGCCATGGCGAAATGTGAAGACAGGTGTCATGGGGCCTTGTGATGACAGTGGTCATCTAGAATTGTGAAGAAAGATATCATGGAGCACTGGGATGATAGGGGCCATGGAACATTGTGATGACAGGGGTCATGGGGCATTGTGATGACACGGCCATGGAACATTATGATGACAAGAATTCTGGAGCATTGTGATAAAAAGGGCATAGACCATTGTGATTAGAGGGGCCAAGGAGCATTCTGATGAAAACGGCATGGAGCATTGGGATGACAAGGGTCATCGAGCATTGTGATGACAGTGGTCATGAAGCATTGTGATGAATGTGGTCATGGATCATTGTGATGACAAGTGTCGTGGAGCATTGTGATGACAGGGGTCATAGAGCATTGTGATGACACGGTTATTGAATATTGTGATGACCAGAATTCTGTAGCACTGTGATGAAAAGGGAATGGAGCATTGTGATTACAGGGGTCATGGAGCATTCTGATGACAAATGTTCTAGAACATAGTGATGACAGGGATCATGGAGCATAGTGATGAAAGGGGCCATGGAGCATTGTGATGACAGGCGTCATGGGACATTGTGTTGACAGTGGTCATGGAGCATTGTTAGAAAGGGAACATGGAGCAATTTGATTTCAGGGGCCATGAACAATTGTGAATACATAGGCCATGGAGTATTCAGATGAATGTGGTCAAGGATCATTGTGACGAAAAGTGTCCTGGAATATTGTGATGACACGGTTCATGGAGCATTGCGATGACAAGGGCCATGGCGAAAGGTGAAGACAGGTGTCATGTGGCATTGTGATGACAGTGGTCATCTAGAATTGTGAAGAAAGATATCATGGTGCACTGGGATGACAGGGGCCATGGAGCATTGTGATGACAGGGGTCATGGAGCATTGTGATGACACGGCCATGGAACATTATTATGATAAGAGTTCTGGAGCATTGTGATAAAATGTTCATGGACCATTGTGATTAGAGGGGCCAAGGAGCATTCTGATGACAACGGCATGGAGCATTGTGATGACAAGGGTCATCGAGCATTGTGATGACAGTGGTCATGAAGCATTGTGATGAATGTTGTCATGCATCATTGTGATGACAACTGTCGTGGAGCATTGTGATGACAGGGGTCATAGAGCATTGTGATGACACGGTTATGGAATATTGTGATGACCAGAATTCTGTAGCACAGTGATGAAAAGGCATGGAACATTGTGATTACAGTGGTCATGGAGCATTGTGATGACAATTGTTCTTGAACATTGTGAAGACAGGGATCATGGAGCATAGTGATGAAAGGGGCCATGGAGCATTGTGATGACAGGCGTCATGGGACATTGTGTTGACATTGGTCATGGAGCATTGTTAGAAAGGGAACATGGAGCAAAGTGATTTCAGAAGCCATGAAAAATTGTGAATACATAGGCCATGGAGTATTCAGATGAATGTGGTCAAGGATCATTGTGACGAAAAGTGTCCTGGAATATTGTGATGACACGGTTCATGGAGCATTGCGATGACAAGGGCGATGGCGAAATGTGAAGATAGGTGTCATAGGGCATTGTGATGACAGTGGTCCTCTAGAATTGTGAAGAAAGATATCATGGAGCACTGGGATGACAGGGGCCATGGAGCATTGTGATGACAGGGGTCATGTGGCTTTGTGATGACACGGCCATGGAGCATTATGATGACAAGAATTCTGGAACATTGTGATAAAATGGGAATGGACCATTGTGATTAGAGGGGACAAGGAGCATTCTGATGACAACGGCATGGAGCATTGTGATGACAAGGGACATGGAGCATTGTGATGACAATTTTTCTAGATCATTGTGATGACAGGGATCATGGAGCATAGTGATGAAAGGGGCCATGGAGCGTTGTGATGATTGGCGTCATGGGACAATGTGTTGACAGTGGTCATGGAGCATTGTTAGAAAGGGAACATGGAGCAAATTGATTTCAGGGGCCATGAAAAATTGTGTATACATAGGCCATGGAGTATTCAGATGAATGTGGTCAAGGATCATTGTTACGAAAAGTGTCCTGGAATATTGTGATGACACGGTTCATGGAGCATTGCGATGACAAGGGCCATGGCGAAATGTGAAGACAGGTGTCATGGGGCATTGTGATGACAGTGGTCCTCTAGAATTGTGAAGAAAGATATCATGGAGCACTGGGATGATAGGGGACATGGAGCATTATGATGACAGGGGTCATGGGGCATTGTGATGACACGGCCATGGAACATTATGATGACAAGAATTCTGGAGCATTGTGATAAAATGGGCATGGACCATTGAGATTAGAGGGGCCAAGGAGCATTCTGATGACAACGGCATGGAGCATTGTGATGACAAGGGTCATCGAGCTTTGTGATGACAGTGGTCATGAAGCATTGTGATGAATGTGGTCATGCATCATTGTGATGAAAAAGTGTCGTGGAGCATTGTGATGACAGGGGTCATAGAGCATTGTGATGACACGGTTATGGAATATTGTGATGACCAGAATTCTGTACCACAGTGATGAAAAGGGAATGGAGCATTGTGATTACATGGGTCATAGAGCATTGTGATGAAATTGTTCTAGAACATTGTGATGACAGTGATCATGGAGCATAGTGATGAAACGGGCAATGGAGCATTGTGTTGACAGACGTCATGGGACATTGTGCTGACAGTGGTCATGGAGCATTGTTAGAAAGGGAACATGGAGCCATTTGATTTCAGGGGCCATGAAAAATTGCGAATACATAGGCCATGGAGTATTCAGATGAATGTGGTCAAGGATCATTGTGACGAAAAGTGTCCTGGAATATTGTGATGACACGGTTCATGGAGCATTGCGATGTCAAGGGCCATGGCGAAATGTGAAGACAAGTGCCATGGGGCATTGTGATGACAGTGGTCATCTAGAATTGTGAAGAAAGATATCATGGAGCACTGGGATGACAGGGGCCATGGAGCATTGTGATGACAGGGGTCATGGGGCATTGTGATGACACGGCCACGGAACATTATGATTACAAGAATTCTGGAGCATTGTGATAAAATGGGCATGGACCATTGTGATTAGAAGGGCCAAAGAGCATTCTGATCACAACGGCATGGAGCATTGTGATGAAAAGGGTCATCGAGCATTGTGATGACAGTGGTCATGAAGCATTGTGATGAATGTGGTCATGCATCATTGTGATGACAAGTGTCGTGGAGCATTGTGATGACAGGGGTCATAGAGCATTGTGATGACACGGTTATGGAATATTGTGATGACCAGAATTCTGTAGCACTGTGATGAAAAGGGAATGGAACATTGTGATTACAGGGGTCATGGAGCATTGTGATGACAATTGCTCTAGAACATTGTGATGACAGGGATCATGGAGCATAGTGATGAAACGGGCAATGGAGCATTGTGTTGACAGGCGTCATGGGACATTGTGTTGACAGTGGTCATGGAGCATTGTTAGAAAGGGAACATGGAGCAATTTGATTTCAGGGGCCATGAAAAATTGCGAATACATAGGCCATGGAGTATTCAGAAGAATGTGGTGAAAGATAATTGTGACGAAATGTGTCCTGGAATATTGTGATGACACGGTTCATGGAGCATTGCGATGACAAGGGCCATGGCGAAATGTGAAGACAGGTGTCATGGGGCATTGTGATGACAGTGGTCCTCTAGAATTGTGAAGAAAGATATCATGGAGCACTGGGATGACAGGGGCCATGGAGCATTGTGATGACAGGGTTCATGGGGCATTGTGATGACACTGCCATAGAACATTATGATGACAAGAATTCTGGAGCATTGTGATAAAAAGGTCATGGACAATTGTGATTAGAGGGGCCAAGGAGCATTCTGATGACAACGGCATGGAGCATTGTGATGACAACGGTCATCGAGCATTGTGATGATAGTGGTCATGAAGCATTGTGATGAAAGTGGTCATGGATCATTGTGATGACAAGTGTCGTGGAGCATTGTGATGACAGGGGTCATAGAGCATTGTGATGACACGGTTATGGAATATTGTGATGACCAGAATTCTGTAGCACTGTGATGAAAAGGGAATGGAGCATTGTGATTACAGGAGTCATGGAGCATTGTGATGACAATTGTTCTAGAACTTTGTGAAGACAGGGATCATGGAGCATAGTGATGAAAGGGTCCATGGAGCATTGTGATGACAGTCGTCATGGGACATTGTGTTGACAGTGGTCATGGAGCATTGTTTTGAAAGGGAACATGGAGCAATTTGATTTCAGTGGCCATGAAAAATTGCGAATACATACGCCATGGATTATTCAGATGAATGTGGTCAAGGATCATTGTGACGAAAAGTGTCCTGGAATATTGTGATGACACGGTTCATGGAGCATTGCGATATCAAGGGCCATGGCGAAATGTGAAGACAGGTGTCATGGGGCCTTGTGATGACAGTGGTCATCTAGAATTGTGAAGAAAGATATCATGGAGCACTGGGATGATAGGGGCCATGGAACATTGTGATGACAGGGGTCATGGGGCATTGTGATGACACGGCCATGGAACATTATGATGAAAAGAATTCTGGAGCATTGTGATAAAAATGGCATGGACCATTGTGATTAGAGGGGCCAAGGAGCATTCTGATGACAACGGCATGGAGTATTGTGATGACAAGGGTCATCGAGCATTGTGATGACAGTGGTCATGAAGCATTGTGATGAATGTGGTCATGGATCATTGTGATGACAAGTTTCGTGGAACATTGTGATGACAGGGGTCATAGAGCATTGTGATGACACGGTTATGGAATACTGTGATGACCACAATTCTGTAGCACTGTGATGAAAAGTGAATGGAGCATTGTGTTTACAGGGGACATGGAGCATTGTGTTGACAATTTTTCTAGAACATTGTGATGACAGGGATCATGGAGCATAGTGGTGAAAGGGGCCATGGAGCATTGTGATGACAGGCGTCACGGGACATTGTGTTGACAGTGGTCATGGAGCATTGTTATAAAGGGAACATGGAGCAATTTGATTTCAGGGGCCATGAACAATTGTGAATACATAGGCCATGGAGTATTCAGATGAATGTGGTCAAGGATCATTGTGACGAAAAGTGTCCTGGAATATTGTGACGACACGGTTCATGGAGCATTGCGATATCAAGGGCCATGGCGAAATGTGAAGACAGGTGTCATGGGGCATTGTGATCACAGTGGTCATATAGAATTGTGAACAAAGATATCATGGAGCACAGGGATGACAGGGGCCAAGGAGCATTGTGATGACAGGGTTCATGGGGCATTGTGATGACACGGCCATAGAACATTATGATGACAAGAATTCTGGAGCATTGTGATAAAAAGGTCATGGACCATTGTGATTAGAGGGGCCAAGGAGCATTCTGATGACAACGGCATGGAGCATTGTGATGACAACGGTCATCGAGCATTGTGATGACAGTGGTCATGAAGCATTGTGATGAATATCGTCATGGATCATTGTGATGACAAGTGTCGTGGAGCATTGTGATGACAGGGGTCATAGAGCATTGTGATGACACGGTTATGGAACATTGTGATGACCAGAATTCTGTAGCACTGTGATGAAAAGGGAATGGAACATTGTGATGACAGTCGTCATGGGACATTGTGTTGACAGTGGTCATGGAGCATTGTTTTGAAAGGGAACATGGAGCAATTTGATTTCAGTGGCCATGAAAAATTGCGAATACATACGCCATGGATTATTCAGATGAATGTGGTCCAGGATCATTGTGACGAAAAGTGTCCTGGAATATTGTGATGACACGGTTCATGGAGCATTGCGATATCAAGGGCCATGGCGAAATGTGAAGACAGGTGTCATGGGGCCTTGTGATGACAGTGGTCATCTAGAATTGTGAAGAAAGATATCATGGAGCACTGGGAAGATAGGGGCCATGGAACATTGTGATGACAGGGGTCATGGGGCATTGTGATGACACGGCCATGGAACATTATGATGACAAGAATTCTGGAGCATTGTGATAAAAAGGGCATAGACCATTGTGATTAGAGGGGCCAAGGAGCATTCTGATGAAAACGGCATGGAGCATTGGGATGACAAGGGTCATCGAGCATTGTGATGACAGTGGTCATGAAGCATTGTGATGAATGTGGTCATGGATCATTGTGATGACAAGTGTCGTGGAGCATTGTGATGACAGGGGTCATAGAGCATTGTGATGACACGGTTATTGAATATTGTGATGACCAGAATTCTGTAGCACTGTGATGAAAAGGGAATGGAGCATTGTGATTACAGGGGTCATGGAGCATTCTGATGACAAATGTTCTAGAACATAGTGATGACAGGGATCATGGAGCATAGTGATGAAAGGGGCCATGGAGCATTGTGATGACAGGCGTCATGGGACATTGTGTTGACAGTGGTCATGGAGCATTGTTAGAAAGGGAACATGGAGCAATTTGATTTCAGGGGCCATGAACAATTGTGAATACATAGGCCATGGAGTATTCAGATGAATGTGGTCAAGGATCATTGTGACGAAAAGTGTCCTGGAATATTGTGATGACACGGTTCATGGAGCATTGCGATGACAAGGGCCATGGCGAAAGGTGAAGACAGGTGTCATGTGGCATTGTGATGACAGTGGTCATCTAGAATTGTGAAGAAAGATATCATGGTGCACTGGGATGACAGGGGCCATGGAGCATTGTGATGACAGGGGTCATGGAGCATTGTGATGACACGGCCATGGAACATTATTATGATAAGAGTTCTGGAGCATTGTGATAAAATGTTCATGGACCATTGTGATTAGAGGGGCCAAGGAGCATTCTGATGACAACGGCATGGAGCATTGTGATGACAAGGGTCATCGAGCATTGTGATGACAGTGGTCATGAAGCATTGTGATGAATGTTGTCATGCATCATTGTGATGACAACTGTCGTGGAGCATTGTGATGACAGGGGTCATAGAGCATTGTGATGACACGGTTATGGAATATTGTGATGACCAGAATTCTGTAGCACAGTGATGAAAAGGCATGGAACATTGTGATTACAGTGGTCATGGAGCATTGTGATGACAATTGTTCTTGAACATTGTGAAGACAGGGATCATGGAGCATAGTGATGAAAGGGGCCATGGAGCATTGTGATGACAGGCGTCATGGGACATTGTGTTGACATTGGTCATGGAGCATTGTTAGAAAGGGAACATGGAGCAAAATGATTTCAGAAGCCATGAAAAATTGTGAATACATAGGCCATGGAGTATTCAGATGAATGTGGTCAAGGATCATTGTGACGAAAAGTGTCCTGGAATATTGTGATGACACGGTTCATGGAGCATTGCGATGACAAGGGCGATGGCGAAATGTGAAGATAGGTGTCATAGGGCATTGTGATGACAGTGGTCCTCTAGAATTGTGAAGAAAGATATCATGGAGCACTGGGATGACAGGGGCCATGGAGCATTGTGATGACAGGGGTCATGTGGCTTTGTGATGACACGGCCATGGAGCATTATGATGACAAGAATTCTGGAACATTGTGATAAAATGGGAATGGACCATTGTGATTAGAGGGGACAAGGAGCATTCTGATGACAACGGCATGGAGCATTGTGATGACAAGGGACATGGAGCATTGTGATGACAATTTTTCTAGATCATTGTGATGACAGGGATCATGGAGCATAGTGATGAAAGGGGCCATGGAGCGTTGTGATGATTGGCGTCATGGGACAATGTGTTGACAGTGGTCATGGAGCATTGTTAGAAAGGGAACATGGAGCAAATTGATTTCAGGGGCCATGAAAAATTGTGTATACATAGGCCATGGAGTATTCAGATGAATGTGGTCAAGGATCATTGTTACGAAAAGTGTCCTGGAATATTGTGATGACACGGTTCATGGAGCATTGCGATGACAAGGGCCATGGCGAAATGTGAAGACAGGTGTCATGGGGCATTGTGATGACAGTGGTCCTCTAGAATTGTGAAGAAAGATATCATGGAGCACTGGGATGATAGGGGACATGGAGAATTATGATGACAGGGGTCATGGGGCATTGTGATGACACGGCCATGGAACATTATGATGACAAGAATTCTGGAGCATTGTGATAAAATGGGCATGGACCATTGAGATTAGAGGGGCCAAGGAGCATTCTGATGACAACGGCATGGAGCATTGTGATGACAAGGGTCATCGAGCTTTGTGATGACAGTGGTCATGAAGCATTGTGATGAATGTGGTCATGCATCATTGTGATGAAAAAGTGTCGTGGAGCATTGTGATGACAGGGGTCATAGAGCATTGTGATGACACGGTTATGGAATATTGTGATGACCAGAATTCTGTACCACAGTGATGAAAAGGGAATGGAGCATTGTGATTACATGGGTCATAGAGCATTGTGATGAAATTGTTCTAGAACATTGTGATGACAGTGATCATGGAGCATAGTGATGAAACGGGCAATGGAGCATTGTGTTGACAGGCGTCATGGGACATTGTGTTGACAGTGGTCATGGAGCATTGTTAGAAAGGGAACATGGAGCAATTTGATTTCAGGGGCCATGAAAAATTGCGAATACATAGGCCATGGAGTATTCAGAAGAATGTGGTGAAAGATAATTGTGACGAAATGTGTCCTGGAATATTGTGATGACACGGTTCATGGAGCATTGCGATGACAAGGGCCATGGCGAAATGTGAAGACAGGTGTCATGGGGCATTGTGATGACAGTGGTCCTCTAGAATTGTGAAGAAAGATATCATGGAGCACTGGGATGACAGGGGCCATGGAGCATTGTGATGACAGGGTTCATGGGGCATTGTGATGACACGGCCATAGAACATTATGATGACAAGAATTCTGGAGCATTGTGATAAAAAGGTCATGGACAATTGTGATTAGAGGGGCCAAGGAGCATTCTGATGACAACGGCATGGAGCATTGTGATGACAACGGTCATCGAGCATTGTGATGATAGTGGTCATGAAGCATTGTGATGAAAGTGGTCATGGATCATTGTGATGACAAGTGTCGTGGAGCATTGTGATGACAGGGGTCATAGAGCATTGTGATGACACGGTTATGGAATATTGTGATGACCAGAATTCTGTAGCACTGTGATGAAAAGGGAATGGAGCATTGTGATTACAGGAGTCATGGAGCATTGTGATGACAATTGTTCTAGAACTTTGTGAAGACAGGGATCATGGAGCATAGTGATGAAAGGGTCCATGGAGCATTGTGATGACAGTCGTCATGGGACATTGTGTTGACAGTGGTCATGGAGCATTGTTTTGAAAGGGAACATGGAGCAATTTGATTTCAGTGGCCATGAAAAATTGCGAATACATACGCCATGGATTATTCAGATGAATGTGGTCAAGGATCATTGTGACGAAAAGTGTCCTGGAATATTGTGATGACACGGTTCATGGAGCATTGCGATATCAAGGGCCATGGCGAAATGTGAAGACAGGTGTCATGGGGCCTTGTGATGACAGTGGTCATCTAGAATTGTGAAGAAAGATATCATGGAGCACTGGGATGATAGGGGCCATGGAACATTGTGATGACAGGGGTCATGGGGCATTGTGATGACACGGCCATGGAACATTATGATGAAAAGAATTCTGGAGCATTGTGATAAAAATGGCATGGACCATTGTGATTAGAGGGGCCAAGGAGCATTCTGATGACAACGGCATGGAGTATTGTGATGACAAGGGTCATCGAGCATTGTGATGACAGTGGTCATGAAGCATTGTGATGAATGTGGTCATGGATCATTGTGATGACAAGTTTCGTGGAACATTGTGATGACAGGGGTCATAGAGCATTGTGATGACACGGTTATGGAATACTGTGATGACCACAATTCTGTAGCACTGTGATGAAAAGTGAATGGAGCATTGTGATTACAGGGGACATGGAGCATTGTGTTGACAATTTTTCTAGAACATTGTGATGACAGGGATCATGGAGCATAGTGGTGAAAGGGGCCATGGAGCATTGTGATGACAGGCGTCACGGGACATTGTGTTGACAGTGGTCATGGAGCATTGTTATAAAGGGAACATGGAGCAATTTGATTTCAGGGGCCATGAACAATTGTGAATACATAGGCCATGGAGTATTCAGATGAATGTGGTCAAGGATCATTGTGACGAAAAGTGTCCTGGAATATTGTGACGACACGGTTCATGGAGCATTGCGATATCAAGGGCCATGGCGAAATGTGAAGACAGGTGTCATGGGGCATTGTGATCACAGTGGTCATATAGAATTGTGAACAAAGATATCATGGAGCACAGGGATGACAGGGGCCAAGGAGCATTGTGATGACAGGGTTCATGGGGCATTGTGATGACACGGCCATAGAACATTATGATGACAAGAATTCTGGAGCATTGTGATAAAAAGGTCATGGACCATTGTGATTAGAGGGGCCAAGGAGCATTCTGATGACAACGGCATGGAGCATTGTGATGACAACGGTCATCGAGCATTGTGATGACAGTGGTCATGAAGCATTGTGATGAATATCGTCATGGATCATTGTGATGACAAGTGTCGTGGAGCATTGTGATGACAGGGGTCATAGAGCATTGTGATGACACGGTTATGGAACATTGTGATGACCAGAATTCTGTAGCACTGTGATGAAAAGGGAATGGAACATTGTGATGACAGTCGTCATGGGACATTGTGTTGACAGTGGTCATGGAGCATTGTTTTGAAAGGGAACATGGAGCAATTTGATTTCAGTGGCCATGAAAAATTGCGAATACATACGCCATGGATTATTCAGATGAATGTGGTCCAGGATCATTGTGACGAAAAGTGTCCTGGAATATTGTGATGACACGGTTCATGGAGCATTGCGATATCAAGGGCCATGGCGAAATGTGAAGACAGGTGTCATGGGGCCTTGTGATGACAGTGGTCATCTAGAATTGTGAAGAAAGATATCATGGAGCACTGGGAAGATAGGGGCCAAGGAACATTGTGATGACAGGGGTCATGGGGCATTGTGATGACACGGCCATGGAACATTATGATGACAAGAATTCTGGAGCATTGTGATAAAAAGGGCATAGACCATTGTGATTAGAGGGGCCAAGGAGCATTCTGATGAAAACGGCATGGAGCATTGGGATGACAAGGGTCATCGAGCATTGTGATGACAGTGGTCATGAAGCATTGTGATGAATGTGGTCATGGATCATTGTGATGACAAGTGTCGTGGAGCATTGTGATGACAGGGGTCAGAGAGAATTGTGATGACACGGTTATTGAATATTGTGATGACCAGAATTCTGTAGCACTGTGATG
This sequence comes from Eschrichtius robustus, assembly GCF_028021215.1. NCBI lineage: Eukaryota > Metazoa > Chordata > Mammalia > Artiodactyla > Eschrichtiidae > Eschrichtius > Eschrichtius robustus. The sequence continues at coordinate 2,084,734 of NW_027175249.1, read as the reverse complement.
AAAAGGGAATGGAGCATTGTGATTACAGGGGTCATGGAGCATTCTGATGACAAATGTTCTAGAACATAGTGATGACAGGGATCATGGAGCATAGTGATGAAAGGGGCCATGGAGCATTGTGATGACAGGCGTCATGGGACATTGTGTTGACAGTGGTCATGGAGCATTGTTAGAAAGGGAACATGGAGCAATTTGATTTCAGGGGCCATGAACAATTGTGAATACATAGGCCATGGAGTATTCAGATGAATGTGGTCAAGGATCATTGTGACGAAAAGTGTCCTGGAATATTGTGATGACACGGTTCATGGAGCATTGCGATGACAAGGGCCATGGCGAAAGGTGAAGACAGGTGTCATGTGGCATTGTGATGACAGTGGTCATCTAGAATTGTGAAGAAAGATATCATGGTGCACTGGGATGACAGGGGCCATGGAGCATTGTGATGACAGGGGTCATGGAGCATTGTGATGACACGGCCATGGAACATTATTATGATAAGAGTTCTGGAGCATTGTGATAAAAAGTTCATGGACCATTGTGATTAGAGGGGCCAAGGAGCATTCTGATGACAACGGCATGGAGCATTGTGATGACAAGGGTCATCGAGCATTGTGATGACAGTTGTCATGAAGCATTGTGATGAATGTTGCATGCATCATTGTGATGACAACTGTCGTGGAGCATTGTGATGACAGGGGTCATAGAGCATTGTGATGACACGGTTATGGAATATTGTGATGACCAGAATTCTGTAGCACAGTGATGAAAAGGCAAGGAACATTGTGATTACAGTGGTCATGGAGCATTGTGATGACAATTGTTCTAGAACATTGTGAAGACAGGGATCATGGAGCATAGTGATGAAAGGGGCCATGGAGCATTGTGATGACAGGCGTCATGGGACATTGTGTTGACATTGGTCATGGAGCATTGTTAGAAAGGGAACATGGAGCAAAGTGATTTCAGAAGCCATGAAAAATTGTGAATACATAGGCCATGGAGTATTCAGATGAATGTGGTCAAGGATCATTGTGACGAAAAGTGTCCTGGAATATTGTGATGACACGGTTCATGGAGCTTTGCGATGACAAGGGCGATGGCGAAATGTGAAGATAGGTGTCATAGGGAATTGTGATGACAGTGGTCCTCTAGAATTGTGAAGAAAGATATCATGGAGCAGTGGGATGACAGGGGCCATGGAGCATTGTGATGACAGGGGTCATGTGGCTTTGTGATGACACGGCCATGGAGCATTATGATGACAAGAATTCTGGAACATTGTGATAAAATGGGAATGGACCATTGTGATTAGAGGGGCCAAGGAGCATTCTGATGACAACGGCATGGAGCATTGTGATGACAAGGGACATGGAGCATTGTGATGACAATTTTTCTAGATCATTGTGATGACAGGGATCATGGAGCATAGTGATGAAAGGGGCCATGGAGCGTTGTGATGATTGGCGTCATGGGACAATGTGTTGACAGTGGTCATGGAGCATTGTTAGAAAGGGAACATGGAGCAAATTGATTTCAAGGGCCATGAAAAATTGTGTATACATAGGCCATGGAGTATTCAGATGAATGTGGTCAAGGATTATTGTTACGAAAAGTGTCCTGGAATATTGTGATGACACGGTTCATGGAGCATTGCGATGACAAGGGCCATGGCGAAATGTGAAGACAGGTGTCATGGGGCATTGTGATGACAGTGGTCCTCTAGAATTGTGAAGAAAGATATCATGGAGCACTGGGATGATAGGGGACATGGAGCATTATGATGACAGGGGTCATGGGGCATTGTGATGACACGGCCATGGAACATTATGATGACAAGAATTCTGGAGCATTGTGATAAAATGGGCATGGACCATTGAGATTAGAGGGGCCAAGGAGCATTCTGATGACAACGGCATGGAGCATTGTGATGACAAGGGTCATCGAGCTTTGTGATGACAGTGGTCATGAAGCATTGTGATGAATGTGGTCATGCATCATTGTGATGAAAAAGTGTCGTGGAGCATTGTGATGACAGGGGTCATAGAGCATTTTGATGACACGGTTATGGAATATTGTGATGACCAGAATTCTGTACCACAGTGATGAAAAGGGAATGGAGCATTGTGATTACATGGGTCATAGAGCATTGTGATGAACTTGTTCTAGAACATTGTGATGACAGTGATCATGGAGCATAGTGATGAAACGGGCAATGGAGCATTGTGTTGACAGACGTCATGGGACATTGTGCTGACAGTGGTCATCTAGAATTGTGAAGAAAGATATCATGGAGCACTGGGATGATAGGGGACATGGAACATTGTGATGACAGGGGTCATGGGGCATTGTGATGACACGGCCATGGAACATTATGATGACAAGAATTCTGGAGCATTGTGATAAAAAGGGCATGGACAATTGTGATTAGAGGGGCCAAGGAGCATTCTGATGAAAACGGCATGGAGCATTGTGATGACAAGGGTCATCGAGCATTGGGATGACAGTGGTCATGAAGCATTGTGTTGAATGTGGTCATGGATCATTGTGATGACAAGTGTCGTGGAGCATTGTGATGACAGGGGTCATAGAGCATTGTGATGACACGGTTATGGAATTTTGTGATGACAAGAATTCTGTAGCACTGTGATGAAAAGGGAATGGAGCATTGTGATTACAGCGGTCATGGAGCATTGTGATGACAATTGTTCTAGAACATTGTGAAGACAGTGAACATGGAGCATAGTGATGAAAGGGGCCATGGAGCACTGTGATGACAGGCGTCATGGGACATTGTGTTGACAGTGGTCATGGAGCCTTGTTTTGAAAGGGAACATGGAGCCATTTGATTTCAGGGGCCATGAAAAATTGCGAATACATACGCCATGGAGTATTCAGATGAATGTGGTCAAGGATCATTGTGACGAAAATTGTCCTGTAATATTGTGATGACACGGTTCATGGAGCATTGCGATGACAAGTGCCATGGCGAAATGTGAAGACAGGTGTCATGCGGCATTGTGATGACAGTGGTCATCTAGAATTGTGAAGAAAGATATCATGGACCACTGGGATGACAGGGGCCATGGAGCATTGTGATGACAGGGGTCATGGGGCATTGTGATGACACGGCCAGGGAACATTATTATGACAAGAATTCTGGAGCATTGTGATAAAAAGGTCATGGACCATTGTGATTAGAGGGGCCAAGGAGCATTCTGATGACAACGGCATGGAGCATTGTGATGACAGTGGTCATGAAGCATTGTGATGAATGTGGTCATGCATCATTGTGATGACAAGTGTCGTGGAGCATTGTGATGACAGGGGACATAGAGCATTGTGATGACACGGTGATGGAATATTGTGATGACCAGAATTCTGTAGCACAGAGATGAAAAGGGCATGGAGCATTGTGATTACAGGGGTCATGGAGCATTGTGATGACAATTGTTCTAGAACATTGTGATGACAGGGATCATGGAGCATAGTGATGAAAGGGGCAATGGAGCATTGTGTTGACAGGCGTCATGGGACATTGTGTTGACAGTGGTCATGGAGCATTGTCAGAAAGGGAACATGGAGCAATTTGATTTCAGGGGCCATGAAAAATTGCGAATACATACGCCATGGAGTATTCAGATGAATGTGGTCAAGGATCATTGTGACGAAAAGTGTCGTGGAATATTGTGATGACACGGTTCATGGAGCATTGCGATGACAAGGGCCATGGCGAAATGTGAAGACAGGTGTCATGGGGCATTGTGATGACAGTGGTCATCTAGAATTGTGAAAAAAGATATCATGGAGCACTGGGATGACAGGGGCCATGGAGCATTGTGATGACAGGGGTCATGGGGCATTGTGATGACACGGCCATGGAACATTATGATGACAAGAATTCTGGAGCATTGTGATAAAAATGGCATGGACCATTGTGATTAGAGGGGCCAAAGAGCATTCTGATGACAATGGCATGGAGTATTGTGATGACAAGGGTCATCGAGCATTGTGATGATAGTGGTCATGAAGCATTGTGATGAATGTGGTCATGGATCATTGTGATGACAAGTTTCGTGGAACATTGTGATGACAGGGGTCATAGAGCATTGTGATGACACGGTTATGGAATACTGTGATGACCACAATTCTGTAGCACTGTGATGAAAAGTGAATGGAGCATTGTGATTACAGGGGACATGGAGCATTGTGTTGACAATTTTTCTAGAACATTGTGATGACAGGGATCATGGAGCATAGTGGTGAAAGGGGCCATGGAGCATTGTGATGACAGGCGTCACGGGACATTGTGTTGACAGTGGTCATGGAGCATTGTTATAAATGGAACATGGAGCAATTTGATTTCAGGGTCCATGAACAATTGTGAATACATAGGCCATGGAGTATTCAGATGAATGTGGTCAAGGATCATTGTGACGAAAAGTGTCCTGGAATATTGTGACGACATGGTTCATGGAGCATTGCGATATCAAGGGCCATGGCGAAATGTGAAGACAGGTGTCATGGGGCATTGTGATGACAGTGGTCATATAGAATTGTGAACAAAGATATCATGGAGCACAGGGATGACAGGGGCCAAGGAGCATTGTGATGACAGGGTACATGGGGCATTGTGATGACACGGCCATAGAACATTATGATGACAAGAATTCTGGAGCATTGTGATAAAAAGGTCATGGACAATTGTGATTAGAGGGGCCAAGGAGCATTCTGATGACAACGGCATGGAGCATTGTGATGACAACGGTCATCGAGCATTGTGATGATAGTGGTCATGAAGCATTGTGATGAAAGTGGTCATGGATCATTGTGATGACAAGTGTCGTGGAGCATTGTGATGACAGGGGTCATAGAGCATTGTGATGACACGGTTATGGAATATTGTGATGACCAGAATTCTGTAGCACTGTGATGAAAAGGGAATGGAGCATTGTGATTACAGGAGTCATGGAGCATTGTGATGACAATTGTTCTAGAACTTTGTGAAGACAGGGATCATGGAGCATAGTGATGAAAGGGTCCATGGAGCATTGTGATGACAGTCGTCATGGGACATTGTGTTGACAGTGGTCATGGAGCATTGTTTTGAAAGGGAACATGGAGCAATTTGATTTCAGTGGCCATGAAAAATTGCGAATACATACGCCATGGATTATTCAGATGAATGTGGTCAAGGATCATTGTGACGAAAAGTGTCCTGGAATATTGTGATGACACGGTTCATGGAGCATTGCGATATCAAGGGCCATGGCGAAATGTGAAGACAGGTGTCATGGGGCCTTGTGATGACAGTGGTCATCTAGAATTGTGAAGAAAGATATCATGGAGCACTGGGATGATAGGGGCCATGGAACATTGTGATGACAGGGGTCATGGGGCATTGTGATGACACGGCCATGGAACATTATGATGAAAAGAATTCTGGAGCATTGTGATAAAAATGGCATGGACCATTGTGATTAGAGGGGCCAAGGAGCATTCTGATGACAACGGCATGGAGTATTGTGATGACAAGGGTCATCGAGCATTGTGATGACAGTGGTCATGAAGCATTGTGATGAATGTGGTCATGGATCATTGTGATGACAAGTTTCGTGGAACATTGTGATGACAGGGGTCATAGAGCATTGTGATGACACGGTTATGGAATACTGTGATGACCACAATTCTGTAGCACTGTGATGAAAAGTGAATGGAGCATTGTGATTACAGGGGACATGGAGCATTGTGTTGACAATTTTTCTAGAACATTGTGATGACAGGGATCATGGAGCATAGTGGTGAAAGGGGCCATGGAGCATTGTGATGACAGGCGTCACGGGACATTGTGTTGACAGTGGTCATGGAGCATTGTTATAAAGGGAACATGGAGCAATTTGATTTCACGGGCCATGAACAATTGTGAATACATAGGCCATGGAGTATTCAGATGAATGTGGTCAAGGATCATTGTGACGAAAAGTGTCCTGGAATATTGTGACGACACGGTTCATGGAGCATTGCGATATCAAGGGCCATGGCGAAATGTGAAGACAGGTGTCATGGGGCATTGTGATCACAGTGGTCATATAGAATTGTGAACAAAGATATCATGGAGCACAGGGATGACAGGGGCCAAGGAGCATTGTGATGACAGGGTTCATGGGGCATTGTGATGACACGGCCATAGAACATTATGATGACAAGAATTCTGGAGCATTGTGATAAAAAGGTCATGGACCATTGTGATTAGAGGGGCCAAGGAGCATTCAGATGACAACGGCATGGAGCATTGTGATGACAACGGTCATCGAGCATTGTGATGACAGTGGTCATGAAGCATTGTGATGAATATCGTCATGGATCATTGTGATGACAAGTGTCGTGGAGCATTGTGATGACAGGGGTCATAGAGCATTGTGATGACACGGTTATGGAACATTGTGATGACCAGAATTCTGTAGCACTGTGATGAAAAGGGAATGGAATATTGTGATGACAGTCGTCATGGGACATTGTGTTGACAGTGGTCATGGAGCATTGTTTTGAAAGGGAACATGGAGCAATTTGATTTCAGTGGCCATGAAAAATTGCGAATACATACGCCATGGATTATTCAGATGAATGTGGTCCAGGATCATTGTGACGAAAAGTGTCCTGGAATATTGTGATGACACGGTTCATGGAGCATTGCGATATCAAGGGCCATGGCGAAATGTGAAGACAGGTGTCATGGGGCCTTGTGATGACAGTGGTCATCTAGAATTGTGAAGAAAGATATCATGGAGCACTGGGATGATAGGGGCCATGGAACATTGTGATGACAGGGGTCATGGGGCATTGTGATGACACGGCCATGGAACATTATGATGACAAGAATTCTGGAGCATTGTGATAAAAAGGGCATAGACCATTGTGATTAGAGGGGCCAAGGAGCATTCTGATGAAAACGGCATGGAGCATTGGGATGACAAGGGTCATCGAGCATTGTGATGACAGTGGTCATGAAGCATTGTGATGAATGTGGTCATGGATCATTGTGATGACAAGTGTCGTGGAGCATTGTGATGACAGGGGTCAGAGAGAATTGTGATGACACGGTTATTGAATATTGTGATGACCAGAATTCTGTAGCACTGTGATGAAAAGGGAATGGAGCATTGTGATTACAGGGGTCATGGAGCATTCTGATGACAAATGTTCTAGAACATAGTGATGACAGGGATCATGGAGCATAGTGATGAAAGGGGCCATGGAGCATTGTGATGACAGGCGTCATGGGACATTGTGTTGACAGTGGTCATGGAGCATTGTTAGAAAGGGAACATGGAGCAATTTGATTTCAGGGGCCATGAACAATTGTGAATACATAGGCCATGGAGTATTCAGATGAATGTGGTCAAGGATCATTGTGACGAAAAGTGTCCTGGAATATTGTGATGACACGGTTCATGGAGCATTGCGATGACAAGGGCCATGGCGAAAGGTGAAGACAGGTGTCATGTGGCATTGTGATGACAGTGGTCATCTAGAATTGTTAAGAAAGATATCATGGTGCACTGGGATGACAGGGGCCATGGAGCATTGTGATGACAGGGGTCATGGAGCATTGTGATGACACGGCCATGGAACATTATTATGATAAGAGTTCTGGAGCATTGTGATAAAATGTTCATGGACCATTGTGATTAGAGGGGCCAAGGAGCATTCTGATGACAACGGCATGGAGCATTGTGATGACAAGGGTCATCGAGCATTGTGATGACAGTGGTCATGAAGCATTGTGATGAATGTTGTCATGCATCATTGTGATGACAACTGTCGTGGAGCATTGTGATGACAGGGGTCATAGAGCATTGTGATGACACGGTTATGGAATATTGTGATGACCAGAATTCTGTAGCACAGTGATGAAAAGGCATGGAACATTGTGATTACAGTGGTCATGGAGCATTGTGATGACAATTGTTCTAGAACATTGTGAAAACAGGGATCATGGAGCATAGTGATGAAAGGGGCCATGGAGCATTGTGATGACAGGCGTCATGGGACATTGTGTTGACATTGGTCATGGAGCATTGTTAGAAAGGGAACATGGAGCAAAGTGATTTCAGAAGCCATGAAAAATTGTGAATACATAGGCCATGGAGTATTCAGATGAATGTGGTCAAGGATCATTGTGACGAAAAGTGTCCTGGAATATTGTGATGACACGGTTCATGGAGCTTTGCGATGACAAGGGCGATGGCGAAATGTGAAGATAGGTGTCATAGGGCATTGTGATGACAGTGGTCCTCTAGAATTGTGAAGAAAGATGTCATGGAGCACTGGGATGACAGGGGCCATGGAGCATTGTGATGACAGGGGTCATGTGGCTTTGTGATGACACGGCCATGGAGCATTATGATGACAAGAATTCTGGAACATTGTGATAAAATGGGAATGGACCATTGTGATTAGAGGGGCCAAGGAGCATTCTGATGACAACGGCATGGAGCATTGTGATGACAAGGGACATGGAGCATTGTGATGACAATTTTTCTAGATCATTGTGATGACAGGGATCATGGAGCATAGTGATGAAAGGGGCCATGGAGCGTTGTGATGATTGGCGTCATGGGACAATGTGTTGACAGTGGTCATGGAGCATTGTTAGAAAGGGAACATGGAGCAAATTGATTTCAAGCGCCATGAAAAATTGTGTATACATAGGCCATGGAGTATTCAGATGAATGTGGTCAAGGATCATTGTTACGAAAAGTGTCCTGGAATATTGTGATGACACGGTTCATGGAGCATTGCGATGACAAGGGCCATGGCGAAATGTGAAGACAGGTGTCATGGGGCATTGTGATGACAGTGGTCCTCTAGAATTGTGAAGAAAGATATCATGGAGCACTGGGATGATAGGGGACATGGAGCATTATGATGACAGGGGTCATGGGGCATTGTGATGACACGGCCATGGAACATTATGATGACAAGAATTCTGGAGCATTGTGATAAAATGGGCATGGACCATTGAGATTAGAGGGGCCAAGGAGCATTCTGATGACAACGGCATGGAGCATTGTGATGACAAGGGTCATCGAGCTTTGTGATGACAGTGGTCATGAAGCATTGTGATGAATGTGGTCATGCATCATTGTGATGAAAAAGTGTCGTGGAGCATTGTGATGACAGGGGTCATAGAGCATTGTGATGACACGGTTATGGAATATTGTGATGACCAGAATTCTGTACCACAGTGATGAAAAGGGAATGGAGCATTGTGATTACATGGGTCATAGAGCATTGTGATGAACTTGTTCTAGAACATTGTGATGACAGTGATCATGGAGCATAGTGATGAAACGGGCAATGGAGCATTGTGTTGACAGACGTCATGGGACATTGTGCTGACAGTGGTCATGGAGCATTGTTAGAAAGGGAACATGGAGCAATTTGATTTCAGGGGCCATGAAAAATTGCGAATACATAGGCCATGGAGTATTCAGATGAATGTGGTCAAGGATCATTGTGACGAAAAGTGTCCTGGAATATTGTGATGACACGGATCATGGAGCATTGCGATGTCAAGGGCCATGGCGAAATGTGAAGACAAGTGCCATGGGGCATTGTGATGACAGTGGTCATCTAGAATTGTGAAGAAAGATATCATGGAGCACTGGGATGACAGGGGCCATGGAGCATTGTGATGACAGGGGTCATGGGGCATTGTGATGACACGGCCATGGAACTTTATGATTACAAGAATTCTGGAGCATTGTGATAAAATGGGCATGGACCATTGTGATTAGAAGGGCCAAAGAGCATTCTGATCACAACGGCATGGAGCATTGTGATGACAAGGGTCATCGAGCATTGTGATGACAGTGGTCATGAAGCATTGTGATGAATGTGGTCATGCATCATTGTGATGACATGTGTCGTGGAGCATTGTGATGACAGGGGTCATAGAGCATTGTGATGACACGGTTATGGAATATTGTGATGACCAGAATTCTGTAGCACTGTGATGAAAGGGGAATGGAAAATTGTGATTACAGGGGTCATGGAGCATTGTGATGACAATTGCTCTAGAACATTGTGATGACAGGGATCATGGAGCATAGTGATGAAACGGGCAATGGAGCATTGTGTTGACAGGCGTCATGGGACATTGTGTTGACAGTGGTCATGGAGCATTGTTAGAAAGGGAACATGGAGCAATTTGATTTCAGGGGCCATGAAAAATTGCGAATACATAGGCCATGGAGTATTCAGAAGAATGTGGTGAAGGATAATTGTGACGAAATGTGTCCTGGAATATTGTGATGACACGGTTCATGGAGCATTGCGATGACAAGGGCCATGGCGAAATGTGAAGACAGGTGTCATGGGGCATTGTGATGACAGTGGTCCTCTAGAATTGTGAAGAAAGATATCATGGAGCACTGGGATGACAGGGGCCATGGAGCATTGTGATGACAGGGGTCATGGGGCATTGTGATGACACGGCCATGGAACATTATGAAGACAAGAATTCTGGAGCATTGTGATAAAATGGGCATGGACCATTGTGATTAGAGGGGCCAAGGAGCATTCTGATCACAACGGCATGGAGCATTGTGATGACAAGGGTCATCGAGCATTGTGATGACAGTGGTCATGAAGCATTGTGATGAATGTGGTCATGCATCATTGTGATGACAAGTGTCGTGGAGCATTGTGATGACAGGGGTCATAGAGCATTGTGATGACACGGTTATGGAATATTGTTTTGACCAGAATTCTGTAGCACTGTGATGAAAAGGGAATGGAGCATTGTGATTACAGGGGTCATGGAGCATTGTGATGACAATTTTTCTAGAACATTGTGATGACAGGGATCATGGAGCATACTGATGAAAGGGGCCATGGAGCATTGTGATGATATGCGTCATGGGACATTGTGTTGTCAGTGGTCATGGAGCATTGTTAGAAAGAGAACATGGAGCAATTTAATTTCAGGGGCCATAAAAAATTGTGAATACATAGGCCATGGAGTATTCAGATGAATGTGGTCAAGGATCATTGTGACGAAATGTGTCCTGGAATATTGTGATGACACGGTTCATAGAGCATTGGGATGACAAGGGCCATGGCGAAATGTGAAGACAGGTGTCATGGGGCATTGTGATTACAGTGGTCCTCTAGAATTGTGAAGAAAGATATCATGGAGCACTGGGATGACAGGGGCCATGGAGCATTGTGATGACAGGGGTCATGGGGCATTGTGATGACACGGCCATGGAACATTATGAAGACAAGAATTCTGGAGCATTGTGATAAAATGGGCATGGACCATTGTGATTAGAGGGGCCAAGGAGCATTCTGATGACAACGGCATGGAGCATTGTGATGACAAGTGTCATCGAGCATTGTGATGACAGTGGTCATGAAGCATTGTGATGAATGTGGTCATGCATCATTGTGATGAAAAGTGTCGTGGAGCATTGTGAGGACAGGGGTCATAGAGCATTGTGATGACACGGTTATGGAATATTGTGATGACCAGAATTCTGTAGCCCTGTGATGAAAAGGGAATGGAACATTGTGATTACAGGGGTCATGGAGCATTGTGATGACAAATGCTCTAGAACATTGTGATGATAGGGATCATGGAGCATAGTGATGAAACGGGCAATGGAGCATTGTGTTGACAGGCGTCATGGGACATTGTGTTGACAGTGGTCATGGAGCATTGTTAGAAAGGGAACATGGAGCAATTTGATTTCAGGGGCCATGAAAAATTGCGAATACATAGGCCATGGATTATTCAGATGAATGTGGTCAAGGATAATTGTGGCGAAAAGTGTCCTGGAATATTGTGATGACACGGTTCATGGAGCATTGCGATGACAAGGGCCATGGCGAAATGTGAAGACAGGTGTCATGGGGCATTGTGATGACAGTGGTCATCTAGAATTGTGAAGAAAGATATCATGGAGCACTGGGATGATAGGGGACATGGAACATTGTGATGACAGGGGTCATGGGGCATTGTGATGACACGGCCTTGGAACATTATGATGACAAGAATTCTGGAGCATTGTGATAAAAAGGGCATGGACCATTGTGATTAGAGGGGCCAAGGAGCATTCTGATGAAAAGGGCATGGAGCATTGTGATGACAAGGGTCATCGAGCATTGTGATGACAGTGGTCATGAAGCATTGTGATGAATGTGGTCATGGATCATTGTGATGACAAGTGTCGTGGAGCATTGTGATGACAGGGGTCATAGAGCATTTTGATGACACGGTTATTGAATATTGTGATGACCAGAATTCTGTAGCACTGTGATGAAAAGGGAATGGAGCATTGTGATTACAGGGGTCATGGAACATTGTGATGACAACTGTTCTAGAACATTGTGAATACAGGGATCATGGAGCATAGTGATGAAAGGAGCCATGGAGCATTGTGATGACAGGCGTCATGGGACATTGTGTTGACAGTGGTCATGGAGCATTGTTAGAAAGGGAACATGGAGCAATTTGATTTCAGGGGCCATGAACAATTGTGAATACATAGGCCATGGAGAATTCAGATGAATGTGGTCAAGGATCATTGTGACGAAAAGTGTCCTGGAATATTGTGATGACACGGTTCATGGAGCATTGCGATGACAAGGGCCATGGCGAAATGTGAAGACAGGTGTCATGGGGCATTGTGATGACAGTGGTCCTCTAGAATTGTGAGGAAAGATATCATGGAGCACTGGGATGACAGGGGCCATGGAGCATTTTGATGACAGGGGTCATGTGGCTTTGTGATGACAAGGCCATGGAGCATTATGATGACAAGAATTCTGGAACATTGCGATAAAATGGGCATGGACCATTGTGATTAGAGGGGCCAAGGAGCATTCTGATGACAACGGCATGGAGCATTGTGATGACAAGTGTCATCGAGCATTGTGATGACAGTGGTCATGAAGCATTGTGATGAATGTGGTCATGCATCATTGTGATGACAAGTGTCGTGGAGCATTGTGATGACAGGGGTCAGAGAGCATTGTGATGACACGGTTATGGAATATTGTGATGACCAGAATTCTGTACCACAGTGATGAAAAGGGCATGGAGCATTGTGATTACAGGGGTCATGGAGCATTGTGATGACAATTGTTCTAGAACATTGTGATGACAGGGATCATGGAGCATAGTGATGAAAGGGGCAATGGAGATTTGTGTTGACAGGCGTCATGGGACATTGTGTTGACAGTGGACATGGAGCATTGTTAGAAAGGGAACATGGAGCAATTTGATTTCAGGGGCCATGAAAAATTGCGAATACATACGTCATGGTGTATTCAGATGAATGTGGTCAAGGATCATTGTGACGAAAAGTGTCCTGGAATATTGTGATGACACGGTTCATGGAGCATTGCGATGTCAAGGGCCATGGCGAAATATGAAGACAAGTGTCATGGGGCATTGTGATGACAGTGTTCATCTAGAATTGTGAAGAAAGATATCATGGAGCACTGGGATGACAGGGGCCATGGAGCATTGTGATGACAGGGGTCATGGGGCATTGTGATGACACGGCCATGGAACATTATGATTACAAGAATTCTGGAGCATTGTGATAAAATGGGCATGGACCATTGTGATTAGAAGGGCCAAGGAGCATTCTGATCACAACGGCATGGAGCATTGTGATGACAAGGATCATCGAGCATTGTGATGACAGTGGTCATGAAGCATTGTGATGAATGTGGTCATGCATCATTGTGATGACAAGTGTCGTGGAGCATTGTGATGACAGTGGTCATAGAGCACGGTGATGACACGGTTATGGAATATTGTGATGACCAGAATTCTGTAGCACTGTGATGAAAAGGGAATTGAGCATTGTGATTACAGGGGTCATGGAGCATTGTGATGACAATTGTTCTAGAACATTGTGATGACAGGGATCATGGAGCATACTGATGAAAGGGGCCATGGAGCATTGTGATGATAGGCGTCATGGGACATTGTGTTGACAGTGGTCATGGAGCATTGTTAGAAAGAGAACATGGAGCAATTTAATTTCAGGGGCCATAAAAAATTGTGAACACATAGGCCATGGAGTATTCAGATGAATGTGGTCAAGGATCATTGTGACGAAAAGTGTCCTGGAATATTGTGATGACACGGTTCATAGAGCATTGGGATGACAAGGGCCATGGCGAAATGTGAAGACAGGTGTCATGGGGCATTGTGATGACAGTGGTCCTCTAGAATTGTGAAGAAAGATATCATGGAGCACTGGGATGACAGGGGCCATGGAGCATTGTGATGACAGGGTTCATGGGGCATTGTGATGACACGGCCATGGAACATTATGAAGACAAGAATTCTGGAGCATTGTGATAAAATGGGCATGGACCATTGTGATTAGAGGGGCCAAGGAGCATTCTGATCACAACGGCATGGAGCATTGTGATGACAAGGGTCATCGAGCATTGTGATGAGAGTGGTCATGAAGCATTGTGATGAATGTGGTCATGCATCATTGTGATGACAAGTGTCGTGGAGCATTGTGATGACAGGGGTCATAGAGCATTGTGATGACACGGTTATGGAATATTGTGATGACCAGAATTCTGTAGCACTGTGATGAAAATGGAATGGAACATTGTGATTACAGGGGTCATGGAGCATTGTGATGACAATTGCTCTAGAACATTGTGATGATATGGATCATGGAGCATAGTGATGAAACGGGCAATGGAGCATTGTGTTGACAGGCGTCATGGGACATTGTGTTGACAGTGGTCATGGAGCATTGTTAGAAAGGGAACATGGAGCAATTTGATTTCAGGGGCCATGAAAAATTGCGAATACATAGGCCATGGAGTATTCAGATGAATGTGGTGAAGGATAATTGTGACGAAAATTGTCCTGGAATATTGTGATGACACGGTTCATGGAGCATTGCGATGACAAGGGCCATGGCGAAATGTGAAGACAGGTGTCATGGGGCATTGTGATGACAGTGGTCATCTAGAATTGTGAAGAAAGATATCATGGAGCACTGGGATGATAGGGGACATGGAACATTGTGATGACAGGGGTCATGGGGCATTGTGATGACACGGCCATGGAACATTATGATGACAAGAATTCTGGAGCATTGTTATAAAAAGGGCATGGACCATTGTGATTAGAGGGGCCAAGGAGCATTCTGATGAAAAGGGAATGGAGCATTGTGATGACAAGGGTCATCGAGCATTGTGATGACAGTGGTCATGAAGCATTGTGATGAATGTGGTCATGGATCATTGTGATGACAAGTGTCGTGGAGCATTGTGATGACAGGGATCATAGAACATTTTGATGACACGGTTATTGAATATTGTGATGACCAGAATTCTGTAGCACTGTGGTGAAAAGGGAATGGAGCATTGTGATTACAGGGGTCATGGAACATTGTGATGACAACTGTTCTAGAACATTGTGATGACAGGGATCATGGAGCATAGTAATGAAAGGAGCCATGGAGCATTGTGATGACAGGCGTCATGGGACATTGTGTTGACAGTGGTCATGGAGCATTGTTAGAAAGGGAACATGGAGCAATTTGATTTCAGGGGCCATGAACAATTGTGAATGCATAGGCCATGGAGAATTCAGATGAATGTCGTCAAGGATCATTGTGACGAAAAGTGTCCTGGAATATTGTGATGACACGGTTCATGGAGCATTGCGATGACAAGGGCCATGGCGAAATGTGAAGACAGGTGTCATGGGGCATTGTGATGACAGTGGTCCTCTAGAATTGTGAGGAAAGGTATCATGGAGCACTGGGATGATAGGGGCCATGGAGCATTGTGATGACAGGGGTCATGTGGCTTTGTGATGACACGGCCATGGAGCATTATGATGACAAGAATTCTGGAACATTGCGATAAAATGGGCATGGACCATTGTGATTAGAGGGGCCAAGAAGCATTCTGATCACAACGGCATGGAGCATTGTGATGACAAGGGTCATCGAGCATTGTGATGACAGTGGTCATGAAGCATTGTGATGAATGTGGTCATGCATCATTGTGATGACAAGTGTCGTGGAGCATTGTGATGACAGGGGTCATAGAGCATTGTGATGACACGGTTATGGAATATTGTGATGACCAGAATTCTGTACCACAGTGATGAAAAGGGCATGGAGCATTGTGATTACAGGGGTCATGGAGCAATGTGATGACAATTTTTCTAGAACATTGTGATGACAGGGATCATGGAGCATAGTGATTAAAGGGGCAATGGAGATTTGTGTTGACAGGCGTCATGGGACATTGTGTTGACTGTGGACATGGAGCATTGTTAGAAAGGGAACATGGAGCAATTTGATTTCAGGGGCCATGAAAAATTGCGAATACATACGTCATGGTGTATTCAGATGAATGTGGTCAAGGATCATTGTGACGAAAAGTGTCCTGGAATATTGTGATGACCCGGTTCATGGAGCATTGCGATGTCAAGGGCCATGGCGAAATGTGAAGACAAGTGTCATGGGGCATTGTGATGACAGTGTTCATCTAGAATTCTGAAGAAAGATATCATGGAGCACTGGGATGACAGGGGCCATGGAGCATTGTGATGACAGGGGTCATGGGGCATTATGATGACACGGCCATGGAACATTATGATTACAAGAATTCTGGAGCATTGTGATAAAATGGGCATGGACCATTGTGATTAGAATGGCCAAGGAGCATTCTGATCACAACGGCATGGAGCATTGTGATGACAAGGATCATCGAGCATTGTGATGACAGTGCTCATGAAGCATTGTGATGAATGTGGTCATGCATCATTGTGATGACAAGTGTCGTGGAGCATTGTGATGACAGGGGTCATAGAGCACTGTGATGACACGGTTATAGAATATTGTTATGACCAGAATTCTGTAGCACTGTGATGAAAAGGGAATGGAGCATTGTGATTACAGGGGTCATGGAGCATTTTGATGATAATTGTTCTAGAACATTGTGATGACAGGGATCATGGAGCATAGTGATGAAAGGGGCCATAGAGCATTGTGATAATAGGCGTCATGGGACATTGTGTTGACAGTGGTCATGGAGCATTGTTAGAAAGAGAACATGGAGCAATTTAATTTCAGGGGCCATAAAAAATTGTGAATACATAGGCCATGGAGTATTCAGATGAATGTGGTCAAGGATCATTGTGACGAAAAGTGTCCTGGAATATTGTGATGACACGGTTCATAGAGCATTGGGATGACAAGGGCCATGGCGAAATGTGAAGACAGGTGTCATGGGGCATTGTGATGACAGTGGTCCTCTAGAATTGTGAAGAAAGATAT
The DNA here is from genome assembly GCF_028021215.1 of Eschrichtius robustus. Taxonomy (NCBI): domain Eukaryota; kingdom Metazoa; phylum Chordata; class Mammalia; order Artiodactyla; family Eschrichtiidae; genus Eschrichtius; species Eschrichtius robustus. Next base: position 2,067,386 of record NW_027175249.1, on the reverse strand, counting down.
CATGGAGCACTGGGATGACAGGGGCCATGGAGCATTGTGATGACAGGGGTCATGGGGCATTGTGATGACACGGCCATGGAACATTATGAAGACAAGAATTCTGGAGCATTGTGATAAAATGGGCATGGACCATTGTGATTAGAGGGGCCAAGGAGCATTCTGATCACAACGGCATGGAGCATTGTGATGACAAGGGTCATCGAGCATTGTGATGAGAGTGGTCATGAAGCATTGTGATGAATGTGGTCATGCATCATTGTGATGACAAGTGTCGTGGAGCATTGTGATGACAGGGGTCATAGAGCATTGTGATGACACGGTTATGGAATATTGTGATGACCAGAATTCTGTAGCTCTGTGATGAAAAGGGAATGGAACATTGTGATTACAGGGGTCATGGAGCATTGTGATGACAATTGCTCTAGAACATTGTGATGACAGGGATCATGGAGCATAGTGATGAAACGGGCAATGGAGCATTGTGTTGACAGGCGTCATGGGACATTGTGTTGACAGTATTCATGGAGCATTGTTAGAAAGGGAACATGGAGCAATTTGATTTCAGGGGCCATGAAAAATTGCGAATACATAGGCCATGGAGTATTCAGATGAATGTGGTCAAGGATAATTGTGGCGAAAATTGTCCTGGAATATTGTGATGACACGATTCATGGAGCATTGCGATGACAAGGGCCATGGCGAAATATGAAGACAGGTGTCATGGGGCATTGTGATGACAAGGGCCAGGGCAAATGTGAAGACAGGTGTCATGGGGCATTGTGATGACAGTGGTCCTCTAGAATTGTGAAGAAAGATATCATGGAGCACTGGGATGGCAGGGGCCATGGAGCATTGTGATGACAGGGGTCATGGGGCATTGTGATGCCACGGCCATGGAACATTATGATTACAAGAATTCTGGAGCATTGTGATAAAATGGGCATGGACCATTGTGATTAGAGGGGACAAGGAGCATTCTGATCACAACGGCATGGAGCATTGTGATGAAAAGGGTCATCGAGCATTGTGATGAGAGTGGTCATGAAGCATTTTGATGAATGTTGTCATGCATCATTGTGATGACAAGTGTCGTGGAGCATTGTGATGACAGTGGTCATGAAGCATTGTGATGAATGTGGTCATGGATCATTGTGATGACAAGTGTCGTGGAGCATTGTGATGACAGGGGTCATAGAGCATTGTGATGACACGGTTATGGAATATTGTGATGACCAGAATTCTGTAGCACTGTGATGAAAAGGGAATGGAATATTGTGATTAGAGGGGTCATGGAGCATTGTGATGACAATTGTTCTAGAACATTGTGATGACAGGGATCATGGAGCATAGTGATGCAACGGGCAATGGAGCATTGTGTTGACAGGCATCATGGGACATTGTGTTGACAGTGGTCATGGAGCATTGTTAGAAAGGGAACATGGAGCAATTTGATTTCAGGGGCCATGAACAATTTTGAATACATAGGCCATGGAGAATTCAGATGAATGTGGTCAAGGATCATTGTGACGAAAAGTGTCCTGGAATATTGTGATGACACGGTTCATGGAGCATTGCGATGACAAGGGCCATGGCGAAATGTGAAGACAGCTGTCATGCGGCATTGTGATGACAGTGGTCATCTAGAATTGTGAAGAAAGATATCATGGAGCACTGGGATGAAAGGGGCCATGGAGCATTGTGATGATAAGTGTCATGGGGCATTGTGATGACACGGCCATGGAACATTATGATGACAAGAATTCTGGAGCATTGTGATAAAAAGGGCATGGACCATTGTGACTAGAGTGGCCAAGGAGCATTCTGATGACAACGGCATGGAGCATTGTGATGAGAGTGGTCATGAAGAATTGTGATGAATGTGGTCATGCATCATTGTGATGACAAGTGTCGTGGAGCATTGTGATGACAGGGGACATAGAGCATTGTGATGACACGGTGATGGAATATTGTGAAGACCAGAATTCTCTAGCACTGTGATGAAAAGGAATGGAGCATTGTGATTACAGGGATCATGGAGCATTGTGATGAAAATTGTTCTAGAACATTGTGATGACAGGGATCACGGAGCATAGTGATGAAAGGGGCCATGGAGCATTGTGATGACAGGCGTCATGGGACAATGTGTTGACAGTGGTCATGGAGCATTTTTAGAAAGGGAACATGGAGCAATTTAATTTCAGGGGCCATGAAAAATTGTGAATACATAGGCCATGGAGTATTCAGATGAATGTGGTAAAGGATCATTGTGACCAAAAGTGTACTGGAATATTGTGATGACACGGTTCATGGAGCATTGCGATGACAAGGGCCATGGCGAAATGTGAAGACAGGTGTCATGGGGCATTGTGATGACAGTGGTCATCTAGAATTGTGAAGAAAGATATCATGGAGCACTGGGATGACAGGGGCCAAGGAGCATTGTGATGACAGGGGTCATGGGGCATTGTGATGACACGGCCATGGAACTTTATGATGACAAGAATTCTGGAGCATTGTGATAAAATGGGCATGGACCATTGAGATTAGAGGGGCCAAGGAGCATTCTGATGACAACGGCATGGAGCATTGTGATGACAAGGGTCATCGAGCTTTGTGATGACAGTGGTCATGAAGCATTGTGATGAATGTGGTCATGCATCATTGTGATGACAAGTGTCGTGGAGCATTGTGATGACAGGGGTCATAGAGCATTGTGATGACAAGGTTATGGAATATTGTGATGACCAGAATTCTGTAGCACTGTGATGAAAAGGGAATGGAGCATTGTGATTACAGGGGTCATGGAGCATTGTTATGACAATTGTTCTAGAACATTGTGATGACAGGGATCATGGAGCATAGTGAAGAAAGGGGCCATGGAGCATTGTGATGACAGGCGTCATGGGACATTGTGTGGACAGTGGTCATGGAGCATTGTTAGAAAGGGAACATGGAGCAATTTGATTTCAGGGGCCATGAAAAATTGCGAATACATACGCCATGGAGTATTCAGATGAATGTGGTCAAGGATCATTGTGACGAAAAGTGTCCTGGAATATTGTGATGACACGGTTCACGGAGCATTGCGATGACAAGGTCCATGGCGAAATGTGAAGACAGGTGTCATGGGGCATTGTGATGACAGTGGTCCTCTAGAATTGTGAAGAAAGATATCATGGAGCACTGGGATGACAGGGGCCATGGAGCATTGTGATGACAGGGGTCATGGGGCATTGTGATGACACGGCCATGGAACATTATGATGACAAGAATTCTGGAGCATTGTGATAAAATGGGCCTGGACCATTGTGATTAGAGGGGCCAAGGAGCATTCTGATGACAACGGCATGGAGCATTGTGATGACAAGGGTCATCGAGCATTGTGATGACAGTGGTCATGAAGCATTGTGATGAATGTGGTCATGCATCATTGTGATGACAAGTGTCGTGGAGCATTGTGATGACACGGTTATGGAATATTGTGATGACCAGAATTCTGTAGCACAGTGATGAAAAGGGCATGGAGCATTGTGATTAGAGGGGCCAAGGAGCATTCTGATGACAACGGCATGGAGCATTGTGATGAATGTGGTCATGGATCATTGTGATGACAAGTGTCGTGGAGAATTGTGATGACAGCGGTCATAGAGCATTGTGATGACACGGTTATGGAATATTGTGATGACCAGAATTCTGTAGGACTGTGATGAAAAGGGAATGGAGCATTGTGATTACAGGGGTCATGGAGCATTGTGATGACAATTGTTCTAGAACATTGTGATGACAGGGATATTGGAGCATAGTGATGAAAGGGGCCATGGAGCATTGTGATGACAGGCGTCATGGGACATTGTGTTGACACTGGACATGGAGCATTGTTAGAAAGGGAACATGGAGCAATTTGATTTCAGGGGCCATGAAAAATTGCGAATACATACGCCATGGAGTATTCAGATGAATGTGGTCAAGGATCATTGTGACGAAAAGTGTCCTGGAATATTGTGATGACACGGTTCATGGAGTATTGCGATGACAAGGTCCATGGCGAAATGTGAAGACAGGTGTCATGGGGCATTGTGATGACAGTGGTCCTCTAGAATTGTGAAGAAAGATATCATGGAGCACTGGGATGACAGGGGACATGGAGCATTGTGATGACAGGGGTCATGGGGCATTGTGATGACACGGCCATGGAACATTATGATGACAAGAATTCTGGAGCATTGTGATAAAATGGGCATGGACCATTGTGATTAGAGGGGCCAAGGAGCATTCTGATCACAACGGCATGGAGCATTGTGATGACAAGGGTCATCGAGCATTGTGATGACAGTGGTCATGAAGCATTGTGATGAATGTGGTCATGCATCATTGTGATGACAAGTGTCGTGGAGCATTGTGATGACAGGGGTCATAGAGCATTGTGATGACAAGGTTATGGAATATTTTGATGACCAGAATTCTGTAGCACTGTGATGAAAAGGGAATGGAGCATTGTGATTACAGGGGTCATGGAGCATTGTGATGACAATTGTTCTAGAACATTGTGATGACAGGGATCATGGAGCATAGTGATGAAAGGGGCCATGGAGCATTGTGATGACAGGCGTCATGGGACATTGTGCTGACAGTGGTCATGGAGCATTGTTAGAAAGGGAACATGGAGCAATTTGATTTCAGGGGCCATGAAAAATTGCGAATACATAGGCCATGGAGTATTCAGATGAATGTGGTCAAGGATCATTGTGACGAAAAGTGTACTGGAATATTGTGATGACAAGGTTCATGGAGCATTGCGATTACAAGGGCCATGGCGAAAGGTGAAGACAGGTGTCATGCGTTATTGTGATGACAGTGGTCATCTAGAATTGTGAAGAAAGATATCATGGAGCACTGGGATGACAGGGGCCAAGGAGCATTGTGATGACAGGGATCATGGGGCATTGTGATGACACGGCCATGGAACATTATTATGACAAGAATTCTGGAGCATTGTGATAAAATGGTCATGGACCATTGATATTAGAGGGGCCAAGGAGCATTCTGATGACAACGGCATGGAGCATTGTCATGACAAGGGTCATCGAGCATTGTGATGACAGTTGTCATGAAGCATTGTGATGAATGTTGTCATGCATCATTGTGATGAAAAGTGTCGTGGAGCATTGTGATGACAGGGGTCATAGAGCATTGTGATGACACGGTTATGGAATATTGTGATGACCAGAATTCTGTAGCACAGTGATGAAAACGGCATGGAGCATTGTGATTACAGGGGTCATGGAGCATTGTGATGACAATTGTTCTAGAACATTGTGATGACAGGGATCATGGAGCATAGTGATGAAAAGGGCAATGGAGATTTGTGTTGACAGGCGTCATGGGACATTGTGTTGACAGTGGACATGGAGCATTGATAGAAAGGGAACATGGAGCAATTTGATTTCAGGGGCCATGAAAAATTGCGAATACATACGCCATGGAGTATTCAGATGAATGTGGTCAAGGATCATTGTGACGAAAAGTGTCCTGGAATATTGTGATGGCACGGTTCATGGAGCATTGCGATGACAAGGTCCATGGCGAAATGTGAAGACAGGTGTCATGGGGCATTTTGATGACAGTGGTCCTCTAGAATTGTGAAGAAAGATATCATGGAGCACTGGGATGACAGGGGCCATGGAGCATTGTGATGACAGGGGTCATGGGGCATTGTGATGACACGGCCATGGAACATTATGATGACAAGAATTCTGGAGCATTGTGATAAAATGGGCCTGGACCATTGTGATTAGAGGGGCCAAGGAGCATTCTAATCACAACGGCATGGAGCATTGTGATGACAAGGGTCATCGAGCATTGTGATGACAGTGGTCATGAAGCATTGTGATTAATGTGGTCATGCATCATTGTGATGACAAGTGTCGTGGAGCATTGTGATGACAGGGGTCATAGAGCATTGTGATGACACGGTTATGGAATATTGTGATGACCAGAATTCTGTACCACAGTGATGAAAATTGAATGGAACATTGTGATTACAGGGGTCATGGAGAATTGTGATGACAATTTTTCTAGATCATTGTGTATGACAGGGATCATGGAGCATAGTGATGAAACGGGCAATGGAGCATTGTGTTGACAGGCGTCATGGGACATTGTGTTGACAGTGGTCATGGAGCATTGTTAGAAAGGGAACATGGAGCAATTTGATTTCAGGGGCCATGAAAAATTGCGAATACATAGGCCATGGAGTATTCAGATGAATGTGGTCAAGGATCATTGTGACAAAAAGTGTACTGGAATATTGTGATGACACGGTTCATGGAGCATTGCGATGACAAGAGCCATGGCGAAAGGTGAAGACAGGTGCCATGCGGCATTGTGATGACAGTGGTCATCGAGAATTGTGAAGAAAGTTATCACGGAGCACTGGGATGACAGGGGCCATGGAGCATTGTGATGACAGGGGTCATGGGGCATTGTGATGACACGGCCATGGAACATTTTTATGACAAGAATTCTGGAGCATTGTGATAAAAAGGTCATGGACCATTGTTATTAGAGGGGCCAAGGAGCATTCTGATGACAACGGCATGGAGCATTGTGATGACAAGGGTCATCGAGCATTGTGATGACAGTGGTCATGAAGCATTGTGATGAATATGGTCATGCATCATTGTGATGACAAGTGTCGTGGAGCATTGTGATGACAGGGGTCATAGAGCATTGTGATGACACGGTTATGGAATATTGTGATGACCAGAATTCTGTAGCACAGTGATGAAAAGGGCATGGAGCATTGTGATTACAGGGGTCATGGAGCATTGTGATGAAAATTGTTCTAGAACATTGTGATGACAGGGATAATGGAGCATAGTGATGAAAGGGGCAATGGAGCATTGTGTTGACAGGCGTCATGGGACATTGTGTTGACAGTGGTCATGGAGCATTGTTTTGAAAGGGAACATGGAGCAATTTGATTTCAGGGGCCATGAAAAATTGCGAATACATACGCCATGGAGTATTCAGATGAATGTGGTCAAGGATCATTGTGACGAAAAGTGTCCTGGAATATTGTGATGACACGGTTCATGGAGCATTGCGATGACAAGGGCCATGGCGAAATGTTAAGACAGGTGTCATGGGGCATTGTGATGACAGTGGTCATCGAGAATTGTGAAGAAAGATATCACGGAGCACTGGGATGACAGGGGCCATGGAGCATTGTGATGACAGGGGTCATGCGGCATTGTGATGACACGGCCATGGAACATTATGATGACAAGAATTCTGGAGCATTGTGATAAAAAGGGCATGGACCATTGTGATTAGAGGGGCCAAGGAGCATTCTGATGACAAAGGCATGGAGCATTGTGATGAATGTGGTCATGGATCATTGTGATGACAAGTGTCGTGGAGAATTGTGATGACAGCGGTCATAGAGCATTGTGATGACACGGTTATGGAATATTGTGATGACCAGAATTCTGTAGGACTGTGATGAAAAGGGAATGGAGCATTGTGATTACAGGGGTCATGGAGCATTGTGATGACAATTGTTCTAGAACATTGTGATGACAGGGATCGTGGAGCATAGTGATGAAAAGGGCAATGGAGCATTGTGTTGACAGGCGTCATGGGACATTGTGTTGACAGTGGTCATGGAGCATTGTTAGAAAGGGAACATGGAGCAATTTGATTTCAGGGGCCATGAACAATTGTGAATGCATAGGCCATGGAGAATTCAGATGAATGTCGTCAAGGATCATTGTGACGAAAATTGTCCTGGAATATTGTGATGACACGGTTCATGGAGCATTGCAATGACAAGGGCCATGGCGAAATGTGAAGACAGGTGTCATGGGGCATTGTGATGACAGTGGTCCTCTAGAATTGTGAGGAAAGATATCATGGAGCACTGGGATGATAGGGGCCATGGAGCATTGTGATGACAGGGGTCATGTGGCTTTGTGATGACACGGCCATGGAGCATTATGATGACAAGAATTCTGGAACATTGCGATAAAATGGGCATGGACCATTGTGATTAGAGGGGCCAAGGAGCATTCTGATCACAACGGCATGGAGCATTGTGATGACAAGGGTCATCGAGCATTGTGATGACAGTGGTCATGAAGCATTGTGATGAATGTGGTCATGCATCATTGTGATGACAAGTGTCGTGGAGCATTGTGATGACAGGGGTCATAGAGCATTGTGATGACATGGTTATGGAATATTGTGATGACCAGAATTCTGTACCACAGTGATGAAAAGGGCATGGAGCATTGTGATTACAGGGGTCATGGAGCATTGTGATGACAATTTTTCTAGAACATTGTGATGACAGGGATCATGGAGCATAATGATGAAAGGGGCAATGGAGATTTGTGTTGACAGGCGTCATGGGACATTGTGTTGACTGTGGACATGGAGCATTGTTAGAAAGGGAACATGGAGCAATTTGATTTCAGGGGCCATGAAAAATTGCGAATACATACGTCATGGTGTATTCAGATGAATGTGGTCAAGGATCATTGTGACGAAAAGTGTCCTGGAATATTGTGATGACCCGGTTCATGGAGCATTGCGATGTCAAGGGCCATGGCGAAATGTGAAGACAAGTGTCATGGGGCATTGTGATGACAGTGTTCATCTAGAATTCTGAAGAAAGATATCATGGAGCACTGGGATGACATGGGCCATGGAGCATTGTGATGACAGGGGTCATGGGGCATTGTGATGACACGGCCATGGAACATTATGATTACAAGAATTCTGGAGCATTGTGATAAAATGGGCATGGACCATTGTGATTAGAATGGCCAAGGAGCATTCTGATCACAACGGCATGGAGCATTGTGATGACAAGGATCATCGAGCATTGTGATGACAGTGCTCATGAAGCATTGTGATGAATGTGGTCATGCATCATTGTGATGACAAGTGTCGTGGAGCATTGTGATGACAGGGGTCATAGAGCACTGTGATGACACGGTTATGGAATATTGTTATGACCAGAATTCTGTAGCACTGTGATGAAAAGGGAATGGAGCATTGTGATTACAGGGGTCATGGAGCATTTTGATGACAATTGTTCTAGAACATTGTGATGACAGGGATCATGGAGCATAGTGATGAAAGGGGCCATAGAGCATTGTGATAATAGGCGTCATGGGACATTGTGTTGACAGTGGTCATGGAGCATTGTTAGAAAGAGAACATGGAGCAATTTAATTTCAGGGGCCATAAAAAATTGTGAATACATAGGCCATGGAGTATTCAGATGAATGTGGTCAAGGATCATTGTGACGAAAAGTGTCCTGGAATATTGTGATGACACGGTTCATAGAGCATTGGGATGACAAGGGCCATGGCGAAATGTGAAGACAGGTGTCATGGGGCATTGTGATGACAGTGGTCCTCTAGAATTGTGAAGAAAGATATCATGGAGCACTGGGATGACAGGGGCCATGGAGCATTGTGATGACAGGGGTCATGGGGCATTGTGATGACACGGCCATGGAACATTATGAAGACAAGAATTCTGGAGCATTGTGATAAAATGGGCATGGACCATTGTGATTAGAGGGGCCAAGGAGCATTCTGATCACAACGGCATGGAGCATTGTGATGACAAGGGTCATCGAGCATTGTGATGAGAGTGGTCATGAAGCATTGTGATGAATGTGGTCATGCATCATTGTGATGACAAGTGTCGTGGAGCATTGTGATGACAGGGGTCATAGAGCATTGTGATGACACGGTTATGGAATATTGTGATGACCAGAATTCTGTAGCTCTGTGATGAAAAGGGAATGGAACATTGTGATTACAGGGGTCATGGAGCATTGTGATGACAATTGCTCTAGAACATTGTGATGACAGGGATCATGGAGCATAGTGATGAAACGGGCAATGGAGCATTGTGTTGACAGGCGTCATGGGACATTGTGTTGACATTGGTCATGGAGCATTGTTAGAAAGGGAACATGGAGCAATTTGATTTCAGGGGCCATGAAAAATTGCGAATACATAGGCCATGGAGTATTCAGATGAATGTGGTCAAGGATAATTGTGGCGAAAATTGTCCTGGAATATTGTGATGACACGATTCATGGAGCATTGCGATGACAAGGGCCATGGCGAAATATGAAGACAGGTGTCATGGGGCATTGTGATGACAAGGGCCAGGGCAAAATGTGAAGACAGGTGTCATGGGGCATTGTGATGACAGTGGTCCTCTAGAATTGTGAAGAAAGATATCATGGAGCACTGGGATGACAGGGGCCATGGAGCATTGTGATGACAGGGGTCATGGGGCATTGTGATGACACGGCCATGGAACATTATGATTACAAGAATTCTGGAGCATTGTGATAAAATGGGCATGGACCATTGTGATTAGAAGGGCCAAGGAGCATTCTGATCACAACGGCATGGAGCATTGTGATGACAAGGATCATCGAGCATTGTGATGACAGTGTTCATGAAGCATTGTGATGAATGTGGTCATGCATCATTGTGATGACAAGTGTCGTGGAGCATTGTGATGACAGTGGTCATAGAGCACGGTGATGACACGGTTATGGAATATTGTGATGACCAGAATTCTGTAGCACTGTGATGAAAAGGGAATTGAGCATTGTGATTACAGGGGTCATGGAGCATTGTGATGACAATTGTTCTAGAACATTGTGATGACAGGGATCATGGAGCATACTGATGAAAGGGGCCATGGAGCATTGTGATGATAGGCGTCATGGGACATTGTGTTGACAGTGGTCATGGAGCATTGTTAGAAAGAGAACATGGAGCAATTTAATTTCAGGGGCCATAAAAAATTGTGAACACATAGGCCATGGAGTATTCAGATGAATGTGGTCAAGGATCATTGTGACGAAAAGTGTCCTGGAATATTGTGATGACACGGTTCATAGAGCATTGGGATGACAAGGGCCATGGCGAAATGTGAAGACAGGTGTCATGGGGCATTGTGATGACAGTGGTCCTCTAGAATTGTGAAGAAAGATATCATGGAGCACTGGGATGACAGGGGCCATGGAGCATTGTGATGACAGGGTTCATGGGGCATTGTGATGACACGGCCATGGAACATTATGAAGACAAGAATTCTGGAGCATTGTGATAAAATGGGCATGGACCATTGTGATTAGAGGGGCCAAGGAGCATTCTGATCACAACGGCAAGGAGCATTGTGATGACAAGGGTCATCGAGCATTGTGATGAGAGTGGTCATGAAGCATTGTGATGAATGTGGTCATGCATCATTGTGATGACAAGTGTCGTGGAGCATTGTGATGACAGGGGTCATAGAGCATTGTGATGACACGGTTATGGAATATTGTGATGACCAGAATTCTGTAGCACTGTGATGAAAATGGAATGGAACATTGTGATTACAGGGGTCATGGAGCATTGTGATGACAATTGCTCTAGAACATTGTGATGATATGGATCATGGAGCATAGTGATGAAACGGGCAATGGAGCATTGTGTTGACAGGCGTCATGGGACATTGTGTTGACAGTGGTCATGGAGCATTGTTAGAAAGGGAACATGGAGCAATTTGATTTCAGGGGCCATGAAAAATTGCGAATACATAGGCCATGGAGTATTCAGATGAATGTGGTGAAGGATAATTGTGACGAAAAGTGTCCTGGAATATTGTGATGACACGGTTCATGGAGCATTGCGATGACAATGGCCATGGCGAAATGTGAAGACAGGTGTCATGGGGCATTGTGATGACTGTGGTCATCTAGAATTGTGAAGAAAGATATCATGGAGCACTGGGATGATAGGGGACATGGAACATTGTGATGACAGGGGTCATGGGGCATTGTGATGACACGGCCATGGAACATTATGATGACAAGAATTCTGGAGCATTGTTATAAAAAGGGCATGGACCATTGTGATTAGAGGGGCCAAGGAGCATTCTGATGAAAAGGGAATGGAGCATTGTGATGACAAGGGTCATCGAGCATTGTGATGACAGTGGTCATGAAGCATTGTGATGAATGTGGTCATGGATCATTGTGATGACAAGTGTCGTGGAGCATTGTGATGACAGGGATCATAGAGCATTTTGATGACACGGTTATTGAATATTGTGATGACCAGAATTCTGTAGCACTGTGGTGAAAAGGGAATGGAGCATTGTGATTACAGGGGTCATGGAACATTGTGATGACAACTGTTCTAGAACATTGTGATGACAGGGATCATGGAGCATAGTAATGAAAGGAGCCATGGAGCATTGTGATGACAGGCGTCATGGGACATTGTGTTGACAGTGGTCATGGAGCATTGTTAGAAAGGGAACATGGAGCAATTTGATTTCAGGGGCCATGAACAATTGTGAATGCATAGGCCATGGAGAATTCAGATGAATGTCGTCAAGGATCATTGTGACGAAAAGTGTCCTGGAATATTGTGATGACACGGTTCATGGAGCATTGCGATGACAAGGGCCATGGCGAAATGTGAAGACAGGTGTCATGGGGCATTGTGATGACAGTGGTCCTCTAGAATTGTGAGGAAAGGTATCATGGAGCACTGGGATGATAGGGGCCATGGAGCATTGTGATGACAGGGGTCATGTGGCTTTGTGATGACACGGCCATGGAGCATTATGATGACAAGAATTCTGGAACATTGCGATAAAATGTGCATGGACCATTGTGATTAGAGGGGCCAAGAAGCATTCTGATCACAACGGCATGGAGCATTGTGATGACAAGGGTCATCGAGCATTGTGATGACAGTGGTCATGAAGCATTGTGATGAATGTGGTCATGCATCATTGTGATGACAAGTGTCGTGGAGCATTGTGATGACAGGGGTCATAATGCATTGTGATGACACGGTTATGGAATATTGTGATGACCAGAATTCTGTACCACAGTGATGAAAAGGGCATGGAGCATTGTGATTACAGGGGTCATGGAGCATTGTGATGACAATTTTTCTAGAACATTGTGATGACAGGGATCATGGAGCATAGTGATTAAAGGGGCAATGGAGATTTGTGTTGACAGGCGTCATGGGACATTGTGTTGACTGTGGACATGGAGCATTGTTAGAAAGGGAACATGGAGCAATTTGATTTCAGGGGCCATGAAAAATTGCGAATACATACGTCATGGTGTATTCAGATGAATGTGGTCAAGGATCATTGTGACGAAAAGTGTCCTGGAATATTGTGATGACCCGGTTCATGGAGCATTGCGATGTCAAGGGCCATGGCGAAATGTGAAGACAAGTGTCATGGGGCATTGTGATGACAGTGTTCATCTAGAATTCTGAAGAAAGATATCATGGAGCACTGGGATGACAGGGGCCATGGAGCATTGTGATGACAGGGGTCATGGGGCATTGTGATGACACGGCCATGGAACATTATGATTACAAGAATTCTGGAGCATTGTGATAAAATGGGCATGGACCATTGTGATTAGAATGGCCAAGGAGCATTCTGATCACAACGGCATGGAGCATTGTGATGACAAGGATCATCGAGCATTGTGATGACAGTGCTCATGAAGCATTGTGATGAATGTGGTCATGCATCATTGTGATGACAAGTGTCGTGGAGCATTGTGATGACAGGGGTCATAGAGCACTGTGATGACACGGTTATGGAATATTGTTATGACCAGAATTCTGTAGCACTGTGATGAAAAGGGAATGGAGCATTGTGATTACAGGGGTCATGGAGCATTTTGATGATAATTGTTCTAGAACATTGTGATGACAGGGATCATGGAGGATAGTGATGAAAGGGGCCATAGAGCATTGTGATAATAGGCGTCATGGGACATTGTGTTGACAGTGGTCATGGAGCATTGTTAGAAAGAGAACATGGAGCAATTTAATTTCAGGGGCCATAAAAAATTGTGAATACATAGGCCATGGAGTATTCAGATGAATGTGGTCAAGGATCATTGTGACGAAAAGTGTCCTGGAATATTGTGATGACACGGTTCATAGAGCATTGGGATGACAAGGGCCATGGCGAAATGTGAAGACAGGTGTCATGGGGCATTGTGATGACAGTGGTCCTCTAGAATTGTGAAGAAAGATATCATGGAGCACTGGGATGACAGGGGCCATGGAGCATTGTGATGACAGGGGTCATGGGGCATTGTGATGACACGGCCATGGAACATTATGAAGACAAGAATTCTGGAGCATTGTGATAAAATGGGCATGGACCATTGTGATTAGAGGGGCCAAGGAGCATTCTGATCACAACGGCATGGAGCATTGTGATGACAAGGGTCATCGAGCATTGTGATGAGAGTGGTCATGAAGCATTGTGATGAATGTGGTCATGCATCATTGTGATGACAAGTGTCGTGGAGCATTGTGATGACAGGGGTCATAGAGCATTGTGATGACACGGTTATGGAATATTGTGATGACCAGAATTCTGTAGCTCTGTGATGAAAAGGGAATGGAACATTGTGATTACAGGGGTCATGGAGCATTGTGATGACAATTGCTCTAGAACATTGTGATGACAGGGATCATGGAGCATAGTGATGAAACGGGCAATGGAGCATTGTGTTGACAGGCGTCATGGGACATTGTGTTGACAGTGGTCATGGAGCATTGTTAGAAAGGGAACATGGAGCAATTTGATTTCAGGGGCCATGAAAAATTGCGAATACATAGGCCATGGAGTATTCAGATGAATGTGGTCAAGGATAATTGTGGCGAAAATTGTCCTGGAATATTGTGATGACACGATTCATGGAGCATTGCGATGACAAGGGCCATGGCGAAATATGAAGACAGGTGTCATGGGGCATTGTGATGACAAGGGCCAGGGCAAATGTGAAGACAGGTGTCATGGGGCATTGTGATGACAGTGGTCCTCTAGAATTGTGAAGAAAGATATCATGGAGCACTGGGATGGCAGGGGCCATGGAGCATTGTGATGACAGGGGTCATGGGGCATTGTGATGCCACGGCCATGGAACATTATGATTACAAGAATTCTGGAGCATTGTGATAAAATGGGCATGGACCATTGTGATTAGAGGGGCCAAGGAGCATTCTGATCACAACGGCATGGAGCATTGTGATGACAAGCGTCATCGAGCATTGTGATGAGAGTGGTCATGAAGCATTTTGATGAATGTTGTCATGCATCATTGTGATGACAAGTGTCGTGGAGCATTGTGATGACAGGGGTCATAGAGCATTGTGATGACACGGTTATGGAATATTGTGATGACCAGAATTCTGTAGCACTGTGATGAAAAGGGAATGGAACATTGTGATTACAGGGGTCATGGAGTATTGTGATGACAATTGTTCTAGAACATTGTGATGACAGGGATCATGGAGCATAGTGATGAAACGGGTAATGGAGCATTGTGTTGACAGGCGTCATGGGATATTGTGTTGACAGTGGTCATGGAGCATTGTTAGAAAGGGAACATGGAGCAATTTGATTTCAGGGGCCATGAAAAATTGCGAATACATAGACCATGGAGTATTCAGATGAATGTGGTGAAGGATAATTGTGACGAAATATGTCCTGGAATATTGTGATGACACGGTTCATGGAGCATTGCGATGACAAGGGCCAGGGCAAAATGTGAAGACAGGTGTCATGGGGCATTGTGATGACAGTGGTCCTCTAGAATTGTGAAGAAAGATATCATGGAGCACTGGGATGACAGGGGCCATGGAGCATTGTGATGACAGGGGTCATGGGGCATTGTGATGAGACGGCCATGGAACATTATGATTACAAGAATTCTGGAGCATTGTGATAAAATGGGCATGGACCATTGTGATTAGAGGGGCCAAGGAGCATTCTGATGACAACGGAATGGAGCATTGTGATGACAAGGGTCATCGAGCATTGTGATGACAGTGGTCATGAAGCATTGTGATGAATGTGGTCATGGATCATTGTGATGACAAGTGTCGTGGAGCATTGTGATGACAGGGGTCATAGAGCATTGTGATGACACGGTTATTGAATATTGTGATGACCAGAATTCTGTAGCACTGTGATGAAAAGGGAATGGAGCATTGTGATTACAGTGGTCATGGAACATTGTGATGACAACTGTTCTAGAACATTGTGATGACAGGGATCATGGAGCATAGTGATGAAAGGAGCCATGGAGCATTGTGATGACAGGCGTCATGGGACATTGTGTTGACAGTGGTCATGGAGCATTGTTAGAAAGGGAACATGGAGCAATTTGATTTCAGGGGCCATGAACAATTGTGAATACATAGGCCATGGAGAATTCAGATTAATGTGGTCAAGGATCATTGTGACGAAAAGTGTCCTGGAATATTGTGATGACACGGTTCATGGAGCATTGCGATGACAAGGGCCATGGCGAAATGTGAAGACAGGTGTCATGGGGCATTGTGATGACAGTGGTCCTCTAGAATTGTGAGGAAAGATATCATGGAGCACTGGGATGACAGGGGCCATGGAGCATTGTGATGACAGGGGTCATGTGGCTTTGTGATGACACGGCCATGGAGCATTATGATGAAAAGAATTCTGGAACATTGCGATAAAATTGGCATGGACCATTGTGATTAGAGGGGCCAAGGAGCATTCTGATGACAACGGCATGGAGCATTGTGATGACAAGAGTCATCGAGCATTGTGATGAGAGTGGTCATGAAGCATTGTGATGAATGTGGTCATGCATCATTGTGATGACAAGTGTCGTGGAGCATTGTGATGACAGGGGTCATAGAGCATTGTGATGACACGGTTATGGAATATTGTGATGACCAGAATTCTGTACCACAGTGATGAAAAGGGCATGGAGCATTGTGATTACAGGGGTCATGGAGCATTGTGATTACAATTGTCCTAGAGCATTGTGATGACATGGATCATGGAGCATAGTGATGAAAGGGGCAATGGAGATTTGTGTTGACAGGCGTCATGGGACATTGTGTTGACAGTGGACATGGAGCATTGTTAGAAAGGGAACATGGAGCAATTTGATTTCAGGGGCCATGAAAAATTGCGAATATATACGTCATGGTGTATTCAGATGAATGTGGTCAAGGATCATTGTGACGAAAAGTGTCCTGGAATATTGTGATGACACGGTTCATGGAGCATTGCGATGTCAAGGGCCATGGCGAAATGTGAAGACAAGTGTCATGGGGCATTGTGATGACAGTGTTCATCTAGAATTGTGAAGAAAGATATCATGGAGCACTGGGATGACAGGGGCCATGGAGCATTGTGATGACAGGGGTCATGGGGCATTGTGATGACACGGCCATGGAACATTATGATTACAAGAATTCTGGAGCATTGTGATAAAATGGGCATGGACCATTGTGATTAGAAGGGCCAAGGAGCATTCTGATCACAACGGCATGGAGCATTGTGATGACAAGGATCATCGAGCATTGTGATGACAGTGGTCATGAAGCATTGTGATGAATGTGGTCATGCATCATTGTGATGACAAGTGTCGTGGAGCATTGTGATGACAGGGGTCATAGAGCACTGTGATGACACGGTTATGTAATATTGTGATGACCAGAATTCTGTAGCACTGTGATGAAAAGGGAATGGAGCATTGTGATTACAGGGGTCATGGAGCATTGTTATGACAATTATTCTAGAACATTGTGATGACAGGGATCATGGAGCATAGTGATGAAAGGGGCCATGGAGCATTGTGATGACAGGCGTCATGGGACATTGTGTGGACTGTGGTCATGGAGCATTGTTAGAAATGGAACATGGAGCAATTTGATTTCAGGGGCCATGAAAAATTGCGAATACATAGGCCATGGAGTATTCAGATGAATGTGGTCAAGGATCATTGTGACGAAAAGTGTCCTGGAATATTGTGATGACACGGTTCATGGAGCATTGCGATGACAAGGGCAATGGTGAAATCTGAAGACAGGTGTCATGGGGCATTGTGATGACAGTGGTCATCTAGAATTGTGAAGAAAGATATCATGGAGCACAGGGATGATAGGGTACATGGAACATTGTGATTACAGGGGTCATGGGGCATTGTGATGACACGGCCATAGAACATTATGATGACAAGAATTCTGGAGCATTATCATAAAAAGGGCATGGACCATTGTGATTAGAGGGGCCAAGGAGCATTCTGATCACAACGGCATGGAGCATTGTGATGACAAGGGTCATCGAGCATTTTGATGAGACTGGTCATGAAGCATTGTGATGAATGTGGTCATGCATCATTGTGATGACAAGTATCGTGGAGCATTGTGATGACAGGTGTCATAGAGCATTTTGATGACACGGTTATGGAATATTGTGATGACCAGAATTCTGTAGCACTGTGATGAAAAGGGAATGGAACATTGTGATTAGAGGGGTCATGGAGCATTGTGATGACAATTGTTCTAGAACATTGTGATGACAGGGATCATGGAGCATAGTGATGAAACGGGCAATGGAGCATTGTGTTGACAGGCGTCATGGGACATTGTGTTGACAGTGGTCATGGAGCATTGTTAGAAAGGGAACATGGAGCAATTTGATTTCAGGGGCCATGAAAAATTGCGAATACATAGGCCATGGAGTATTCAGATGAATGTGGTCAAGGATAATTGTGACGAAATGTGTCCTGGAATATTGTGATGACACGGTTCATGGAGCATTGCGATGACAAGGGCCATGGCGAAATGTGAAGACAGGTGTCATGGGGCATTGTGATGACAGTGTTCATCTAGAATTGTGAAGAAAGATATCATGGAGCACTGGGATGATAGGGGCCATGGAACATTGTGATGACAGGGGTCATGGGGCATTGTGATGACACGGCCATGGAACATTATGATGACAAGAATTCTGGAGCATTGTGATAAAATGGGCATGGACCATTGTGATTAGAGGGGCCAAGGAGCATTCTGATGACAACGGCATGGAGTATTGTGATGACAAGGGTCATCGAGCATTGTGATGACAGTGGTCATGAAGCATTGTGATGAATGTGGTCATGGATCATTGTGATGACAAGTGTCGTGGAGCATTGTGATGACAGGGGTCATAGAGCATTGTGATGACACGGTTATGGAATATTGTGATGACCAGAATTCTGTAGCACTGTGATGAAAAGGGAATGGATCATTGTGATTAGAGGGGTCATGGAGCATTGTGATGACAATTGTTCTAGAACATTGTGATGACAGGGATCATGGAGCATAGTGATGCAACGGGCAATGGAGCATTGTGTTGACAGGCATCATGGGACATTGTGTTGACAGTGGTCATGGAGCATTGTTAGAAAGGGAACATGGAGCAATTTGATTTCAGGGGCCATGAACAATTTTGAATACATAGGCCATGGAGAATTCAGATGAATGTGGTCAAGGATCATTGTGACGAAAAGTGTCCTGGAATATTGTGATGACACGGTTCATGGAGCATTGCGATGACAAGGGCCATGGCGAAATGTGAAGACAGCTGTCATGCGGCATTGTGATGACACTGGTCATCTAGAATTGTGAAGAAAGATATCATGGAGCACTGGGATGAAAGGGGCCATGGAGCATTGTGATGATAAGTGTCATGGGGCATTGTGATGACACGGCCATGGAACATTATGATGACAAGAATTCTGGAGCATTGTGATAAAAAGGGCATGGACCATTGTGACTAGAGTGGCCAAGGAGCATTCTGATGACAACGGCATGGAGCATTGTGATGAGAGTGGTCATGAAGCATTGTGATGAATGTGGTCATGCATCATTGTGATGACAAGTGTCGTGGAGCATTGTGATGACAGGGGACATAGAGCATTGTGATGACACGGTGATGGAATATTGTGAAGACCAGAATTCTCTAGCACTGTGATGAAAAGGAATGGAGCATTGTGATTACAGGGATCATGGAACATTGTGATGAAAATTGTTCTAGAACATTGTGATGACAGGGATCACGGAGCATAGTGATGAAAGGGGCCATGGAGCATTGTGATGACAGGCGTCATGGGACAATGTGTTGACAGTGGTCATGGAGCATTTTTAGAAAGGGAACATGGAGCAATTTAATTTCAGGGGCCATGAAAAATTGTGAATACATAGGCCATGGAGTATTCAGATGAATGTGGTAAAGGATCATTGTGACCAAAAGTGTACTGGAATATTGTGATGACACGGTTCATGGAGCATTGCGATGACAAGGGCCATGGCGAAATGTGAAGACAGGTGTCATGGGGCATTGTGATGACAGTGGTCATCTAGAATTGTGAAGAAAGATATCATGGAGCACTGGGATGACAGGGGCCAAGGAGCATTGTGATGACAGGGGTCATGGGGCATTGTGATGACACGGCCATGGAACATTATGATGACAAGAATTCTGGAGCATTGTGATAAAATGGGCATGGACCATTGAGATTAGAGGGGCCAAGGAGCATTCTGATGACAACGGCATGGAGCATTGTGATGACAAGGGTCATCGAGCTTTGTGATGACAGTGGTCATGAAGCATTGTGATGAATGTGGTCATGCATCATTGTGATGACAAGTGTCGTGGAGCATTGTGATGACAGGGGTCATAGAGCATTGTGATGACAAGGTTATGGAATATTGTGATGACCAGAATTCTGTAGCACTGTGATGAAAAGGGAATGGAGCATTGTGATTACAGGGGTCATGGAGCATTGTTATGACAATTGTTCTAGAACATTGTGATGACAGGGATCATGGAGCATAGTGAAGAAAGGGGCCATGGAGCATTGTGATGACAGGCGTCATGGGACATTGTGTGGACAGTGGTCATGGAGCATTGTTAGAAAGGGAACATGGAGCAATTTGATTTCAGGGGCCATGAAAAATTGCGAATACATACGCCATGGAGTATTCAGATGAATGTGGTCAAGGATCATTGTGACGAAAAGTGTCCTGGAATATTGTGATGACACGGTTCATGGAGCATTGCGATGACAAGGTCCATGGCGAAATGTGAAGACAGGTGTCATGGGGCATTGTGATGACAGTGGTCCTCTAGAATTGTGAAGAAAGATATCATGGAGCACTGGGATGACAGGGGCCATGGAGCATTGTGATGACAGGGGTCATGGGGCATTGTGATGACACGGCCATGGAACATTATGATGACAAGAATTCTGGAGCATTGTGATAAAATGGGCCTGGACCATTGTGATTAGAGGGGCCAAGGAGCATTCTGATGACAACGGCATGGAGCATTGTGATGACAAGGGTCATCGAGCATTGTGATGACAGTGGTCATGAAGCATTGTGATGAATGTGGTCATGCATCATTGTGATGACAAGTGTCGTGGAGCATTGTGATGACACGGTTATGGAATATTGTGATGACCAGAATTCTGTAGCACAGTGATGAAAAGGGCATGGAGCATTGTGATTAGAGGGGCCAAGGAGCATTCTGATGACAACGGCATGGAGCATTGTGATGAATGTGGTCATGGATCATTGTGATGACAAGTGTCGTGGAGAATTGTGATGACAGCGGTCATAGAGCATTGTGATGACACGGTTATGGAATATTGTGATGACCAGAATTCTGTAGGACTGTGATGAAAATGGAATGGAGCATTGTGATTACAGGGGTCATGGAGCATTGTGATGACAATTGTTCTAGAACATTGTGATGACAGGGATATTGGAGCATAGTGATGAAAGGGGCCATGGAGCATTGTGATGACAGGCGTCATGGGACATTGTGTTGACACTGGACATGGAGCATTGTTAGAAAGGGAACATGGAGCAATTTGATTTCAGGGGCCATGAAAAATTGCGAATACATACGCCATGGAGTATTCAGATGAATGTGGTCAAGGATCATTGTGACGAAAAGTGTCCTGGAATATTGTGATGACACGGTTCATGGAGTATTGCGATGACAAGGTCCATGGCGAAATGTGAAGACAGGTGTCATGGGGCATTGTGATGACAGTGGTCCTCTAGAATTGTGAAGAAAGATATCATGGAGCACTGGGATGACAGGGGACATGGAGCATTGTGATGACAGGGGTCATGGGGCATTGTGATGACACGGCCATGGAACATTATGATGACAAGAATTCTGGAGCATTGTGATAAAATGGGCATGGACCATTGTGATTAGAGGGGCCAAGGAGCATTCTGATCACAACGGCATGGAGCATTGTGATGACAAGGGTCATCGAGCATTGTGATGACAGTGGTCATGAAGCATTGTGATGAATGTGGTCATGCATCATTGTGATGACAAGTGTCGTGGAGCATTGTGATGACAGGGGTCATAGAGCATTGTGATGACACGGTTATGGAATATTGTGATGACCAGAATTCTGTAGCACTGTGATGAAAAGGGAATGGAGCATTGTGATTACAGGGGTCATGGAGCATTGTGATGACAATTGTTCTAGAACATTGTGATGACAGGGATCATGGAGCATAGTGAAGAAAGGGGCCATGGAGCATTGTGATGACAGGCGTCATGGGACATTGTGTGGACAGTGGTCATGGAGCATTGTTAGAAAGGGAACATGGAGCAATTTGATTTCAGGGGCCATGAAAAATTGCGAATACATACGCCATGGAGTATTCAGATGAATGTGGTCAAGGATCATTGTGACGAAAAGTGTCCTGGAATATTGTGATGACACGGTTCATGGAGCATTGCGATGACAAGGTCCATGGCGAAATGTGAAGACAGGTGTCATGGGGCATTGTGATGACAGTGGTCCTCTAGAATTGTGAAGAAAGATATCATGGAGCACTGGGATGACAGGGGCCATGGAGCATTGTGATGACAGGGGTCATGGGGCATTGTGATGACACGGCCATGGAACATTATGATGACAAGAATTCTGGAGCATTGTGATAAAATGGGCCTGGACCATTGTGATTAGAGGGGCCAAGGAGCATTCTGATGACAACGGCATGGAGCATTGTGATGACAAGGGTCATCGAGCATTGTGATGACAGTGGTCATGAAGCATTGTGATGAATGTGGTCATGCATCATTGTGATGACAAGTGTCGTGGAGCATTGTGATGACACGGTTATGGAATATTGTGATGACCAGAATTCTGTAGCACAGTGATGAAAAGGGCATGGAGCATTGTGATTAGAGGGGCCAAGGAGCATTCTGATGACAACGGCATGGAGCATTGTGATGAATGTGGTCATGGATCATTGTGATGACAAGTGTCGTGGAGAATTGTGATGACAGCGGTCATAGAGCATTGTGATGACACGGTTATGGAATATTGTGATGACCAGAATTCTGTAGGACTGTGATGAAAATGGAATGGAGCATTGTGATTACAGGGGTCATGGAGCATTGTGATGACAATTGTTCTAGAACATTGTGATGACAGGGATATTGGAGCATAGTGATGAAAGGGGCCATGGAGCATTGTGATGACAGGCGTCATGGGACATTGTGTTGACACTGGACATGGAGCATTGTTAGAAAGGGAACATGGAGCAATTTGATTTCAGGGGCCATGAAAAATTGCGAATACATACGCCATGGAGTATTCAGATGAATGTGGTCAAGGATCATTGTGACGAAAAGTGTCCTGGAATATTGTGATGACACGGTTCATGGAGTATTGCGATGACAAGGTCCATGGCGAAATGTGAAGACAGGTGTCATGGGGCATTGTGATGACAGTGGTCCTCTAGAATTGTGAAGAAAGATATCATGGAGCACTGGGATGACAGGGGACATGGAGCATTGTGATGACAGGGGTCATGGGGCATTGTGATGACACGGCCATGGAACATTATGATGACAAGAATTCTGGAGCATTGTGATAAAATGGGCATGGACCATTGTGATTAGAGGGGCCAAGGAGCATTCTGATCACAACGGCATGGAGCATTGTGATGACAAGGGTCATCGAGCATTGTGATGACAGTGGTCATGAAGCATTGTGATGAATGTGGTCATGCATCATTGTGATGACAAGTGTCGTGGAGCATTGTGATGACAGGGGTCATAGAGCATTGTGATGACACGGTTATGGAATATTGTGATGACCAGAATTCTGTAGCACTGTGATGAAAAGGGAATGGAGCATTGTGATTACAGGGGTCATGGAGCATTGTGATGACAATTGTTCTAGAACATTGTGATGACAGGGATCATGGAGCATAGTGATGAAAGGGGCCATGGAGCATTGTGATGACAGGCGTCATGGGACATTGTGCTGACAGTGGACATGGAGCATTGTTAGAAAGGGAACATGGAGCAATTTGATTTCAGGGGCCATGAAAAATTGCGAATACATACGCCATGGAGTATTCAGATGAATGTGGTCAAGGATCATTGTGACGAAAAGTGTCCTGGAATATTGTGATGGCACGGTTCATGGAGCATTGCGATGTCAAGGGCCATGGCGAAATGTGAAGACAAGTGTCATGGGGCATTGTGATGACAGTGGTCATGTAGAATTGTGAAGAAAGATATCATGGAGCACTGGGATGACAGGGGCCAAGGAGCATTGTGATGACAGGGATCATGGGGCATTGTGATGACACGGCCATGGAACATTATTATGACAAGAATTCTGGAGCATTGTGATAAAATGGTCATGGACCATTGATATTAGAGGGGCCAAGGAGCATTCTGATGACAACGGCATGGAGCATTGTCATGACAAGGGTCATCGAGCATTGTGATGACAGTGGTCATGAAGCATTGTGATGAATGTTGTCATGCATCATTGTGATGAAAAGTGTCGTGGAGCATTGTGATGACAGGGGTCATAGAGCATTGTGATGACACGGTTATGGAATATTGTGATGACAAGAATTCTGTAGCACAGTGATGAAAACGGCATGGAGCATTGTGATTACAGGGGTCATGGAGCATTGTGATGACAATTGTTCTAGAACATTGTGATGACAGGGATCATGGAGCATAGTGATGAAAAGGGCAATGGAGATTTGTGTTGACAGGCGTCATGGGACATTGTGTTGACAGTGGACATGGAGCATTGTTAGAAAGGGAACATGGAGCAATTTGATTTCAGTGGCCATGAAAAATTGCGAATACATACGCCATGGAGTATTCAGATGAATGTGGTCAAGGATCATTGTGACGAAAAGTGTCCTGGAATATTGTGATGGCACGGTTCATGGAGCATTGCGATGACAAGGTCCATGGCGAAATGTGAAGACAGGTGTCATGGGGCATTGTGATGACAGTGGTCCTCTAGAATTGTGAAGAAAGATATCATGGAGCACTGGGATGACAGGGGCCATGGAGCATTGTGAATACAGGGTTCATGGGGCATTGTGATGACACGGCCATGGAACATTATGATGACAAGAATTCTGGAGCATTGTGATAAAATGGGCCTGGACCATTGTGATTAGAGGGGCCAAGGAGCATTCTAATCACAACGGCATGGAGCATTGTGATGACAAGGGTCATCGAGCATTGTGATGACAGTGGTCATGAAGCATTGTGATGAATGTGGTCATGCATCATTGTGATGACAAGTGTCGTGGAGCATTGTGATGACAGGGGTCATAGAGCATTGTGATGACACGGTTATGGAATATTGTGATGACCAGAATTCTGTACCACAGTGATGAAAATTGAATGGAACATTGTGATTACAGGGGTCATGGAGAATTGTGATGACAATTTTTCTAGATCATTGTGTATGACAGGGATCATGGAGCATAGTGATGAAACGGGCAATGGAGCATTGTGTTGACAGGCGTCATGGGACATTGTGTTGACAGTGGTCATGGAGCATTGTTAGAAAGGGAACATGGAGCAATTTGATTTCAGGGGCCATGAAAAATTGCGAATACATAGGCCATGGAGTATTCAGATGAATGTGGTCAAGGATCATTGTGACAAAAAGTGTACTGGAATATTGTGATGACACGGTTCATGGAGCATTGCGATGACAAGAGCCATGGCGAAAGGTGAAGACAGGTGCCATGCGGCATTGTGATGACAGTGGTCATCGAGAATTGTGAAGAAAGTTATCACGGAGCACTGGGATGACAGGGGCCATGGAGCATTGTGATGACAGGGGTCATGGGGCATTGTGATGACACGGCCATGGAACATTTTTATGACAAGAATTCTGGAGCATTGTGATAAAAAGGTCATGGACCATTGTTATTAGAGGGGCCAAGGAGCATTCTGATGACAACGGCATGGAGCATTGTGATGACAAGGGTCATCGAGCATTGTGATGACAGTGGTCATGAAGCATTGTGATGAATATGGTCATGCATCATTGTGATGACAAGTGTCGTGGAGCATTGTGATGACAGGGGTCATAGAGCATTGTGATGACACGGTTATGGAATATTGTGATGACCAGAATTCTGTAGCACAGTGATGAAAAGGGCATGGAGCATTGTGATTACAGGGGTCATGGAGCATTGTGATGAAAATTGTTCTAGAACATTGTGATGACAGGGATAATGGAGCATAGTGATGAAAGGGGCAATGGAGCATTGTGTTGACAGGCGTCATGGGACATTGTGTTGACAGTGGTCATGGAGCATTGTTTTGAAAGGGAACATGGAGCAATTTGATTTCAGGGGCCATGAAAAATTGCGAATACATACGCCATGGAGTATTCCGATGAATGTGGTCAAGGATCATTGTGACGAAAAGTGTCCTGGAATATTGTGATGACACGGTTCATGGAGCATTGCGATGACAAGGGCCATGGCGAAATGTTAAGACAGGTGTCATGGGGCATTGTGATGACAGTGGTCATCGAGAATTGTGAAGAAAGATATCACGGAGCACTGGGATGACAGGGGCCATGGAGCATTGTGATGACAGGGGTCATGCGGCATTGTGATGACACGGCCATGGAACATTATGATGACAAGAATTCTGGAGCATTGTGATAAAAAGGGCATGGACCATTGTGATTAGAGGGGCCAAGGAGCATTCTGATGACAAAGGCATGGAGCATTGTGATGAATGTGGTCATGGATCATTGTGATGACAAGTGTCGTGGAGAATTGTGATGACAGCGGTCATAGAGCATTGTGATGACACGGTTATGGAATATTGTGATGACCAGAATTCTGTAGGACTGTGATGAAAAGGGAATGGAGCATTGTGATTACAGGGGTCATGGAGCATTGTGATGACAATTGTTCTAGAACATTGTGATGACAGGGATCATGGAGCATAGTGATGAAAAGGGCAATGGAGCATTGTGTTGACAGGCGTCATGGGACATTGTGTTGACAGTGGTCATGGAGCATTGTTAGAAAGGGAACATGGAGCAATTTGATTTCAGGGGCCATGAACAATTGTGAATGCATAGGCCATGGAGAATTCAGATGAATGTCGTCAAGGATCATTGTGACGAAAAGTGTCCTGGAATATTGTGATGACACGGTTCATGGAGCATTGCGATGACAAGGGCCATGGCGAAATGTGAAGACAGGTGTCATGGGGCATTGTGATGACAGTGGTCCTCTAGAATTGTGAGGAAAGATATCATGGAGCACTGGGATGATAGGGGCCATGGAGCATTGTGATGACAGGGGTCATGTGGCTTTGTGATGACACGGCCATGGAGCATTATGATGACAAGAATTCTGGAACATTGCGATAAAATGGGCATGGACCATTGTGATTAGAGGGGCCAAGGAGCATTCTGATCACAACGGCATGGAGCATTGTGATGACAAGGGTCATCGAGCATTGTGATGACAGTGGTCATGAAGCATTGTGATGAATGTGGTCATGCATCATTGTGATGACAAGTGTCGTGGAGCATTGTGATGACAGGGGTCATAGAGCATTGTGATGACATGGTTATGGAATATTGTGATGACCAGAATTCTGTACCACAGTGATGAAAAGGGCATGGAGCATTGTGATTACAGGGGTCATGGAGCATTGTGATGACAATTTTTCTAGAACATTGTGATGACAGGGATCATGGAGCATAGTGATGAAAGGGGCAATGGAGATTTGTGTTGACAGGCGTCATGGGACATTGTGTTGACTGTGGACATGGAGCATTGTTAGAAAGGGAACATGGAGCAATTTGATTTCAGGGGCCATGAAAAATTGCGAATACATACGTCATGGTGTATTCAGATGAATGTGGTCAAGGATCATTGTGACGAAAAGTGTCCTGGAATATTGTGATGACCCGGTTCATGGAGCATTGCGATGTCAAGGGCCATGGCGAAATGTGAAGACAAGTGTCATGGGGCATTGTGATGACAGTGTTCATCTAGAATTCTGAAGAAAGATATCATGGAGCACTGGGATGACAGGGGCCATGGAGCATTGTGATGACAGGGGTCATGGGGCATTGTGATGACACGGCCATGGAACATTATGATTACAAGAATTCTGGAGCATTGTGATAAAATGGGCATGGACCATTGTGATTAGAATGGCCAAGGAGCATTCTGATCACAACGGCATGGAGCATTGTGATGACAAGGATCATCGAGCATTGTGATGACAGTGCTCATGAAGCATTGTGATGAATGTGGTCATGCATCATTGTGATGACAAGTGTCGTGGAGCATTGTGATGACAGGGGTCATAGAGCACTGTGATGACACGGTTATGGAATATTGTTATGACCAGAATTCTGTAGCACTGTGATGAAAAGGGAATGGAGCATTGTGATTACAGGGGTCATGGAGCATTTTGATGACAATTGTTCTAGAACATTGTGATGACAGGGATCATGGAGCATAGTGATGAAAGGGGCCATAGAGCATTGTGATAATAGGCGTCATGGGACATTGTGTTGACAGTGGTCATGGAGCATTGTTAGAAAGAGAACATGGAGCAATTTAATTTCAGGGGCCATAAAAAATTGTGAATACATAGGCCATGGAGTATTCAGATGAATGTGGTCAAGGATCATTGTGACGAAAAGTGTCCTGGAATATTGTGATGACACGGTTCATAGAGCATTGGGATGACAAGGGCCATGGCGAAATGTGAAGACAGGTGTCATGGGGCATTGTGATGACAGTGGTCCTCTAGAATTGTGAAGAAAGATATCATGGAGCACTGGGATGACAGGGGCCATGGAGCATTGTGATGACAGGGGTCATGGGGCATTGTGATGACACGGCCATGGAACATTATGAAGACAAGAATTCTGGAGCATTGTGATAAAATGGGCATGGACCATTGTGATTAGAGGGGCCAAGGAGCATTCTGATCACAACGGCATGGAGCATTGTGATGACAAGGGTCATCGAGCATTGTGATGAGAGTGGTCATGAAGCATTGTGATGAATGTGGTCATGCATCATTGTGATGACAAGTGTCGTGGAGCATTGTGATGACAGGGGTCATAGAGCATTGTGATGACACGGTTATGGAATATTGTGATGACCAGAATTCTGTAGCTCTGTGATGAAAAGGGAATGGAACATTGTGATTACAGGGGTCATGGAGCATTGTGATGACAATTGCTCTAGAACATTGTGATGACAGGGATCATGGAGCATAGTGATGAAACGGGCAATGGAGCATTGTGTTGACAGGCGTCATGGGACATTGTGTTGACATTGGTCATGGAGCATTGTTAGAAAGGGAACATGGAGCAATTTGATTTCAGGGGCCATGAAAAATTGCGAATACATAGGCCATGGAGTATTCAGATGAATGTGGTCAAGGATAATTGTGGCGAAAATTGTCCTGGAATATTGTGATGACACGATTCATGGAGCATTGCGATGACAAGGGCCATGGCGAAATGTGAAGACAGGTGTCATGGGGCATTGTGTTGACAGTGGTCATCTAGAATTGTGAAGAAAGATATCATGGAGCACTGGGATGACAGGGGCCAAGGAGCATTGTGATGACAGGGGTCATGGGGCATTGTGATGACACGGCCATGGAACATTATGATGACAAGAATTCTGGAGCATTGTGATAAAATGGGCATGGACCATTGAGATTAGAGGGGCCAAGGAGCATTCTGATGACAACGGCATGGAGCATTGTGATGACAAGGGTCATCGAGCTTTGTGATGACAGTGGTCATGAAGCATTGTGATGAATGTGGTCATGCATCATTGTGATGACAAGTGTCGTGGAGCATTGTGATGACAGGGGTCATAGAGCATTGTGATGACAAGGTTATGGAATATTGTGATGACCAGAATTCTGTAGCACTGTGATGAAAAGGGAATGGAGCATTGTGATTACAGGGGTCATGGAGCATTGTTATGACAATTGTTCTAGAACATTGTGATGACAGGGATCATGGAGCATAGTGAAGAAAGGGGCCATGGAGCATTGTGATGACAGGCGTCATGGGACATTGTGTGGACAGTGGTCATGGAGCATTGTTAGAAAGGGAACATGGAGCAATTTGATTTCAGGGGCCATGAAAAATTGCGAATACATACGCCATGGAGTATTCAGATGAATGTGGTCAAGGATCATTGTGACGAAAAGTGTCCTGGAATATTGTGATGACACGGTTCATGGAGCATTGCGATGACAAGGTCCATGGCGAAATGTGAAGACAGGTGTCATGGGGCATTGTGATGGCAGTGGTCCTCTAGAATTGTGAAGAAAGATATCATGGAGCACTGGGATGACAGGGGCCATGGAGCATTGTGATGACAGGGGTCATGGGGCATTGTGATGACACGGCCATGGAACATTATGATGACAAGAATTCTGGAGCATTGTGATAAAATGGGCCTGGACCATTGTGATTAGAGGGGCCAAGGAGCATTCTGATGACAACGGCATGGAGCATTGTGATGACCAGTGTCATCGAGCATTGTGATGACAGTGGTCATGAAGCATTGTGATGAATGTGGTCATGCATCATTGTGATGACAAGTGTCGTGGAGCATTGTGATGACACGGTTATGGAATATTGTGATGACCAGAATTCTGTAGCACAGTGATGAAAAGGGCATGGAGCATTGTGATTACAGGGGTCATGGAGCATTGTGATGACAATTGTTCTAGAACATTGTGATGAGAAGGGATAATGGAGCATAGTGATGAAAGGGGCAATGGAGCATTGTGATGACAGGCGTCATGGGACATTGTGTGGACAGTGGTCATGGAGCATTGTTAGAAAGGGAACATGGAGCAATTTGATTTCAGGGGCCATGAAAAATTGCGAATACATAGGCCATGGAGTATTCAGATGAATGTGGTCAAGGATCATTGTGACGAAAAGTGTCCTGGAATATTGTGATGACACGGTTCATGGAGCATTGCGATGACAAGGGCAATGGCGAAATGTGAAGACAGGTGTCATGGGGCATTGTGATGACAGTGGTCATCTAGAATTGTGAAGAAAGATATCATGGAGCACAGGGATGATAGGGTACATGGAACATTGTGATGACAGGGGTCATGGGGCATTGTGATGACACGGCCATAGAACATTATGATGACAAGAATTCTGGAGCATTGTGATAAAAAGGGCATGGACCATTGTGATTAGAGGGGCCAAGGAGCATTCTGATGACAACGGCATGGAGCATTGTGATGAATGTGGTCATGGATCATTGTGATGACAAGTGTCGTGGAGAATTGTGATGACAGCGGTCATAGAGCATTGTGATGACACGGTTATGGAATATTGTGATGACCAGAATTCTGTAGGACTGTGATGAAAAGGGAATGGAGCATTGTGATTACAGGGGTCATGGAGCATTGTGATGACAATTGTTCTAGAACATTGTGATGACAGGGATCATGGAGCATAGTGATGAAAAGGGCAATGGAGATTTGTGTTGACAGGCGTCATGGGACATTGTGTTGACACTGGACATGGAGCATTGTTAGAAAGGGAACATGGAGCAATTTGATTTCAGGGGCCATGAAAAATTGCGAATACATACGCCATGGAGTATTCAGATGAATGTGGTCAAGGATCATTGTGACGAAAAGTGTCCTGGAATATTGTGATGACACGGTTCATGGAGTATTGCGATGACAAGGTCCATGGCGAAATGTGAAGACAGGTGTCATGGGGCATTGTGATGACAGTGGTCCTCTAGAATTGTGAAGAAAGATATCATGGAGCACTGGGATGACAGGGGACATGGAGCATTGTGATGACAGGGGTCATGGGGCATTGTGATGACACGGCCATGGAACATTATGATGACAAGAATTCTGGAGCATTGTGATAAAATGGGCATGGACCATTGTGATTAGAGGGGCCAAGGAGCATTCTGATCACAACGGCATGGAGCATTGTGATGACAAGGGTCATCGAGCATTGTGATGACAGTGGTCATGAAGCATTGTGATGAATGTGGTCATGCATCATTGTGATGACAAGTGTCGTGGAGCATTGTGATGACAGGGGTCATAGAGCATTGTGATGACACGGTTATGGAATATTGTGATGACCAGAATTCTGTAGCACTGTGATGAAAAGGGAATGGAGCATTGTGATTACAGGGGTCATGGAGCATTGTGATGACAATTGTTCTAGAACATTGTGATGACAGGGATCATGGAGCATAGTGATGAAAGGGGCCATGGAGCATTGTGATGACAGGCGTCATGGGACATTGTGTTGACAGTGGTCATGGAGCATTGTTAGAAAGGGAACATGGAGCAATTTGATTTCAGGGGCCATGAAAAATTGCGAATACATAGGCCATGGAGTATTCAGATGAATGTGGTCAAGGATCATTGTGACGAAAAGTGTACTGGAATATTGTGATGACAAGGTTCATGGAGCATTGTGATTACAAGGGCCATGGCGAAAGGTGAAGACAGGTGTCATGCGTTATTGTGATGACAGTGGTCATCTAGAATTGTGAAGAAAGATATCATGGAGCACTGGGATGACAGGGGCCAAGGAGCATTGTGATGACAGGGATCATGGGGCATTGTGATGACACGGCCATGGAACATTATTATGACAAGAATTCTGGAGCATTGTGATAAAATGGTCATGGACCATTGATATTAGAGGGGCCAAGGAGCATTCTGATGACAACGGCATGGAGCATTGTCATGACAAGGGTCATCGAGCATTGTGATGACAGTGGTCATGAAGCATTGTGATGAATGTTGTCATGCATCATTGTGATGAAAAGTGTCGTGGAGCATTGTGATGACAGGGGTCATAGAGCATTGTGATGACACTGTTATGGAATATTGTGATGACCAGAATTCTGTAGCACAGTGATGAAAACGGCATGGAGCATTGTGATTACAGGGGTCATGGAGCATTGTGATGACAATTGTTCTAGAACATTGTGATGACAGGGATCATGGAGCATAGTGATGAAAAGGGCAATGGAGATTTGTGTTGACAGGCGTCATGGGACATTGTGTTGACAGTGGACATGGAGCATTGTTAGAAAGGGAACATGGAGCAATTTGATTTCAGGGGCCATGAAAAATTGCGAATACATACGCCATGGAGTATTCAGATGAATGTGGTCAAGGATCATTGTGACGAAAAGTGTCCTGGAATATTGTGATGGCACGGTTCATGGAGCATTGCGATGACAAGGTCCATGGCGAAATGTGAAGACAGGTGTCATGGGGCATTGTGATGACAGTGGTCCTCTAGAATTGTGAAGAAAGATATCATGGAGCACTGGGATGACAGGGGCCATGGAGCATTGTGATGACAGGGGTCATGGGGCATTGTGATGACACGGCCATGGAACATTATGATGACAAGAATTCTGGAGCATTGTGATAAAATGGGCCTGGACCATTGTGATTAGAGGGGCCAAGGAGCATTCTAATCACAACGGCATGGAGCATTGTGATGACAAGGTTCATCGAGCATTGTGATGACAGTGGTCATGAAGCATTGTGATGAATGTGGTCATGCATCATTGTGATGACAAGTGTCGAGGAGCATTGTGATGACAGGGGTCATAGAGCATTGTGATGACACGGTTATGGAATATTGTGATGACCAGAATTCTGTACCACAGTGATGAAAATTGAATGGAACATTGTGATTACAGGGGTCATGGAGAATTGTGATGACAATTTTTCTAGATCATTGTGTATGACAGGGATCATGGAGCATAGTGATGAAACGGGCAATGGAGCATTGTGTTGACAGGCGTCATGGGACATTGTGTTGACAGTGGTCATGGAGCATTGTTAGAAAGTGAACATGGAGCAATTTGATTTCAGGGGCCATGAAAAATTGCGAATACATAGGCCATGGAGTATTCAGATGAATGTGGTCAAGGATCATTGTGACAAAAAGTGTACTGGAATATTGTGATGACACGGTTCATGGAGCATTGCGATGACAAGAGCCATGGCGAAAGGTGAAGACAGGTGCCATGCGGCATTGTGATGACAGTGGTCATCGAGAATTGTGAAGAAAGATATCACGGAGCACTGGGATGACAGGGGCCATGGAGCATTTTGATGACAGGGTTCATGGGGCATTGTGATGACACGGCCATGGAACATTTTTATGACAAGAATTCTGGAGCATTGTGATAAGAAGGTCATGGACCATTGTTATTAGAGGGGCCAAGGAGCATTCTGATGACAACGGCATGGAGCATTGTGATGACAATGGTCATCGAGCATTGTGATGACAGTGGTCATGAAGCATTGTGATGAATGTGGTCATGGATCATTGTGATGACAAGTGTCGTGGAGCATTGTGATGACAGGGGTCATAGAACAATGTGGTGACACGGTTATGTTATATTGTGATGACCAGAATTCTGTAGCACTGTGATGAAAAGGGAATGGAGCATTGTGATTACAGGGGTCATGGAGCATTGTGATGACAATTGTTCTAGAACATTGTGATGACAGGGATCATGGAGCATAGTGATGAAAAGGGCAATGGAGCATTGTGTTGACAGGCGTCATGGGACATTGTGTTGACAGTGGTCATGGAGCATTGTTAGAAAGGGAACATGGAGCAATTTGATTTCAGGGGCCATGAAAAATTGCGAATACAAAGGCCATGGAGTATTCAGATGAATGTGGTCAAGGATCATTGTGACGAAAAGTGTACTGGAATATTGTGATGACACGGTTCATGGAGCATTGCGATGACAAGGGCCATGGTGAAAGGTGAAGACAGGTGTCATGCGGCATTGTGATGACAGTGGTCATCTAGAATTGTGAAGAAAGATATCATGGAGCACTGGGATGACAGGGGCCATGGAGCATTGTGATGACAGGGGTCATGGGGCATTGTGATGACACGGCCATGGAAAATTATGATGACAAGAATTCTGGAGCATTGTGATAAAAAGGTTATGGACCATGGTGATTAGAGAGGCCAAGGAGCATTGTGATGACAACGGCATGGAGCATTGTGATGACAAGGGTAATCGAGCATTGTGATGATAGTGGTCATGAAGCATTGTGATGAAAGTGGTCATGCATCATTGTGATGACTAGTGTCGTGCAGCATTGTGATGACAGGGGTCATAGAGCATTGTGATGACACGGTTATGGAATATTGTGATGACCAGAATTCTGTAGCACAGTGATGAAAAAGGCATGGAGCATTGTGATTACAGGGGTCATGGAGCATTGTGATGACAATTTTTCTAGAACATTGTGATGACAGGGATCATGGAGCATAGTGAGGAAAGGTGCCATGGAGCATTGTGATGACAGGCGTCATGGGACATTGTGTTGACAGTGGTCATGGAGCATTTTTAGAAAGGGAACATGGAGCAATTTGATTTCAGGGGCCATGAAGAATTGCAAATACATACGCCATGGATTATTCAGAAGAATGTGGTCAACAATCATTGTGACGAAAAGTGTCCTGGAATATTGTGATGACACGGTTCATGGAGCATTGCGATGACAAGGGCCATGGCAAAATGTGAAGACAGGTGTCATGGGGCATTGTGATGACAGTGGTCCTCTAGAATTGTGAAGAAAGATATCATGGAGCACTGGGATGACAGGGGCCATGGAGCATTGTGATGACAGGGGTCATGGGGCATTGTGATGAACCGGCCATGGACCATTATGATGACAAGAATTCTGGAGCATTGTGATAAAAAGGGCATGGACCATTGTGATTAGAGGGGCCAAGGAGCATTCTGATGACAACGGCATGGAGCATTGTGATGATAAGGGTCATCGAGCATTGTGATGACAGTGGTCATGAAGCATTGTGATGAATGTGGTCATGGATCATTGTGATGACAAGTGTCGTGGAGCATTGTGATGACAGGGGTCATAGAGCATTGTGATGACACGGTTATGGAATATTGTGATGACCAGAATACTGTAGCACTGTGATGAAAAGGGAATGGAGCATTGTGATTACAGTGGTCATGGAGCATCGTGATGACAATTGTTCTAGAACATTGTGATGACAGGGATCATGGAGCACAGTGATGAAAGGTGCCATGGAGCATTGTGATGACAGGCGTCATGGGACATTCTGTTGACAGTGGTCATGGAGCATTGTTAGCAAGGGAACATGGAGCAATTTGATTTCAGGGGCCATGAAAAATTGTGAATACATAGGCCATGGAGTATTCAGATGAATGTGGTCAAGGATCATTGCGAAGAAATGTGTCCTGGTATGTTGTGATGACACGGTTCATGGAGTATTGCGATGACAAGGGCCATGGCGAAATGTGAAGACAGGTGTCATGGGGCATTGTGATGACAGTGGTCATCTAGAATTGTGAAGAAAGATATCATGGAGCACTGGGATGTCAGGGGCCATGGAGCATTGTGATGACAGGGGTCATGGGGCATTGTGATGACACGGCCATGGAACATTATGATGACAAGAATTCTGGAGCATTGTGATAAAAAGGGCATGGACCATTGTCATTAGAGGGGCCAAGGATCATTCTGATGAAATCGGCATGGAGCATTGTGATGACAAGGGTTCATAGAGCATTGTGATGACAGTGGTCATGAAGCATTGTGATGAATGTGGTCATGGATCATTGTGATGAGAAGTGTCGTGGAGCATTGTGATGACAGGGGTCATAGAGCATTGTGATGACACGGTTATGGAATATTGTGATGACCAGAATTCTGTAGCACTGTGATGAAAAGGGAATGGAGCATTGTGATTACAGGGGTCATGGAGCATTGTGATGACAATTGTTCTAGAATATTGTGAAGACAGGGATCATGGAGCATAGTGATGAAAGGGGCCATGGAGCATTGTGATGACAGGCGTCATGGGACAATGTGTTGACAGTGGTCATGGAGCATTGTTAGAAAGGGAACATGGAGCAATTTGATTTCAGGGGCCATGAAAAATTGTGAATACATAGGCCATGGAGTATTCAGATGAATGTGGTCAAGGATCATTGTGACGACAAGTGTCCTGGAATATTGTGAAGACACGGTTCATGGAGCATTGCGATGACAAGGCCCATGGCGAAATGTGAAGACAGGTGTCATGGGGCATTGTGATGACAGTGGTCATCTAGAATTGTGAAGAAAGATATCATGGAGCACGGGGATGACAGGGTCCATGGAGCATTGTGATGACAGAGGTCATGGGGCATTGTGATGACACGGCCATGGAACATTATGATGACAAGAATTCTGGAGCATTGTGATAAAAAGGGCATGGACCATTGTGATTAGAGGGGCCAAGGAGCATTCTGATGACAACAGCATGGAGCATTGTGATGACAAGGGTCATCGAGCATTGTGATGACAGTGGTCATGAAGCATTGTGATGAGTGTGGTCTTGGATCATTGTGATGACAAGTGTCGTGGAGCATTGTGATGACAGGGGTCATAGAGCATTGTGATGACACGGTTATGGAATATTGTGATGACCAGAATTCTGTAGCACTGTGATGAAAAGGGAATGGAGCATTGTGATTACAGGGGTCATGGAGCATTGTGATGACAATTTTTCTACAACATTGTGAAGATAGGTATCATGAAGCATAGTGATGAAAGGGGACATGGAGCATTGTGATGACAGGCGTCATGGGACAATGTGTTGACAGTGGTCATGGAGCATTGTTAGAAAGGGAACATGGAGCAATTTGATTTCAGGGGCCATGAAAAATTGTGAATACATAGGCCATGGAGTATTCAGATGAATGTGGTCAAGGATCATTGTGACAAAAGTGTCCTGGTATATTGTGATGACACGGTTCATGGAGCATTGCGATGACAAGGGCCATGGCGAAATGTGAAGACAGGTGTCATGGGGCATGGTGATGACAGTGGTCCTCTAGAATTGTGAAGAAAGATATCATGGAGCACTGGGATGACAGGGGCCATGGAGCATTGTGATGACAGGGGTCATGGGGATTTGTGATGTCACGGCAATGGAGCATTATGATGACAAGAATTCTGGAACATTGTGATAAAAAGGGCATGGACCATTGTGATTAGAGGGGCCAAGGAGCATTCTGATGACAACGGCATGGAGCATTGTGATGACAAGGGTCATCGAGCATTGTGATGACAGTGGACATAAATCATTGTGATGAATGTGGTCATGGATCATTGTGATGACAAGTGTCGTGGAGCATTGTGATGACAGGGGTCATAGAGCATTGTGGTGACACGGTTATGTTATATTGTGATGACCAGAATTCTGTAGCACTGTGATGAAAAGGGAATGGAGCATTGTGATTACAGGGGACATGGAGCATTGTGTTGACAATTGTTCTAGAACATTGTGATGACAGGGATCATGGAGCATAGTGATGAAAGGTGCCATGGAGCATTGTGATGACAGGCGTCATGGGACATTGTGTTGACAGTGGTCATGCAGCATTGTTAGAAAGGGAAAATGGAGCAATTTAATTTCAGGGGCCATGAAAAATTGTGAATACATAGGCCATGGAGTATTCAGATGAATGTGGTCAAGGATCATTGCGATGAAATGTGTCCTGGTATGTTGTGATGACACGGTTCATGGAGTATTGCGATGACAAGGGCCATGGCGAAATGTGAAAACAGGTGTCATGGGGCATTGTGATGACAGTGGTCATCTGGAATTGTGAAGAAAGATATCATGGAGCACTGGGATGACAGGGGCCATGGAGCATTGTGATGACAGGGGTCATGGTGCATTGTGATGACACGGCCATGGAACATTATGATGACAAGAATTCTGGAGCATTGTGATAAAAAGGGCATGGACCATTGTCATTAGAGGGGCCAAGGATCATTCTGATGAAATCGGCATGGAGCATTGTGATGACAAGGGTCATCGAGCATTGTGATGACAGTGGTCAAGAAGCATTGTGATGAATGTGGTCATGGATCATTGTGATGAGATGTGTCGTGGAACATTGTGATGACAGGGGTCATAGAGTATTGTGATGACACGGTTATGGAATATTGTGATGACCAGAATTCTGTAGCACTGTAATGAAAAGGGAATGGAACATTGTGATTACAGGGGTCATGGAGCATTGTGATGACAATTGTTCTAGAACATTGTGAAGACAGGGATCATGGAGCATAGTGATGAAAGGGGCCATGGAGCATTGTGATGACAGGCGTCATGGGACAATGTGTTGACAGTGGTCATGGAGCATTGTTAGAAAGGGAACATGGAGCAATTTGATTTCAGGGGCCATGAAAAATTGTGAATACATAGGCCATGGAGTATTCAGATGAATGTGGTCAAGGATCATTGTGACGACAAGTGTCCTGGAATATTGTGAAGACACGGTTCATGGAGCATTGCGATGACAAGGGCCATGGCGAAATGTGAAGACAGGTGTCATGGGGCATTGGATTGACAGTGGTCATCTAGAATTGTGAAGAAAGATATCATGGAGCACGGGGATGACAGGGTCCATGGAGCATTGTGATGACAGAGGTCATGGGGCATTGTGATGACACGGCCATGGAACATTATGATGACAAGAATTCTGGAGCATTGTGATAAAAAGGGCATGGACCATTGTGATTAGAGGGGCCAAGGAGCATTCTGATGACAACAGCATGGAGCATTGTGATGACAAGGGTCATCGAGCATTGTGATGACAGTGGTCATGAAGCATTGTGATGAATGTGGTCATGGATCATTGTGATGACAGGTGTCGTGGAGCATTGTGATGACAGGGGTCATAGAGCATTGTGATGACACGGTTATGGAATATTGTGATGACCAGAACTCTGTAGCACTGTGATGAAAAGGGAATGGAGCATTGTGATTACAGGGGTCATGGAGCATTGTGATGACATTTGTTCTAGAACATTGTGATGACAGGGATCATGGAGCATAGTGATGAAAGGGGCCATGGAGCATTGTGATGACAGGCGTCATGGGACATTGTGTTGACAGTGGTCATGCAGCATTGTTAGAAAGGGAACATGGAGCAATTTGATTTCAGGGGCCATAAAAAATTGTGAATACATAGGCAATGGAGTATTCAGATGAATGTGGTCAAGGATCATTGTGACGAAAAGTGTCCTGTAATATTGTGATGACACGGTTCATGGAGCATTGCGATGACAAGGGCCATGGCGAAATGTGAAGACAGGTGTCATGGGGCATTGTGATGACAGTGGTCCTCTAGAATTGTGAAGAA
This sequence comes from Eschrichtius robustus, assembly GCF_028021215.1. NCBI lineage: Eukaryota > Metazoa > Chordata > Mammalia > Artiodactyla > Eschrichtiidae > Eschrichtius > Eschrichtius robustus. The sequence goes on along the minus strand of NW_027175249.1, from coordinate 2,026,886 downwards.
AGATATCATGGAGCACTGGGATGACAGGGGCCATGGAGCATTGTGATAACAGGGGTCATGGGGCATTGTGATGACACGGCCATGGAACATTATGATGACAAGAATTCTGGAGCATTGAGATAAAAAGGGCATGGACCATTGTCATTAGAGGGGCCAAGGATCATTCTGATGAAATCGGCATGGAGCATTGTGAAGACAAGGGTTCATCGAGCATTGTGATGACAGTGGTCATGAAGCATTGTGATGAATGTGGTCATGGATCATTGTGATGAGAAGTGTCGTGGAGCATTGTGATGACAGGGGTCATAGAGCATTGTGATGACACGGTTATGGAATATTGTGATGACCAGAATTCTGTAGCACTGTGATGAAAAGGGAATGGAGCATTGTGATTACAGGGGTCATGGAGCATTGTGATGACAATTGTTCTAGAACATTGTGAAGACAGGGATCATGGAGCATAGTGATGAAAGGGGCCATGGAGCATTGTGATGACAGGCGTCATGGGACAATGTGTTGACAGTGGTCATGGAGCATTGTTAGAAAGGGAACATGGAGCAAAGTGATTTCAGGGGCCATGAACAATTGTGAATACATAGGCCATGGAGTATTCAGAGGAATGTGGTCAAGGATCATTGCGATGAAATGTGTCCTGGTATGTTGTGATGACAAGGTTCATGGAGTTTTGCGATGACAAGGGCCATGGCGAAATGTGAAGACAGGTGTCATGGGGCATTGTGATGACAGTGGTCCTCTAGAATTGTGAAGAAAGATATCATGGAGCACTGGGATGACAGGGGCCATGGAGCATTGTGATGACAGGGGTCATGGGGCACTGTGATGAACCGGCCATGGAACATTATGATGACAAGAATTCTGGAGCATTGTTATAAAAAGGGCATGGACCATTGTGATTAGAGGGGCCAAGGAGCATTCTGATGACAACGGCATGGAGCATTGTGATGACAAGGGTCATCGAGCATTGTGATGACAGTGGTCAAGAAGCATTGTGATGAATGTGGTCATGGATCATTGTGATGAGATGTGTCGTGGAACATTGTGATGACAGGGGTCATAGAGTATTGTGATGACACGGTTATGGAATATTGTGATGACCAGAATTCTGTAGCACTGTAATGAAAAGGGAATGGAACATTGTGATTACAGGGGTCATGGAGCATTGTGATGACAATTGTTCTAGAACATTGTGAAGACAGGGATCATGGAGCATAGTGATGAAAGGGGCCATGGAGCATTGTGATGACAGGCGTCATGGGACAATGTGTTGACAGTGGTCATGGAGCATTGTTAGAAAGGGAACATGGAGCAATTTGATTTCAGGGGCCATGAAAAATTGTGAATACATAGGCCATGGAGTATTCAGATGAATGTGGTCAAGGATCATTGTGACGACAAGTGTCCTGGAATATTGTGAAGACACGGTTCATGGAGCATTGCGATGACAAGGGCCATGGCGAAATGTGAAGACAGGTGTCATGGGGCATTGTGATGACAGTGGTCATCTAGAATTGTGAAGAAAGATATCATGGAGCACGGGGATGACAGGGTCCATGGAGCATTGTGATGACAGAGGTCATGGGGCATTGTGATGACACGGCCATGGAACATTATGATGACAAGAATTCTGGAGCATTGTGATAAAAAGGGCATGGACCATTGTGATTAGAGGGGCCAAGGAGCATTCTGATGACAACAGCATGGAGCATTGTGATGACAAGGGTCATCGAGCATTGTGATGACAGTGGTCATGAAGCATTGTGATGAGTGTGGTCTTGGATCATTGTGATGACAAGTGTCGTGGAGCATTGTGATGACAGGGGTCATAGAGCATTGTGATGACACGGTTATGGAATATTGTGATGACCAGAATTCTGTAGCACTGTGATGAAAAGGGAATGGAGCATTGTGATTACAGGGGTCATGGAGCATTGTGATGACAATTTTTCTACAACATTGTGAAGATAGGTATCATGGAGCATAGTGATGAAAGGGGCCATGGAGCATTGTGATGACAGGCGTCATGGGACAATGTGTTGACAGTGGTCATGGAGCATTGTTAGAAAGGGAACATGGAGCAAAGTGATTTCAGGGGCCATGAAAAATTTTGAATACATAGGCCATAGAGTATTCAGATGAATGTGGTCAAGGATCATTGTGACAAAAAGTGTCCTGGAATATTGTGATGACACGGTTCATGGAGCATTGCGATGACAAGGGCCATGGCGAAATGTGAAGACAGGTGTCATGGGGCATTGTGATGACAGTGGTCCTCTAGAATTGTGAAGAAAGATATCATGGAGCACTGGGATGACAGGGGCCATGGAGCATTGTGATGACAGGGGTCATGGGGCTTTGTGATGACACGGCAATGGAGCATTATGATGACAAGAATTCTGGAACATTGTGATAAAATGGGCATGGACCATTGTGATTAGAGGGGCCAAGGAGCATTCTGATGACAACGGCATGGAGCATTGTGATGACAAGGGTCATCGAGCATTGTGATGACAGTGGTCATAAAGCATTGTGATGAATGTGGTCATGGATCATTGTGATGAGAAGTGTCGTGGAGCATTGTGATGACAGGGGTCATAGAGCATTGTGGTGACACGGTTATGTTATATTGTGATGACCAGAATTCTGTAGCACTGTGATGAAAAGGGAATGGAGCATTGTGATTACAGGGGACATGGAGCATTGTGTTGACAATTGTTCTAGAACATTGTGATGACAGGGATCATGGAGCATAGTGATGAAAGGTGCCATGGAGCATTGTGATGACAGGCGTCATGGGACATTGTGTTGACAGTGGTCATGCAGCATTGTTAGAAAGGGAAAATGGAGCAATTTAATTTCAGGGGCCATGAAAAATTGTGAATACATAGGCCATGGAGTATTCAGATGAATGTGGTCAAGGATCATTGCGATGAAATGTGTCCTGGTATGTTGTGATGACACGGTTCATGGAGTATTGCGATGACAAGGGCCATGGCGAAATGTGAAAACAGGTGTCATGGGGCATTGTGATGACAGTGGTCATCTGGAATTGTGAAGAAAGATATCATGGAGCACTGGGATGACAGGGGCCATGGAGCATTGTGATGACAGGGGTCATGGGGCATTGTGATGACACGGCCATGGAACATTATGATGACAAGAATTCTGGAGCATTGTGATAAAAAGGGCATGGAACATTGTCATTAGAGGGGCCAAGGATCATTCTGATGAAATCGGCATGGAGCATTGTGATGACAAGGGTCATCGAGCATTGTGATGACAGTGGTCAAGAAGCATTGTGATGAATGTGGTCATGGATCATTGTGATGAGATGTGTCGTGGAACATTGTGATGACAGGGGTCATAGAGTATTGTGATGACACGGTTATGGAATATTGTGATGACCAGAATTCTGTAGCACTGTAATGAAAAGGGAATGGAACATTGTGATTACAGGGGTCATGGAGAATTTGGTGACAATTGTTCTAGAACATTGTGAAGACAGGGATCATGGAGCATAGTGATGAAAGGGGCCATGGAGCATTATGATGATAGGCTTCATGGGACAATGTGTTGACAGTGGTCATGGAGCATAGTTAGAAAGGGAACATGGAGCAAATTGATTTCAGGGGCCATAAAAAATTGTGAATACATAGGCCATGGAGTATTCAGAAGAATGTGGTCAACGATCATTGCGACGAAAAGTGTCCTGGAATATTGTGATGACACGGTTCATGGAGCATTGCGATGACAAGGGCCATGGCGAAATGTGAAGACAGGTGTCATGGGGCATTGTGATGACAGTGGTCCTCTAGAATTGTGAAGAAAGATATCATGGAGCACTGGGATGACAGGGGCCATGGAGCCTTGTGATGACAGGGGTCATGGGGCATTGTGATGAGCCGGCCATGGAACATTATGATGACAAGAATTCTGGAGCATTGTGATAAAAAGGGCATGGACCATTGTGATTAGAGTGGCCAAGGAGCATTCTGATGACAACGGCATGGAGCATTGTGATGACAAGGGTCATCGAGCATTGTGATGACAGTGGTCATGAAGCATTGTGATGAATGTGGTCATGGATCATTGTGATGACAGGTGTCGTGGAGCATTGTGATGACAGGGCTCATAGAGCATTGTGATGACACGGTTATGGAATATTGTGATGACCAGAACTCTGTAGCACTGTGATGAAAAGGGAATGGAGCATTGTGATTACAGGGGTCATGGAGCATTGTGATGACATTTGTTCTAGAACATTGTGATGACAGGGATCATGGAGCATAGTGATGAAAGGGGCCATGGAGCATTGTGATGACAGGCGTCATGGGACATTGTGTTGACAGTGGTCATGCAGCATTGTTAGAAAGGGAACATGGAGCAATTTGATTTCAGGGGCCATAAAAAATTGTGAATACATAGGCAATGGAGTATTCAGATGAATGTGGTCAAGGATCATTGTGACGAAAAGTGTCCTGTAATATTGTGATGACACGGTTCATGGAGCATTGCGATGACAAGGGCCATGGCGAAATGTGAAGACAGGTGTCATGGGGCATTGTGATGACAGTGGTCCTCTAGAATTGTGAAGAAAGATATCATGGAGCACTGGGATGACAGGGGCCATGGAGCATTGTGATGACAGGGGTCATGGGGCATTGTGATGACACGGCCATGGAACATTATGATGACAAGAATTCTGGAGCATTGAGATAAAAAGGGCATGGACCATTGTCATTAGAGGGGCCAAGGATCATTCTGATGAAATCGGCATGGAGCATTGTGAAGACAAGGGTTCATCGAGCATTGTGATGACAGTGGTCATGAAGCATTGTGATGAATGTGGTCATGGATCATTGTGATGAGAAGTGTCGTGGAGCATTGTGATGACAGGGGTCATAGAGGATTGTGATGACACGGTTATGGAATATTGTGATGACCAGAATTCTGTAGCACTGTGATGAAAAGGGAATGGAGCATTGTGATTACAGGGGTCATGGAGCATTGTGATGACAATTGTTCTAGAACATTGTGAAGACAGGGATCATGGAGCATAGTGATGAAAGGGGCCATGGAGCATTGTGATGACAGGCGTCATGGGACAATGTGTTGACAGTGGTCATGGAGCATTGTTAGAAAGGGAACATGGAGCAAAGTGATTTCAGGGGCCATGAACAATTGTGAATACATAGGCCATGGAGTATTCAGAGGAATGTGGTCAAGGATCATTGCGATGAAATGTGTCCTGGTATGTTGTGATGACAAGGTTCATGGAGTTTTGCGATGACAAGGGCCATGGCGAAATGTGAAGACAGGTGTCATGGGGCATTGTGATGACAGTGGTCCTCTAGAATTGTGAAGAAAGATATCATGGAGCACTGGGATGACAGGGGCCATGGAGCATTGTGATGACAGGGGTCATGGGGCACTGTGATGAACCGGCCATGGAACATTATGATGACAAGAATTCTGGAGCATTGTGATAAAAAGGGCATGGACCATTGTGATTAGAGGGGCCAAGGAGCATTCTGATGACAACGGCATGGAGCATTGTGATGACAAGGGTCATCGAGCATTGTGATGACAGTGGTCATGAAGCATTGTGATGAATGTGGTCATGGATCATTGTGATGACAAGTGTCGTGGAGCATTGTGATGACAGGGGTCATAGAGCATTGTGATGACACGGTTATGGAATATTGTGATGACCAGAATACTGTAGCACTGTGATGAAAAGGGAATGGAGCATTGTGATTACAGGGGTCATGGAACATCGTGATGACAATTGTTCTAGAACATTGTGATGACAGGGATAATGGAGCATAGTGATGAAAGGGGCCATGGAGCATTGTGATGACAGGCGTCATGGGACATTGTGTTGACAGTGGTCATGCAGCATTGTTAGAAAGGGAACATGGAGCAATTTGATTTCAGGGGCCATAAAAAATTGTGAATACATAGGCAATGGAGTATTCAGATGAATGTGGTCAAGGATCATTGTGACGAAAAGTGTCCTGTAATATTGTGATGACACGGTTCATGGAGCATTGCGATGAAAAGGGCCATGGCGAAATGTGAAGACAGGTGTCATGGGGCATTGTGATGACAGTGGTCCTCTAGAATTGTGAAGAAAGATATCATGGAGCACTGCGATGACAGAGGCCATGGAGCATTGTGATGACAGGGGTCAATGGGCATTGTGATTACACGGCTATGGAACATTATGATGACAAGAATTCTGGAGCATTGTGATAAATTGGGCATGGAACATTGTGATTAGAGGGGCCAAGGAGCATTCTGATGACAACGGCATGGAGCATTGTGATGACAACGGTCATCGAGCATTGTGATGACAGTGGTCATGAAGCATTGTGATGAATGTGGTCATGGATCATTGTGATGACAATTGTCGTGGAGCATTGTGATGACAGGGGTCATAGAACATTGTGGTGACACGGTTATGTTATATTGTGATGACCAGAATTCTGTAGCACTGTGATGAAAAGGGAATGGAGCATTGTGATTACAGGGGTCATGGAGCATTGTGATGACAATTGTTGTAGAACATTGTGATGACAGGGATCATGGAGCACAGTGATGAAAGGTGCCATGGAGCATTGTGATGACAGGCGTCATGGGACATTCTGTTGACAGTGGTCATGGAGCATTGTTAGCAAGGGAACATGGAGCAATTTGATTTCAGGGGCCATGAAAAATTGTGAATACATAGGCCATGGAGTATTCAGATGAATGTGGTCAAGGATCATTGCGATGAAATGTGTCCTGGTATGTTGTGATGACACGGTTCATGGAGTATTGCGATGACAAGGGCCATGGCGAAATGTGAAGACAGGTGTCATGGGGCATTGTGATGACAGTGGTCATCTAGAATTGTGAAGAAAGATATCATGGAGCACTGGGATGTCAGGGGCCATGGAGCATTGTGATGACAGGGGTCATGGGGCATTGTGATGACACGGCCATGGAACATTATGATGACAAGAATTCTGGAGCATTGTGATAAAAAGGGCATGGACCATTGTCATTAGAGGGGCCAAGGATCATTCTGATGAAATCGGCATGGAGCATTGTGATGACAAGGGTTCATAGAGCATTGTGATGACAGTGGTCATGAAGCATTGTGATGAATGTGGTCATGGATCATTGTGATGAGAAGTGTCGTGGAGCATTGTGATGACAGGGGTCATAGAGCATTGTGATGACACGGTTATGGAATATTGTGATGACCAGAATTCTGTAGCACTGTGATGAAAAGGGAATGGAGCATTGTGATTACAGGGGTCATGGGGCATTGTGATGACAATTGTTCTAGAACATTGTGAAGACAGGGATCATGGAGCATAGTGATGAAAGGGGCCATGGAGCATTGTGATGACAGGCGTCATGGGACAATGTGTTGACAGTGGTCATGGAGCATTGTTAGAAAGGGAACATGGAGCAATTTGATTTCAGGGGCCATGAAAAATTGTGAATACATAGGCCATGGAGTATTCAGATGAATGTGGTCAAGGATCATTGTGACGACAAGTGTCCTGGAATATTGTGAAGACACGGTTCATGGAGCATTGCGATGACAAGGGCCATGGCGAAATGTGAAGACAGGTGTCATGGGGCATTGTGATGACAGTGGTCATCTAGAATTGTGAAGAAAGATATCATGGAGCACTGCGATGACAGAGGCCATGGAGCATTGTGATGACAGGGGTCAATGGGCATTGTGATTACACGGCTATGGAACATTATGATGACAAGAATTCTGGAGCATTGTGATAAATTGGGCATGGAACATTGTGATTAGAGGGGCCAAGGAGCATTCTGATGACAACGGCATGGATCATTGTGATGACAAGGGTCATCGAGCATTGTGATGACAGTGGTCATGAAGCATTGTGATGAATGTGGTCATGGATCATTCTGATGACAATTGTCGTGGAGCATTGTGATGACAGGGGTCATAGAACATTGTGGTGACACGGTTATGTTATATTGTGATGACCAGAATTCTGTAGCACTGTGATGAAAAGGGAATGGAGCATTGTGATTACAGGGGTCATGGAGCATTGTGATGACAATTGTTCTAGAACATTGTGATGACAGGGATCATGGAGCACAGTGATGAAAGGTGCCATGGAGCATTGTGATGACAGGCGTCATGGGACATTCTGTTGACAGTGGTCATGGAGCATTGTTAGCAAGGGAACATGGAGCAATTTGATTTCAGGGGCCATGAAAAATTGTGAATACATAGGCCATGGAGTATTCAGATGAATGTGGTCAAGGATCATTGCGATGAAATGTGTCCTGGTATGTTGTGATGACACGGTTCATGGAGTATTGCGATGACAAGGGCCATGGCGAAATGTGAAGTCAGGTGTCATGGGGCATTGTGATGACAGTGGTCATCTAGAATTGTGAAGAAAGATATCATGGAGCACTGGGATGTCAGGGGCCATGGAGCATTGTGATGACAGGGGTCATGGGGCATTGTGATGACACGGCCATGGAATATTATGATGACAAGAATTCTGGAGCATTGTGATAAAAAGGGCATGGACCATTGTCATTAGAGGGGCCAAGGATCATTCTGATGAAATCGGCATGGAGCATTGTGATGACAAGGGTTCATAGAGCATTGTGATGACAGTGGTCATGAAGCATTGTGATGAATGTGGTCATGGATTATTGTGATGAGAAGTGTCGTGGAGCATTGTGATGACAGGGGTCATAGAGCATTGTGATGACACGGTTATGGAATATTGTGATGACCAGAATTCTGTAGCACTGTGATGAAAAGGGAATGGAGCATTGTGATTACAGGGGTCATGGAGCATTGTGATGACAATTGTTCTAGAACATTGTGAAGACAGGGATCATGGAGCATAGTGATGAAAGGGGCCATGGAGCATTGTGATGACAGGCGTCATGGGACAATGTGTTGACAGTGGTCATGGAGCATTGTTAGAAAGGGAACATGGAGCAATTTGATTTCAGGGGCCATGAAAAATTGTGAATACATAGGCCATGGAGTATTCAGATGAATGTGGTCAAGGATCATTGTGACGACAAGTGTCCTGGAATATTGTGAAGACACGGTTCATGGAGCATTGCGATGAAAAGGGCCATGGCGAAATGTGAAGACAGGTGTCATGGGGCATTGTGATGACAGTGGTCATCTAGAATTGTGAAGAAAGATATCATGGAGCACGGGGATGACAGGGTCCATGGAGCATTGTGATGACAGAGGTCATGGGGCATTGTGATGACACGGCCATGGAACATTATGATGACAACAATTCTGGAGCATTGTGATAAAAAGGGCATGGACCATTGTGATTAGAGGGGCCAAGGAGCATTCTGATGACAACAGCATGGAGCATTGTGATGACAAGGGTCATCGAGCATTGTGATGACAGTGGTCATGAAGCATTGTGATGAGTGTGGTCTTGGATCATTGTGATGACAAATGTCGTGGAGCATTGTGATGACAGGGGTCATAGAGCATTGTGATGACACGGTTATGGAATATTGTGATGACCAGAATTCTGTAGCACTGTGATGAAAAGGGAATGGAGCATTGTGATTACAGGGGTCATGGAGCATTGTGATGACAATTTTTCTACAACATTGTGAAGACAGGTATCATGGAGCATAGTGATGAAAGGGGCCATGGAGCATTGTGATGACAGGCGTCATGGGACAATGTGTTGACAGTGGTCATGGAGCATTGTTAGAAAGGGAACATGGAGCAAAGTGATTTCAGAGGCCATGAAAAATTGTGAATACATAGGACATGGAGTATTCAGATGAATGTGGTCAAGGATCATTGTGACAAAAAGTGTCCTGGAATATTGTGATGACACGGTTCATGGAGCATTGCGATGACAAGGGCCATGGCGAAATGTGAAGACAGGTGTCATGGGGCATTGTGATGACAGTGGTCCTCTAGAATTGTGAAGAAAGATATCATGGAGCACTGGGATGACAGGGGCCAAGGAGCATTGTGATGACAGGGATCATGGAGCATAGTGATGAAATGGGCCATGAAGCATTTTGATGACAGGCGTCATGGGGCATTGTGATGACACGGCCATGGAACATTATGATGACAAGAATTCTGGAGCATTGTGATAAAACGGGCATGGACCATTGTGATTAGAGGGGCCAATGAGCATTCTGATGACAACGGCATGGAGCATTGTGATGACAAGGGTCATCGAGCATTGTGATGACAGTGGTCATGAAGCATTGTGATTAATGTGGTCATGCATCATTGTGATGACAAGTGTCATGGAGCATTGTGATGACAGGTGTCATAGAGCATTTTGATGACACGGTTATGGAATATTGTGATGACCAGAATTCTGTAGCACTGTGATGAAAAGGGAATGGAGCATTGTGATTACAGGGGCCATGGAGCATTGTGATGACAATTGTTTAGAACATTGTGAAGACAGGGATCATTGAGCATAGTGATGAAAGGGGCCATGGAGCATTGTGATGACAGGCGTCATGGGACAATGTGTTGACAGTGGTCACGGAGCATTGTTAGAAAGGGAACATGGAGCAATTTGATTTCAGGGGCCATGAGAAATTGTGAATACATAGGCCATGGAGCATTCAGATGTATGTGGTCAAGGATCATTGTGACAACAAGTGTCCTGGAATATTGTGATTACACGGTTCATGGAGCATTGCAATGACAAGGGCCATGGCGAAATGTGAAGACAGGTGTCATGGGGCTTTGTGATGACAGTGGTCATCTAGAATTGTGAAGAAAGATATCATGGAGCACTGGGATGACAGGGGCCATGGAGCATTGTGATGACAGGGCCATGGGGCATTGTGATGACATGGCCATGGAACATTATGATGACAAGAAGTCAGGAGCATTGTGATAAAAAGGTCATGGACCATTGTGATTAGAGGGTCCAGGAGCATTCTGATGACAACGGCATGGAGCATTGTGATGACAAGTGTCATCGAGCATTGTGATGACAGTGGTCATGAAGCATTGTGATGAATGTGGTCATGGATCATTGTGATGACAATGTCGTGGAGCATTGTGATGACAGGGGTCATAGAGCATTGTGATGACACGGTTATGGAATATTGTGATGACCAGAAATCTGTAGCACAGTGATGAAAATGGAATGGAGCATTGTGATTACAGGGGTCATGGAGCATTGTGATGACAATGGTTCTAGAATATTGTGAAGACAGGGATCATGGAGCATAGTGATGAAAGGGGCCATGGAGCATTGTGAAGACAGGCGTCATGGGACAATGTGTTGACAGTGGTCATGGAGCCTTGTTAGAAAGGGAACATGGAGCAATTTGATTTCAGGGGCCATGAAAAATTGTGAATACAAAGGCCATGGAGCATTCAGATGTATGTGGTCAAGGATCATTGTGACGACAAGTGTCCTGGAATATTGTGATGACACGGTTCATGGAGCATTGCGATGACAAGGGCCATTGCGAAATGTGAAGACAGGTGTCATGGGACTTTGTGATGACAGTGGTCATCTAGAATTGTGAAGAAAGATATCATGGAGCACTGGGATGACAGGGGCCATGGAGCATTGTGATGACAGGGGTCATGGGGCATTGTGATGACATGGCCATGGAACATTATGATGACAAGAAGTCAGGAACATTGTGATAAAAAGGGCATGGAGCATTGTGATTAGAGGGGCCAAGGAGCATTCTGATGACAAAGGCATGGAGCATTGTGATGACAAGGGTCATCGAGCATTGTGATGACAGTGGTCATGAAGCATTGTGATGAATGTGGTCATGGATCATTGTGATGACAAGTGTCGTGGAGCATTGTGATGACAGGGGTCATAGAGCATTGTGATGACACGGTTATGGAATATTGTGATGACCAGAATTCTGTAGCACTGTGATGAAAAGGGAATGGAGCATTGTGATTACAGGGTTCATGGAGCATTGTGATGAAAATTGTTCTAGAACATTGTGATGACAGGGATCATGGAGCATAGTGATGAAAGGGGCATGAAGCATTTTGATGACAGGCGTCATGGGGCATTGTGATGACACGGCCATGGAACATTATGATGACAAGAATTCTGGAGCATTGTGATAAAACCGGCATGGACCATTGTGATTAGAGGGGCCATGGAGCATTCTGATGACAACGGCATGGAGCATTGTGATGACAAGGGTCATCGAACATTGTGATGACAGTGGTCATGAAGCATTGTGATGAATGTGGTCATGGATCATTGGGATGACAAGTGTCGTGGAGCATTGTGATGACAGGGGTCATAGAGCATTGTGATGACATGGTTATGTAATATTGTGATGACCAGAATTCTGTAGCACTGTGATGAAAAGGGAATGGAGCATTGTGATTAAAGGGGCCATGGAGCATTATGATGACAATTGTTTAGAACATTGTGAAGACAGGGATCATGGAGCATAGTGATGAAAGGGGCCATGGAGCCTTGTGATGACAGGCGTCATGGGACAATGTGTTGACAGTGGTCATGGAGCATTGTTAGAAAGGGAACATGGAGCAATTTGATTTCAGGGGCCATGAAAAATTGTGAATACATAGGCCATGGAGCATTCAGATGTATGTGGTCAAGGATCATTGTGACGACAACTGTCCTGGAATATTGTGATGACACGGTTCATGGAGAATTGCAATGACAAGGGCCATGGCGAAATGTGAAGACAGGTGTCATGGGGCTTTGTGATCACAGTGGTCATCTAGAATTGTGAAGAAAGATATCATGGAGCACTGGGATGACAGGGGCCATGGAGCATTGTGATGACAGGGGTCATGGGGCATTGTGATGACATGGCCATGGAACATTATGATGTCAAGAAGTCAGGAGCATTGTGATAAAAAGGGCATGGACCATTGTGATTAGAGGGACCAAGGAGCATTCTGATGACAACGGCATGGAGCATTGTGATGACAAGGGTCATCGAGCATTGTGATGACAGTGGTCATGAAGCATTGTGATGAATGTGGTCATGGATCATTGTGATGACAAGTGTCGTGGAGCATTGTGATGACAGGGGTCATAGAGCATTGTGATGACACGGTTATGTAATATTGTGATGACCAGAATTCTGTAGCACTGTGATGAAAAGGGAATGGAGCATTGTGATTACAGGTGTCATGGAGCATTGTGATGACAATTGTTCTAGAACATTGTGAAGACAGGGATCATGGAGCATAGTGATGAAAGGGGCCATGGAGCATTGTGATGACAGGCGTCATGGGACAATGTGTTGACAGTGTCATGGAGCATTGTTAGAAAGGGAACATGGAGCAATTTGATTTCAGGGGCCATGAAAAATTGTGAATACATAGGCCATGGAGTATTCAGATGAATGTGGTCAAGGATCATTGTGACGACAAGTGTCCTGGAATATTGTGATGACACGGTTCATGGAGCATTGCGATGACAAGGGCCATGGCGAAATGTGAAGACAGGTGTCATGGGGCATTGTGATGACAGTGGTCATCTAGAATTGTGAAGAAAGATATCATGGAGCACTGGGATGACAGGGGCCATGGAACATTGTGATGACAGGGGTCATGGGGCATTGTGATGACACGGCCATGGAACATTATGATGACAAGAATTCTGGAGCATTGTGATAAAACGGGCATGGAACATTGTGATTAGAGGGGCCAAGGAGCATTCTGATGACAACGGCATGGAGCATTGTGATGACAAGGGTCATCGAGCATTGTGATGACAGTGGTCATGAAGCATTGTGATGAATGTGGTCATGATTCATTGTGATGACAAGTGTCGTGGAGCATTGTGACGACAGGGGTCATAGAGCATTTTGATGACACGGTTATGGAATATTGTGATGACCAGAATTCTGTAGCACTGTGATGAAAAGGGAATGGAGCATTGTGATTACAGGGTTCATGGAGCATTGTGATGAAAATTGTTCTAGAACATTGTGATGACAGGGATCATGGAGCATAGTGATGAAAGGGGCATGAAGCATTTTGATGACAGGCGTCATGGGGCATTGTGATGACACGGCCATGGAACATTATGATGACAAGAATTCTGGAGCATTGTGATAAAACGGGCATGGACCATTGTGATTAGAGGGGCCATGGAGCATTCTGATGACAACGGCATGGAGCATTGTGATGACAAGGGTCATCGAGCATTGTGATGACAGTGGTCATGAAGCATTGTGATGAATGTGGTCATGGATCATTGTGATGACAAGTGTCGTGGAGCATTGTGATGACAGGGGTCATAGAGCATTGTGATGACATGGTTATGTAATATTGTGATGACCAGAATTCTGTAGCACTGTGATGAAAAGGGAATGGAGCATTGTGATTACAGGGGCCATGGAGCTTTGTGATGACAATTGTTTAGAACATTGTGAAGACAGGGATCATGGAGCATAGTGATGAAAGGGGCCATGGAGCCTTGTGATGACAGGCATCATGGGACAATGTGTTCACCGTGGTCATGGAGCATTGTTAGAAAGGGAACATGGAGCAATTTGATTTCAGGGGCCATGAAAAATTGTGAATACATAGGCCATGGAGCATTCAGATGTATGTGGTCAAGGATCATTGTGACGACAACTGTCCTGGAATATTGTGATGACACGGTTCATGGAGCATTGCAATGACAAGGGCCATGGCGAAATGTGAAGACAGGTGTCATGGGGCTTTGTGATGACAGTGGTCATCTAGAATTGTGAAGAAAGATATCATGGAGCACTGGGATGACAGGGGCCATGGAGCATTGTGATGACAGGGGTCATGGGGCATTGTGATGACATGGCCATGGAACATTATGATGTCAAGAAGTCAGGAGCATTGTGATAAAAAGGGCATGGACCATTGTGATTAGAGGGACCAAGGAGCATTCTGATGACAACGGCATGGAGCATTGTGATGACAAGGGTCATCGAGCATTGTGATGACAGTGGTCATGAAGCATTGTGATGAATGTGGTCATGGATCATTGTGATGACAAGTGTCGTGGAGCATTGTGATGACAGGGGTCATAGAGCATTGTGATGACACGGTTATGTAATATTGTGATGACCAGAATTCTGTAGCACTGTGATGAAAAGGGAATGGAGCAATGTGATTACAGGGGTCATGGAGCATTGTGATGACAATTGTTCTAGAACATTGTGAAGACAGGGATCATGGAGCATAGTGATGAAAGGGGCCATGGAGCATTGTGATGACAGGCGTCATGGGACAATGTGTTGACAGTGTCATGGAGCATTGTTAGAAAGGGAACATGGAGCAATTTGATTTAAGGGGCCATGAAAAATTGTGAATACATAGGCCATGGAGTATTCAGATGAATGTGGTCAAGGATCATTGTGACGACAAGTGTCCTGGAATATTGTGATGACACGGTTCATGGAGCATTGCGATGACAAGGGCCATGGCGAAATGTGAAGACAGGTGTCATGGGGCATTGTGATGACAGTGGTCATCTAGAAATGTGAAGAAAGATATCATGGAGCACTGGGATGACAGGGGCCATGGAACATTGTGATGACAGGGGTCATGGGGCATTGTGATGACACGGCCATGGAACATTATGATGACAAGAATTCTGGAGCATTGTGATAAAACGGGCATGGAACATTGTGATTAGAGGGGCCAAGGAGCATTCTGATGACAACGGCATGGAGCATTGTGATGACAAGGGTCATCGAGCATTGTGATGACAGTGGTCATGAAGCATTGTGATGAATGTGGTCATGCATCATTGTGATGACAAGTGTCGTGGAGCATTGTGATGACAGGGGTCATAGAGCATTTTGATGACACGGTTATGGAATATTGTGATGACCAGAATTCTGTAGCACTGTGATGAAAAGGGAATGGAGCATTGTGATTACAGGGGCCATGGAGCATTGTGATGACAATTGTTTAGAACATTGTGAAGACAGGGATCATGGAGCATAGTGTTGAAAGGGGCCATGGAGCATTGTGATGACAGGCGTCATGGGACAATGTGTTGACAGTGGTCATGGAGCATTGTTAGAAAGGGATCATGGAGCAATTTGATTTCAGGGGCCATGAAAAATTGTGAATACACAGGCCATGGAATATTCAGATGTACGTGGACAAGGATCATTGTGACGAGAAGTGTCCTGGAATATTGTGATGACACGGTTCATGGAGCATTGCGATGACAAGGGCCATGGCGAAATGTGAAGGCAGGTGTCATGGGGCTTTGTGATGACAGTGATCATCTAGAATGGTGAAGAAAGATATCATGGAGCACTGGGATAACAGGGGCCATGGTGCATTGTGATGACAGGGTTCATGGGGCATTGTGATGACACAGCCATGGAACATTATGATGACAAGAATTTTGGAGCATTGTGATAAAAAGGCATGGACCATTGTGATTAGAGGGGCCAAGGAGCATTCTGATGACCGCGGCATGGAGCATTGTGATGACAAGTGTCATCGAGCATTGTGATGACAGTGGTCATGAAGCATTGTGATGAATGTGGTCATGGATCATTTTGATGACAAGTGTCGTGGAGCATTGTGATGACAGGGGTCATAGAGCATTGTGATGACACGGTTATGGAATATTGTGATGACCAGAATTCTGTAGCACTGTGATGAAAAGTGAATGGAGCATTGTGATTACAGGGGTCATGGAGCATTTTGATGACAATTGTTCTAGAACATTGTGAAGACAGGGATCATGGAGCATAGTGATGAAAGGGGCCATGGAGCATTGTGATGACAGGCGTCATGGGACAATGTGTTGTCAGTGGTCATGGAGCATTGTTAGAAAGGGAACATGGAGCAATTTGATTTCAGGGGATATGAAAAATTTTGAATACATAGGCCATGGAGTATTCAGATGAATGTGGGCAAGGATCATTGTGACGACAAGTGTCCTGGAATATTGTGATGACACGGTTCATGGAGCATTGCGATGACAAGGGCCATGGCGAAATGTTAAGACAGGTGTCATGGGGCATTGTGATGACACGGCCATGGAACATTATGATGACAAGAATTCTGGAGCATTGTGATAAAAAGGGCATGGAGCATTGTGATTAGAGGGGCCAAGGATCATTCTGATGACAACGGCATGGAGCATTGTGATGACAAGGGTCATCGAGCATTGTGATGACAGTAGTCATGAAGCATTGTGATGAATGTGGTCATGGATCATTGTGATGACAAGTGTCGTGGAGCATTGTGATGACAGGGGTCATAGAGCATTGTGATGACACGGTTATGGAATATTGTGATGACCAGAATTCTGTAGCACTGTGATGAAAAGGGAAAGGAGCATTGTGATTACAGGGGTCATGGAGCATTGTGATGACAATTGTTTAGAACATTGTGAAGACAGGGATCATGGAGCATAGTGATGAAAGGGGCCATGGAGCATTGTGATGACAGGCGTCATGGGACAATGTGTTGACAGTGGTCATGGAGCATTGTTAGAAAGGTAACATGGAGCAATTTGAATTCATGGGCCATGAAAAATTGTGAATACATAGGCCATGGAGTATTCAGATGAATGTTGTCAAGGATCATTGTGACGAAAAGTGTCCTGGAATATTGTGATGACATGGTTCATGGAGCATTGCGATGACAAGGGCCATGGCGAAATGTGAAGACAGGTGTCATGGGGCTTTGTGATGACAGTGGTCATCTAGAATTGTGAAGAAAGATATCATGGAGCACTGGGATGACAGGGGCCATGGAGCATTGTGATGAGAGGGGTCATGGGGCATTGTGATGACACGGCCATGGAACATTATGATGACAAGAATTCTGGAGCATTGTGATAAAAAGGGCTTGGACCATTGTGATTAGAGGGGCCAAGGAGCATTCTGATGACAACGGCATGGAGCATTGTGATGACAAGGGTCATCGAGCATTGTGATGACAGTGGTCATGAAGCATTGTGATGAATGTGGTCATGGATCATTGTGATGACAAGTCTCGTGGAGCATTGTGATGACAGGGGTCATAGAGCATTGTGATGACACGGTTATGGAATATTGTGATGACCAGAATTCTGTAGCACTGTGATGAAAAGGGAATGGAGCATTGTGATTACAGGGGTCATGGAGCATTGTGATGACAATTGTTCTAGAACATTGTGATGACACGGATCATGGAGCATAGTGATGAAAGGGGCCATGGAGCCTTGTGATGACAGGCGTCACGGGACAATGTGTTGACAGTGGTCATGGAGCATTGTTAGAAAGGGAACATGGAGCAATTTGATTTCAGGGGCCATGAAAAATTGTGAATACATAGGCCATGGAGCATTCAGATGTATGTGGTCAAGGATCATTGTGACGACAACTGTCCTGGAATATTGTGATGACACGGTTCATGGAGCATTGCAATGACAAGGGCCATGGCGAAATGTGAAGACAGGTGTCATGGGGCTTTGTGATGACAGTGGTCATCTAGAATTGTGAAGAAAGATATCATGGAGCACTGGGATGACATGGGCCATGGAGCATTGTGATGACAGGGGTCATGGGGCATTGTGATGACATGGCCATGGAACATTATGATGTCAAGAAGTCAGGAGCATTGTGATAAAAAGGGCATGGACCATTGTGATTAGAGGGACCAAGGAGCATTCTGATGACAACGGCATGGAGCATTGTGATGACAAGGGTCATCGAGCATTGTGATGACAGTGGTCATGAAGCATTGTGATGAATGTGGTCATGGATCATTGTGATGACAAGTGTCGTGGAGCATTGTGATGACAGGGGTCATAGAGCATTGTGATGACACGGTTATGTAATATTGTGATGACCAGAATTCTGTAGCACTGTGATGAAAAGGGAATGGAGCATTGTGATTACAGGTGTCATGGAGCATTGTGATGACAATTGTTCTAGAACATTGTGAAGACAGGGATCATGGAGCATAGTGATGAAAGGGGCCATGGAGCATTGTGATGACAGGCGTCATGGGACAATGTGTTGACAGTGTCATGGAGCATTGTTAGAAAGGGAACATGGAGCAATTTGATTTAAGGGGCCATGAAAAATTGTGAATACATAGGCCATGGAGTATTCAGATGAATGTGGTCAAGGATCATTGTGACGACAAGTGTCCTGGAATATTGTGATGACACGGTTCATGGAGCATTGCGATGACAAGGGCCATGGCGAAATGTGAAGACAGGTGTCATGGGGCATTGTGATGACAGTGGTCATCTAGAATTGTGAAGAAAGATATCATGGAGCACTGGGATGACAGGGGCCATGGAACATTGTGATGACAGGGGTCATGGGGCATTGTGATGACACGGCCATGGAACATTATGATGACAAGAATTCTGGAGCATTGTGATAAAACGGGCATGGAACATTGTGATTAGAGGGGCCAAGGAGCATTCTGATGACAACGGCATGGAGCATTGTGATGACAAGGGTCATCGAGCATTGTGATGACAGTGGTCATGAAGCATTGTGATGAATGTGGTCAAGGATCATTGTGATGAAAAGTCTCGTGGAGCATTGTGATGACAGGGGTCATAGAGCATTGTGATGACACGGTTATGGAATATTGTGATGACCAGAATTCTGTAGCACTGTGATGAAAAGGGAATGGAGCATTGTGATTACAGGAGTCATGGAGCATTGTGATGACAATTGTTTAGAACATTGTGAAGACAGGGTTCATGGAGCATAGTGATGAAAGGGGCCATGGAGCAGTGTGATGACAGGCGTCATGGGACAATGTGTTGACAGTGGTCATGGAGCATTGTTAGAAAGGGAACATGGAGCAATTTGATTTCAGGGGATATGAAAAATTGTGAATACATAGGCCATGGAGTATTCAGATGAATGTGGGCAAGGATCATTGTGACGACAAGTGTCCTGGAATATTGTGATGACACGGTTCATGGAGCATTGCGATGACAAGGGCCATGGCGAAATGTGAAGACAGGTGTCATGGGGCTTTGTGATGACAGTGGTCATCTAGGATTGTGAAGAAAGATATCATGGAGCAGTGGGATGACAGGGGCCATTGAGCATTGTGATGACGGGGATCATGGGGCATTGTGATGACACGGCCATGGAACATTATGATGACAAGTATTCTGGAGCATTGTGATAAATAGGGCATGGACCATTGTGATTAGAGGGGCCAAGGAGCATTCTGATGACAACGGCATGGAGCATTGTGATGACAAGGGTCATCGAGCATTGTGATGACAGTGGTCATGAAGCATTGTGATGAATGTGGTCATGGATCATTGTGATGACAAATGTCGTGGAGCATTGTGATGACAGGGCTCATAGAGCATTGTGATGACACGGTTATGGAATATTGTGATGACCAGAATTGTGTAGCACTGTGATGAAAAGGGAATGGAGCATTGTGATTACAGGGGTCATGGAGCATTGTGATGACTATTGTTCTAGATCATTGTGATGACACGGATCATGGAGCACAGTGATGAAAGGGGCCATGGAGCATTGTGATGACAGGCGTCATGGGACATTGTGTTGACAGTGGTCATGTAGCATTTTTAGATAGGGAACATGGAGCAATTTTATTTCAGGGGCCATGAAAAATTGTGAATACATAGGCCATGGAGTATTCAGATGAATGTGGTCAAGGATCATTGTGACGACAAGTGTCCTGGAATATTGTGATGACACGGTTCATGGAGCATTGCGATGACAAGGGCCATGGCGAAATGTGAAGACAGGTGTCATGGGGCTTTGTGATGACAGTGGTCATCTAGAATTGTGAAGAAAGATATCATGGAGCACTGGGATGACAGGGGCCATGGAGCATTGTGATGACAGGGGTCATGGGGCATTGTGATGACATGGCCATGGAACATTATGATGACAAGAAGTCTGGAGCATTGTGATAAAAAGGGCATGGACCATTGTGATTAGAGGGGCCAAGGAGCATTCTGATACAACGGCATGGAGCATTGTGATGACAAGGGTCATCGAGCATTGTGATGACAGTGGTCATGAAGCATTGTGATGAATGTGGTCATGGATCATTGTGATGACAAGTGTCGTGGAGCATTGTGATGACAGGGGTCATAGAGCATTGTGATGACACGGATAAGGAATTTTGTGATGACCAGAATTCTGTAGCACTGTGATGAAAAGGGAATGGAGCATTGTGATTACAGGGGTCATGGAGCATTGTGATGACAATTTTTCTAGAACATTGTGAAGACAGGGATCATGGAGCACAGTGATGAAAGGGCCATGGAGCATTGTGATGACAGGCGTCATGGGACAATGTGTTGACAGTGGTCATGGAGCATTGTTAGAAAGGGAACATGGAGCAATTTGATTTCAGGGGCAATGAAAAATTGGGAATATATAAGCCATGGAGTATTCAGATGAATGTGGTAATGGATCATTGTGATGACAAGTGTCGTGGAGCATTGTGATGACAGGGGTCATAGAGCATTGTGATGACACGGTTATGGAATATTGTGATGACCAGAATTCTGTAGCACTGTGATGAAAAGGGAATGGAGCATTGTGATTACAGGGGCCATGGAGCATTGTGATGACAATTGTTTAGAACATTGTGAAGACAGGGATCATGGAGCATAGTGATGAAAGGGGCCATGGAGCATTGTGATGACAGGCGTCATGGGACAATGTGTTGACAGTGGTCATGGAGCATTGTTAGAAAGGGAACATGGAGCAATTTGATTTCAGGGGCCATGAAAAATTGTGAATACATAGGCCATGGAGCATTCAGATGTATGTGGTCAAGGATCATTGTGACGACAAGTGTCCTGGAATATTGTGATGACACGGTTCATGGAGCATTGCGATGACAAAGGCAATTGCGAAATGTGAAGACAGGTGTCATGGGGCTTTGTGATGACAGTGGTCATCTAGAATTGTGAAGAAAGATATCATGGAGCACTGGGATGACAGGGGCCATGGAGCATTGTGATGACAGGGGTCATGGGGCATTGTGATGACATGGCCATGGAACATTATGATGACAAGAAGTCAGGAGCATTGTTATAAAAAGGGCATGGACCATTGTGATTAGAGGGGACAAGGAGCATTCTGATGACAACGGCATGGAGCATTGTGATGACAAGGGTCATCGAGCATTGTGATGACAGTGGTCATGAAGCATTGTGATGAATGTGGTCATGGATCATTGTGATGACAAGTGTTGTGGAGCATTGTGATGACAGGGGTCATAGAGCATTGTGATGACACGGTTATGGAATATTGTGATGACCAGAAATCTGTAGCACAGTGATGAAAATGGAATGGAGCATTGTGATTACAGGGGTCATGGAACATTGTGATGACAAATGTTCTAGAATATTGTGAAGACACGGATCATGGAGCATAGTGATGAAAGGGGCCATGGAGCATTGTGAAGACAGGCGTCATGGGACAATGTGATGACAGTGGTCATGGAGCCTTGTTAGAAAGGGAACATGGAGCAATTTGATTTCAGGGGCCATGAAAAATTGTGAATACATAGGCCATGGAGTATTCAGATGAATGTGGTCAAGGATCATTGTGACAAAATGTGTCCTGCAATATTGTGATGACACGGTTCATGGAGCATTGCGATGAAAAGGGCCATGGCGAAATGTGAAGACAGGTGTCATGGGGCTTTGTGATGACAGTGGTCATCTAGAATTGTGAAGAAAGATATCATGGAGCAGTGGGATGACAGGGGCCATGGAGCATTGTGATGAGGGGGATCATGGGGCATTGTGATGACACGGCCATGGAACATTATGATGACAAGAATTCTGGAGCATTGTGATAAAAAGGGCATGGACCATTGTGATTAGAGGGGCCAAGGAGCATTCTGATGACAATGGCATGGAGCATTGTGATGACAAGGGTCATCGAGCATTGTGATGACAGTGGTCATGAAGCATTGTGATGAATGTGGTCATGGATCATTGTGATGACAATTGTCGTGGAGCATTGTGATGACAGGGGTCCAAGAGCATTGTGATGACACGGTTATGGAATATTGTGATGACCAGAATTCTGTAGCACTGTGATGAAAAGGGAATGGAGCATTGTGATTACAGGGGTCATGGAGCATTGTGATGACAATTGTTCTAGAACATTGTGATGACACGGATCATGGAGCACAGTGATGAAAGGGGCCATGGAGCATTGTGATGACAGGCGTCATGGGACATTGTGTTGACAGTGGTCATGGAGCATTGTTTGAAAGGGAACATGGAGCAATTTGATTTCAGGGGCCATGAAAAATTGTGAATACATAGGCCATGGAGTATTCAGATGTATGTGGTCAAGGATCATTGTGACGAAATGTGTCCTGGAATATTGTGAAGACACGGTTCATGGAGCATTGCGATGACAAGAGCCATGGCGAAATGTGAAGACAGGTGTCATGGGGCATTGTGATGACAGTGGTCATCTAGAATTGTGAAGAAAGATATCATGGAGCACTGGGATGTCAGGGGCCATGGAACATTGTGATGACAGGGGTCATGGGGCATTGTGATGACACGGCCATGGAACATCGTGATGACAAGAATTCTGGAGCATTGTGATAAATAGGGCATGGACCATTGTGATTAGAGGGGCCAAGGAGCATTCTGATGACAACGGCATGGAGCATTGTGATGACAAGGGTCATCGAGCATTGTGATGACAGTGGTCATGAAGCATTGTGATGAATGTGGTCATGGATCATTGTGATGACAAGTGTCGTGGAGCATTGTGATGACAGGGGTCATGGAGCATTGTGATGACACGGTTATGGAATATTGTGATGACCACAATTCTGTAGCACTGTGATGAAAATGGAAAGGATCATTGTGATTACAGGGGTCATGGAACAATGTGATGACAATTGTTTAGAACATTGTGAAGACAGGGATCATGGAGCATAGTGATGAAAGGGGCCATGGAGCATTGTGATGACAGGCGTCATGGGACAATGTGTTGACAGTGGTCATGGAGCATTGTTAGAAAGGGAACATGGAGCAATTTGATTTCAGGGGCCATGAAAAATTGTGAATACATAGGCCATGGAGCATTCAGATGTATGTGGTCAAGGATCATTGTGACGACACCTGTCCAGGAATATTGTGATGACACGGTTCATGGAGCATTGCGATGACAAGGGCCATGGCGAAATGTGAAGGCATGTGTCATGGGGCTTTGTGATGACAGTGGTCATCTAGAATTGTGAAGAAAGATATCATGGAGCACCGGGATGACAGGGGCCATGGAGCATTCTGATGACAGGGTTCATGGGGTATTGTGATGACACGGCCATGGAACATTATGATGACAATAATTCTGGAGCATTGTGATAAAAAGGGCATGGACCATTGTGATTAGAGGGGCCAAGGAGCATTCTGATGACAACGGCATGGAGCATTGTGATGACAAGGGTCATCGAGCATTGTGATGACAGTGGTCATGAAGCATTGTGATGAATGTGGTCATGGATCATTGTGATGACAAGTGTCGTGGAGCATTGTGATGACAGGGGTCATAGAGCATTGTGATGACACCGTTATGGAATATTGTGATGACCAGAAATCTGTAGCACAGTGATGAAAATGGAATGGAGCATTGTGATTACAGGGGTCATGGAGCATTGTGATGACAATTGTTCTAGAATATTGTGAAGACAGGGATCATGGAGCATAGTGATGAAAGGGGCCATGCAGCATTGTGAAGACAGGCGTCATGGGACAATGTGTTGACAGTGGTCATGGAGCCTTGTTAGAAAGGGAACATGGAGCAATTTGATTTCAGGGGCCATGAAAAATTGTGAATACATAGGCCATGGAGTATTCAGATGAATGTGGTCAAGGATCATTGTGACAAAAATGTCCTGGAATATAGTGATGACACGGTTCATGGAGCACTGCGATGACAAGGGCTATGGCGAAATGTGAAGACAGGTGTCATGGGGCATTGTGGTGACAGTGGTCATCTAGAATTGTGAAGAAAGATATCATGGAGCACTGGGATGACAGGGGCCATGGAGCATTGTGATGACAGGGGTCATGGGGCATTGTGATGACACGGCCATGGAACATTATGATTACAATAATTCTGGAGCATTGTGATAAAAAGGGCATGGACCATTGTGATTATAGGGGCCAAGGAGCATTCTGATGACAACGGCATGGAGCATTGTGATGACAAGGGTCATCGAGCATTGTGATGACAGTGGTCATGAAGCATTGTGATGAATGTGGTCATGGATCATTGTGATGACAAGTGTCTTGGAGCATTGTGATGACAGGGGTCATAGAGCATTGTGATGACACGGTTATGTAATATTGTGATGACCAGAATTCTGTAAAACTGTGATTAAAAGGGAATGGAGCATTGTGATTACAGGTGTCATGGAGCATTGCGATGACAATTGTTCTAGAACATTGTGAAAACAGGGATCATGGAGCATAGTGATGAAAGGGGCCATGGAGCATTGTGATGACAGGCGTCATGGGACAATGTGTTGACAGTGTCATGGAGCATTGTTAGAAAGGGAACATGGAGCAATTTGATTTCAGGGGCCTTGAAAAATTGTGAATACATAGGCCATGGAGCATTCAGATGTATGTGGTCAAGGATCATTGTGACGACAAGTGTCCTGGAATATTGTGATGACACGGTTCATGGAGCATTGCGATGACAAGGGCAATTGCGAAATGTGAAGACAGGTGTCATGGGGCTTTGTGATGACAGTGGTCATCTAGAATTGTGAAGAAAGATATCATGGAGCACTGGGATGACAGGGGCCATGGAGCATTGTGATGACAGGGGTCATGGGGCATTGTGATTACATGGCCATGGAACATTATGATGACAAGAAGTCAGGAGCATTGTTATAAAAAGGGCATGGACCATTGTGATTAGAGGGGACAAGGAGCATTCTGATGACAACGGCATGGAGCATTGTGATGACAAGGGTCATCGAGCATTGTGATGACAGTGGTCATGAAGCATTGTGATGAATGTGGTCATGCATCATTGTGATGACATGTGTTGTGGAGCATTGTGATGACAGGGGTCATAGAGCATTGTGATGACACGGTTATGGAATATTGTGATGACCAGAAATCTGTAGCACAGTGATGAAAATGGATTGGAGCATTGTGATTACAGGGGTCATGGAGCATTGTGATGACAATTGTTCTAGAACATTGTGAAGACAGGGATCATGGAGCATAGTGATGAAAGGGTCCATGGAGCATTGTGATGACAGGCGTCATGGGACAATGTGTTGACAGTGTCATGGAGCATTGTTAGAAAGGGAACATGGAGCAATTTGATTTCAGGGGCCATGAAAAATTGTGAATACATAGGCCATGGAGTATTCAGATGAATGTGGTCAAGGATCATTCTGACGACAAGTGTCCTGGATTTTTGTGATGAAACGGTTCATGGAGCATTGCGATAACAAGGGCCATGGCGAAATGTGAAGAGAGGTGTCATGGGGCATTGTGATGACAGTGGTCATCTAGAATTGTGAAGAAAGATATCATGGAGCACTGGGATGACAGGGACCATGGAGCATTGTGATGACAGGGGTCATGGGGCATTGTGATGACACGGCCATGGAATATTATGATGACAAGAATTCTGGAGAATTGTGATAAAAAGTGCATGGACCATTGTGATTAGAGGGGCCAAGGAACATTCTGATGACAACGGCATGGAGCATTGTGATGACAAGGGTCATCGAGTATTGTGATGACAGTGGTCATGAAGCATTGTGATGAATGTGGTCATGGATCATTGTAATGACAAGTGTCGTGGAGCATTGTGATGACAGGGGTCATAGAGCATTGTGATGACACGGTTATGGAATTTTGTGATGACCAGTATTCTGTAGCACTGTGATGAAAAGGGAATGGAGCATTGTGATTACAGGGGTCATGGAGCATTGTGATGACAATTGTTTAGAACATTGTGAAGACAGGGATCATGGAGCATAGTGATGAAAGTGGCCATGGAGCATTGTTATGACAGGCGTCATGGGACAATGTGTTGACAGTGGTCATGGAGCATTGTTAGAAAGGGAACATGGAGCAATTTGATTTCAGGGGCCATGAAAAATTGTGAATACATAGGCCATGGAGTATTCAGATGAATGTGGTCAAGGATCATTGTGACGACAAGTGTCCTGGAATATTGTGATGACACGGTTCATGGAGCATTGCGATGAAAAGGGCCATGGCGAAATGTGAAGACAGGTGTCATGGGGCTTTGTGATGACAGTGGTCATCTAGAATTGTGAAGAAAGATATCATGGAGCAGTGGGATGACAGGGGCCATGGAGCATTGTGATGACGGGGATCATGGGGCATTGTGATGACACGGCCATGGAACATTATGATGACAAGAATTCTGGAGCATTGTGATAAATAGGGCATGGACCATTGTGATTAGAGGGGCCAAGGAGCATTCTGATGACAACGGCATGGAGCATTGTGATGACAAGGGTCATCGAGCATTGTGATGACAGTGGTCATGAAGCATTGTGATGAATGTGGTCATGGATCATTGTGATGACAATTGTCGTGGAGCATTGTGATGACAGGGGTCATAGAGCATTGTGATGACACGGTTATGGAATATTGTGATGACCAGAATTCTGTAGCACTGTGATGAAAAGGGAATGGAGCATTGTGATTACAGGGGTCATGGAGCATTGTGATGACAATTGTTCTAGAACATTGTGATGACACGGATCATGGAGCACAGTGATGAAAGGGGCCATGGAGCATTGTGATGACAGGCGTAATGGGACAATGTGTTGACAGTGTCATGGAGCATTGTTAGAAAGGGAACATGGAGCAATTTGATTTCAGGGGCCATGAAAAATTGTGAATACATAGGCCATGGAGTATTCAGATGAATGTGGTCAAGGATCATTGTGACGACAAGTGTCCTGGAATATTGTGATGACACGGTTCATGGAGCATTGCGATGACAAGGGCCATGGCGAAATGTGAAGACAGGTGTCATGGGGCATTGTGATGACAGTGGTCATCTAGAATTGTGTAGAAAGATATCATGGAGCACTGGGATGTCAGGGGCCATGGAACATTGTGATGACAGGGATCATGGGGCATTGTGATGACACGGCCATGGAACATCATGATGACAAGAATTCTGGAGCATTGTGATAAATAGGGCATGGACCATTGTGATTAGAGGGGCCAAGGAGCATTCTGATGACAACGGCATGGAGCATTGCGATGACAAGGGTCATCGAGCATTGTGATGACAGTGGTCATGAAGCATTGTGATGAATGTGGTCATGGATCATTGTGATGACAAGTGTCGTGGAGCATTGTGATGACAGGGGTCATAGAGCATTGTGATGACACGGATAAGGAATTTTGTGATGACCAGAATTCTGTAGCACTGTGATGAAAAGGGAATGGAGCATTGTGATTACAGGGGTCATGGAGCATTGTGATGACAATTTTTCTAGAACATTGTGAAGACAGGGATCATGGAGCACAGTGATGAAAGGGCCATGGAGCATTGTGATGACAGGCGTCATGGGACAATGTGTTGACAGTGGTCATGGAGCATTGTTAGAAAGGGAACATGGAGAAATTTGATTTCAGGGGCAATGAAAAATTGGGAATATATAAGCCATGGAGTATTCAGATGAATGTGGTAATGGATCATTGTGATGACAAGTGTCGTGGAGCATTGTGATGACAGGGGTCATAGAGCATTGTGATGACACGGTTATGGAATATTGTGATGACCAGAATTCTGTAGCACTGTGATGAAAAGGGAATGGAGCATTGTGATTACAGGGGCCATGGAGCATTGTGATGACAATTGTTTAGAACATTGTGAAGACAGGGATCATGGAGCATAGTGATGAAAGGGGCCATGGAGCATTGTGATGACAGGCGTCATGGGACAATGTGTTGACAGTGGTCATGGAGCATTGTTAGAAAGGGAACATGGAGCAATTTGATTTCAGGGGCCATGAAAAATTGTGAATACATAGGCCATGGAGCATTCAGATGTATGTGGTCAAGGATCATTGTGACGACAAGTGTCCTGGAATATTGTGATGACACGGTTCATGGAACATTGCGATGACAAAGGCAATTGCGAAATGTGAAGACAGGTGTCATGGGGCTTTGTGATGACAGTGGTCATCTAGAATTGTGAAGAAAGATATCATGGAGCACTGGGATGACAGGGGCCATGGAGCATTGTGATGACAGGGGTCATGGGGCATTGTGATGACATGGCCATGGAACATTATGATGACAAGAAGTCAGGAGCATTGTTATAAAAAGGGCATGGACCATTGTGATTAGAGGGGCCAAGGAGCATTCTGATGACAACGGCATGGAGCATTGTGATGACAAGGGTCATCGAGCATTGTGATGACAGTGGTCATGAAGCATTGTGATGAATGTGGTCATGGATCATTGTGATGACAAGTGTTGTGGAGCATTGTGATGACAGGGGTCATAGAGCATTGTGATGACACGGTTATGGAATATTGTGATGACCAGAAATCTGTAGCACAGTGATGAAAATTGAATAGAGCATTGTGATTACAGGGGTCATGGAGCATTGTGATGACAATTGTTCTAGAACATTGTGATGACACGGATCATGGAGCACAGTGATGAAAGGGGCCATGGAGCATTGTGATGACAGGCGTCATGGGACATTGTGTTGACAGTGGTCATGGAGCATTGTTTGAAAGGGAACATGGAGCAATTTGATTTCAGGGGCCATGAAAAATTGTGAATACATAGGCCATGGAGTATTCAGATGTATGTGGTCAAAGATCATTGTGACGAAATGTGTCCTGGAATATTGTGAAGACACGGTTCATGGAGCATTGCGATGACAAGAGCCATGGCGAAATGTGAAGACAGGTGTCATGGGGCATTGTGATGACAGTGGTCATCTAGAATTGTGAAGAAAGATATCATGGAGCACTGGGATGTCAGGGGCCATGGAACATTGTGATGACAGGGGTCATGGGGCATTGTGATGACACGGCCATGGAACATCGTGATGACAAGAATTCTGGAGCATTGTGATAAATAGGGCATGGACCATTGTGATTAGAGGGGCCAAGGAGCATTCTGATGACAACGGCATGGAGCATTGTGATGACAATGGTCATCGAGCATTGTGATGACAGTGGTCATGAAGCATTGTGATGAATGTGGTCATGGATCATTGTGATGACAAGTGTCGTGGAGCATTGTGATGACAGGGGTCATGGAGCATTGTGATGACACGGTTATGGAATATTGTGATGACCACAATTCTGTAGCACTGTGATGAAAATGGAAAGGATCATTGTGATTACAGGGGTCATGGAGCAATGTGATGACAATTGTTTAGAACATTGTGAAGACAGGGATCATGGAGCATAGTGATGAAAGGGGCCATGGAGCATTGTGATGACAGGCGTCATGGGACAATGTGTTGACAGTGGTCATGGAGCATTGTTAGAAAGGGAACATGGAGCAATTTGATTTCAGGGGCCATGAAAAATTGTGAATACATAGGCCATGGAGCATTCAGATGAATGTGGTCAAGGATCATTGTGACGACACGTGTCCTGGAATATTGTGATGACACGGTTCATGGAGCATTGCGATGACAAGGGCCATGGCGAAATGTAAAGGCATGTGTCATGGGGCTTTGTGATGACAGTGGTCATCTAGGATTGTGAAGAAAGATATCATGGATCACTGGGATGACAGGGGCCATGGAGCATTGTGATGACAGGGGTCATGGGGCATTGTGATGACACGGCCATGGAACATTATGATTACAATAATTCTGGAGCATTGTGATAAAAAGGGCATGGACCATTGTGATTATCGGGGCCAAGGAGCATTCTGATGACAACGGCATGGAGCATTGTGATGACAAGGGTCATCGAGCATTGTGATGACAGTGGTCATGAAGCATTGTGATGAATGTGGTCATGGATCATTGTGATGACAAGTGTCTTGGAGCATTGTGATGACAGGGGTCATAGAGCATTGTGATGACACGGTTATGTAATATTGTGATGACCAGAATTCTGTAAAACTGTGATGAAAAGGGAATGGAGCATTGTGATTACAGGTGTCATGGAGCATTGCGATTACAATTGTTCTAGAACATTGTGAAAACAGGGATCATGGAGCATAGTGATGAAAGGGGCCATGGAGCATTGTGATGACAGGCGTCATGGAACAATGTGTTGACAGTGTCATGGAGCATTGTTAGAAAGGGAACATGGAGAAATTTGATTTCAGGGGCCTTGAAAAATTGTGAATACATAGGCCATGGAGCATTCAGATGTATGTGGTCAAGGATCATTGTGACGACAAGTGTCCTGGAATATTGTGATGACACGGTTCATGGAGCATTGCGATGAAAAGGGCCATGGCGAAATGTGAAGACAGGTGTCATGGGGCTTTGTGATGACAGTGGTCATCTAGAATTGTGAAGAAAGATATCATGGAGCAGTGGGATGACAGGGGCCATGGAGCATTGTGATGACGGGGATCATGGGGCATTGTGATGACACGGCCATGGAACATTATGATGACAAGAATTCTGGAGCATTGTGATAAATAGGGCATGGACCATTGTGATTAGAGGGGCCAAGGAGCATTCTGATGACAACGGCATGGAGCATTGTGATGACAAGGGTCATCGAGCATTGTGATGACAGTGGTCATGAAGCATTGTGATGAATGTGGTCATGGATCATTGTGATGACAATTGTCGTGGAGCATTGTGATGACAGGGGTCATAGAGCATTGTGATGACACGGTTATGGAATATTGTGATGACCAGAATTCTGTAGCACTGTGATGAAAAGGGAATGGAGCATTGTGATTACAGGGGTCATGGAGCATTGTGATGACATTTGTTCTAGAACATTGTGATGACACGGATCATGGAGCACAGTGATGAAAGGGGCCATGGAGCATTGTGATGACAGGCGTAATGGGACAATGTGTTGACAGTGTCATGGAGCATTGTTAGAAAGGGAACATGGAGCAATTTGATTTCAGGGGCCATGAAAAATTGTGAATACATAGGCCATGGAGTATTCAGATGAATGTGGTCAAGGATCATTGTGACGACAAGTGTCCTGGAATATTGTGATGACACGGTTCATGGAGCATTGCGATGAAAAGGGCCATGGCGAAATGTGAAGACAGGTGTCATGGGGCTTTGTGATGACAGTGGTCATCTAGAATTGTGAAGAAAGATATCATGGAGCAGTGGGATGACAGGGGCCATGGAGCATTGTGATGACGGGGATCATGGGGCATTGTGATGACACGGCCATGGAACATTATGATGACAAGAATTCTGGAGCATTGTGATAAATAGGGCATGGACCATTGTGATTAGAGGGGCCAAGGAGCATTCTGATGACAACGGCATGGAGCATTGTGATGACAAGGGTCATCGAGCATTGTGATGACAGTGGTCATGAAGCATTGTGATGAATGTGGTCATGGATCATTGTGATGACAATTGTCGTGGAGCATTGTGATGACAGGGGTCATAGAGCATTGTGATGACACGGTTATGGAATATTGTGATGACCAGAATTCTGTAGCACTGTGATGAAAAGGGAATGGAGCATTGTGATTACAGGGGTCATGGAGCATTGTGATGACAATTGTTCTAGAACATTGTGATGACACGGATCATGGAGCACAGTGATGAAAGGGGCCATGGAGCATTGTGATGACAGGCGTAATGGGACAATGTGTTGACAGTGTCATGGAGCATTGTTAGAAAGGGAACATGGAGCAATTTGATTTCAGGGGCCATGAAAAATTGTGAATACATAGGCCATGGAGTATTCAGATGAATGTGGTCAAGGATCATTGTGACGACATGTGTCCTGGAATATTGTGATGACACGGTTCATGGAGCATTGCGATGACAAGGGCCATGGCGAAATGTGAAGACAGGTGTCATGGGGCATTGTGATGACAGTGGTCATCTAGAATTGTGTAGAAAGATATCATGGAGCACTGGGATGTCAGGGGCCATGGAACATTGTGATGACAGGGATCATGGGGCATTGTGATGACACGGCCAATGAACATCATGATGACAAGAATTCTGGAGCATTGTGATAAATAGGGCATGGACCATTGT
Source organism: Eschrichtius robustus (assembly GCF_028021215.1). Lineage (NCBI taxonomy): Eukaryota > Metazoa > Chordata > Mammalia > Artiodactyla > Eschrichtiidae > Eschrichtius > Eschrichtius robustus. Next base: position 1,993,658 of record NW_027175249.1, on the reverse strand, counting down.
GATTAGAGGGGCCAAGGAGCATTCTGATGACAACGGCATGGAGCATTGTGATGACAAGGGTCATCGAGCATTGTGATGACAGTGGTCATGAAGCATTGTGATGAATGTGGTCATGGATCATTGTGATGACAAGTGTCGTGGAGCATTGTGATGACAGGGGTCATAGAGCATTGTGATGACACGGTTATGTAATATTGTGATGACCAGAATTCTGTAGCACTGTGATGAAAAGGGAATGGAGCATTGTGATTACAGGTGTCATGGAGCATTGTGATGACAATTGTTCTAGAACATTGTGAAGACACGGATCATGGAGCATAGTGATGAAAGGGGCCATGGAGCATTGTGATGACAGGCGTCATGGAACAATGTGTTGACAGTGTCATGGAGCATTGTTAGAAAGGGAAAATGGAGCAATTTGATTTCAGGGGCCATGAAAAATTGTGAATACATAGGCCATGGAGTATTCAGATGAATGTGGTCAAGGATCATTGTGACGACAAGTGTCCTGGAATATTGTGATGACACGGTTCATGGAGCATTGCGATGACAAGGGCCATGGCGAAATGTGAAGACAGGTGTCATGGGGCATTGTGATGACAGTGGTCATCTAGAATTGTGAAGAAAGATATCATGGAGCACTGGGATGTCAGGGGCCATGGAACATTGTGATGACAGGGGTCATGGGGCATTGTGATGACACGGCCAAGGAACATTATGATGACAAGAATTCTGGAGCATTGTGATAAATAGGGCATGGACCATTGTGATTAGAGGGGCCAAGGAGCATTCTGATGACAACGGCATGGAGCATTGTGATGACAAGGGTCATCGAGGATTGTGATGACAGTGGTCATGAAGCATTGTGATGAATGTGGTCATGGATCATTGTGATGACAAGTGTCTTGGAGCATTGTGATGACAGGGGTCATAGAGCATTGTGATGACACGGTTATGTAATATTGTGATGACCAGAATTCTGTAAAACTGTGATGAAAAGGGAATGGAGCATTGTGATTACAGGTGTCATGGAGCATTGCGATGACAATTGTTCTAGAACATTGTGAAATCAGGGATCATGGAGCATAGTGATGAAAGGGGCCATGGAGCATTGTGATGACAGGCGTCATGGGACAATGTGTTGACAGTGTCATGGAGCATTGTTAGAAAGGGAACATGGAGCAATTTGATTTCAGGGGCCTTGAAAAATTGTGAATACATAGGCCATGGAGCATTCAGATGTATGTGGTCAAGGATCATTGTGACGACAAGTGTCCTGGAATATTGTGATGACACGGTTCATGGAGCATTGCGATGACAAGGGCAATTGCGAAATGTGAAGACAGGTGTCATGGGGCTTTGTGATGACAGTGGTCATCTAGAATTGTGAAGAAAGATATCATGGAGCACTGGGATGACAGGGGCCATTGAGCATTGTGATGACAGGGGTCATGGGGCATTGTGATGACATGGCCATGGAACATTATGATGACAAGAAGTCAGGAGCATTGTTATAAAAAGGGCATGGACCATTGTGATTAGAGGGGACAAGGAGAATTCTGATGACAACGGCATGGAGCATTGTGATGACAAGGGTCATCGAGCATTGTGATGACAGTGGTCATGAAGCATTGTGATGAATGTGGTCATGGATCATTGTGATGACAAGTGTCGTGGAGCATTGTGATGACAGGGGTCATAGAGCATTGTGATGACACGGTTATGGAATATTGTGATGACCAGAAATCTGTAGCACAGTGATGAAAATGGATTGGAGCATTGTGATTACAGGGGTCATGGAGCATTGTGATGACAATTGTTCTAGAACATTGTGAAGACAGTGATCATGGAGCATAGTGATGAAAGGGGCCATGGAGCATTGTGATGACAGGCGTCATGGGACAATGTGTTGACAGTGTCATGGAGCATTGTTAGAAAGGGAACATGGAGCAATTTGATTTCAGGGGCCATGAAAAATTGTGAATACATAGGCCATGGAGTATTCAGATGAATGTGGTAAAGGATCATTCTGAAGACAAGTGTCCTGGATTTTTGTGATGAAACGGTTCATGGAGCATTGCGATAACAAGGGCCATGGCGAAATGTGAAGAGAGGTGTCATGGGGCATTGTGATGACAGTGGTCATCTAGAATTGTGAAGAAAGATATCATGGAGCACTGGGATGACAGGGACCATGGAGCATTGTGATGACAGGGGTCATGGGGCATTGTGATGACACGGCCATGGAATATTATGATGACAAGAATTCTGGAGAATTGTGATAAAAAGGGCATGGACCATTGTGATTAGAGGGGCCTAGGAACATTCTGATGACAACGGCATGGAGCATTGTGATGACAAGGGTCATCGAGTATTGTGATGACAGTGGTCATGAAGCATTGTGATGAATGTGGTCATGGATCATTGTAATGACAAGTGTCGTGGAGCATTGTGATGACAGGGGTCATAGAGCATTGTGATGACACGGTTATGGAATTTTGTGATGACCAGAATTCTGTAGCACTGTGATGTAAAGGGAATGGAGCATTGTGATTACAGGGGTCATGGAGCATTGTGATGACAATTGTTTAGAACATTGTGAAGACAGGGATCATGGAGCATAGTGATGAAAGTGGCCATGGAGCATTGTTATGACAGGCGTCATGGGACAATGTGTTGACAGTGGTCATGGAGCATTGTTAGAAAGGGAACATGGAGCAATTTGATTTCAGGGGCCATGAAAAATTGTGAATACATAGGCCATGGAGTATTCAGATGAATGTGGTCAAGGATCATTGTGACGACAAGTGTCCTGGAATATTGTGATGACACGGTTCATGGAGCATTGCGATGAAAAGGGCCATGGCGAAATGTGAAGACAGGTGTCATGGGGCTTTGTGATGACAGTGGTCATCTAGAATTGTGAAGAAAGATATCATGGAGCAGTGGGATGACAGGGGCCATGGAGCATTGTGATGACGGGGATCATGGGGCATTGTGATGACACGGCCATGGAACATTATGATGACAAGAATTCTGGAGCATTGTGATAAATAGGGCATGGACCATTGTGATTAGAGGGGCCAAGGAGCATTCTGATGACAACGGCATGGAGCATTGTGATGACAAGGGTCATCGAGCATTGTGATGACAGTGGTCATGAAGCATTGTGATGAATGTGGTCATGGATCATTGTGATGACAATTGTCGTGGAGCATTGTGATGACAGGGGTCATAGAGCATTGTGATGACACGGTTATGGAATATTGTGATGACCAGAATTCTGTAGCACTGTGATGAAAAGGGAATGGAGCATTGTGATTACAGGGGTCATGGAGCATTGTGATGACAATTGTTCTAGAACATTGTGATGACACGGATCATGGAGCACAGTGATGAAAGGGGCCATGGAGCATTGTGATGACAGGCGTCATGGGACAATGTGTTGACAGTGTCATGGAGCATTGTTAGAAAGGGAACATGGAGCAATTTGATTTCAGGGGCCATGAAAAATTGTGAATACATAGGCCATGGGGTATTCAGATGAATGTGGTCAAGGATCATTGTGACGACAAGTGTCCTGGAATATTGTGATGACACGGTTCATGGAGCATTGCGATGACAAGGGCCATGGCGAAATGTGAAGACAGGTGTCATGGGGCATTGTGATGACAGTGGTCATCTAGAATTGTGAAGAAAGATATCATGGAGCACTGGGATGTCAGGGGCCATGGAACATTGTGATGACAGGGGTCATGGGGCATTGTGATGACACGGCCAAGGAACATTATGATGACAAGAATTCTGGAGCATTGTGATAAATAGGGCATGGACCATTGTGATTAGAGGGGCCAAGGAGCATTCTGATGACAACGGCATGGAGCATTGTGATGACAAGGGTCATCGAGGATTGTGATGACAGTGGTCATGAAGCATTGTGATGAATGTGGTCATGGATCATTGTGATGACAAGTGTCTTGGAGCATTGTGATGACAGGGGTCATAGAGCATTGTGATGACACGGTTATGTAATATTGTGATGACCAGAATTCTGTAAAACTGTGATGAAAAGGGAATGGAGCATTGTGATTACAGGTGTCATGGAGCATTGCGATGACAATTGTTCTAGAACATTGTGAAAACAGGGATCATGGAGCATAGTGATGAAAGGGGCCATGGAGCATTGTGATGACAGGCGTCATGGGACAATGTGTTGACAGTGTCATGGAGCATTGTTAGAAAGGGAACATGGAGCAATTTGATTTCAGGGGCCTTGAAAAATTGTGAATACATAGGCCATGGAGCATTCAGATGTATGTGGTCAAGGATCATTGTGACGACAAGTGTCCTGGAATATTGTGATGACACGGTTCATGGAGCATTGCGATGACAAGGGCAATTGCGAAATGTGAAGACAGGTGTCATGGGGCTTTGTGATGACAGTGGTCATCTAGAATTGTGAAGAAAGATATCATGGAGCACTGGGATGACAGGGGCCATGGAGCATTGTGATGACAGGGGTCATGGGGCATTGTGATGACATGGCCATGGAACATTATGATGACAAGAAGTCAGGAGCATTGTTATAAAAAGGGCATGGACCATTGTGATTAGAGGGGACAAGGAGCATTCTGATGACAACGGCATGGAGCATTGTGATGACAAGGGTCATCGAGCATTGTGATGACAGTGGTCATGAAGCATTGTGATGAATGTGGTCATGCATCATTGTGATGACAAGTGTTGTGGAGCATTGTGATGACAGGGGTCATAGAGCATTGTGATGACACGGTTATGGAATATTGTGATGACCAGAAATCTGTAGCACAGTGATGAAAATGGATTGGAGCATTGTGATTACAGGGGTCATGGAGCATTGTGATGACAATTGTTCTAGAACATTGTGAAGACAGGGATCATGGAGCATAGTGATGAAAGGGGCCATGGAGCATTGTGATGACAGGCGTCATGGGACAATGTGTTGACAGTGTCATGGAGCATTGTTAGAAAGGGAACATGGAGCAATTTGATTTCAGGGGCCATGAAAAATTGTGAATACATAGGCCATGGAGTATTCAGATGAATGTGGTCAAGGATCATTCTGACGACAAGTGTCCTGGATTTTTGTGATGAAACGGTTCATGGAGCATTGCGATAAAAAGGGCCATGGCGAAATGTGAAGAGAGGTGTCATGGGGCATTGTGATGACAGTGGTCATCTAGAATTGTGAAGAAAGATATCATGGAGCACTGGGATGACAGGGACCATGGAGCATTGTGATGACAGGGGTCATGGGGCATTGTGATGACACGGCCATGGAATATTATGATGACAAGAATTCTGGAGAATTGTGATAAAAAGGGCATGGACCATTGTGATTAGAGGGGCCAAGGAACATTCTGATGACAACGGCATGGAGCATTGTGATGACAAGGGTCATCGAGTATTGTGATGACAGTGGTCATGAAGCATTGTGATGAATGTGGTCATGGATCATTGTAATGACAAGTGTCGTGGAGCATTGTGATGACAGGGGTCATAGAGCATTGTGATGACACGGTTATGGAATTTTGTGATGACCAGAATTCTGTAGCACTGTGATGTAAAGGGAATGGAGCATTGTGATTACAGGGGTCATGGAGCATTGTGATGACAATTGTTTAGAACATTGTGAAGACAGGGATCATGGAGCATAGTGATGAAAGTGGCCATGGAGCATTGTTATAACAGGCGTCATGGGACAATGTGTTGACAGTGGTCATGGAGCATTGTTAGAAAGGGAACATGGAGCAATTTGATTTCAGGGGCCATGAAAAATTGTGAATACATAGGCCATGGAGTATTCAGATGAATGTGGTCAAGGATCATTGTGACGACAAGTGTCCTGGAATATTGTGATGACACGGTTCATGGAGCATTGCGATGAAAAGGGCCATGGCGAAATGTGAAGACAGGTGTCATGGGGCTTTGTGATGACAGTGGTCATCTAGAATTGTGAAGAAAGATATCATGGAGCAGTGGGATGACAGGGGCCATGGAGCATTGTGATGACGGGGATCATGGGGCATTGTGATGACACGGCCATGGAACATTATGATGACAAGAATTCTGGAGCATTGTGATAAATAGGGCATGGACCATTGTGATTAGAGGGGCCAAGGAGCATTCTGATGACAACGGCATGGAGCATTGTGATGACAAGGGTCATCGAGCATTGTGATGACAGTGGTCATGAAGCATTGTGATGAATGTGGTCATGGATCATTGTGATGACAATTGTCGTGGAGCATTGTGATGACAGGGGTCATAGAGCATTGTGATGACACGGTTATGGAATATTGTGATGACCAGAATTCTGTAGCACTGTGATGAAAAGGGAATGGAGCATTGTGATTACAGGGGTCATGGAGCATTGTGATGACAATTGTTCTAGAACATTGTGATGACACGGATCCTGGAGCACAGTGATGAAAGGGGCCATGGAGCATTGTGATGACAGGCGTCATGGGACAATGTGTTGACAGTGTCATGGAGCATTGTTAGAAAGGGAACATGGAGCAATTTGATTTCAGGGGCCATGAAAAATTGTGAATACATAGGCCATGGTGTATTCAGATGAATGTGGTCAAGGATCATTGTGACGACAAGTGTCCTGGAATATTGTGATGACACGGTTCATGGAGCATTGCGATGACAAGGGCCATGGCGAAATGTGAAGACAGGTGTCATGGGGCATTGTGATGACAGTGGTCATCTAGAATTGTGAAGAAAGATATCATGGAGCACTGGGATGACAGGGACCATGGAGCATTGTGATGACAGGTGTCATGGGGCATTGTGATGACACGGCCATGGAATATTATGATGAAAAGAATTCTGGAGAATTGTGATAAAAAGGGCATGGACCATTGTGATTAGAGGGGCCAAGGAACATTCTGATGACAACGGCATGGAGCATTGTGATGACAAGGGTCATCGAGTATTGTGATGACAGTGGTCATGAAGCATTGTGATGAATGTGGTCATGGATCATTGTAATGACAAGTGTCGTGGAGCATTGTGATGACAGGGGTCATAGAGCATTGTGATGACACGGTTATGGAATTTTGTGATGACCAGAATTCTGTAGCACTGTGATGTAAAGGGAATGGAGCATTGTGATTACAGGGGTCATGGAGCATTGTGATGACAATTGTTTAGAACATTGTGAAGACAGGGATCATGGAGCATAGTGATGAAAGTGGCCATGGAGCATTGTTATAACAGGCGTCATGGGACAATGTGTTGACAGTGTCATGGAGCATTGTTAGAAAGGGAACATGGAGCAATTTGATTTCAGGGGCCTTGAAAAATTGTGAATACATAGGCCATGGAGCATTCAGATGTATGTGGTCAAGGATCATTGTGACGACAAGTGTCCTGGAATATTGTGATGACACGGTTCATGGAGCATTGCGATGACAAGGGCAATTGCGAAATGTGAAGACAGGTGTCATGGGGCTTTGTGATGACAGTGGTCATCTAGAATTGTGAAGAAAGATATCATGGAGCACTGGGATGACAGGGGCCATGGAGCATTGTGATGACAGGGGTCATGGGGCATTGTGATGACATGGCCATGGAACATTATGATGACAAGAAGTCAGGAGCATTGTTATAAAAAGGGCATGGACCATTGTGATTAGAGGGGACAAGGAGCATTCTGATGACAACGGCATGGAGCATTGTGATGACAAGGGTCATCGAGCATTGTGATGACAGTGGTCATGAAGCATTGTGATGAATGTGGTCATGCATCATTGTGATGACAAGTGTTGTGGAGCATTGTGATGACAGGGGTCATAGAGCATTGTGATGACACGGTTATGGAATATTGTGATGACCAGAAATCTGTAGCACAGTGATGAAAATGGATTGGAGCATTGTGATTACAGGGGTCATGGAGCATTGTGATGACAATTGTTCTAGAACATTGTGAAGACAGGGATCATGGAGCATAGTGATGAAAGGGGCCATGGAGCATTGTGATGACAGGCGTCATGGGACAATGTGTTGACAGTGTCATGGAGCATTGTTAGAAAGGGAACATGGAGCAATTTGATTTCAGGGGCCATGAAAAATTGTGAATACATAGGCCATGGAGTATTCAGATGAATGTGGTCAAGGATCATTCTGACGACAAGTGTCCTGGATTTTTGTGATGAAACGGTTCATGGAGCATTGCGATAAAAAGGGCCATGGCGAAATGTGAAGAGAGGTGTCATGGGGCATTGTGATGACAGTGGTCATCTAGAATTGTGAAGAAAGATATCATGGAGCACTGGGATGACAGGGACCATGGAGCATTGTGATGACAGGGGTCATGGGGCATTGTGATGACACGGCCATGGAATATTATGATGACAAGAATTCTGGAGAATTGTGATAAAAAGGGCATGGACCATTGTGATTAGAGGGGCCAAGGAACATTCTGATGACAACGGCATGGAGCATTGTGATGACAAGGGTCATCGAGTATTGTGATGACAGTGGTCATGAAGCATTGTGATGAATGTGGTCATGGATCATTGTAATGACAAGTGTCGTGGAGCATTGTGATGACAGGGGTCATAGAGCATTGTGATGACACGGTTATGGAATTTTGTGATGACCAGAATTCTGTAGCACTGTGATGTAAAGGGAATGGAGCATTGTGATTACAGGGGTCATGGAGCATTGTGATGACAATTGTTTAGAACATTGTGAAGACAGGGATCATGGAGCATAGTGATGAAAGTGGCCATGGAGCATTGTTATAACAGGCGTCATGGGACAATGTGTTGACAGTGGTCATGGAGCATTGTTAGAAAGGGAACATGGAGCAATTTGATTTCAGGGGCCATGAAAAATTGTGAATACATAGGCCATGGAGTATTCAGATGAATGTGGTCAAGGATCATTGTGACGACAAGTGTCCTGGAATATTGTGATGACACGGTTCATGGAGCATTGCGATGAAAAGGGCCATGGCGAAATGTGAAGACAGGTGTCATGGGGCTTTGTGATGACAGTGGTCATCTAGAATTGTGAAGAAAGATATCATGGAGCAGTGGGATGACAGGGGCCATGGAGCATTGTGATGACAGGAATCATGGGGCATTGTGATGACACGGCCATGGAACATCATGATGACAAGAATTCTGGAGCATTGTGATAAATAGGGCATGGACCATTGTGATTAGAGGGGCCAAGGAGCATTCTGATGACAACGGCATGGAGCATTGTGATGACAAGGGTCATCGAGCATTGTGATGACAGTGGTCATGAAGCATTGTGATGAATGTGGTCATGGATCATTGTGATGACAAGTGTCGTGGAGCATTGTGATGACAGGGGTCATAGAGCATTGTGATGACACGGTTATGTAATATTGTGATGACCAGAATTCTGTAGCACTGTGATGAAAAGGGAATGGAGCATTGTGATTACAGGTGTCATGGAGCATTGTGATGACAATTGTTCTAGAACATTGTGAAGACACGGATCATGGAGCATAGTGATGAAAGGGGCCATGGAGCATTGTGATGACAGGCGTCATGGAACAATGTGTTGACAGTGTCATGGAGCATTGTTAGAAAGGGAACATGGAGCAATTTGATTTCAGGGGCCATGAAAAATTGTGAATACATAGGCCATGGAGTATTCAGATGAATGTGGTCAAGGATCATTGTGACGACAAGTGTCCTGGAATATTGTGATGACACGGTTCATGGAGCATTGCGATGACAAGGGCCATGGCGAAATGTGAAGACAGGTGTCATGGGGCATTGTGATGACAGTGGTCATCTAGAATTGTGAAGAAAGATATCATGGAGCACTGGGATGTCAGGGGCCATGGAACATTGTGATGACAGGGGTCATGGGGCATTGTGATGACACGGCCAAGGAACATTATGATGACAAGAATTCTGGAGCATTGTGATAAATAGGGCATGGACCATTGTGATTAGAGGGGCCAAGGAGCATTCTGATGACAACGGCATGGAGCATTGTGATGACAAGGGTCATCGAGGATTGTGATGACAGTGGTCATGAAGCATTGTGATGAATGTGGTCATGGATCATTGTGATGACAAGTGTCGTGGAGCTTTGTGATGACAGGGGTCAGAGAGCATTGTGATGACACGGTTATGGAATATTGTGATGACCAGAATTCTGTAGCACTGTGATGAAAAGGGAATGGAGCATTGTGATTACAGGGGTCATGGAGCATTGTGATGACCATTGTTCTAGAACATTGTGATGACAGGGATCATGGAGCATAGTGATGAAAGGGGCCATGAAGCATTGTGATGACAGGCGTCATGGGGCATTGAGATGACACGGCCATGGAACATTATGATGACAAGAATTCTGGAGCATTGTGATAAAACGGGCATGGACCATTGTGATTAGAGGGGCCAAGGAGCATTCTGATGACAACGGCATGGAGCATTGTGATGACAACGTCATCGAGCATTGTGATGACAGTGGTCATGAAGCATTGTGATGAATGTGGTCATGCATCATTGTGATGACAAGTGTCGTGGAGCATTGTGATGACAGGGGTCATAGAGCATTTTGATGACACGGTTATGGAATATTGTGATGACCAGAATTCTGTAGCACTGTGATGAAAAGGGAATGGAGCATTGTGATTACAGGGGCCATGGAGCATTGTGATGACAATTGTTTAGAACATTGTGAAGACAGGGATCATGGAGCATAGTGATGAAAGGGGCCATGGAGCATTGTGATGACAGGCGTCATGGGACAATGTGTTGACAGTGGTCATGGAGCATTGTTAGAAAGGGAACATGGAGCAATTTGATTTCAGGGGCCATGAAAAATTGTGAATACATAGGCCATGGAGCATTCAGATGTATGTGGTCAAGGATCATTGTGACGACAAGTGTCCTGGAATATTGTGATGACACGGTTCATGGAGCATTGCGATGACTAGGGCAATTGCGAAATGTGAAGACAGGTGTCATGGGGCTTTGTGATGACAGTGGTCATCTAGAATTGTGAAGAAAGATATCATGGAGCACTGGGATGACAGGGGCCATGGAGCATTGTGATGACAGGGGTCATGGGGCATTGTGATGACATGGCCATGGAACATTATGATGACAAGAAGTCAGGAGCATTGTTATAAAAAGGGCATGGACCATTGTGATTAGAGGGGACAAGGAGCATTGTGATGACAACGGCATGGAGCATTGTGATGACAAGGGTCATCGAGCATTGTGATGACAGTGGTCATGAAGCATTGTGATGAATGTGGTCATGCATCATTGTGATGACAAGTGTTGTGGAGCATTGTGATGACAGGGGTCATAGAGCATTTTGATGACACGGTTATGGAATATTGTGATGACCAGAAATCTGTAGCACAGTGATGAAAATGGAATGGAGCATTGTGATTACAGGGGTCATGGAGCATTGTGATGACAAATGTTCTAGAATATTGTGAAGACAGGGATCATGGAGCATAGTGATGAAAGGGGCCATGGAGCATTGTGAAGACAGGCGTCATGGGACAATGTGTTGACAGTGGTCATGGAGCCTTGTTAGAAAGGGAACATGGAGCAATTTGATTTCAGGGGCCATGAAAAATTGTGAATACATAGGCCATGGAGTATTCAGATGAATGTGGTCAAGGATCATTGTGACAAAATGTGTCCTGCAATATTGTGATGACACGGTTCACGGAGCATTGCGATGAAAAGGGCCATGGCGAAATGTGAAGACAGGTGTCATGGGGCTTTGTGATGACAGTGGTCATCTAGAATTGTGAAGAAAGATATCATGGAGCAGTGGGATGACAGGGGCCATGGAGCATTGTGATGACGGGGATCATGGGGCATTGTGATGACACGGCCATGGAACATTATGATGACAAGAATTCTGGAGCATTGTGATAAATAGGGCATGGAGCATTGTGATTAGAGGGGCCAAGGAGCATTCTGATGACAATGGCATGGAGCATTGTGATGACAAGGGTCATCGAGCATTGTGATGACAGTGGTCATGAAGCATTGTGATGAATGTGGTCATGGATCATTGTGATGACAATTGTCGTGGAGCATTGTGATGACAGGGGTCATAGAGCATTGTGATGACACGGTTATGGAATATTGTGATGACCAGAATTCTGTAGCACTGTGATGAAAAGGGAATGGAGCATTGTGATTACAGGGGTCATGGAGCATTGTGATGACAATTGTTCTAGAACATTGTGATGACACGGATCATGGAGCACAGTGATGAAAGGGGCCATGGAGCATTGTGATGACAGGCGTCATGGGACATTGTGTTGACAGTGGTCATGGAGCATTGTTTGAAAGGGAACTTGGAGCAATTTGATTTCAGGGGCCATGAAAAATTGTGAATACATAGGCCATGGAGTATTCAGATGTATGTGGTCAAGGATCATTGTGACGAAATGTGTCCTGGAATATTGTGAAGACACGGTTCATGGAGCATTGCGATGAAAAGGGCCATGGCGAAATGTGAAGACAGTTTTCATGGGGCATTGTGATGACAGTGGTCATCTAGAATTGTGAAGAAAGATATCATGGAGCACTGGGATGTCAGGGGCCATGGAACATTGTGATGACAGGGGTCATGGGGCATTGTGATGACACGGCCATGGAACAACGTGATGACAAGAATTCTGGAGCATTGTGATAAATAGGGCATGGACCATTGTGATTAGAGGGGCCAAGGAGCATTCTGATGACAACGGCATGGAGCATTGTGATGACAAGGGTCATCGAGCATTGTGATGACAGTGGTCATGAAGCATTGTGATGAATGTGGTCATCGATCATTGTGATGACAAGTGTCGTGGAGCATTGTGATGACAGGGGTCATGGAGCATTGTGATGACACGGTTATGGAATATTGTGATGACCACAATTCTGTAGCACTGTGATGAAAATGGAAGGGATCATTGTGATTACAGGGGTCATGGAGCAATGTGATGAAAATTGTTTAGAACATTGTGAAGACAGGGATCATGGAGCATAGTGATGAACGGGGCCATGGAGCATTGTGATGACAGGCGTCATGGGACAATGTGTTGACAGTGGTCATGGAGCATTGTTAGAAAGGGAACATGGAGCAATTTGATTTCAGGGGCCATGAAAAATTGTGAATACATAGGCCATGGAGTATTCAGATGTATGTGGTCAAGGATCATTGTGACGACAAGTGTCCTGGAATATTGTGATGACACGGTTCATGGAGCATTGCGATGACAAGGGCCATGGCGAAATGTGAAGACAGGTGTCATGGGGCTTTGTGATGACAGTGGTCATCTAGAATTGTGAAGAAAGATATCATGGAGCACCGGGATGACAGGGGCCATGGAGCATTCTGATGACAGGGGTCATGGGGTATTGTGATGACACGGCCATGGAACATTATGATGACAATAATTCTGGAGCATTGTGATAAAAAGGGCATGGACCATTGTGATTAGAGGGGCCAAGGAGCATTCTGATGACAACGGCATGGAGGATTGTGATGACAAGGGTCATCGAGCATTGTGATGACAGTGGTCATGAAGCATTGTGATGAATGTGGTCATGGATCATTGTGATGACAAGTGTCGTGGAGCATTGTGATGACAGGGGTCATAGAGCATTGTGATGACACGGTTATGGAATATTGTGATGAACAGAAATCTGTAGCACAGTGATGAAAATGGAATGGAGCATTGTGATTACAGGGGTCATGGAGCATTGTGATGACAATTGTTCTAGAATATTGTGAAGACAGGGATCATGGAGCATAGTGATGAAAGGGGCCATGGAGCATTGTGAAGACAGGCGTCATGGGACAATGTGTTGACAGTGGTCATGGAGCCTTGCTAGAAAGGGAACATGGAGCAATTTTATTTCAGGGGCCATGAAAAATTGTGAATACATAGGCCATGGAGTATTCAGATGAATGTGGTCAAGGATCATTGTGACAAAAATGTCCTGGAATATTGTGATGACACGGTTCATGGAGCATTGCGATGACAAGGGCTATGGCGAAATGTGAAGACAGGTGTCATGGGGCATTGTGGTGACAGTGGTCATCTAGAATTGTGAAGAAAGATATCATGGAGCACTGGGATGACAGGGGCCATGGAGCATTGTGATGACAGGGGTCATTGGGCATTGTGATGACACGGCCATGGAACATTATGATTACAATAATTCTGGAGCATTGTGATAAAAAGGGCATGGACCATTGTGATTATAGGGGCCAAGGAGCATTCTGATGACAACGGCATGGAGCATTGTGATGACAAGGGTCATCGAGCATTGTGATGACAGTGGTCATGAAGCACTGTGATGAATGTGGTCATGGATCATTGTGATGACAAGTGTCGTGGAGCATTGTGATGACAGGGGTCATAGAGCATTTTGATGACACGGTTATGTAATATTGTGATGACCAGAATTCTGTAAAACTGTGATGAAAAGGGAATGGAGCATTGTGATTACAGGTGTCATGGAGCATTGCGATGACAATTGTTCTAGAACATTGTGAAGACAGGGATCATGGAGCATAGTGATGAAAGGGGCCATGGAGCATTGTGATGACAGGCGTCATGGGACAATGTGTTGACAGTGTCATGGAGCATTGTAAGAAAGGGAACATGGAGCAATTTTATTTAAGGGGCCTTGAAAAATTGTGAATACATAGGCCATGGAGTATTCAGATGATTGTGGTCAAGGATCATTGTGACGACAAGTGTCCTGGAATATTGTGATGACACGGTTCATGGAGCATTGCGATGACAAGGGCAATTGGGAAATGTGAAGACAGGTGTCATGGGGCTTTGTGATGACAGTGGTCATCTAGAATTGTGAAGAAAGATATCATGGAGCACTGGGATGACAGGGGCCATGGAGCATTGTGATGACAGGGGTCATGGGGCATTGTGATGACATGGCCATGGAACATTATTATGACAAGAAGTCAGGAGCATTGTTATAAAAAGGGCATGGACCATTGTGATTAGAGGGGACAAGGAGCATTCTGATGACAACGGCATGGAGCATTGTGATGACAAGGGTCATCGAGCATTGTGATGACAGTGGTCATGAAGCATTGTGATGAATGTGGTCATCGATCATTGTGATGAGATGTGTCGTGGAGCATTGTGATGACAGGGCTCATAGAGCATTGTGATGACACGGTTATGGAATATTGTGATGACCAGAATTCTGTAGCACTGTGATGAAAAGGGAATGGAGCATTGTGATTACAGGGGTCATGGAGCATTGTGATGACAATTGTTCTAGAACATTGTGATGACACGGATCATGGAGCACAGTGATGAAAGGGGCCATGGAGCATTGTGATGACAGGCGTCATGGGACAATGTGTTGACAGTGTCATGGAGCATTGTTAGAAAGGGAACATGGAGCAATTTGATTTCAGGGGCCATGAAAAATTGTGAATACATAGGCCATGGAGTATTCAGATGAATGTGGTAAAGGATCATTCTGAAGACAAGTGTCCTGGATTTTTGTGATGAAACGGTTCATGGAGCATTGCGATAACAAGGGCCATGGCGAAATGTGAAGAGAGGTGTCATGGGGCATTGTGATGACAGTGGTCATCTAGAATTGTGAAGAAAGATATCATGGAGCACTGGGATGACAGGGACCATGGAGCATTGTGATGACAGGGGTCATGGGGCATTGTGATGACACGGCCATGGAATATTATGATGACAAGAATTCTGGAGAATTGTGATAAAAAGGGCATGGACCATTGTGATTAGAGGGGCCTAGGAACATTCTGATGACAACGGCATGGAGCATTGTGATGACAAGGGTCATCGAGTATTGTGATGACAGTGGTCATGAAGCATTGTGATGAATGTGGTCATGGATCATTGTAATGACAAGTGTCGTGGAGCATTGTGATGACAGGGGTCATAGAGCATTGTGATGACACGGTTATGGAATTTTGTGATGACCAGAATTCTGTAGCACTGTGATGTAAAGGGAATGGAGCATTGTGATTACAGGGGTCATGGAGCATTGTGATGACAATTGTTTAGAACATTGTGAAGACAGGGATCATGGAGCATAGTGATGAAAGTGGCCATGGAGCATTGTTATGACAGGCGTCATGGGACAATGTGTTGACAGTGGTCATGGAGCATTGTTAGAAAGGGAACATGGAGCAATTTGATTTCAGGGGCCATGAAAAATTGTGAATACATAGGCCATGGAGTATTCAGATGAATGTGGTCAAGGATCATTGTGACGACAAGTGTCCTGGAATATTGTGATGACACGGTTCATGGAGCATTGCGATGAAAAGGGCCATGGCGAAATGTGAAGACAGGTGTCATGGGGCTTTGTGATGACAGTGGTCATCTAGAATTGTGAAGAAAGATATCATGGAGCAGTGGGATGACAGGGGCCATGGAGCATTGTGATGACGGGGATCATGGGGCATTGTGATGACACGGCCATGGAACATTATGATGACAAGAATTCTGGAGCATTGTGATAAATAGGGCATGGACCATTGTGATTAGAGGGGCCAAGGAGCATTCTGATGACAACGGCATGGAGCATTGTGATGACAAGGGTCATCGAGCATTGTGATGACAGTGGTCATGAAGCATTGTGATGAATGTGGTCATGGATCATTGTGATGACAATTGTCGTGGAGCATTGTGATGACAGGGGTCATAGAGCATTGTGATGACACGGTTATGGAATATTGTGATGACCAGAATTCTGTAGCACTGTGATGAAAAGGGAATGGAGCATTGTGATTACAGGGGTCATGGAGCATTGTGATGACAATTGTTCTAGAACATTGTGATGACACGGATCATGGAGCACAGTGATGAAAGGGGCCATGGAGCATTGTGATGACATGCGTCATGGGACAATGTGTTGACAGTGTCATGGAGCATTGTTAGAAAGGGAACATGGAGCAATTTGATTTCAGGGGCCATGAAAAATTGTGAATACATAGGCCATGGAGTATTCAGATGAATGTGGTCAAGGATCATTGTGACGACAAGTGTCCTGGAATATTGTGATGACACGGTTCATGGAGCATTGCGATGACAAGGGCCATGGCGAAATGTGAAGACAGGTGTCATGGGGCATTGTGATGACAGTGGTCATCTAGAATTGTGAAGAAAGATATCATGGAGCACTGGGATGTCAGGGGCCATGGAACATTGTGATGACAGGGGTCATGGGGCATTGTGATGACACGGCCAAGGAACATTATGATGACAAGAATTCTGGAGCATTGTGATAAATAGGGCATGGACCATTGTGATTAGAGGGGCCAAGGAGCATTCTGATGACAACGGCATGGAGCATTGTGATGACAAGGGTCATCGAGGATTGTGATGACAGTGGTCATGAAGCATTGTGATGAATGTGGTCATGGATCATTGTGATGACAAGTGTCTTGGAGCATTGTGATGACAGGGGTCATAGAGCATTGTGATGACACGGTTATGTAATATTGTGATGACCAGAATTCTGTAAAACTGTGATGAAAAGGGAATGGAGCATTGTGATTACAGGTGTCATGGAGCATTGCGATGACAATTGTTCTAGAACATTGTGAAAACAGGGATCATGGAGCATAGTGATGAAAGGGGCCATGGAGCATTGTGATGACAGGCGTCATGGGACAATGTGTTGACAGTGTCATGGAGCATTGTTAGAAAGGGAACATGGAGCAATTTGATTTCAGGGGCCTTGAAAAATTGTGAATACATAGGCCATGGAGCATTCAGATGTATGTGGTCAAGGATCATTGTGACGACAAGTGTCCTGGAATATTGTGATGACACGGTTCATGGAGCATTGCGATGACAAGGGCAATTGCGAAATGTGAAGACAGGTGTCATGGGGCTTTGTGATGACAGTGGTCATCTAGAATTGTGAAGAAAGATATCATGGAGCACTGGGATGACAGGGGCCATGGAGCATTGTGATGACAGGGGTCATGGGGCATTGTGATGACATGGCCATGGAACATTATGATGACAAGAAGTCAGGAGCATTGTTATAAAAAGGGCATGGACCATTGTGATTAGAGGGGACAAGGAGCATTCTGATGACAACGGCATGGAGCATTGTGATGACAAGGGTCATCGAGCATTGTGATGACAGTGGTCATGAAGCATTGTGATGAATGTGGTCATGCATCATTGTGATGACAAGTGTTGTGGAGCATTGTGATGACAGGGGTCATAGAGCATTGTGATGACACGGTTATGGAATATTGTGATGACCAGAAATCTGTAGCACAGTGATGAAAATGGATTGGAGCATTGTGATTACAGGGGTCATGGAGCATTGTGATGACAATTGTTCTAGAACATTGTGAAGACAGAGATCATGGAGCATAGTGATGAAAGGGGCCATGGAGCATTGTGATGACAGGCGTCATGGGACAATGTGTTGACAGTGTCATGGAGCATTGTTAGAAAGGGAACATGGAGCAATTTGATTTCAGGGGCCATGAAAAATTGTGAATACATAGGCCATGGAGTATTCAGATGAATGTGGTCAAGGATCATTCTGACGACAAGTGTCCTGGATTTTTGTGATGAAACGGTTCATGGAGCATTGCGATAAAAAGGGCCATGGCGAAATGTGAAGAGAGGTGTCATGGGGCATTGTGATGACAGTGGTCATCTAGAATTGTGAAGAAAGATATCATGGAGCACTGGGATGACAGGGACCATGGAGCATTGTGATGACAGGTGTCATGGGGCATTGTGATGACACGGCCATGGAATATTATGATGAAAAGAATTCTGGAGAATTGTGATAAAAAGGGCATGGACCATTGTGATTAGAGGGGCCAAGGAACATTCTGATGACAACGGCATGGAGCATTGTGATGACAAGGGTCATCGAGTATTGTGATGACAGTGGTCATGAAGCATTGTGATGAATGTGGTCATGGATCATTGTAATGACAAGTGTCGTGGAGCATTGTGATGACAGGGGTCATAGAGCATTGTGATGACACGGTTATGGAATTTTGTGATGACCAGAATTCTGTAGCACTGTGATGTAAAGGGAATGGAGCATTGTGATTACAGGGGTCATGGAGCATTGTGATGACAATTGTTTAGAACATTGTGAAGACAGGGATCATGGAGCATAGTGATGAAAGTGGCCATGGAGCATTGTTATAACAGGCGTCATGGGACAATGTGTTGACAGTGTCATGGAGCATTGTTAGAAAGGGAACATGGAGCAATTTGATTTCAGGGGCCTTGAAAAATTGTGAATACATAGGCCATGGAGCATTCAGATGTATGTGGTCAAGGATCATTGTGACGACAAGTGTCCTGGAATATTGTGATGACACGGTTCATGGAGCATTGCGATGACAAGGGCAATTGCGAAATGTGAAGACAGGTGTCATGGGGCTTTGTGATGACAGTGGTCATCTAGAATTGTGAAGAAAGATATCATGGAGCACTGGGATGACAGGGGCCATGGAGCATTGTGATGACAGGGGTCATGGGGCATTGTGATGACATGGCCATGGAACATTATGATGACAAGAAGTCAGGAGCATTGTTATAAAAAGGGCATGGACCATTGTGATTAGAGGGGACAAGGAGCATTCTGATGACAACGGCATGGAGCATTGTGATGACAAGGGTCATCGAGCATTGTGATGACAGTGGTCATGAAGCATTGTGATGAATGTGGTCATGCATCATTGTGATGACAAGTGTTGTGGAGCATTGTGATGACAGGGGTCATAGAGCATTGTGATGACACGGTTATGGAATATTGTGATGACCAGAAATCTGTAGCACAGTGATGAAAATGGATTGGAGCATTGTGATTACAGGGGTCATGGAGCATTGTGATGACAATTGTTCTAGAACATTGTGAAGACAGGGATCATGGAGCATAGTGATGAAAGGGGCCATGGAGCATTGTGATGACAGGCGTCATGGGACAATGTGTTGACAGTGTCATGGAGCATTGTTAGAAAGGGAACATGGAGCAATTTGATTTCAGGGGCCATGAAAAATTGTGAATACATAGGCCAAGGAGTATTCAGATGAATGTGGTCAAGGATCATTCTGACGACAAGTGTCCTGGATTTTTGTGATGAAACGGTTCATGGAGCATTGCGATAAAAAGGGCCATGGCGAAATGTGAAGAGAGGTGTCATGGGGCATTGTGATGACAGTGGTCATCTAGAATTGTGAAGAAAGATATCATGGAGCACTGGGATGACAGGGACCATGGAGCATTGTGATGACAGGGGTCATGGGGCATTGTGATGACACGGCCATGGAATATTATGATGACAAGAATTCTGGAGAATTGTGATAAAAAGGGCATGGACCATTGTGATTAGAGGGGCCAAGGAACATTCTGATGACAACGGCATGGAGCATTGTGATGACAAGGGTCATCGAGTATTGTGATGACAGTGGTCATGAAGCATTGTGATGAATGTGGTCATGGATCATTGTAATGACAAGTGTCGTGGAGCATTGTGATGACAGGGGTCATAGAGCATTGTGATGACACGGTTATGGAATTTTGTGATGACCAGAATTCTGTAGCACTGTGATGTAAAGGGAATGGAGCATTGTGATTACAGGGGTCATGGAGCATTGTGATGACAATTGTTTAGAACATTGTGAAGACAGGGATCATGGAGCATAGTGATGAAAGTGGCCATGGAGCATTGTTATAACAGGCGTCATGGGACAATGTGTTGACAGTGGTCATGGAGCATTGTTAGAAAGGGAACATGGAGCAATTTGATTTCAGGGGCCATGAAAAATTGTGAATACATAGGCCATGGAGTATTCAGATGAATGTGGTCAAGGATCATTGTGACGACAAGTGTCCTGGAATATTGTGATGACACGGTTCATGGAACATTGCGATGAAAAGGGCCATGGCGAAATGTGAAGACAGGTGTCATGGGGCTTTGTGATGACAGTGGTCATCTAGAATTGTGAAGAAAGATATCATGGAGCAGTGGGATGACAGGGGCCATGGAGCATTGTGATGACGGGGATCATGGGGCATTGTGATGACACGGCCATGGAACATTATGATGACAAGAATTCTGGAGCATTGTGATAAATAGGGCATGGACCATTGTGATTAGAGGGGCCAAGGAGCATTCTGATGACAACGGCATGGAGCATTGTGATGACAAGGGTCATCGAGCATTGTGATGACAGTGGTCATGAAGCATTGTGATGAATGTGGTCATGGATCATTGTGATGACAATTGTCGTGGAGCATTGTGATGACAGGGGTCATAGAGCATTGTGATGACACGGTTATGGAATATTGTGATGACCAGAATTCTGTAGCACTGTGATGAAAAGGGAATGGAGCATTGTGATTACAGGGGTCATGGAGCATTGTGATGACAATTGTTCTAGAACATTGTGATGACACGGATCATGGAGCACAGTGATGAAAGGGGCCATGGAGCATTGTGATGACAGGCGTCATGGGACAATGTGTTGACAGTGTCATGGAGCATTGTTAGAAAGGGAACATGGAGCAATTTGATTTCAGGGGCCATGAAAAATTGTGAATACATA
Organism: Eschrichtius robustus; assembly: GCF_028021215.1. Lineage (NCBI taxonomy): Eukaryota > Metazoa > Chordata > Mammalia > Artiodactyla > Eschrichtiidae > Eschrichtius > Eschrichtius robustus. The sequence continues at coordinate 1,972,024 of NW_027175249.1, read as the reverse complement.
GGCCATGGAGTATTCAGATGAATGTGGTCAAGGATCATTGTGACGACAAGTGTCCTGGAATATTGTGATGACACGGTTCATGGAGCATTGCGATGACAAGGGCCATGGCGAAATGTGAAGACAGGTGTCATGGGGCATTGTGATGACAGTGGTCATCTAGAATTGTGTAGAAAGATATCATGGAGCACTGGGATGTCAGGGGCCATGGAACATTGTGATGACAGGGATCATGGGGCATTGTGATGACACGGCCATGGAACATCATGATGACAAGAATTCTGGAGCATTGTGATAAATAGGGCATGGACCATTGTGATTAGAGGGGCCAAGGAGCATTCTGATGACAACGGCATGGAGCATTGTGATGACAAGGGTCATCGAGCATTGTGATGACAGTGGTCATGAAGCATTGTGATGAATGTGGTCATGGATCATTGTGATGACAAGTGTCGTGGAGCATTGTGATGACAGGGGTCATAGAGCATTGTGATGACACGGTTATGTAATATTGTGATGACCAGAATTCTGTAGCACTGTGATGAAAATGGAATGGAGCATTGTGATTACAGGTGTCATGGAGCATTGTGATGACAATTGTTCTAGAACATTGTGAAGACACGGATCATGGAGCATAGTGATGAAAGGGGCCATGGAGCATTGTGATGACAGGCGTCATGGAACAATGTGTTGACAGTGTCATGGAGCATTGTTAGAAAGGGAACATGGAGCAATTTGATTTCAGGGGCCATGAAAAATTGTGAATACATAGGCCATGGAGTATTCAGATGAATGTGGTCAAGGATCATTGTGACGACAAGTGTCCTGGAATATTGTGATGACACGGTTCATGGAGCATTGCGATGACAAGGGCCATGGCGAAATGTGAAGACAGGTGTCATGGGGCATTGTGATGACAGTGGTCATCTAGAATTGTGAAGAAAGATATCATGGAGCACTGGGATGTCAGGGGCCATGGAACATTGTGATGACAGGGGTCATGGGGCATTGTGATGACACGGCCAAGGAACATTATGATGACAAGAATTCTGGAGCATTGTGATAAATAGGGCATGGACCATTGTGATTAGAGGGGCCAAGGAGCATTCTGATGACAACGGCATGGAGCATTGTGATGACAAGGGTCATCGAGGATTGTGATGACAGTGGTCATGAAGCATTGTGATGAATGTGGTCATGGATCATTGTGATGACAAGTGTCGTGGAGCTTTGTGATGACAGGGGTCAGAGAGCATTGTGATGACACGGTTATGGAATATTGTGATGACCAGAATTCTGTAGCACTGTGATGAAAAGGGAATGGAGCATTGTGATTACAGGGGTCATGGAGCATTGTGATGACCATTGTTCTAGAACATTGTGATGACAGGGATCATGGAGCATAGTGATGAAAGGGGCCATGAAGCATTGTGATGACAGGCGTCATGGGGCATTGAGATGACACGGCCATGGAACATTATGATGACAAGAATTCTGGAGCATTGTGATAAAAAGGGCATGGACCATTGTGATTAGAGGGGCCAAGGAGCATTCTGATGACAAAGGCATGGAGCATTGTGATGACAAGGGTCATTGAGCATTGTGATGATAGTGGTCATGAAGCATTGTGATGAATGTGGTCATGCATCATTGTGATGACAAGTGTCATGGAGCATTGTGATGACAGGGGTCATGGAGCATTGTGATGACAGTGGTCATCTAGAATTGTGAAGAAAGATATCATGGAGCAGTGGGATGACAGGGGCCATGGAGCATTGTGATGACAGGGGTCATGGGGCATTGTGATGACACGGCCATGGAACATTATGATGACAAGAATTCTGGAGCATTGTGATAAATAGGGCATGGACCATTGTGATTAGAGGGGCCAAGGAGCATTCTGATGACAACGGCATGGAGCATTGTGATGACAAGGGTCATGGAGCATTGTAATGACAGTGGTCATGAAACATTGTGATGAATGTGGTCATGGATAATTGTGATGACAAGTGTCGTGGAGCATTGTGATGACAGGGGTCATAGAGCATTGTGATGACACGGTTATGGAATATTGTGATGACCAGAATTCTGTAGCACTGTGATGAAAAGGGAATGGAGCGTTCTGAACACAGGGGTCATGGAGCATTGTGATGAAAATTGTTCTAGAACATTGTGATGACAGGGATCATGGAGCATAGTGATGAAAGGGGCCATGAAGCATTGTGATGACAGGCGTCATGGGGCATTGTGATGACACGGCCATGGAACATTATGATGACAAGAATTCTGGAGCATTGTGATAAAAAGGTCATGGACCATTGTGATTAGAGGGGCCAAGGAGCATTCTGATGACAACGGCATGGAGCATTGTGATGACAAGGGTCATCGAGCATTGTGATGACAGTGGTCATGAAGCATTGTGATGAATGTGGTCATGCATCATTGTGATGACAAGTGTCGTGGAGCATTGTGATGACAGGGGTCATAGAGCATTTTGATGACACGGTTATGGAATATTGTGACGACCAGAATTCTGTAGCACTGTGATGAAAAGGGAATGGAGCATTGTGATTACAGGGACCATGGAGCATTGTGATGACAATTGTTTAGAACATTGTGAAGACAGGGATCATGGAGCATAGTGATGAAAGGGGCCATGGAGCATTGTGATGACAGGCGTCATGGGACAATGTGTTGACAGTGGTCATGGAGCATTGTTAGAAAGGGAACATGGAGCAATTTGATTTCAGGGGCCATGAAAAATTGTGAATACATAGGCCATGGAGTATTCAGATGAATGTGGTCAAAGATCATTGTGACGACAAGTGTCCTGGAAAATTGTGGTGAAAAGGTTCATGGAGGATTGCGATAACAAGGGCCATGGCGAAATGTGAAGAGAGGTGTCATGGGGCATTGTGATGACAGTGGTCATCTAGAATTGTGAAGAAAGATATCATGGAGCACTGGGATAACAGGGGCCATGGAGCATTGTGATGACAGGGGTCATGGGGCATTGTGATGACACGGCCATGGAACATTATGATGACAAAAATTCTGGAGCATTGTGATAAAAAGGTCATGGACCATTGTGATTAGAGGGGCCAAGGAGCATTCTGATGACAACGGCATGGAGCATTGTGATGACAAGGGTCATCGAGCATTGTGATGACAGTGGTCATGAAGCATTGTGATGAATGTGGTCATGGATCATTGTGATGACAAGTGTCGTGGAGCATTGTGATGACAGGGGTCATAGAGCATTGTGATGACACGGTTATGGAATATTGTGATGACCAGAAATCTGTAGCACAGTGATGAAAATGGAATGGAGCATTGTGATTACAGGGGTCATGGAGCATTGTGATGACAATTGTTCTAGAATATTGTGAAGACAGGGATCATGGAGCATAGTGATGAAAGGGGCCATGGAGCATTGTGATGACAGGCATCATGGGACAATGTGTTGACAGTGGTCATGGAGCCTTGTTAGAAAGGGAACATGGAGCAATTTGATTTCAGGGGCCATGACAAATTGTAAATACATAGGCCATGGAGTATTCAGATAAATGTGGTCAAGTATCATTGTGACAAAAAGTGTCCTGGAATTTTGTGATGACACGGTTCATGGAGCATTGCGATGACAAGGGCCATGGCGAAATGTGAAGACAGGTGTCATGGGGCATTGTGGTGACAGTGGTCATCTAGAATTGTGAAGAAAGATATCATGGAGCACTGGGATGACAGGGGCCATGGAGCATTCTGATGACAGGGGTCATGGGGCATTGTGATGACACGGCCATGGAACATTATGATGACAAGAATTCTGGAGCATTGTGATAAAAAGGGCATGGACCATTGTGATTAGAGGGGCCAAGGAGCATTCTGATGACAACGGCATGGAGCATTGTGATGACAAGGGTCATCGAGCATTGTGATGACAGTGGTCATGAAGCATTGTGATGAATGTGGTCATGGATCATTGTGATGACAAGTGTCGTGGAGCCTTGTGATGACAGGGGTCATAGAGCATTGTGATGACACGGTTATGTAATATTGTGATGACCAGAATTCTGTAGCACTGTGATGAAAAGGGAATGGAGCATTGTGATTACAGGTGTCATGGAGCATTGTGATGACAATTGTTCTAGAACATTGTGAAGTCAGGGATCATGGAGCATAGTGATGAAAGGGGCCATGGAGCATTGTGTGACAGGCGTCATGGAACAATGTGTTGACAGTGTAATGGAGCATTGTTAGAAAGGGAACATGGAGCAATTTGATTTCAGTGGCCATGAAAAATTGTGAATACATAGGCCATGGAGTATTCAGATGAATGTGGTCAAGGATCATTGTGACGACAAGTGTCCTGGAATATTGTGATGACACGGTTCATGGAGCATTGCGATGACAAGGGCCATGGCGAAATGTGAAGACAGGTGTCATGGGGCATTGTGATGACAGTTGCCATCTAGAATTGTGAAGAAAAATATCATGGAGCACTGGGATGTCAGGGGCCATGGAACATATTGATGCCAGGGGTCATGGGGCATTGTGATGACACGGCCATGGAACATTATGATGACAAGAATTCTGGAGCATTGTGATAAATAGGGCATGGACCATTGTGATTAGAGGGGCCAAGGAGCATTCTGATGAAAACGGCATGGAGCATTGTGATGACAAGGGTCATCGAGCATTGTGATGACAGTGGTCATGAAGCATTGTGATGACAGTGGTCATGAAGCATTGTGATGAATGTGGTCATGGATCATTGTGATGACAAGTGTCGTGGAGCTTTGTGATGACAGGTGTCAGAGAGCATTGTGATGACACGGTTATGGAATATTGTGATGACCAGAATTCTGTAGCACTGTGATGAAAAGGGAATGGAGCATTGTGATTACAGGGGTCATGGAGCATTGTGATGACCATTGTTCTAGAACATTGTGATGACAGGGATCATGGAGCATTGTGATGAAAGGGGCCATGAAGCATTGTGATGACAGGCGTCATGGGGCATTGAGATGTCACGGCCATGGAACATTATGATGACAAGAATTCAGGAGCATTGTGATAAAACGGGCATGGACCATTGTGATTAGAGGGGCCAAGGAGCATTCTGATGACAACGGCATGGAGCATTGTGATGACAAGGGTCATCGAGCATTGTGATGACAGTGGTCATGAAGCATTGTGATGAATGTGGTCATGCATCATTGTGATGACAAGTGTAGTGGAGCATTGTGATGACAGGGGTCATAGAGCATTTTGATGACACGGTTATGGAATATTGTGATGACCAGAATTCTGTAGCACTGTGGTGAAAAGGGAATGGAGCATTGTGATTACAGGGGCCATGGAGCATTGTGATGACAATTGTTTAGAACATTGTGAAGACAGGGATCATGGAGCATAGTGATGAAAGGGGCCATGGAGCATTGTGATGACAGGCATCATGGGACAATGTGTTGACAGTGGTCATGGAGCCTTGTTAGAAAGGGAACATGGAGCAATTTGATTTCAGGGGCCATGACAAATTGTAAATACATAGGCCATGGAGTATTCAGATAAATGTGGTCAAGTATCATTGTGACAAAAAGTGTCCTGGAATTTTGTGATGACACGGTTCATGGAGCATTGCGATGACAAGGGCCATGGCGAAATGTGAAGACAGGTGTCATGGGGCATTGTGGTGACAGTGGTCATCTAGAATTGTGAAGAAAGATATCATGGAGCACTGGGATGACAGGGGCCATGGAGCATTCTGATGACAGGGGTCATGGGGCATTGTGATGACACGGCCATGGAACATTATGATGACAAGAATTCTGGAGCATTGTGATAAAAAGGGCATGGACCATTGTGATTAGAGGGGCCAAGGAGCATTCTGATGACAACGGCATGGAGCATTGTGATGACAAGGGTCATCGAGCATTGTGATGACAGTGGTCATGAAGCATTGTGATGAATGTGGTCATGGATCATTGTGATGACAAGTGTCGTGGAGCATTGTGATGACAGGGGTCATAGAGCATTGTGATGACACGGTTATGTAATATTGTGATGACCAGAATTCTGTAGCACTGTGGTGAAAAGGGAATGGAGCATTGTGATTACAGGGGCCATGGAGCATTGTGATGACAATTGTTTAGAACATTGTGAAGACAGGGATCATGGAGCATAGTGATGAAAGGGGCCATGGAGCATTGTGATGACAGGCGTCATGGGACAATGTGTTGACAGTGGTCATGGAGCATTGTTAGAAAGGGAACATGGAGCAATTTGATTTCAGGGGCCATGAAAAATTGTGAATACATAGGCCATGGAGTATTCAGATGAATGTGGTCAAGGATCATTGTGACGACAAGTGTCCTGGAAAATTGTGGTGAAAAGGTTCATGGAGCATTGCGATAACAAGTGCAATGGCGAAATGTGAAGAGAGGTGTCATGGGGCATTGTGATGACAGTGGTCATCTAGAATTGTGAAGAAAGATATCATGGAGCACTGGGATAACAGGGGCCATGGAGCATTGTGATGACAGGGGTCATGGGGCATTGTGATGACACGGCCATGGAACATTATGATGACAAAAATTCTGGAGCATTGTGATAAAAAGGTCATGGACCATTGTGATTAGAGGGGCCAAGGAGCATTCTGATGACAACGGCATGGAGCATTGTGATGACAAGGGTCATCGAGCATTGTGATGACAGTGGTCATGAAGCATTGTGATGAATGTGGTCATGGATCATTGTGATGACAAGTGTCGTGGAGCATTGTGATGACAGGGGTCATAGAGCATTGTGATGACACGGTTATGGAATATTGTGAAGACCAGAATTCTGTAGCACTGTGATGAAAAGGGAATGGAGCATTGTGATTACAGGGGTCATGGAGCATTGTGATGACAATTGTTCTAGAACATTGTGAAGACAGGGATCATGGAGCATACTGATGAAAGGGCCATGGAGCATTGTGATGACAGGCGTCATGGGACAATGTGTTGACAGTGGTCATGGAGCATTGTTAGAAAGGGAACATGGAGTAATTTGATTTCAGGGGACATGAAAAATTGTGAATACATAGGCCATGGAGTATTCAGATGTATGTTGTCAAGGATCAATGTGACGAAATGTGTCCTGGAATATTGTGAAGACACGGTTCATGTAGCATTGCGATGACAAGGGCCATGGCGGAATGTGAAGACAGGTGTCATGGGGCATTGTGATGATACGGCCATGGAACATTATGATGACAAGAAGTCAGGAGCATTGTGATAAAAAGGGCATGGACCATTGTGATTAGAGGGGCCAAGGAGCATTCTGATGACAACGGCATGGAGCATTGTGATGACAAGGGTCATCGAGCATTGTGATGACAGTGGTCATGAAGCATTGTGATGAATGTGGTCATGGATCATTGTGATGACAAGTGTCGTGGAGCATTGTGATGACAGGGGTCATAGAGCATTGTGATGACACGGTTATGGAATATTGTGATGACCAGAAATCTGTAGCACAGTGATGAAAATGGAATGGAGCATTGTGATTACAGGGGTCATGGAGCATTGTGATGACAATTGTTCTAGAATATTGTGAAGACAGGGATCATGGAGCATAGTGATGAAAGGGGCCATGGAGCATTGTGATGACAGGCATCATGGGACAATGTGTTGACAGTGGTCATGGAGCCTTGTTAGAAAGGAAACATGGAGCAATTGGATTTCAGGGGCCATGACAAATTGTAAATACATAGGCCATGGAGTATTCAGATAAATGTGGTCAAGTATCATTGTGACAAAAAGTGTCCTGGAATTTTGTGATGACACGGTTCATGGAGCATTGCGATGACAAGGGCCATGGCAAAATGTGAAGACAGGTGTCATGGGGCATTGTGGTGACAGTGGTCATCTAGAATTGTGAAGAAAGATATCATGGAGCACTGGGATGACAGGGGCCATGGAGCATTCTGATGACAGGGGTCATGGGGCATTGTGATGACACGGCCATGGAACATTATGATGACAAGAATTCTGGAGCATTGTGATAAAAAGGGCATGGACCATTGTGATTAGAGGGGCCAAGGAGCATTCTGATGACAACGGCATGGAGCATTGTGATGACAAGGGTCATCGAGCATTGTGATGACAGTGGTCATGAAGCATTGTGATGAATGTGGTCATGGATCATTGTGATGACAAGTGTCGTGGAGCATTGTGATGACAGGGGTCATAGAGCATTGTGATGACACGGTTATGTAATATTGTGATGACCAGAATTCTGTAGCACTGTGATGAAAAGGGAATGGAGCATTGTGATTACAGGTGTCATGGAGCATTGTGATGACAATTGTTCTAGAACATTGTGAAGTCAGGGATCATGGAGCATAGTGATGAAAGGGGCCATGGAGCATTGTGTGACAGGCGTCATGGAACAATGTGTTGACAGTGTAATGGAGCATTGTTAGAAAGGGAACATGGAGCAATTTGATTTCAGGGGCCATGAAAAATTGTGAATACATAGGCCATGGAGTATTCAGATGAATGTGGTCAAGGATCATTGTGACGACAAGTGTCCAGGAATATTGTGATGACACGGTTCATGGAGCATTGCGATGACAAGGGCCATGGCGAAATGTGAAGACAGGTGTCATGGGGCATTGTGATGACAGTTGCCATCTAGAATTGTGAAGAAAAATATCATGGAGCACTGGGATGTCAGGGGCCATGGAACATATTGATGACAGGGGTCATGGGGCATTGTGATGACACGGCCATGGAACATTATGATGACAAGAATTCTGGAGCATTGTGATAAATAGGGCATGGACCATTGTGATTAGAGGGGCCAAGGAGCATTCTGATGAAAACGGCATGGAGCATTGTGATGACAAGGGTCATCGAGCATTGTGATGACAGTGGTCATGAAGCATTGTGATGACAGTGGTCATGAAGCATTGTGATGAATGTGGTCATGGATCATTGTGATGACAAGTGTCGTGGAGCTTTGTGATGACAGGTGTCAGAGAGCATTGTGATGACACGGTTATGGAATATTGTGATGACCAGAATTCTGTAGCACTGTGATGAAAAGGGAATGGAGCATTGTGATTACAGGGGTCATGGAGCATTGTGATGACCATTGTTCTAGAACATTGTGATGACAGGGATCATGGAGCATTGTGATGAAAGGGGCCATGAAGCATTGTGATGACAGGCGTCATGGGGCATTGAGATGACACGGCCATGGAACATTATGATGACAAGAATTCAGGAGCATTGTGATAAAACGGGCATGGACCATTGTGATTAGAGGGGCCAAGGAGCATTCTGATGACAACGGCATGGAGCATTGTGATGACAAGTGTCATCGAGCATTGTGATGACAGTGGTCATGAAGCATTGTGATGAATGTGGTCATGCATCATTGTGATGACAAGTGTCGTGGAGCATTGTGATGACAGGGGTCATAGAGCATTTTGATGACACGGTTATGGAATATTGTGATGACCAGAATTCTGTAGCACTGTGGTGAAAAGGGAATGGAGCATTGTGATTACAGGGGCCATGGAGCATTGTGATGACAATTGTTTAGAACATTGTGAAGACAGGGATCATGGAGCATAGTGATGAAAGGGGCCATGGAGCATTGTGATGACAGGCGTCATGGGACAATGTGTTGACAGTGGTCATGGAGCATTGTTAGAAAGGGAACATGGAGCAATTTGATTTCAGGGGCCATGAAAAATTGTGCATACATAGGCCAGGGAGCATTCAGATGTATGTGGTCAAGGATCATTGTGACGACAAGTGTCCTGGAATATTGTGATGACACGGTTCAAGGAGCATTGCGATGACAAGGGCCATTGCGAAATGTGAAGACAGGTGTCATGGGGCTTTGTGATGACAGTGGTCATCTAGAATTGTGAAGAAAGATATCATGGAGCACTGGGATGACAGGGGCCATGGAGCATTGTGATGACAGGTGTCATGGGGCATTGTGATGACACGGCCATGGAACATTATGATGACAAGAAGTCAGGAGCATTGTGATAAAAAGGGCATGGACCATTGTGATTAGAGGGGCCAAGGAGCATTCTGATGACAACGGCATGGAGCATTGTGATGACAAGGGTCATCGAGCATTGTGATGACAGTGGTCATGAAGCATTGTGATGAATGTGGTCATGGATCATTGTGATGACAAGTGTTGTGGAGCATTGTGATGACAGGGGTCATAGAGCATTCTGATGACACTGTTATGGAATATTGTGATGACCAGAAATCTGTAGCACAGTGATGAAAATGGAATGGAGCATTGTGATTACAGGGGTCATGGAGCATTGTGATGACAATTGTTCTAGAATATTGTTAAGACAGGGATCATGGAGCATAGTGATGAAAGGGGCCATGGAGCATTGTGAAGAAAGGCGTCATGGGACAATGTGTTGACAGTGGTCATGGAGCCTTGTTAGAAAGGGAACATGGAGCATTTTGATTTCAGGGGCCATGAAAAATTGTGAATACATAGGCCATGGAGTATTCAGATGAATGTGGTCAAGGATCATTGTGACAAAAAGTGTCCTGGAATATTGTGATGACACGGTTCATGGAGCATTGCGATGACAAGGGCCATGGCGAAATGTGAAGACATGTGTCATGGGGCATTGTGGTGACAGTGGTCATCTAGAATTGTGAAGAAAGATATCATGGAGCACTGGGATGACAGGGGCCATGGAGCATTGTGATGACAGGGGTCATGGGGCATTGTGATGACACGGCCATGGAACATTATGATTACAATAATTCCGGAGCATTGTGATAAAAAGGGCATGGACCATTGTGATTAGAGGGGCCAAGGAGCATTCTGATGACAACGGCATGGAGCATTGTGATGACAAGGGTCTTCGAGCATTGTGATGACAGTGGTCATGAAGCATTGTGATGAATGTGGTCATGGATCATTGTGATGACAAGTGTCGTGGAGCATTGTGATGACAGGGGTCATAGAGCATTGTGATGACACGGTTATTGAATATTGTGATGACCAGAATTCTGTAGCACTGTGATGAAAAGGGAATGGAGCATTGTGATTACAGGGGTCATGGAGCATTGTGATGACAATTGTTCTAGAACATTGCGATGACAGGGATCATGGAGCATAGTGATGAAAGGGGACATGGAGCATTGTGATGACAGGCGTCATGGGACATTGTGTTGACAGTGGTCTTGGAGCATTGTTAGAAAGGGAACATGGAGCAATTTGATTTCAGGGGCCATGAAAAATTGTGAATACATAGGCCATGGAGTATTCAGATGAATGTGGTCAAGGATCATTGTGATGAAAAGTGTCCTGGAATATTATGATGACACGGTTCATGGAGCATTGCGATGACAAGGGCCATGGCGAAATGTGAAGACAGGTGTCATGGGACTTTGTGATGACAGTGGTCATCTAGAATTGTGAAGAAAGATATCATGGAGCACTGGGATGACAGGGGCCATGGAGCATTGTGATGACAGGGGTCATGGGGCATTGTGATGACACGGCCATGGAACATTATGATGACAAGAATTCTGGAGCATTGTGATAAAAAGGGCATGGACCACTGTGATTAGAGGGGCCAAGGAGCATTCTGATGACAACGGCATGGAGCATTTTGATGACAAGTTTCATCGAGCATTGTGATGATAGTGGTCATGAAGCATTGTGATGAATGTGGTCATGGATCGTTGTGATGAAAAGTGTCGTGGAGCATTGTGATGACAGGTCTCATAGAGCATTTTGATGACACGGTTATGGAATATTGTGATGACCAGAATTCTGTAGCACTGTGATGAAAAGGGAATGGAGCATTGTGATTAGAGGGGTCATGGAGCATTGTGATGACAATTGTTCTAGAACATTGCGATGACAGGGATCATGGCGCATAGTGATGAAAGGGGCCATGGAGCATTGTGATGACAGGCGTCATGGGATATTGTGTTGACAGTGGTCTTGGATCACTGCTAGAAAGGGAACATGGAGCAATTTGATTTCAGGGGCCATGAACAATTGTGAATACATAGGCCATGGAGTATTCAGATGAATGTGGTCAAGGATCATTGTGAAGAAAAGTGTACTGGAATATTGTGATGACACGGTTCATGGAACATTGCGATGACAAGGGCCATGGCGAAATGTGAAGACAGGTGTCATGGGGCATTGTGATGACAGTGGTCATCTAGAATTGTGAAGAAAGATATCATGGAGCACTGGGATGACAGGGGCCATGGAGCATTGTGATGACATGGGTCATGGGGCATTGTGATGACAAGGCCATGGAACATTATGATGACAAGAATTCTGGAGCATTGTGATAAATAGGGCATGGACCATTGTGATTAGAAGGGCCAAGGAGCATTCTGATGACAACGGCATGGAGCATTGTGATGACAATGTTCATCGAGCATTGTGATGACAGTGGTCATGAAGCATTGTGATGAATGTGTTCATGGATCATTGTGATGACAAGAGTCGTGGAGCATTGTGATGACAGGGGTCATAGAGCATTGTGATGACACGGTTATGGAATATTGTGATGACCAGAATTCTGTAGCACTGAGATGAAAAGGGAATGGAGCATTGTGATGACAGGCGTCATGGAACAATGTGTTGACAGAGGTCTTGGATCACTGTTAGAAAGGGAACGTGGAGCAATTTGATTTCAGGGGCCATGAAAAATTGTGAATACATAGGCCATGGAGTATTCAGATGAATGTGGTCAAGGATCATTGTGATGAAAAGTGTCCTGGAATATTGTGAGGACACGGTTAATGGAGCATTGCGATGACAAGGGCCATGGCGAAATGTGAAGACAGGTGTCATGGGGCATTGTGATGACAGTGGTCATCTAGAATTGTGAAGAAAGATATCATGGAGCACTTGGATGACAGGGGCCATGGAACATTGTGATGACAGGGGTCATGGGGCATTGTGATGACACCGCCATGGAACATTATGTTGACAAGAATTCTGGAGCATTGTGATAAAATGGGCATGGACCATTGTGATTAGAGGGGCCAAGGAGCATTCTGATGACAACGGCATGGAGCATTGTGATGACAGGGGTCATCGAGCATTGTGATGACAGTGGTCATGAAGCATTGTGATGAATGTGGTCATGGATCATTGTGATGACAAGTGTCGTGGAGCATTGTGATGACAGGGGTCATAGAGCATTGTGATGACACGGTTATGGAATATTGTGATGACCAGAATTCTGTAGCACTGTGATGAAAATGGAATGGAGCATTGTGATTACAGGGGTCATGGAGCATTGTGATGACCATTGTTCTAGAACATTGTGACGATAGGGATCATGGAGCATAGTGATGAAAGGGGCCATGGGGCATTGTGATGACAGGCGTCATGGGACATTTTGTTGACAGTGGTCATGGAGAATTGTTAGAAAGGGAACATGGAGCAATTTGATTTCAGGGGCCATGAAAAATTGTGAATACATAGGCCATGGAGTATTCAGATGAATGTGGTCAAGGATCATTGTGAATACAAGTGTCCCGGAATATTGTGATGACACGGTTCATGGAGCATTGCGATGACAAGGGCCATGGCGAAATGTGATGACAGGTGTCATGGGGCATTGTGATGACAGTGGTGATCTAGAATTGTGAAGAAAGATATCATGGAGCACTGGGATGACAGGGGTCATGGGACATTGTGATGACACGGCCATGGAACATTATGATGACAAGAATTCTGGAGCATTGTGATAAAAGGGCATGGACCATTGTGATTAGAGGGGCCAAGGAGCATTCTGATGACAACGGCATGGAGCATTGTGATGACAAGGGTCATCGAGCATTGTGATGACAGTGGTCATGAAGCATTGTGATGAATGTGGTCATCGATCATTGTGATGAGATGTGTCGTGGAGCATTGTGATGACAGGGCTCATAGAGCATTGTGATGACACGGTTATGGAATATTGTGATGACCAGAATTCTGTAGCACTGTGATGAAAAGGGAATGGAGCATTGTGATTACAGGGGTCATGGAGCATTTTGATGACAATACTTTAGAACATTGTGAAGGCAGGGATCATGGAGCATAGTGATGAAAGGGGCCATGGAGCATTGCGATGACAGGCGTCATGGGACAATGTGTTGACAGTGGTCATGGAGCATTGTTAGAAAGGGAACATGGAGCAATTTGATTTCAGGGGACATGAAAAATTGTGAATACATAGGCCATGGAGTATTCAGATGAATGTGGTCAAGGATCATTGTGACGACAAGTGTCCTGGAATATTGTGATGACACGGTTCATGGAGCATTGCGATGACAAGGGCCATGGCGAAATGTGAAGAGAGGTGTCATGGGGCATTGTGATGACAGTGGTCATCTAGAATTGTGAAGAAAGATATCATGGAGCACTGGGATGACAGGGGCCATGGAGCATTGTGATGACAGGGGTCATGGGGCATTGTGATGACATGGCCATGGAACGTTATGATGACAAGAAGTCAGGAGCATTGTGATAAAAAGGGCATGGACCATTGTGATTAGAGGGGCCAAGGAGCATTCTGATGACAACGGCATGGAGCATTGTGATGACCAGGGTCATCGAGCATTGTGATGACAGCGGTCATGAAGCATTGTGATGAATGTGGTCATGCATCATTGTGATGACAAGTGTCGTGGAGTATTGTGATGACAGGGGTCATAGAGCATTGTGATGACACGGTTTATGGAATATTGTGATGACCAGAATTCTGTACCACAGTGATGAAAAGTGAATGGAGCATTGTGATGACAGGGATCATTGAGCATAGTGATGAAACGGGCAATGGAGCATTGTGTTGACAGGCGTCATGGGACATTGTGTTGACAGTGGTCTTGGAGCATTGTTAGAAAGGGAACATGGAGCAATTTGATTTCAGGGGCCATGAAAAATTGTGAATACATAGGCCATGGAGTATTCAGATGAATGTGGTCAAGGATCATTGTGATGAAAATTGTCCTGGAATATTGTGATGACACGGTTCATGGCGCATTGCGATGACAAGGGCCATGGCGAAATGTGAAGACAGTTGTCATGGGGCATTGTGATGACACGGCCATGGAACATTATGATGACAAGAAATCTGGAGCATTGTGATAAAAAGGGCATGGACCATTGTGATTAGAGGGGCCAAGGAGCATTCTGATGACAACGGCATGGAGCATTGTGATGACAGGGGTCATAGAGCATTGTGATGACACGGTTATGGAATATTGTGATGACCAGAATTCTGTAGCACTGTGATGAAAATGGAATGGAGCATTGTGATTACAGGGGCCATGGAGCATTGTGATGACAATTGTTTAGAACATTGTGAAGACAGTGATCATGGAGCATAGTGATGAAAGGGGCCATGGAGCATTGTGATGACAGGCGTCATGGGACAATGTGTTGACAGTGGTCATGGAGCATTGTTAGAAAGGGAACATGGAGTAATTTGATTTCAGGGGACATGAAAAATTGTGAATACATAGGCCATGGTGTATTCAGATGTATGTTGTCAAGGATCATTGTGACGAAATGTGTCCTGGAATATTGTGAAGACACGGTTCATGTAGCATTGCGATGACAAGGGCCATGGCGGAATGTGAAGACAGGTGTCATGGGGCATTGTGATGATACGGCCATGGAACATTATGATGACAAGAAGTCAGGAGCATTGTGATAAAAAGGGCATGGACCATTGTGATTAGAGGGGCCAAGGAGCATTCTGATGACAACGGCATGGAGCATTGTGATGACAAGGGTCATCGAGCATTGTGATGACAGTGGTCATGAAGCATTGTGATGAATGTGGTCATGGATCATTGTGATGACAAGTGTCGTGGAGCATTGTGATGACAGGGGTCATAGAGCATTGTGATGACACGGTTATGGAATATTGTGATGACCAGAAATCTGTAGCACAGTGATGAAAATGGAATGGAGCATTGTGATTACAGGGGTCATGGAGCATTGTGATGACAATTGTTCTAGAATATTGTGAAGACAGGGATCATGGAGCATAGTGATGAAAGGGGCCATGGAGCATTGTGATGACAGGAATCATGGGACAATGTGTTGACAGTGGTCATGGAGCCTTGTTAGAAAGGGAACATGGAGCAATTTGATTTCAGGGGCCATGACAAATTGTAAATACATAGGCCATGGAGTATTCAGGTAAATGTGGTCAAGGATCATTGTGACAAAAAGTGTCCTGGAATTTTGTGATGACACGGTTCATGGAGCATTGCGATGACAAGGGCCATGGCGAAATGTGAAGACAGGTGTCATGGGGCATTGTGGTGACAGTGGTCATCTAGAATTGTGAAGAATGATATCATGGAGCACTGGGATGACAGGGGCCATGGAGCATTCTGCTGACAGGGGTCATGGGGCATTGTGATGACACGGCCATGGAACATTATGATGACAATAATTCTGGAGCATTGTGATAAAAAGGGCATGGACCATTGTGATTAGAGGGGCCAAGGAGCATTCTGATGACAACGGCATGGAGCATTGTGATGACAAGGGTCATCGAGCATTGTGATGACAATGGTCATGAAGCATTGTGATGAATGTGGTCATGGATCATTGTGATGACAAGTGTCGTGGAGCATTGTGATGACAGGGGTCATAGAGCATTGTGATGACACGGTTATGTAATATTGTGATGACCAGTATTCTGTAGCACTGTGATGAAAAGGGAATGGAGCATTGTGATTACAGGTGTCATGGAGCATTGTGATGACAATTGTTCTAGAACATTGTGAAGTCAGGGATCATGGAGCATAGTGATGAAAGGGGCCATGGAGCATTGTGATGACAGGCGTCATGGAACAATGTGTTGACAGTGTCATGGAGCATTGTTAGAAAGGGAACATGGAGCAATTTTATTTCAGGGGCCATGAAAAATTGTGAATACATAGGCCATGGAGTATTCAGATGAATGTGGTCAAGGATCATTGTGACGACAAGTGTCCTGGAATACTGTGATGACACGGTTCATGGAGCATTGCGATGACAAGGGCCATGGCGAAATGTGAAGACAGGTGTCATGGGGCATTGTGATGACAGTTGCCTTCTAGAATTGTGAAGAAAGATATCATGGAGCACTGGGATGACAGGGGCCATGGAGCATTGTGATGACAGGGGTCATGGGGCATTGTGATGACACGGCCATGGAACATTATGATGACAAGAAGTCAGGAGCATTGTGATAAAAAGGGCATGGACCATTGTGATCACAGGGGTCATGGAGCATTGTGATGACAATTGTTCTAGAATATTGTGAAGACAGGGATCATGGAGCATAGTGATGAAAGCGGCCATGGAGCATTGTGAAGAAAGGCGTCATGGGACAATGTGTTGACAGTGGTCATGGAGCCTTGTTAGAAAGGGAACATGGAGCATTTTGATTTCAGGGGCCATGAAAAATTGTGAATACATAGGCCATGGAGTATTCAGATGAATGTGGTCAAGGATCATTGTGACAAAAAGTGTCCTGGAATATTGTGATGACACGGTTCATGGAGCATTGCGATGACAAGGGCCATGGCGAAATGTGAAGACAGGTGTCATGGGGCATTGTGGTGACAGTGGTCATCTAGAATTGTGAAGAAAGATATCATGGAGCACTGGGATGACAGGGGCCATGGAGCATTGTGATGACAGGGGTCATGGGGCATTGTGATGACACGGCCATGGAACATTATGATTACAATAATTCTGGAGCGTTGTGATAAAAATGGCATGGACCATTGTGATTAGAGGGGCCAAGGAGCATTCTGATGACAACGGCATGGAGCATTGTGATGACAAGGGTCATCGAGCATTGTGATGACAGTGGTCATGAAGCATTGTGATGAATGTGGTCATGGATCATTGTGATGACAAGTGTCGTGGAGCATTGTGATGACAGGGGTCATAGAGCATTGTGATGAGACGGTTATGGAATATTTTGATGACCAGAATTCTGTAGCACTGTGATGAAAATGGAAAGGATCATTGTGATTACAGGGGTCATGGAGCATTGTGATGACAATTGTTTAGAACATTGTGAAGACAGGGATCATGGAGCATAGTGATGAAAGGGGCCATGGAGCATTGTGATGACAGGCGTCATGAGACAATGTGTTGACAGTGGTCATGGAGCATTGTTAGAAAGGGAACATGGAGCAATTTGATTTCAGGGGCCATGAAAAATTGTGAATACATAGGCCATGGAGTATTCAGATGAATGTGGTCAAGGATCATTGTGAATACAAGTGTCCCGGAATATTGTGATGACACGGTTCATGGAGCATTGCGATGACAAGGGCCATGGCGAAATGTGATGACAGGTGTCATGGGGCATTGTGATGACAGTGGTGATCTAGAATTGTGAAGAAAGATATCATGGAGCACTGTGATGACAGGGGTCATGGGACATTGTGATGACACGGCCATGGAACATTATGATGACAAGAATTCTGGAGCATTGTGATAAAAGGGCATGGACCATTGTGATTAGAGGGGCCAAGGAGCATTCTGATGACAACGGCATGGAGCATTGTGATGACAAGGGTCATCGAGGATTGTGATGACAGTGGTCATGAAGCATTGTGATGAATGTGGTCATCGATCATTGTGATGAGATGTGTCGTGGAGCATTGTGATGACAGGGCTCATAGAGCATTGTGATGACACGGTTATGGAATATTGTGATGACCAGAATTCTGTAGCACTGTGATGAAAAGGGAATGGAGCATTGTGATTACAGGGGTCATGGAGCATTTTGATGACAATACTTTAGAACATTGTGAAGGCAGGGATCATGGAGCATAGTGATGAAAGGGGCCATGGAGCATTGTGATGACAGGCGTCATGGGACAATGTGTTGACAGTGGTCATGGAGCATTGTTAGAAAGGGAACATGGAGCAATTTGATTTCAGGGGCCATGAAAAATTGTGAATACATAGGCCATGGAGTATTCAGATGAATGTGGTCAAGGATCATTGTGACGACAAGTGTCCTGGAATATTGTGATGACACGGTTCATGGAGCATTGCGATGACAAGGGCCATGGCGAAATGTGAAGAGAGGTGTCATGGGGCATTGTGATGACAGTGGTCATCTAGAATTGTGAAGAAAGATATCATGGAGCACTGGGATGACAGGGGCCATGGAGCATTGTGATGACAGGGGTCATGGGGCATTGTGATGACATGGCCATGGAACATTATGATGACAAGAAGTCAGGAGCATTGTGATAAAAAGGGCATGGACCATTGTGATTAGAGGGGCCAAGGAGCATTCTGATGACAACGGCATGGAGCATTGTGATGACCAGGGTCATCGAGCATTGTGATGACAGCGGTCATGAAGCATTGTGATGAATGTGGTCATGCATCATTGTGATGACAAGTGTCGTGGAGCATTGTGATGACAGGGGTCATAGAGCATTGTGATGACACGGTTTATGGAATATTGTGATGACCAGAATTCTGTACCACAGTGATGAAAAGTGAATGGAGCATTGTGATGACAGGGATCATGGAGCATAGTGATGAAACGGGCAATGGAGCATTGTGTTGACAGGCGTCATGGGACATTGTGTTGACAGTGGTCTTGGAGCATTGTTAGAAAGGGAACATGGAGCAATTTGATTTCAGGGGCCATGAAAAATTGTGAATACATAGGCCATGGAGTATTCAGATGAATGTGGTCAAGGATCATTGTGATGAAAATTGTCCTGGAATATTGTGATGACACGGTTCATGGCGCATTGCGATGACAAGGGCCATGGCGAAATGTGAAGACAGTTGTCATGGGGCATTGTGATGACACGGCCATGGAACATTATGATGACAAGAAATCTGGAGCATTGTGATAAAAAGGGCATGGACCATTGTGATTAGAGGGGCCAAGGAGCATTCTGATGACAACGGCATGGAGCATTGTGATGACAGGGGTCATAGAGCATTGTGATGACACGGTTATGGAATATTGTGATGACCAGAAATCTGTAGCACAGTGATGAAAATGGAATGGAGCATTGTGATTACAGGGGTCATGGAGCATTGTGATGACAATTGTTCTAGAATATTGTGAAGACAGGGATCATGGAGCATAGTGATGAAAGGGGCCATGGAGCATTGTGATGACAGGCATCATGGGACAATGTGTTGACAGTGGTCATGGAGCCTTGTTAGAAAGGGAACATGGAGCAATTTGATTTCAGGGGCCATGACAAATTGTAAATACATAGGCCATGGAGTATTCAGGTAAATGTGGTCAAGGATCATTGTGACAAAAAGTGTCCTGGAATTTTGTGATGACACGGTTCATGGAGCATTGCGATGACAAGGGCCATGGCGAAATGTGAAGACAGGTGTCATGGGGCATTGTGGTGACAGTGGTCATCTAGAATTGTGAAGAAAGATATCATGGAGCACTGGGATGACAGGGGCCATGGAGCATTCTGCTGACAGGGGTCATGGGGCATTGTGATGACACGGCCATGGAACATTATGATGACAATAATTCTGGAGCATTGTGATAAAAAGGGCATGGACCATTGTGATTAGAGGGGCCAAGGAGCATTCTGATGACAACGGCATGGAGCATTGTGATGACAAGGGTCATCGAGCATTGTGATGACAATGGTCATGAAGCATTGTGATGAATGTGGTCATGGATCATTGTGATGACAAGTGTCGTGGAGCATTGTGATGACAGGGGTCATAGAGCATTGTGATGACACGGTTATGTAATATTGTGATGACCAGAATTCTGTAGCACTGTGATGAAAATTGAATGGAGCATTGTGATTACAGGTGTCATGGAGCATTGTGATGACAATTGTTCTAGAACATTGTGAAGTCAGGGATCATGGAGCATAGTGATGAAAGGGGCCATGGAGCATTGTGATGACAGGCGTCATGGAACAATGTGCTGACAGTGTCATGGAGCATTGTTAGAAAGGGAACATGGAGCAATTTGATTTCAGGGGCCATGAAAAACTGTGAATACATAGGCCATGGAGTATTCAGATGAATGTGGTCAAGGATCATTGTGACGACAAGTGTCCTGGAATATTGTGATGACACGGTTCATGGAGCATTGCGATGACAAGGGCCATGGCGAAATGTGAAGACAGGTGTAATGGGGCATTGTGATGACAGTTGCCATCTAGAATTGTGAAGAAAAATATCATGGAGCACTGGGATGACAGGGGCCATGGAGCATTGTGATGACAGGGGTCATGGGGCATTGTGATGACACGGCCATGGAACATTATGATGACAAGAAGTCAGGAGCATTGTGATAAAAAGGGCATGGACCATTGTGATTAGAGGGGCCAAGGAGCATTCTGATGACAACGGCATGGAGCATTGTGATGACAAGGGTCATCGAGCATTGTGATGACAGTGGTCATGAAGCATTGTGATGAATGTGGTCATGGATCATTGTGATGACAAGTGTTGTGGAGTATTGTGATGACAGGGGTCATAGAGCATTGTGATGACACTGTTATGGAATATTGTGATGACCAGAAATCTGTAGCACAGTGATGAAAATGGAATAGAGCATTGTGATTACAGGGGTCATGGAGCATTGTGATGACAATTGTTCTAGAATATTGTGAAGACAGGGATCATGGAGCATAGTGATGAAAGGGGCCATGGAGCATTGTGAAGAAAGGCGTCATGGGACAATGTGTTGACAGTGGTCATGGAGCCTTGTTAGAAAGGGAACATGGAGCATTTTGATTTCAGGGGCCATGAAAAATTGTGAATACATAGGCCATGGAGTATTCAGATGAATGTGGTCAAGGATCATTGTGACAAAAAGTGTCCTGGAATATTGTGATGACACGGTTCATGGAGCATTGCGATGACAAGGGCCATGGCGAAATGTGAAGACAGGTGTCATGGGGCATTGTGGTGACAGTGGTCATCTAGAATTGTGAAGAAAGATATCATGGAGCACTGGGATGACAGGGGCCATGGAGCATTGTGATGACAGGGGTCATGGGGCATTGTGATGACACGGCCATGGAACATTATGATTACAATAATTCTGGAGCATTGTGATAAAAAGGGCATGGACCATTGTGATTAGAGGGGCCAAGGAGCATTCTGATGACAACGGCATGGAGCATTGTGATGACAAGGGTCATCGAGCATTGTGATGACAGTGGTCATGAAGCATTGTGATGAATGTGGTCATGGATCATTGTGATGACAAGTGTCGTGGAGCATTGTGATGACAGGGGTCATAGAGCATTGTGATGAGACGGTTATGGAATATTGTGATGACCAGAATTCTGTAGCACTGTGATGAAAATGGAAAGGATCATTGTGATTACAGGGGTCATGGAGCATTGTGATGACAATTGTTTAGAACATTGTGAAGACAGGGATCATGGAGCATAGTGATGAAAGGGGCCATGGAGCATTGTGATGACAGGCGTCATGAGACAATGTGTTGACAGTGGTCATGGAGCATTGTTAGAAAGGGAACATGGAGCAATTTGATTTCGGGGGCCATGAAAAATTGTGAATACATAGGCCATGGAGCATTCAGATGTATGTGGTCAAGGATCATTGTGACGACAAGTGTCCTGGAATATTGTGATGACACGGTTCATGGCGCATTGCGATGACAAGGGCCATGGGGAAATGTGAAGACAGTTGTCATCGGGCATTGTGATGACACGGCCATGGAACATTATGATGACAAGAAATCTGGAGCATTGTGATAAAAAGGGCATGGACCATTGTGATTAGAGGGGCCAAGGAGCATTCTGATGACAACGGCATGGAGCATTGTGATGACAAGGGTCATCGAGCATTGTGATGACAGTGGTCATGAAGCATTGTGATGAATGTGGTCATGGATCATTGTGATGACAAGTGTCGTGGAGCATTGTGATAACAGGGGTCATAGAGCATTGTGATGACACGGTTATTGAATATTGTGATGACCAGAATTCTGTAGCACTGTGATGAAAAGGGAATGGAGCATTGTGATTACAGGGGTCATGGAGCATTGTGATGACAATTGTTCTAGAACATTGTGATGACAGGGATCATGGAGCATAGTGATGAAAGGGGCCATGGAGCATTGTGATGACAGGCGTCATGGGACATTGTGTTGACAGTGGTCTTGGAGCATTGTTAGAAAGGGAACATGGAGCAATTTGATTTCAGGGGATATGAAAAATTGTGAATACATAGGCCATGGAGTATTCAGATGAAAGTGGGCGAGGATCATTGTGACGACAAGTGTCCTGGCATATTGTGATGACACGGTTCATGGAGCATTGCGATGACAAGGGCCATGGCGAAATGTGAAGACAGTTGTCATGGGGCTTTGTGATGACAGTGGTCATCTAGAATTGTGAAGAAAGATATCATGGAGCAGTGGGATGACGGGGGCCATGGAGCATTGTGATGACAGGGGTTATGGGGCATTGTGATGACACGGACATGGAACATTATGATGACAAGAATTCTGGAGCATTGTGATAAATAGGGCATGGACCATTGTGATTAGAGGGGCCAAGGAGCATTCTGATGACAACGGCATGGAGCATTGTGATGACCAGGGTCATCGAGCATTGTGATGACTGTGGTCATGAAGCATTGTGATGAATGTGGTCATGGATCATTGTGATGACAAGTGTCGTGGAGCATTGTGATGACAGGGGTCATAGAGCATTGTGATGACACGGTTATGGAATATTGTGATGACCAGAATTCTGTAGCACTGTGATGAAAAGGGAATGGAGCATTGTGATTACAGGGGACATGGAGCATTGTGATGACAATTGTTCTAAAACATTGTGAAGACAGGGATCATGGAGCATAGTGATGAAAGGGGCCATGGAGCATTGTGATGACAGGCGTCATGGGACTTTGTGTTGACAGTGGTCTTGAATCATTGTTAGAAAGGGAACATGGAGCAATTTGATTTCAGGGGCCATGAAAAATTGTGAATACATAGGCCATGGAGTATTCAGATGAATGTGGTCAAGGATCATTGTGATGAAAAGTGTCCTGGAATATTATGATGACACGGTTCATGGAGCATTGCGATGACAAGGGCCATGGCGAAATGTGAAGACAGGTGTCATGGGACTTTGTGATGACAGTGGTCATCTAGAATTGTGAAGAAAGATATCATGGAGCACTGGGATGACAGGGGCCATGGAGCATTGTGATGACAGGGGTCATGGGGCATTGTGATGAAACGGCCATGGAATATTATGATGACAAGAATTCTGGAGCATTGTGATAAAAAGGGCATGGACCACTGTGATTAGAGGGGCCAAGGAGCATTCTGATGACAACGGCATGGAGCATTTTGATGACAAGTTTCATCGAGCATTGTGATGATAGTGGTCATGAAGCATTGTGATGAATGTGGTCATGGATCGTTGTGATGAAAAGTGTCGTGGAGCATTGTGATGACAGGTCTCATAGAGCATTTTGATGACACGGTTATGGAATATTGTGATGACCAGAATTCTGTAGCACTGTGATGAAAAGGGAATGGAGCATTGTGATTACAGGGGTCTTGGAGCATTGTGATGACAATTGTTCTAGAACATTGCGATGACAGGGATCATGGAGCATAGTGATGAAAGGGGCCATGGAGCATTGTGATGACAAGTGTCGTGGAGCATTGTGATGACAGGGGTCATAGAGCATTGTGATGACACGGTTATGGAATATTGTGATGACCAGAATTTTGTAGCACTGAGATGAAAATGGAATGGAGCATTGTGATGACAGGCGTCATGGGACAATGTGTTGACAGTGGTCTTGGATCACTGTTAGAAAGGGAACATGGAGCAATTTGATTTCAGGGGCCATGAAAAATTGTGAATACATAGGCCATGGAGTATTCAGATGAATGTGGTCAAGGATCATTGTGATGAAAAGTGTCCTGGAATATTATGATGACACGGTTCATGGAGCATTGCGATGACAAGGGCCATGGCGAAATGTGAAGACAGGTGTCATGGGACTTTGTGATGACAGTGGTCATCTAGAATTGTGAAGAAAGATATCATGGAGCACTGGGATGACAGGGGCCATGGAGCATTGTGATGACAGGGGTCATGGGGCATTGTGATGACACGGCCATGGAACATTATGATGACAAGAATTCTGGAGCATTGTGATAAAAAGGGCATGGACCACTGTGATTAGAGGGGCCAAGGAGCATTCTGATGACAACGGCATGGAGCATTTTGATGACAAGTTTCATCGAGCATTGTGATGATAGTGGTCATGAAGCATTGTGATGAATGTGGTCATGGATCGTTGTGATGAAAAGTGTCGTGGAGCATTGTGATGACAGGTATCATAGAGCATTTTGATGACACGGTTATGGAATATTGTGATGACCAGAATTCTGTAGCACTGTGATGAAAAGGGAATGGAGCATTGTGATTACAGGGGTCTTGGAGCATTGTGATGACAATTGTTCTAGAACATTGCGATGACAGGGATCATGGAGCATAGTGATGAAAGGGGCCATGGAGCATTGTGATGACAAGTGTCGTGGAGCATTTTGATGACAGGGGTCATAGAGCATTGTGATGACACGGTTATGGAATATTGTGATGACCAGAATTCTGTAGCACTGAGATGAAAAGGGAATGGAGCATTGTGATGACAGGCGTCATGGGACAATGTGTTGACAGTGGTCTTGGATCACTGTTAGAAAGGGAACATGGAGCAATTTGATTTCAGGGGCCATGAAAAATTGTGAATACATAGGCCATGGAGTATTCAGATGAATGTGGTCAAGGATCATTGTGATGAAAAGTGTCCTGGAATATTATGATGACACGGTTCATGGAGCATTGCGATGACAAGGGCCATGGCGAAATGCGAAGACAGGTGTCATGGGACTTTGTGATGACAGTGGTCATCTAGAATTGTGAAGAAAGATATCATGGAGCACTGGGATGACAGGGGCCATGGAGCATTGTGATGACAGGGGTCATGGGGCATTGTGATGACACGGCCATGGAACATTATGATGACAAGAATTCTGGAGCATTGTGATAAAAAGGGCATGGACCACTGTGATTAGAGGGGCCAAGGAGCATTCTGATGACAACGGCATGGAGCATTTTGATGACAAGTTTCATCGAGCATTGTGATGATAGTGGTCATGAAGCATTGTGATGAATGTGGTCATGGATCGTTGTGATGAAATGTGTCGTGGAGCATTGTGATGACAGGTCTCATAGAGCATTTTGATGACACGGTTATGGAATATTGTGATGACCAGAATTCTGTAGCACTGTGATGAAAAGGGAATGGAGCATTGTGATTACAGGGGTCTTGGAGCATTGTGATGACAATTGTTCTAGAACATTGCGATGACAGGGATCATGGAGCATAGTGATGAAAGGGGCCATGGAGCATTGTGATGACAAGTGTCGTGGAGCATTGTGATGACAGGGGTCATAGAGCATTGTGATGACACGGTTATGGAATATTGTGATGACCAGAATTCTGTTGCACTGAGATGAAAAGGGAATGGAGCATTGTGATGACAGGCGTCATGGGACAATGTGTTGACAGTGGTCTTGGATCACTGTTAGAAAGGGAACATGGAGCAATTTGATTTCAGGGGCCATGAAAAATTGTGAATACATAGGCCATGGAGTATTCAGATGAATGTGGTCAAGGATCATTGTGATGAAAAGTGTCCTGGAATATTGTGATGACACGGTTCATGGAGCATTGCGATGACAAGGGCCATGGCGAAATGTGAAGACAGGTGTCATGGGGCATTGTGATGACAGTGGTCATCTAGAATTGTGAAGAAAGATATCATGGAGCACTTGGATGACAGGGGCCATGGAACATTGTGATGACAGGGGTCATGGGGCATTGTGATGACACCGCCATGGAACATTATGTTGACAATAATTCTGGAGCATTGTGATAAAATGGGCATGGACCATTGTGATTAGAGGGGCCAAGGAGCATTCTGATGACAACGGCATGGAGCATTGTGTTGACAGGGGTCATCGAGCATTGTGATGACAGTGGTCATGAAGCATTGTGATGAATGTGGTCATCGATCATTGTGATGAGATGTGTCGTGGAGCATTGTGATGACAGGGCTCATAGAGCATTGTGATGACACGGTTATGTAATATTGTGATGACCAGAATTCTGTAGCACTGTGATGAAAAGGGAATGGAGCATTGTGATTACAGGGGTCATGGAGCATTTTGATGACAATACTTTAGAACATTGTGAAGGCAGGGATCATGGAGCATAGTGATGAAAGGGGCCATGGAGCATTGTGATTACAGGCGTCATGGGACAATGTGTTGACAGTGGTCATGGAGCATTGTTAGAAAGGGAACATGGAGCAATTTGATTTCAGGGGCCATGAAAAATTGTGAATACATAGGCCATGGAGTATTCAGATGAATGTGGTCAAGGATCATTGTGACGACAAGTGTCCTGGAATATTGTGATGACACGGTTCATGGAGCATTGCGATGACAAGGGCCATGGCGAAATGTGAAGACAGGTGTCATGGGGCTTTGTGATGACAGTGGTCATCTAGAATTGTGAAGAAAGATATCATGGAGCACTGGGATGACAGGGGCCATGGAGCATTGTGATGACAGGGGTCATGGGGCATTGTGATGACATGGCCATGGAACATTATGATGACAAGAAGTCAGGAGCATTGTGATAAAAAGGGCATGGACCATTGTGATTAGAGGGGCCAAGGAGCATTCTAATGACAACGGCATGGAGCATTGTGATGACAAGTGTCATCGAGCATTGTGATGACAGTGGTCAAGAAGCATTGTGATGAATGTGGTCATGGATCATTGTGATGACAAGTTTCGTGGAGCATTGTGATGACAGGGGTCATAGATCATTGTGATGACACGGTTATGGAATATTGTGATGACCAGAAATCTGAAGCACAGTGATGAAAATGGAATGGAGCATTGTGATTACAGGGGTCATGGAGCATTGTGATGACAATTGTTCTAGAATATTGTGAAGACAGGGATCATGGAGCATAGTGATGAAAGGGGCCATGGAGCATTGTGAAGACAGGCGTCATGGGACAATGTGTTGACAGTGGTCATTTAGCCTTGTTAGAAAGGGAACATGGAGCAATTTGATTTCAGGGGCCATGAAAAATTGTGAATACATAGGCCATGGAGTATTCAGATGAATGTGGTCAAGGATCATTGTGACAAAAATTGTCCTGGAATATTGTGATGACACGGTTCATGGAGCATTGCGATGACAAGTGCCATGGCGAAATGTGAAGACAGGTGTCATGGGGCATTGTGGTGACAGTGGTCATCTAGAATTGTGAAGAAAGATATCATGGAGCACTGGGATGACAGGGGCCATGGAGCATTGTGATGACAGGGGTCTTGGGGCATTGTGATGACACGGCCATGGAACATTATGATGACAAGAATTCTGGAGCATTGTGATAAATAGGGCATGCACCATTGTGATTAGAGGGGCCAAGGAGCATTCTGATGACAACGGCATGGAGCATTGTGATGACCAGGGTCATCGAGGATTGTGATGACAGTGGTCATGAAGCATTGTGATGAATGTGGTCATGCATCATTGTGATGACAATTGTCGTGGAGTATTGTGATGACAGGGGTCATAGAGCATTGTGATGACACGGTTTATGGAATATTGTGATGACCAGAATTATGTACCACAGTGATGAAAAGTGAATGGAGCATTGTGATGACAGGGATCATGGAGCATAGTGATGAAACGGGCAATGGAGCATTGTGTTGACAGGCGTCATGGGACATTGTGTTGACAGTGGTCTTGGAGCATTGTTAGAAAGGGAACATGGAGCAATTTGATTTCAGGGGCCATGAAAAATTGTGAATACATAGGCCATGGAGTATTCAGATGAATGTGGTCAAGGATCATTGTGATGAAAATTGTCCTGGAATATTGTGATGACACGGTTCATGGCGCATTGCGATGACAAGGGCCATGGCGAAATGTGAAGACAGTTGTCATGGGGCATTGTGATGACACGGCCATGGAACATTATGATGACAAGAAATTTGGAGCATTGTGTTAAAAAGGGCATGGACCATTTTGATTAGAGGGGCCAAGGAGCATTCTGATGACAACGGCATGGAGCATTGTGATGACCAGGGTCATCGAGCATTGTGATGACAGTGGTCATGAAGCATTGTGATGAATGTGGTCATGGATCATTGTGATGACAAGTGTCGTGGAGCATTGTGATGACAGGGGTCATAGAGCATTGTGATGACACGGTTAT
Source organism: Eschrichtius robustus (assembly GCF_028021215.1). Taxonomy (NCBI): domain Eukaryota; kingdom Metazoa; phylum Chordata; class Mammalia; order Artiodactyla; family Eschrichtiidae; genus Eschrichtius; species Eschrichtius robustus. Next base: position 1,942,656 of record NW_027175249.1, on the reverse strand, counting down.
TGAATATTGTGATGACCAAAATTCTGTAGCACTGTGATGAAAAGGGAATGGAGCATTGTGATTACAGGGGTCATGGAGCATTGTGATGACAATTGTTCTAGAACATTGCGATGACAGGGATCATGGAGCATAGTGATGAAAGGGGCCATGGAGCATTGTGATGACAGGCGTCATGGGACATTGTGTTGACAGTGGTCTTGGAGCATTGTTAGAAAGGGAACATGGAGCAATTTGATTTCAGGGGATATGAAAAATTGTGAATACATAGGCCATGGAGTATTCAGATGAATGTGGGCGAGGATCATTGTGACGACAAGTGTCCTGGCATATTGTGATGACACGGTTCATGGAGCATTGCGATGACAAGGGCCATGGCGAAATGTGAAGACAGTTGTCATGGGGCTTTGTGATGACAGTGGTCATCTAGAATTGTGAATAAAGATATCATGGAGCAGTGGGATGACGGGGGCCATGGAGCATTGTGATGACAGGGGTTATGGGGCATTGTGATGACACGGACATGGAACATTATGATGACAAGAATTCTGGAGCATTGTGATAAATAGGGCATGGACCATTGTGATTAGAGGGGCCAAGGAGCATTCTGATGACAACGGCATGGAGCATTGTGATGACCAGGGTCATCGAGCATTGTGATGACAGTGGTCATGAAGCATTGTGATGAATGTGGTCATGGATCATTGTGATGACAAGTGTCGTGGAGCATTGTGATGACAGGGGTCATAGAGCATTGTGATGACACGGTTATGGAATATTGTGATGACCAGAATTCTGTAGCACTGTGATGAAAAGGGAATGGAGCATTGTGATTACAGGGTTCATGGAGCATTGTGATGACAATTGTTCTAAAACATTGTGAAGACAGGGATCATGGAGCATAGTGATGAAAGGGGCCATGGAGCATTGTGATGACAGGCGTCATGGGACAATGTGTTGACAGTGGTCTTGAATCATTGTTAGAAAGGGAACATGGAGCAATTTGATTTCAGGGGCCATGAAAAATTGTGAATACATAGGCCATGGAGTATTCAGATGAATGTGGTCAAGGATCATTGTGATGAAAAGTGTCCTGGAATATTATGATGACACGGTTCATGGAGCATTGCGATGACAAGGGCCATGGCGAAATGTGAAGATAGGTGTCAAGGGACTTTGTGATGACAGTGGTCATCTAGAATTGTGAAGAAAGATATCATGGAGCACTGGGATGACAGGGGCCATGGAGCATTGTGATGACAGGGGTCATGGGGAATTGTGATGACACGGCCATGGAACATTATGATGACAAGAATTCTGGAGCATTGTGATAAAAAGGGCATGGACCACTGTGATTAGAGGGGCCAAGGAGCATTCTGATGACAACGGCATGGAGCATTTTGATGACAAGTTTCATCGAGCATTGTGATGATATTGGTCATGAAGCATTGTGATGAATGTGGTCATGGATCGTTGTGATGAAAAGTGTCGTGTAGCATTGTGATGACAGGTCTCATAGAGCATTTTGATGACACGGTTATGGAATATTGTGATGACCAGAATTCTGTAGCACTGTGATGAAAAGGGAATGGAGCATTGTGATTACAGGGGTCATGGAGCATTGTGATGACAATTGTTCTAGAACATTGCGATGACAGGGATCATGGAGCATAGTGATGAAAGGGGCCATGGAGCATTGTGATGACAGGCGTCATGGGATAATTTGTTGACAGTGGTCTTGGAGCATTGTTAGAAAGGGAACATGGAGCAATTTGATTTCAGGGGCCATGAACAATTGTGAATACATAGGCCATGGAGTATTCAGATGAATGTGGTCAAGGATCATTGTGAAGAAAAGTGTACTGGAATATTGTGATGACACGGTTCACGGAACATTGCGATGACAAGGCCCATGGCGAAATGTGAAGACAGGTGTCATGGGGCATTGTGATGACAGTGGTCATCTAGAATTGTGAAGAAAGATATCATGGAGCACTGGGATGACAGGGGCCATGGAGCATTGTGATGACATGGGTCATGGGGCATTGTGATGACACGGCCATGGAACATTATGATGACAAGAATTCTGGAGCATTGTGATAAATAGGGCATGGACCATTGTGATTAGAAGGGCCAAGGAGCATTCTGATGACAACGACATGGAGCATTGTGATGACAATGTTCATCGAGCATTGTGATGACAGTGGTCATGAAGCATTGTGATGAATGTGGTCATGGATCATTGTGATGACAAGAGTCGTGGAGCATTGTGATGACAGGGGTCATAGAGCATTGTGATGACACGGTTATGGAATATTGTGATGACCAGAATTCTGTAGCACTGAGATGAAAAGGGAATGGAGCATTGTGATGACAGGCGTCATGGGACAATGTGTTGACAGTGGTCTTGGATCACTGTTAGAAAGGGAACATGGAGCAATTTGATTTCAGGGGCCATGAAAAATTGTGAATACATAGGCCATGGAGTATTCAGATGAATGTGGTCAAGGATCATTGTGATGAAAAGTGTCCTGGAATATTGTGAGTACACGGTTCATGGAGCATTGCGATGACAAGGGCCATGGCGAAATGTGAAGACAGGTGTCATGGGGCATTGTGATGACAGTGGTCATCTAGAATTGTGAAGAAAGATATCATGGAGCACTTGGATGACAGGGGCCATGGAACATTGTGATGACAGGGGTCATGGGGCATTGTGATGACACCGCCATGGAACATTATGTTGACAAGAATTCTGGAGCATTGTGATAAAATGGGCATGGACCATTGTGATTAGAGGGGCCAAGGAGCATTCTGATGACAACGGCATGGAGCATTGTGATGACAAGGGTCATCGAGCATTGTGATGACAGTGGTCATGAAGCATTGTGATGAATGTGTTCATGGATCATGGTGATGACAAGTGTCGTGGAGCATTGTGATGACAGGGGTCATAGAGCATTGTGATGACACGGTTATGGAATATTGTGATGACCAGAATTCTGTAGCACTGTGATGAAAAGGGAATGGAGCATTGTGATTACAGGGGTCATGGAGCATTGTGATGACCATTGTTCTAGAACATTGTGATGACAGGGATCATGGAGCATAGTGATGACAGGGGCCATGGAGCATTGTGATGACAGGCGTCATGGGACAATGTGTTGACAGTGGTCATGGAGCATTGTTAGAAAGGGAACATGGAGCAATTTGATTTCAGGGGATATGAAAAATTGTGAATACATAGGCCATGGAGTATTCAGATGAATGTGGGCAAGGATCATTGTGACGACAAGTGTCCTGGAATATTGTGATGACACGGTTCATGGAGCATTGCGATGACAAGGGCCATGGCGAAATGTGAAGACAGTTGTAATGGGGCTTTGTGATGACAGTGGTCATCTAGAATTGTGAAGAAAGATATCATGGAGCAGTGGGATGACGGGGGCCATGGAGCATTGTGACGACATGGGTTATGGGGCATTGTGATGACACGGACATGGAACATTATGATGACAAGAATTCTGGAGCATTGTGATAAATAGGGCATGGACCATTGTGATTAGAGGGGCAAAGGAGCATTCTGATGACAACGGCATGGAGCATTTTGATGACAAGTTTCATCGAGCATTGTGATGATAGTGGTCATGAAGCATTGTGATGAATGTGGTCATGGATCATTGTGATGACAAGTGTCGTGGAGCATTGTGATGACAGGGGTCATAGAGCATTGTGATGACACGGTTATGGAATATTGTGATGACCAGAATTCTGTAGCACTGTGATGAAAAGGGAATGGAGCATTGTGATTACAGGGGTCATGGAGCATTGTGATGACAATTGTTCTAGAACATTGCGATGACAGGGATCATGGAGCATAGTGATGAAAGGGGCCATGGAGCATTGTGATGACAGGCGTCATGGGACATTGTGTTGACAGTGGTCTTGGAGCATTGTTAGAAAGGGAACATGGAGCAATTTGATTTCAGGGGATATGAAAAATTGTGAATACATAGGCCATGGAGTATTCAGATGAATGTGGGCAAGGATCATTGTGACGACAAGTGTCCTGGCATATTGTGATGACACGGTTCATGGAGCATTGCAATGACAAGGGCCATGGCGAAATGTGAAGACAGTTGTCATGGGGCTTTGTGATGACAGTGGTCATCTAGAATTGTGAAGAAAGATATCATGGAGCAGTGGGATGACGGGGGCCATGGAGCACTGGGATGACAGGCGTCATGGGGCATTGTGATGACACGGCCATGGAACATTATGATGACAAGAATTCTGGAGCATTGTGATAAAAAGGGCATGGACCACTGTGATTAGAGGGGCCAAGGAGCATTCTGATGACAACGGCATGGAGCATTGTGATGACAAGTTTCATCGAGCATTGTGATGACAGTGGTCATGAAGCATTGTGATGAATGTGGTCATGGATCGTTGTGATGAAAAGTGTCGTGGAGCATTGTGATGACAGGGGTCATAGAGCATTTTGATGACACGGTTATGGAATATTGTGATGACCAGAATTCTGTAGCACTGTGATGAAAAGGGAATGGAGCATTGTGATTACAGGGGTCATGGAGCATTGTGATGACAATTGTTCTAGAACATTGCGATGACAGGGATCATGGAGCATAGTGATGAAAGGGGCCATGGAGCATTGTGATGACAGGCGTCATGGGATATTGTGTTGACAGTGGTCTTGGAGCATTGTTAGAAAGGGAACATGGAGCAATTTGATTTCAGGGGCCATGAACAATTGTGAATACATAGGCCATGGAGTATTCAGATGAATGTGGTCAAGGATCATTGTGACAAAAAGCGTCCTGGAATATTGTGATGACACGGTTCATGGAACATTGCGATGACAAGGGCCATGGCGAAATGTGAAGACAGGTGTCATGGGGCATTGTGATGACAGTGGTCATCTAGAATTGTGAAGAAAGATATCATGGAGCACTGGGATGACAGGGGCCATGGAGCATTGTGATGACATGGGTCATGGGGCATTGTGATGACACGGCCATGGAACATTATGATGACAAGAATTCTGGAGCATTGTGATAAATAGGGCATGGACCATTGTGATTAGAAGGGCCAAGGAGCATTCTGATGACAACGGCATGGAGCATTGTGATGACAATATTCATCGAGCATTGTGATGACAGTGGTCATGAAGCATTGTGATGAATGTGGTCATCGATCATTGTGATGAGATGTGTCGTGGAGCATTGTGATGACAGGGCTCATAGAGCATTGTGATGACACGGTTATGGAATATTGTGATGACCAGAATTCTGTAGCACTGTGATGAAAAGGGAATGGAGCATTGTGATTACAGGGGTCATGGAGCATTTTGATGACAATACTTTAGAACATTGTGAAGGCAGGGATCATGGAGCATAGTGATGAAAGGGGCCATGGAGCATTGTGATGACAGGCGTCATGGGACAATGTGTTGACAGTGGTCATGGAGCATTGTTAGAAAGGGAACATGGAGCAATTTGATTTCAGGGGCCATGAAAAATTGTGAATACATAGGCCATGGAGTATTCAGATGAATGTGGTCAAGGATCATTGTGACGACAAGTGTCCTGGAATATTGTGATGACACGGTTCATGGAGCATTGCGATGACAAGGGCCATGGCGAAATGTGAAGACAGGTGTCATGGGGCTTTGTGATGACAGTGGTCATCTAGAATTGTGAAGAAAGATATCATGGAGCACTGGGATGACAGGGGCCATGGAGCATTGTGATGACAGGGGTCATGGGGCATTGTGATGACATGGCCATGGAACATTATGATGACAAGAAGTCAGGAGCATTGTGATAAAAAGGGCATGGACCATTGTGATTAGAGGGGCCAAGGAGCATTCTAATGACAACGGCATGGAGCATTGTGATGACAAGTGTCATCGAGCATTGTGATGACAGTGGTCAAGAAGCATTGTGATGAATGTGGTCATGGATCATTGTGATGACAAGTTTCGTGGAGCATTGTGATGACAGGGGTCATAGATCATTGTGATGACACGGTTATGGAATATTGTGATGACCAGAAATCTGAAGCACAGTGATGAAAATGGAATGGAGCATTGTGATTACAGGGGTCATGGAGCATTGTGATGACAATTGTTCTAGAATATTGTGAAGACAGGGATCATGGAGCATAGTGATGAAAGGGGCCATGGAGCATTGTGAAGACAGGCGTCATGGGACAATGTGTTGACAGTGGTCATTTAGCCTTGTTAGAAAGGGAACATGGAGCAATTTGATTTCAGGGGCCATGAAAAATTGTGAATACATAGGCCATGGAGTATTCAGATGAATGTGGTCAAGGATCATTGTGACAAAAATTGTCCTGGAATATTGTGATGACACGGTTCATGGAGCATTGCGATGACAAGTGCCATGGCGAAATGTGAAGACAGGTGTCATGGGGCATTGTGGTGACAGTGGTCATCTAGAATTGTGAAGAAAGATATCATGGAGCACTGGGATGACAGGGGCCATGGAGCATTGTGATGACAGGGGTCTTGGGACATTGTGATGACACGGCCATGGAACATTATGATGACAAGAATTCTGGAGCATTGTGATAAATAGGGCATGGACCATTGTGATTAGAGGGGCCAAGGAGCATTCTGATGACAACGGCATGGAGCATTGTGATGACCAGGGTCATCGAGGATTGTGATGAGAGTGGTCATGAAGCATTGTGATGAATGTGGTCATGCATCATTGTGATGACAATTGTCGTGGAGTATTGTGATGACAGGGGTCATAGAGCATTGTGATGACACGGTTTATGGAATATTGTGATGACCAGAATTATGTACCACAGTGATGAAAAGTGAATGGAGCATTGTGATGACAGGGATCATGGAGCATAGTGATGAAACGGGCAATGGAGCATTGTGTTGACAGGCGTCATGGGACATTGTGTTGACAGTGGTCTTGGAGCATTGTTAGAAAGGGAACATGGAGCAATTTGATTTCAGGGGCCATGAAAAATTGTGAATACATAGGCCATGGAGTATTCAGATGAATGTGGTCAAGGATCATTGTGATGAAAAGTGTCCTGGAATATTGTGAGTACACGGTTCATGGAGCATTGCGATGACAAGGGCCATGGCGAAATGTGAAGACAGTTGTCATGGGGCATTGTGATGACACGGCCATGGAACATTATGATGACAAGAAATTTGGAGCATTGTGTTAAAAAGGGCATGGACCATTTTGATTAGAGGGGCCAAGGAGCATTCTGATGACAACGGCATGGAGCATTGTGATGACCAGGGTCATCGAGCATTGTGATGACAGTGGTCATGAAGCATTGTGATGAATGTGGTCATGGATCATTGTGATGACAAGTGTCGTGGAGCATTGTGATGACAGGGGTCATAGAGCATTGTGATGACACGGTTATTGAATATTGTGATGACCAAAATTCTGTAGCACTGTGATGAAAAGGGAATGGAGCATTGTGATTACAGGGGTCATGGAGCATTGTGATGACAATTGTTCTAGAACATTGCGATGACAGGGATCATGGAGCATAGTGATGAAAGGGGCCATGGAGCATTGTGATGACAGGCGTCATGGGACATTGTGTTGACAGTGGTCTTGGAGCATTGTTAGAAAGGGAACATGGAGCAATTTGATTTCAGGGGATATGAAAAATTGTGAATACATAGGCCATGGAGTATTCAGATGAATGTGGGCGAGGATCATTGTGACGACAAGTGTCCTGGCATATTGTGATGACACGGTTCATGGAGCATTGCGATGACAAGGGCCATGGCGAAATGTGAAGACAGTTGTCATGGGGCTTTGTGATGACAGTGGTCATCTAGAATTGTGAATAAAGATATCATGGAGCAGTGGGATGTCGGGGGCCATGGAGCATTGTGATGACAGGGGTTATGGGGCATTGTGATGACACGGACATGGAACATTATGATGACAAGAATTCTGGAGCATTGTGATAAATAGGGCATGGACCATTGTGATTAGAGGGGCCAAGGAGCATTCTGATGACAACGGCATGGAGCATTGTGATGACCAGGGTCATCGAGCATTGTGATGACAGTGGTCATGAAGCATTGTGATGAATGTGGTCATGGATCATTGTGATGACAAGTGTCGTGGAGCATTGTGATGACAGGGGTCATAGAGCATTGTGATGACACGGTTATGGAATATTGTGATGACCAGAATTCTGTAGCACTGTGATGAAAAGGGAATGGAGCATTGTGATTACAGGGTTCATGGAGCATTGTGATGACAATTGTTCTAAAACATTGTGAAGACAGGGATCATGGAGCATAGTGATGAAAGGGGCCATGGAGCATTGTGATGACAGGCGTCATGGGACAATGTGTTGACAGTGGTCTTGAATCATTGTTAGAAAGGGAACATGGAGCAATTTGATTTCAGGGGCCATGAAAAATTGTGAATACATAGGCCATGGAGTATTCAGATGAATGTGGTCAAGGATCATTGTGATGAAAAGTGTCCTGGAATATTATGATGACACGGTTCATGGAGCATTGCGATGACAAGGGCCATGGCGAAATGTGAAGATAGGTGTCAAGGGACTTTGTGATGACAGTGGTCATCTAGAATTGTGAAGAAAGATATCATGGAGCACTGGGATGACAGGGGCCATGGAGCATTGTGATGACAGGGGTCATGGGGAATTGTGATGACACGGCCATGGAACATTATGATGACAAGAATTCTGGAGCATTGTGATAAAAAGGGCATGGACCACTGTGATTAGAGGGGCCAAGGAGCATTCTGATGACAACGGCATGGAGCATTTTGATGACAAGTTTCATCGAGCATTGTGATGATATTGGTCATGAAGCATTGTGATGAATGTGGTCATGGATCGTTGTGATGAAAAGTGTCGTGTAGCATTGTGATGACAGGTCTCATAGAGCATTTTGATGACACGGTTATGGAATATTGTGATGACCAGAATTCTGTAGCACTGTGATGAAAAGGGAATGGAGCATTGTGATTACAGGGGTCATGGAGCATTGTGATGACAATTGTTCTAGAACATTGCGATGACAGGGATCATGGAGCATAGTGATGAAAGGGGCCATGGAGCATTGTGATGACAGGCGTCATGGGATAATTTGTTGACAGTGGTCTTGGAGCATTGTTAGAAAGGGAACATGGAGCAATTTGATTTCAGGGGCCATGAACAATTGTGAATACATAGGCCATGGAGTATTCAGATGAATGTGGTCAAGGATCATTGTGAAGAAAAGTGTACTGGAATATTGTGATGACACGGTTCACGGAACATTGCGATGACAAGGCCCATGGCGAAATGTGAAGACAGGTGTCATGGGGCATTGTGATGACAGTGGTCATCTAGAATTGTGAAGAAAGATATCATGGAGCACTGGGATGACAGGGGCCATGGAGCATTGTGATGACATGGGTCATGGGGCATTGTGATGACAAGGCCATGGAACATTATGATGACAAGAATTCTGGAGCATTGTGATAAATAGGGCATGGACCATTGTGATTAGAAGGGCCAAGGAGCATTCTGATGACAACGACATGGAGCATTGTGATGACAATGTTCATCGAGCATTGTGATGACAGTGGTCATGAAGCATTGTGATGAATGTGGTCATGGATCATTGTGATGACAAGAGTCGTGGAGCATTGTGATGACAGGGGTCATAGAGCATTGTGATGACACGGTTATGGAATATTGTGATGACCAGAATTCTGTAGCACTGAGATGAAAAGGGAATGGAGCATTGTGATGACAGGCGTCATGGGACAATGTGTTGACAGTGGTCTTGGATCACTGTTAGAAAGGGAACATGGAGCAATTTGATTTCAGGGGCCATGAAAAATTGTGAATACATAGGCCATGGAGTATTCAGATGAATGTGGTCAAGGATCATTGTGATGAAAAGTGTCCTGGAATATTGTGAGTACACGGTTCATGGAGCATTGCGATGACAAGGGCCATGGCGAAATGTGAAGACAGGTGTCATGGGGCATTGTGATGACAGTGGTCATCTAGAATTGTGAAGAAAGATATCATGGAGCACTTGGATGACAGGGGCCATGGAACATTGTGATGACAGGGGTCATGGGGCATTGTGATGACACCGCCATGGAACATTATGTTGACAAGAATTCTGGAGCATTGTGATAAAATGGGCATGGACCATTGTGATTAGAGGGGCCAAGGAGCATTCTGATGACAACGGCATGGAGCATTGTGATGACAAGGGTCATCGAGCATTGTGATGACAGTGGTCATGAAGCATTGTGATGAATGTGTTCATGGATCATGGTGATGACAAGTGTCGTGGAGCATTGTGATGACAGGGGTCATAGAGCATTGTGATGACACGGTTATGGAATATTGTGATGACCAGAATTCTGTAGCACTGTGATGAAAAGGGAATGGAGCATTGTGATTACAGGGGTCATGGAGCATTGTGATGACCATTGTTCTAGAACATTGTGATGACAGGGATCATGGAGCATAGTGATGACAGGGGCCATGGAGCATTGTGATGACAGGCGTCATGGGACAATGTGTTGACAGTGGTCATGGAGCATTGTTAGAAAGGGAACATGGAGCAATTTGATTTCAGGGGATATGAAAAATTGTGAATACATAGGCCATGGAGTATTCAGATGAATGTGGGCAAGGATCATTGTGACGACAAGTGTCCTGGAATATTGTGATGACACGGTTCATGGAGCATTGCGATGACAAGGGCCATGGCGAAATGTGAAGACAGTTGTAATGGGGCTTTGTGATGACAGTGGTCATCTAGAATTGTGAAGAAAGATATCATGGAGCAGTGGGATGACGGGGGCCATGGAGCATTGTGACGACAGGGGTTAAGGGGCATTGTGATGACACGGACATGGAACATTATGATGACAAGAATTCTGGAGCATTGTGATAAATAGGGCATGGACCATTGTGATTAGAGGGGCAAAGGAGCATTCTGATGACAACGGCATGGAGCATTTTGATGACAAGTTTCATCGAGCATTGTGATGATAGTGGTCATGAAGCATTGTGATGAATGTGGTCATGGATCATTGTGATGACAAGTGTCGTGGAGCATTGTGATGACAGGGGTCATAGAGCATTGTGATGACACGGTTATGGAATATTGTGATGACCAGAATTCTGTAGCACTGTGATGAAAAGGGAATGGAGCATTGTGATTACAGGGGTCATGGAGCATTGTGATGACAATTGTTCTAGAACATTGCGATGACAGGGATCATGGAGCATAGTGATGAAAGGGGCCATGGAGCATTGTGATGACAGGCGTCATGGGACATTGTGTTGACAGTGGTCTTGGAGCATTGTTAGAAAGGGAACATGGAGCAATTTGATTTCAGGGGATATGAAAAATTGTGAATACATAGGCCATGGAGTATTCAGATGAATGTGGGCAAGGATCATTGTGACGACAAGTGTCCTGGCATATTGTGATGACACGGTTCATGGAGCATTGCAATGACAAGGGCCATGGCGAAATGTGAAGACAGTTGTCATGGGGCTTTGTGATGACAGTGGTCATCTAGAATTGTGAAGAAAGATATCATGGAGCAGTGGGATGACGGGGGCCATGGAGCACTGGGATGACAGGCGTCATGGGGCATTGTGATGACACGGCCATGGAACATTATGATGACAAGAATTCTGGAGCATTGTGATAAAAAGGGCATGGACCACTGTGATTAGAGGGGCCAAGGAGCATTCTGATGACAACGGCATGGAGCATTGTGATGACAAGTGTCATCGAGCATTGTGATGACAGTTGTCATGAAGCATTGTGATGAATGTGGTCATGGATCATTGTGATGACAAGTGTCGTGGAGCATTGTGATGACAGGGGTCATAGAGCATTGTGATGACACGGTTATGGAATATTGTGATGACCAGAATTCTGTACCACAGTGATGAAAAGGGCATGGAGCATTGTGATTACAGGGGTCATGGAGCATTGTGATGACAATTGTTCTAGAACATTGTGAAGACAGGGATCATGGAACATAGTGATAAAAGGGGCCATGGAGCATTGTGATGACAGGTGTCATGGGACAATGTATTGACAATGGTCATGGAGCATTGTTAGAAAGGGAACATGGAGCAATTTGATTTCAGGGGCCATGAAAAATTGTGAATACATAGGCCATGGAGTATTCAGATGAATATGGTCAAGGATCATTGTGACGACAAGTGTCCTGGAATATTGTGATGACACGGTTCATGGAGCATTGCGATGACAAGAGCCATGTCGAAATGTGAAGACAGGTGTCATGGGGCATTGTGATGACAGTGGTCATCTAGAATTGTGAAGAAAGATATCATGGAGCACTGGGATGACAGGGGCAATGAAGCATTGTGATGACAGGCGTCTTGGGGCATTGTGATGACACGGCCATGGAACATCATGATGACAAGAATTCTGGAGCATTGTGATAAATAGGGCATGGACCACTGTGATTAGAGGGGCCAAGGAGCATTCTGATGACAACGGCATGGAGCATTTTGATGACAAGTTTCATCGAGCATTGTGATGATAGTGGTCATGAAGCATTGTGATGAATGTGGTCATGGATCGTTGTGATGAAAAGTGTCGTGGAGCATTGTGATGACAGGTCTCATAGAGCATTTTGATGACACGGTTATGGAATATTGTGATGACCAGAATTCTGTAGCACTGTGATGAAAAGGGAATGGAGCATTGTGATTACAGGGGTCATGGAGCATTGTGATGACAATTGTTCTAGAACATTGCGATGACAGGGATCATGGAGCATAGTGATGAAAGGGGCCATGGAGCATTGTGATGACAGGCGTCATGGGATATTGTGTTGACAGTGGTCTTGGAGCATTGTTAGAAAGGGAACATGTAGCAATTTGATTTCAGGGGCCATGAACAATTGTGAATACATAGGCCATGGCGTATTCAGATGAATGTGGTCACGGATCATTGTGACAAAAAGCGTCCTGGAATATTGTGATGACACGGTTCATGGAACATTGCGATGACAAGGGCCATGGCGAAATGTGAAGATAGGTGTCATGGGGCATTGTGATGACAGTGGTCATCTAGAATTGTGAAGAAAGATATCATGGAGCACTGGGATGACAGGGGCCATGGAGCATTGTGATGACATGGGTCATGGGGCATTGTGATGACACGGCCATGGAACATTATGATGACAAGAATTCTGGAGCATTGTGATAAATAAGGCATGGACCATTGTGATTAGAAGGGCCAAGGAGCATTCTGATGACAACGGCATGTTGCATTGTGATGACCAGTGTCATCGAGCATTGTGATGACAGTGGTCATGAAGCATTGTGATGAATGTGGTCATGGATCATTGTGATGACAAGATACGTGGAGCATTGTGATGACAGGGGTCATAGAGCATTGTGATGACACGGTTATGGAATATTGTGATGACCAGAATTCTGTAGCACTGAGATGAAAAGGGAATGGAGCATTGTGATGACAGGCGTCATGGGACAATGTGTTGACAGTTCTCATGGAGCATTGTTAGAAAGGGAACATGGAGCAATTTGATTTCAGGGGCCATGAAAAATTGTGAATACATAGGCCATGGAGTATTCAGATGAATGTGGTCAAGGATCATTGTGACGAAAAGTGTCCTGGAATATTGTGATGACACGTTTCATGGAGCATTGCGATGACAAGAGCCATGGCGAAATGTGAAGACAGGTGTCATGGGGCATTGTGATTACAGTGGTCATCTAGAATTGTGAAGAAAGATATCATGGAGCACTGGGATGACAGGGGCCAGGGAACATTGTGATGACAGGGGTCATGGGGCATTGTGATGACACGGCCATGGAACATTCTGATGACAAGAATTCTGGAGCATTGTGATAAAAAGGGCATGGACCATTGTGATTAGAGGGGCCAAGGAGCATTCTGATGACAACGGCATGGAGCATTGTGATGACCAGGGTCATCGAGCATTGTGATGACAGTGGTCATGAAGCATTGTGATGAATGTGGTCATGGATCATTGTGATGACAAGTGTCGTGGAGAATTGTGATGACAGGGGTCATAGAGCATTGTGAGGACACGGCTATGGAATATTGTGATGACCAGTATTCTGTAGCCCTGTGATGAAAAGGGAATGGAGCATTGTGAGTACAGGGGTCATGGAGCATTGTGATGACAATTGTTCTAGAACATTGTGAAGACAGGGATCATGGAGCATAGTGATGTAAGGGGACATGGAGCATTGTGATGACAGGCGTCATGGGACAATGTGTTGACAGTTGTCATGGAGCATTGTTAGAAAGGGAACATGGAGCAATTTGATTTCATGGGCCAGGAAAAATTGTGAATACATAGGCCATGGAGTATTCAGATGAATGTGGTCAAGGATCATTGTGACAAAAAGTTTACTGGAATATTGTGATGACACGGTTCATGGAGCATTGCAATGACAAGGGCCATGGCGAAATGTGAAGACAGGTGTCATGGGGCATTGTGATGACAGTAGTCATCTAGAATTGTGAAGAAAGATATCAGGGAGCACTGGGATGACAGGGGCCATGGAGCATTGTGATGACATGGGTCATGGGGCATTGTGATGACAGTGGTCATCTAGAATTGTGAAGAAAGATATCATGGAGCACTGGGATGACAGGGGCTATGGAGCATTGTGATGACATGGGTCATGGGGCATTGTGATGACACCGCCATGGAACATTATGATGACAAGAATTCTGGAACATTGTGATAAAAAGGTCATGGACCATTGTGATTAGAGGGGCCAAGGAGCATTCTGATGACAACAGCATGGAGCATTGTGATGACAAGTGTCATCGAGCATTGTGATGACAGTGGTCATGAAACATTGTGATGAATGTGGTCATGGATCATTGTGATGACAAGTGTCGTTGAGCATTGTGATGACAGGGGTCATAGAGCATTGTGATTACAAGGTTATGGAATATTGTGATGACCAGAATTCTGTAGCACTGAGATGAAAAGGGAATGGAGCATTGTGAGTACAGGGGTCATGGAGCATTGTGATGACAATTGTTCTAGAACATTGTGAAGACAGGGATCATGGAGCATAGTGATGAAAGGGGACATGGAGCATTGTGATGACAGGAGTCATGGGACAATGTGTTGACAGTTGTCATGGAGCATTGTTAGAAAGGGAACATGGAGCAATTTGATTTCAGGGGCCATGAAAAATTGTGAATACATAGGCCATGGAGTATTCAGATGAATGTGGTCAAGGATCATTGTGACAAAAAGTGTCCTGGAATATTGTGATGACACGTTTCATGGAGCATTGCAATGACAAGGGCCGTGGCGAAATGTGAAGACAGGTGTCATGGGGCATTGTGATGACAGTGGTCATCTAGAATTGTGAAGAAAGATATCATGGAGCACTGGGATGAGAGGGGCCATGGAGCATTGTGATGACAGGCGTCATGGGGCATTGTGATGACACGGCCATGGAACATTATGATGACAAGAATTCTGGAGCATTGTGATAAAAAGGGCATGGACCATTGTGATTAGAGGGGCCAAGGAGCATTCTGATGACAACGGCATGGAGCATTGTGATGACCAGGGTCATCGAGCATTGTGATGACAGTGGTCATGAAGCATTGTGATGAATGTGGTCATGAATCATTTTGATGACAAGTGTCGTGGAGCATTGTGATGACAGGGGTCATAGAGCATTGTGATGACACGGTTATGGAATATTGTGAAGACCAGTAATCTGTAGCACAGTGATGAAAATGGAATGGAGCATTGTGATTACAGGGGTCATGGAGCATTGTGATGACAATTGTTCTAGAACATTGTGAAGACAGGGATCATGGAGCATAGTGATAAAAGGGGCCATGGAGCATTGTGATGACAGGTGTCATGGGACAATGTATTGACAATGGTCATGGAGCATTGTTAGAAAGGGAACATGGAGCAATTTGATTTCAGGGGCCATGAAAAATTGTGAATACATAGGCCATGGAGTATTCAGATGAATGTGGTCAAGGATCATTGTGACGACAAGTGTCCTGGAATATTGTGATGACACGGTTCATGGAGCATTGCGATGACAAGAGCCATGGCGAAATGTGAAGACAGGTGTCATGGGGCTTTGTGATGACAGTGGTCATCTAGAATTGTGAAGAAAGATATCATGGAGCACTGGGATGACAGGGGCAATGAAGCATTGTGATGACAGGCGTCTTGGGGCATTGTGATGACACGGCCATGGAACATTATGATGACAAGAATTCTGGAGCATTGTGATAAAAAGGGCATGGACCATTGTGATTAGAGGGGCCAAGGAGCATTCTGATGACAACGACATGTTGCATTGTGATGACCAGTGTCATCGAGCATTGTGATGAAAGTGGTCATGAAGCATTGTGATGAATGTGGTCATGGATCTTTTGATGACAAGTGTCGTGGAGCATTGTGATGACAGGGGTCATAGAGCATTGTGATGACACGTTTATGGAATATTGTGATGACCAGAATTCTGTAGCACTGCGATGAAAAGGGAATGGAGCATTGTGAGTACAGGGGTCATGGAGCATTGTGATGACAATTGTTCTAGAACATTGTGAAGACAGGGATCATGGAGCATAGTGATGAAAGGGGACATGGAGCATTGTGATGACAGGAGTCATGGGACAATGTGTTGACAGTTGTCATGGAGCATTGTTAGAAAGGGAACATGGATCAATTTGATTTCAGGGGCCATGAAAAATTGTGAATACATAGGCCATGGAGTATTCAGATGAATGTGGTCAAGGATCATTGTGACAAAAAGTGTCCTGGAATATTGTGATGACAAGGTTCATGGAGCATTGCAATGATAAGGGCCGTGACGAAATGTGAAGACAGGTGTCATGGGGCATTGTGATGACAGTGGTCATCTAGAATTGTGAAGAAAGATATCATGGAGCACTGGGATGACAGGGGCCATGGAGCATTGTGATGACAGGCGTCATGGGGCATTGTGATGACACGGCCATGGAACATTATGATGACAAGAATTCTGGAGCATTGTGATAAACAGGGCATGGACCATTGTGATTAGAGGGGCCAAGGAGCATTCTGATGACAACGGCATGGAGCATTGTGATGACCAGGGTCATCGAGCATTGTGATGACAGTGGTCATGAAGCATTGTGATGAATGTGGTCATGGATCATTGTGATGACAATTGTCGTGGAGCATTGTGATGACAGGGGTCATGGGGCATTGTGATGACACGGCCATGGAACATTATGATGACAAGAATTCTGAAGCATTGTGATAAAAAGGGCATGGACCACTGTGATTAGAGGGGCCAAGGAGCATTCTGATGACAACGGCATGGAGCATTTTGATGACAAGTTTCATCGAGCATTGTGATGATAGTGGTCATGAAGCATTGTGATGAATGTGGTCATGGATCGTTGTGATGAAAAGTGTCGTGGAGCATTGTGATGACAGGTCTCATAGAGCATTTTGATGACACGGTTATGGAATATTGTGATGACCAGAATTCTGTAGCACTGTGATGAAAAGGGAATGGAGCATTGTGATTACAGGGGTCATGGAGCATTGTGATGACAATTGTTCTAGAACATTGCGATGACAGGGATCATGGAGCATAGTGATGAAAGGGGCCATGGAGCATTGTGATGACAGGCGTCATGGGATATTGTGTTGACAGTGGTCTTGGAGCATTGTTAGAAAGGGAACATGGAGCAATTTGATTTCAGGGGCCATGAACAATTGTGAATACATAGGCCATGGGGTATTCAGATGAATGTGGTCAAGGATCATTGTGACAAAAAGCGTCCTGGAATATTGTGATGACACGGTTCATGGAACATTGCGATGACAAGGGCCATGGCGAAATGTGAAGACAGGTGTCATGGGGCATTGTGATGACAGTGGTCATCTAGAATTGTGAAGAAAGATATCATGGAGCACTGGGATGACAGGGGCCATGGAGCATTGTGATGACATGGGTCATGGGGCATTGTGATGACACGGCCATGGAACATTATGATGACAAGAATTCTGGAGCATTGTGATAAATAGGGCATGGACCATTGTGATTAGAAGGGCCAAGTAGCATTCTGATGACAACGGCATGTTGCATTGTGATGACCAGTGTCATCGAGCATTGTGATGACAGTGGTCATGAAGCATTGTGATGAATGTGGTCATGGATCATTGTGATGACAAGAGTCGTGGAGCATTGTGATGACAGGGGTCATAGAGCATTGTGATGACACGGTTATGGAATATTGTGATGACCAGAATTCTGTAGCACTGAGATGAAAAGGGAATGGAGCATTGTGATGACAGGCGTCATGGGACAATGTGTTGACAGTGGTCTTGGATCACTGTTAGAAAGGGAACATGGAGCAATTTGATTTCAGGGGCCATGAAAAATTGTGAATACATAGGCCATGGAGTATTCAGATGAATGTGGTCAAGGATCATTGTGACGACAAGTGTCCTGGAATATTGTGATGACACGGTTCATGGAGCATTGCGATGACAAGAGCCATGGCGAAATGTGAAGACAGGTGTCATGGGGCATTGTGATGACAGTGGTCATCTAGAATTGTGAAGAAAGATATCATGGAGCACTGGGATGACAGGGGCAATGAAGCATTGTGATGACAGGCCTCTTGGGGCATTGTGATGACACGGCCATGGAACATTATGATGACAAGAATTCTGGAGCATTGTGATAAAAAGGGCATGGACCATTGTGATTAGAGGGGCCAAGGAGCATTCTGATGACAACGACATGTTGCATTGTGATGACCAGTGTCATCGAGCATTGTGATGACAGTGGTCATGAAGCATTGTGATGAATGTGGTCATGGATCTTTTGATGACAAGTGTCGTGGAGCATTGTGATGACAGGGGTCATAGAGCATTGTGATGACACGTTTATGGAATATTGTGATGACCAGAATTCTGTAGCACTGCGATGAAAAGGGAATGGAGCATTGTGAGTACAGGGGTCATGGAGCATTGTGATGACAATTGTTCTAGAACATTGTGAAGACAGGGATCATGGAGCATAGTGATGAAAGGGGACATGGAGCATTGTGATGACAGGAGTCATGGGACAATGTGTTGACAGTTGTCATGGAGCATTGTTAGAAAGGGAACATGGATCAATTTGATTTCAGGGGCCATGAAAAATTGTGAATACATAGGCCATGGAGTATTCAGATGAATGTGGTCAAGGATCATTGTGACAAAATGTGTCCTGGAATATTGTGATGACACGGTTCATGGAGCATTGCAATGACAAGGGCCGTGACGAAATGTGAAGACAGGTGTCATGGGGCATTGTGATGACAGTGGTCATCTAGAATTGTGAAGAAAGATATCATGGAGCACTGGGATGACAGGCGTCATGGGGCATTGTGATGACACGGCCATGGAACATTATGATGACAAGAATTCTGGAGCATTGTGATAAAAAGGGCATGGACCATTGTGATTAGAGGGGCCAAGGAGCATTCTGATGACAACGGCATGGAGCATTGTGATGACCAGGGTCATCGAGCATTGTGATGACAGTGGTCATGAAGCATTGTGATGAATGTGGTCATGGATCATTGTGATGACAATTGTCGTGGAGCATTGTGATGACAGGGGTCATGGGGCATTGTGATGACACGGCCATGGAACATTATGATGACAAGAATTCTGGAGCATTGTGATAAAAAGGGCATGGACCACTGTGATTAGAGGGGCCAAGGAGCATTCTGATGACAACGGCATGGAGCATTTTGATGACAAGTTTCATCGAGCATTGTGATGATAGTGGTCATGAAGCATTGTGATGAATGTGGTCATGGATCGTTGTGATGAAAAGTGTCGTGGAGCATTGTGATGACAGGTCTCATAGAGCATTTTGATGACACGGTTATGGAATATTGTGATGACCAGAATTCTGTAGCACTGAGATGAAAAGGGAATGGAGCATTGTGAGTACAGGGGTCATGGAGCATTGTGATGACAATTGTTCTAGAACATTGTGAAGACAGGGATCATGGAGCATAGTGATGAAAGGGGACATGGAGCATTGTGATGACAGTAGTCATGGGACAATGTATTTACAATGGTCATGGAGCATTGTTAGAAAGGGAACATGGAGCAATTTGATTTCAGGGGCCATGAAAAATTGTGAATACATAGGCCATGGAGTATTCAGATGAATATGGTCAAGGATCATTGTGACGACAAGTGTCCTGGAATATTGTAATGACACGGTTCATGGAGCATTGCGATGACAAGGGCCATGGCGAAATGTGAAGACAGGTGTCATGGGGCATTGTGAAGACAGTGGTCATCTATAATTGTGAAGAAAGATATCATGGCGCACTGGGATGACAGGGGCCATGGAGCATTGTGATGACAGGGGTCATGGGGCATTGTGATGACACGGCCATGGAATATTATGATGTCAAGAATTCTGGAGCATTGTGATAAAAAGGGCATGGACCATTGTGATTAGAGGGGCCAAGGAGCATTCTGATGACAACGGCATGGAGCATTGTGATGACAAGTGTCATCGAGCATTGTGATGACAGTGGTCATGAAGCATTGTGATGAATGTGGTCATGGATCATTGTGATGACAAGTGTCGTGGAGCATTGTGATGACAGGGGTCATAGAGCATTGTGATGACACGGTTATGGAATATTGTGATGACCAGAATTCTGTAGCACTGTGATGAAAAGGGAATGGAGCATTGTGATTACAGGGGTCATGGAGCATTGTGATGACCATTGTTCTAGAACATTGTGGTGACAGGGATCATGGAGCATAGTGATGAAAGGGGCCATGGAGCATTGTGATGACAGGCGTCATGGGACATTGTGTTGACAGTGGTCATGGAGAATTGTTAGAAAGGGAACATGGAGCAATTTGATTTCAGGGGCCATGAAAAATTGCGAATACATACGCCATGGAGTATTCAGATGAATGTGGTCAAGGATCATTGTGACGAAAATTGTCCTGGAATATTGTGATGACACGGTTCATGGAGCATTGCGATGACAAGGGCCATGGCGAAATGTGAAGACAGGTGGCATGGGGCATTGTGATGACAGTGGTCATCTAGAATTGTGAAGAAAGATATCATGGAGCACTGGGATGACAGGGGCCATGGAGCAATGTGATGACAGGGGTCATGGGGCATGGTGATGACACGGCCATGGAACATTATGATGACAAAAATTCTGGAGCATTGTGATAAAAAGGGCATGGACCATTGTGATTAGAGGGGCCAAGGAGCATTCTGATGACAACGGCATGGAGCATTGTGATGACAAGTGTCATCGAGCATTGTGATGACAGTGGTCATGAAGCATTGTGATGAATGTGGTCATGGATCATTGTGATGACAAGTGTCGTGGAGCATTGTGATGACAGGGGTCATAGAGCATTGTGATGACACGGTTATGGAATATTGTGATGACCAGAATTCTGTAGCACTGTGATGAAAAGGGAATGGAGCATTGTGATTACAGGGGTCATGGAGCATTGTGATGACCATTGTTCTAGAACATTGTGGTGACAGGGATCATGGAGCATAGTGATGAAAGGGGCCATGGAGCATTGTGATGACAGGCGTCATGGGACATTGTGTTGACAGTGGTCATGGAGAATTGTTAGAAAGGGAACATGGAGCAATTTGATTTCAGGGGCCATGAAAAATTGCGAATACATACGCCATGGAGTATTCAGATGAATGTGGTCAAGGATCATTGTGACGAAAATTGTCCTGGAATATTGTGATGACACGGTTCATGGAGCATTGCGATGACAAGGGCCATGGCGAAATGTGAAGACAGGTGGCATGGGGCATTGTGATGACAGTGGTCATCTAGAATTGTGAAGAAAGATATCATGGAGCACTGGGATGACAGGGGCCATGGAGCAATGTGATGACAGGGGTCATGGGGCATGGTGATGACACGGCCATGGAACATTATGATGACAAAAATTCTGGAGCATTGTGATAAAAAGGGCATGGACCATTGTGATTAGAGGGGCCAAGGAGCATTCTGATGACAACGGCATGGAGCATTGTGATGACAAGTGTCATCGAGCATTGTGATGACAGTGGTCATGAAGCATTGTGATGAATGTGGTTATGGATCATTGTGATGACAAGTGTCTTGGATCATTGTGATGACAGGGGTCATAGAGCATTGTGATGACACGGTTATGGAATATTGTGATGACCAGGATTCTGTAGCACTGTGATGAAAAGGGAATGGAGCATTGTGATTACAGGGGTCATGGAGCATTGTGATGAAAATTGTTTAGAACATTGTGAAGACAGGGATCATGGAGCATAGTGATGAAAGGGGCCATGGAGCATTGTGATGACAGGCTTATGGGACATTGTGTTGATAGTGGTCATGGAGCATTGTTAGAAAGGGAACATGGAGCAATTTAATTTCAGGGGTCATGAAAAATTGTGAATACATAGGCCATGGAGTATTCAGATGAATGTGGTCATGGATCATTGTGATGACAAGTGTCGTGGAGCATTGTGATGACAGGGGTCATAGAGCATTGTGATGACACGGTTATGGAATATTGTGATGACCAGAATTCTGTAGCACTGTGATGAAAAGGGAATGGAGCATTGTGATTACAGGGGTCATGGAGCATTGTGATGACAATTGTTCTAGAACATTGTGAAGACAGGGGTCATGGAGCATAGTGATGAAAGGGGCCATGGAGCATTGTGATGACAGTTGTCATGGGACAATGTGTTGACAATGGTCAAGGAGCATTGTTAGAAAGGGAACATGGAGCAATTTCATTTCAGGGGCCATGAAAAATTGTGAATACATAGGCCAAAGAGTATTCAGATGAATGTGGTCAAGGACCATTGTGACAAAAAGTGTCCTGGAATATTGTGATGACACGGTTCATGGAGCATTGCGATGACAAGGGCCATGGCGAAATGTGAAGACAGGTGTCATGGGGCATTGTGATGAGAGTGGTCCTCTAGAATTGTGAAGAAAGATATCATGGAGCACTGGGATGAAAGGGGCCATGGAGCATTGTGATGACAGGGGTCATGGGGCATTGTGATGACACGGCCATGGAACATTATGATGACAAGAATTCTGGAGTATTGTGATAAAAAGGTCATGGACCATTGTGATTAGAGTGGTCAAAGAGCATTCTGATGACAACGTCATGGAGCATTGTGATGACAAGGGTCATTGAGCATTGTGATGACAGTGGTCATGAAGCATTGTGATGAATGTGGTCATGGATCATTGTGATGACAAGTGTCGTGGAGCATTGTGATGACAGGGGTCATAGAGCATTGTGATGACACGGTTATGGAATATTGTGAAGACCAGAAATTTGTAGCACAGTGATGAAAATGGAATGGAGCATTGTGATTACAGGGGTCATGGAGCATTGTGATGACAATTGTTCTAGAATATTGTGAAGACCAGAATCATGGAGCATAGTGATGAAAGGGGCCATGGAGCATTGTGATGACAGGCGTCATGGGACAATGTGTTGACAGTGGTCATGGAGCATTGTTAGAAAGGGAACATGGAGCAATTTGAATTCAGGGGCCATGAAAAATTGTGAATACATAGGCCATGGAGTATTCAGATGAATGTGGTCAAGGATCATTGTGACAAAAAGTGTCCTGGAATATTGTGATGACACAGTTCATGGAGCATTGCGATGACAAGGGCCATGGCGAAATGTGAAGAAAGGTGTAATGGGGCATTGTGATGACAGTGGTCATCTAGAATTGTGAAGAAAGATATCATGGAGCACTGGGATGACAGGGGCCATGGAGCATTGTGATGACATGGGTCATGGGGCATGGTGATGACACGGCCATGGAACATTATGATGACAATAATTCTGGAGCATTGTGATAAAAAGGGCATGGACCATTGTGATTAGAGGGGCCAAGGAGCATTCTGATGACAACGGCATGGAGCATTGTGATGACAAGGCTCATCGAGCATTGTGATGACAGTGGTCATGAAGCATTGTGATGAATGGGGTCATGGATTATTGTGATGAAAAGTGTCGTGGAGCATTGTGATGACAGGTGTCATAGAGAATTGTGATGACACGGTTATGGAATATTGTGAAGACCAGAATTCTGTAGCACTGTGATGAAAAGCGAATGGAGCATTGTGATTACAGGGGTCATGGAGCACTGTGATGACAATTGTTCTAGAACATTGTGAAGACAGGGATCATGGAGCATAGTGATGAAAGGGGCCATGGAGCATTTTGATGACAGGCGTCATGGGACATTGTATTGACAGTGGTCATGGAGAATTGTTAGAAAGGGAACATGGAGCAATTTGATTTCAGGGGCCATGAAAAATTGTGAATACATAGGCCATGGAGTATTCAGATGAATGTGGTCAAGGATCATTGTGACGAAAAGTGTCCTGGAATATTGTGATGACACGGTTCACGGAGCATTGCGATGACAAGGGCCATGGCGAAATGTGAAGACAGGTGTCATGGGGCATTGTGAAGACAGTGGTCATCTAGAATTGTGAAGAAAGATATCATGGAGCACTGGGATGACAGGGGCCATGGAGCATTGTGATGACAGGGGTCATGGGGCATTGTGATGACACGGCCATGGAACATTATGATGACAAGAATTCTGGAGCATTGTGATAAAAAGGGCATGGACCATTGTGATTAGAGGGGCCAAGGAGCATTCTGATGACAACGGAATGGAGCATTGTGATGACAAGGGTCATCGAGCATTGTGATGATAGTGGTCATGAAGCATTGTGATGAATGGTGTCATGGATCATTGTGATGACAAGTGTCGTGGAGCATTGTGATCACAGGGGTCATAGAGCATTGTGATGACACGGTTATGGAATATTGTGAAGACCAGAAATCTGTAGCACAGTGACGAAAATGGAATGGAGCATTGTGATTACAGGGGTCATGGAGAATTGTGATGACAATTGTTCTACAAAATTGTGATGACAGGGATCATGGAGCATAGTGATGAAAGGGGCCATGGAGCATTGTGATGACAGGCGTCATGGGACAATGTGTTGACAGTGGTCATTGAGCATTGTTAGAAAGGGAACATGGAGCAAATTGATTTCAGGGGCCATGAAAAATTGTGAATACATAGGCCATGGATTATTCAGATGAATGTGGTCAAGGATCATTGTGACAAAAAGTGTCCTGGATTATTGTGATGACACGGTTCTTGGAGCATTGCGATGACAAGGGCCATGGCGAAATGTGAAGACAGGTGTCATGGGGCATTGTGATGACAGTGGTCATCTAGAATTGTGAAGAAAGATATCATGGAGCACTGGGATGACAGGGGCCATGGAGCATTGTGATGACAGGGGTCATGGGGCATTGTGATGACACGGCCATGGAACATTATGATGACAATAATTCTGGAGCATTGTGATAAAAAGGGCATGGACCATTGTGATTAGAGGGGCCAATGAGCATTCTGATGACAACGGCATGGAGCATTGTGATGACAAGGGTCATCGAGCATTGTGATGACAGTGGTCATGGAGCATTGTGATGAATGTGGTTATGCATCATTGTGATGACTAGTGTCGTGGAGCATTGTGATGACAGGGGTCATAGAGCATTGTGATGACACGGTTATGGAATTTTGTGATGACCAGAATTCTGTAGCACTGTGATGAAAAGGGAATGCAGCATTGTGATTACAGGGGTCATGGAGCATTGTGATGACAATTGTTTAGATCATTGTGAAGACAGGGATCATGGAGCATAGTGATGAAAGGGGCAGTGGAGCATTGTGTTGACAGGCGTCATGGGACATTGTGTTGACAGTGGTCATGGAGCATTGTTAGAAAGAGAACATGGAGCAATTTGATTTCAGGGGCCATGAAAAAATGTGAATACATAGGCCATGGAGTATTCAGATGAATGTGGTCAAGGATCATTGTGACGACAAGTGTCCTGGAATATGGTGATGACACGGTTCATGGAGCATTGCGATGACAAGGGCCATGGCGAAATGTGAAGACAGGTGTCATGGGGCATTGTGATGACAGTGGTCATCTAGAATTGTGAAGAAGGATATCATGGAGCACTGAGATGACAGGGGCCATGGAGCATTGTGATGACAGGGGTCATGGGGCATTGTGATGACACGGCCATGGAACATTATGATGACAAGAATTCTGGAGCATTGTGATAAACAGGGCATGGACCATTGTGATTAGAGGGGCCAAGGAGCATTCTGATGACAACGGCATGGAGCATTGTGATGACCAGGGTCATCGAGCATTGTGATGACAGTGGTCATGAAGCATTGTGATGAATGTGGTCATGGATCATTGTGATGACAATTGTCGTGGAGCATTGTGATGACAGGGGTCATGGGGCATTGTGATGACACGGCCATGGAACATTATGATGACAAGAATTCTGAAGCATTGTGATAAAAAGGGCATGGACCACTGTGATTAGAGGGGCCAAGGAGCATTCTGATGACAACGGCATGGAGCATTTTGATGACAAGTTTCATCGAGCATTGTGATGATAGTGGTCATGAAGCATTGTGATGAATGTGGTCATGGATCGTTGTGATGAAAAGTGTCGTGGAGCATTGTGATGACATGGGTCATGGGGCATTGTGATGACACGGCCATGGAACATTATGATGACAAGAATTCTGGAGCATTGTGATAAATAGGGCATGGACCATTGTGATTAGAAGGGCCAAGTAGCATTCTGATGACAACGGCATGTTGCATTGTGATGACCAGTGTCATCGAGCATTGTGATGACAGTGGTCATGAAGCATTGTGATGAATGTGGTCATGGATCATTGTGATGACAAGAGTCGTGGAGCATTGTGATGACAGGGGTCATAGAGCATTGTGATGACACGGTTATGGAATATTGTGATGACCAGAATTCTGTAGCACTGAGATGAAAAGGGAATGGAGCATTGTGATGACAGGCGTCATGGGACAATGTGTTGACAGTGGTCTTGGATCACTGTTAGAAAGGGAACATGGAGTAATTTGATTTCAGGGGCCATGAAAAATTTTGAATACATAGGCCATGGAGTATTCAGATGAATGTGGTCAAGGATCATTGTGACAAAAAGTGTCCTGGAATATTGTGATGACACGGGTCATGGAGCATTGCGATGACAAGGGCCATGGCGAAATGTGAAGACAGGTGTCATGGGGCATTGTGATGACAGTGGTCATCTAGAATTGTGAAGAAAGATATCATGAAGCACTGGGATGACAGGGGCCATGGAGCATTGTGATGACAGGCGTCATGGGGCATTGTGATGACACGGCCATGGAACATTATGATGACAAGAATTCTGGAACATTGTGATAAAAAGGGCATGGACCATTGTGATTAGAGGGGCCAAGGAGCATTCTGATGACAACGGCATGGAGCATTGTGATGACCAGGGTCATCGAGCATTGTGATGACAGTGGTCATGAAGCATTGTGATGAATGTGGTCATGGATCATTGTGATGATAAGTGTCGTGGAGCATTGTGATGACTGGGGTCATAGAGCATTGTGATGACACGGTTATGGAATATTGTGATGACCAGAATTCTGTAGCACTGTGATGAAAAGGGAATGGAGCATTGTGAGTACAGGGGTCATGGAGCATTGTGATGACAATTGTTCTAGAACATTGTGAAGACAGGGATCATGGAGCATAGTGATGAAAGGGGCCATGGAGCATTGTGATGACAGGCGTCATGGGACAATGTGTTGACAGTTCTCATGGAGCATTGTTAGAAAGGGAACATGGAGCAATTTGATTTCAGGGGCCATGAAAAATTGTGAATACATAGGCCATGGAGTATTCAGATGAATGTGGTCAAGGATCATTGTGACGAAAATTGTCCTGGAATATTGTGATGACACGTTTCATGGAGCATTGCGATGACAAGAGCCATGGCGAAATGTGAAGACAGGTGTCATGGTGCATTGTGATTACAGTGGTCATCTAGAATTGTGAAGAAAGATATCATGGAGCACTGGGATGACAGGGGACAGGGAACATTGTGATGACAGGGGTCATGGGGCATTGTGATGACACGGCCATGGAACATTATGATGACAAGAATTCTGGAGCATTGTGATAAAAAGGGCATGGACCATTGTGATTAGAGGGGCCAAGGAGCATTCTGATGACAACGGCATGGAGCATTGTGATGACCAGGGTCATCGAGCATTGTGATGACAGTGGTCATGAAGCATTGTGATGAATGTGGTCATGGATCATTGTGATGACAAGTGTCGTGGAGCATTGTGATGACAGGGGTCATAGAGCATTGTGAGGACACGGCTATGGAATATTGTGATGACCAGAATTCTGTAGCCCTGTGATGAAAAGGGAATGGAGCATTGTGAGTACAGGGGTCATGGAGCATTGTTATGACAATTGTTCTAGAACATTGTGAAGACAGGGATCATGGAGCATAGTGATGAAAGGGGACATGGAGCATTGTGATGACAGGCGTCATGGGACAATGTGTTGACAGTTGTCATAGAGCATTGTTAGAAAGTGAACATGGAGCAATTTGATTTCAGGGGCCATGAAAAATTGTGAATACATAGGCCATGGAGTATTCAGATGAATGTGGTCAAGGATCATTGTGACTACAAGTGTCCTGGAATATTGTGATGACACGGTTCATGGAGCATTGCGATGACAAGGGCCATGGCGAAATGTGAAGACAGGTGTCATGGGGCATTGTGATGACAGTGGTCATCTAGAATTGTGAAGAAAGATATCATGGAGCACTGGGATGACAGGGGCCATGGAGCATTGTGATGACAGGGGTCATGGGGCATTCTGATGACACGGCCATGGAACATTATGATGACAAGAATTCTGGAACATTGTGATAAAAAGGGCATGGACCATTGTGATTAGAGGGGCCAAGGAGCATTCTGATGACAACGGCATGGAGCATTGTGATGACCAGGGTCATCGAGCATTGTGATGACAGTGGTCATGAAACATTGTGATGAATGTGGTCATGGATCATTGTGATGACAAGTGTCGTGGAGCATTGTGATGACAGGGGTCATAGAGCATTGTGATGACACGGTTATGGAATATTGTGATGACCAGAATTCTGTAGCACTGAGATGAAAAGGGAATGGAGCATTGTGAGTACAGGGGTCATGGAGCATTGTGATGACAATTGTTCTAGAACATTGTGAAGACAGGGATCATGGAGCATAGTGATGAAAGGGGACATGGAGCATTGTGATGACAGGAGTCATGGGACAATGTGTTGACAGTTGTCATGGAGCATTGTTAGAAAGGGAACATGGAGCAATTTGATTTCAGGGGCCATGAAAAATTGTGAATACATAGGCCATGGAGTATTCACATGAATGTGGTCAAGGATCATTGTGACAAAAAGTGTCCTGGAATATTGTGATGACACGGTTCATGGAGCATTGCAATGACAAGGGCCGTGGCGAAATGTGAAGACAGGTGTCATGGGGCATTGTGATGAGAGTGGTCATCTAGAATTGTGAAGAAAGATATCATGGAGCACTGGGATGACAGGGGCCATGGAGCATTGTGATGACAGGCGTCATGGGGCATTGTGATGACACGGCCATGGAACATTATGATGACAAGAATTCTGGAGCATTTTGATAAAAAGGGCATGGACCATTGTGATTAGAGGGGCCAAGGAGCATTCTGATGACAACGGCATGGAGCATTGTGATGACCAGGGTCATCGAGCATTGTGATGACAGTGGTCATGAAGCATTGTGATGAATGTGGTCATGGATCATTGTGATGACAAGTGTCGTGGAGCATTGTGATGACAGGGGTCATAGAGCATTGTGATGACACGGTTATGGAATATTGTGAAGACCAGAAATCTGTAGCACAGTGATGAAAATTGAATGGAGCATTGTGATTAAAGGGGTCATGGAGCATTGTGATGACAATTGTTCTAGAACATTGTGAAGAGAGGGATCATGGAGCATAGTGATAAAAGGGGCCATGGAGCATTGTGATGACAGGTGTCATGGGACAATGTATTGACAATGGTCATGGAGCATTTATAGAAAGGGAACATGGAGCAATTTGATTTCAGGGGCCATGAAAAATTGTGAATACATAGGCCATGGAATATTCAGATGAATGTGGTCAAGGATCATTGTGACGACAAGTGTCCTGGAATATTGTGATGACACGGTTCATGGAGCATTGCGATGACAAGAGCCATGGCGAAATGTGAAGACAACTGTCATGGGGCATTGTGATGACAGTGGTCATCTAGAATTGTGAAGAAAGATTTCATGGAGCACTGGGATGACAGGGGCAATGAAGCATTGTGATGACAGGCGTCTTGGGGCATTGTGATGACACGGCCATGGAACATTATGATGACAAAAATTCTGGAGCATTGTGATAAAAAGGGCATGGACCATTGTGATTAGAGGGGCCAAGGAGCATTCTGATGAAAACGACATGTTGCATTGTGATGACCAGTGTCATCGAGCATTGTGATGACAGTGGTCATGAAGCATTGTGATGAATGTGGTCATGGATCATTTGATGACAAGTGTCGTGGAGCATTGTGATGACAGGGGTCATAGAGCATTGTGATGACACGTTTATGGAATATTGTGATGACCAGAATTCTGTAGCACTGCGATGAAAAGGGAATGGAGCATTGTGAGTACAGGGGTCATGGAGCATTGTGATGACAATTGTTCTAGAACATTGTGAAGACAGGGATCATGGAGCATAGTGATGAAAGGGGACATGGAGCATTGTGATGACAGGAGTCATGGGACAATGTGTTGACAGTTGTCATGGAGCATTGTTAGAAAGGGAACATGGATCAATTTGATTTCAGGGGCCATGAAAAATTGTGAATACATAGGCCATGGAGTATTCAGATGAATGTGGTCAAGGATCATTGTGACAAAATGTGTCCTGGAATATTGTGATGACACGGTTCATGGAGCATTGCAATGACAAGGGCCGTGACGAAATGTGAAGACAGGTGTCATGGGGCATTGTGATGACAGTGGTCATCTAGAATTGTGAAGAAAGATATCATGGAGCACTGGGATGACAGGGGCCATGGAGCATTGTGATGACAGGCGTCATGGGGCATTGTGATGACACGGCCATGGAACATTATGATGACAAGAATTCTGGAGCATTGTGATAAAAAGGGCATGGACCATTGTGATTAGAGGGGCCAAGGAGCATTCTGATGACAACGGCAT
Source organism: Eschrichtius robustus (assembly GCF_028021215.1). Taxonomy (NCBI): domain Eukaryota; kingdom Metazoa; phylum Chordata; class Mammalia; order Artiodactyla; family Eschrichtiidae; genus Eschrichtius; species Eschrichtius robustus. The sequence continues at coordinate 1,911,266 of NW_027175249.1, read as the reverse complement.
GGAGCATTGTGATGACCAGGGTCATCGAGCATTGTGATGACAGTGGTCATGAAGCATTGTGATGAATGTGGTCATGGATCATTGTGATGACAATTGTCGTGGAGCATTGTGATGACAGGGGTCATGGGGCATTGTGATGACACGGCCATGGAACATTATGATGACAAGAATTCTGGAGCATTGTGATAAAAAGGGCATGGACCACTGTGATTAGAGGGGCCAAGGAGCATTCTGATGACAACGGCATGGAGCATTTTGATGACAAGTTTCATCGAGCATTGTGATGATAGTGGTCATGAAGCATTGTGATGAATGTGGTCATGGATCGTTGTGATGAAAAGTGTCGTGGAGCATTGTGATGACAGGGGTCATAGAGCATTGTGATGACACGGTTATGGAATATTGTGATGACCAGAATTCTGTAGCACTGTGATGAAAAGGGAATGGAGCATTGTGATTACAGGGGTCATGGAGCATTGTGATGACCATTGTTCTAGAACATTGTGATGACAGGGATCATGGAGCATAGTGATGAAAGGGGCCATGGAGCATTGTGATGACAGGCGTCATGGGACATTGTGTTGACAGTGGTCATGGAGAATTGTTAGAAAGGGAACATGGAGCAATTTGATTTCAGGGGCCATGAAAAATTGCGAATACATACGCCATGGAGTATTCAGATGAATGTGGTCAAGGATCATTGTGACGAAAATTGTCCTGGAATATTGTGATGACACGGTTCATGGAGCATTGCGATGACAAGGGCCATGGCGAAATGTGAAGACAGGTGGCATGGGGCATTGTGATGACAGTGGTCATCTAGAATTGTGAAGAAAGATATCATGGAGCACTGGGATGACAGGGGCCATGGAGCAATGTGATGACAGGGGTCATGGGGCATGGTGATGACACGGCCATGGAACATTATGATGACAAGAATTCTGGAGCATTGTGATAAAAAGGGCATGGACCATTGTGATTAGAGGGGCCAAGGAGCATTCTGATGACAACGGCATGGAGCATTGTGATGACCAGGGTCATCGAGCATTGTGATGAGAGTGGTCATGAAGCATTGTGATGAATGTGGTCATGGATCATTGTGATGACAAGTGTCGTGGATCATTGTGATGACAGGGGTCATAGATCATTGTGATGTCACTGTTATAGAATATTGTGATGACCAGAATTCTGTAGCACTGAGATGAAAAGGGAATGGAGCATTGTGATTACAGGGGTCATGGAGCATTGTGATGAAAATTGTTTAGAACATTGTGAAGACAGGGATCATGGAGCATAGTGATGAAAGGGGCCATGGAGCATTGTGATGACAGGCTTATGGGACATTGTGTTGATAATGGTCATGGAGCATTGTTAGAAAGGGAACATGGAGCAATTTAATTTCAGGGGTCATGAAAAATTGTGAATACATAGGCCATGGAGTATTCAGATGAATTTGGTCATGGATCATTGTGATGACAAGTGTCGTGGAGCATTGTGATGACAGGGGTCATAGAGCATTGTGATGACACGGTTATGGAATATTGTGATGACCAGAATTCTGTAGCACTGTGATGAAAAGGGAAAGGAGCATTGTGATTACAGGGGTCATGGAGCATTGTGATGACAATTGTTCTAGAACATTGTGAAGACAGGGGTCATGGAGCATAGTGATGAAAGGGGCCATGGAGCATTGTGATGACAGTTGTCATGGGACAATGTGTTGACAATGGTCAAGGAGCATTGTTAGAAAGGGAACATGGAGCAATTTCATTTCAGGGGCCATGAAAAATTGTGAATACATAGGCCAAAGAGTATTCAGATGAATGTGGTCAAGGACCATTGTGACAAAAAGTGTCCTGGAATATTGTGATGACACGGTTCATGGAGCATTGCGATGACAAGGGCCATGGCGAAATGTGAAGACAGGTGTCATGGGGCATTGTGATGAGAGTGGTCATCTAGAATTGAGAAGAAAGATATCATGGAGCACTGGGATGAAAGCGGCCATGGAGCATTGTGATGACAGGGGTCATGGGGCATTGTGATGACACGGCCATGGAACATTATGATGACAAGAATTCTGGAGTATTGTGATAAAAAGGTCATGGACCATTGTGATTAGAGTGGTCAAGGAGCATTCTGATGACAACGTCATGGAGCATTGTGATGACAAGGGTCATTGAGCATTGTGATGACAGTGGTCATGAAGCATTGTGATGAATGTCGTCATGGATCATTGTGATGACAAGTGTCGTGGAGCATTGTGATGACAGGGGTCATAGAGCATTGTGATGACACGGTTATGGAATATTGTGAAGACCAGAAATTTGTAGCACAGTGATGAAAATGGAATGGAGCATTGTGATTACAGGGGTCATGGAGCATTGTGATGACAATTGTTCTAGAATATTGTGAAGACCAGAATCATGAAGCATAGTGATGAAAGGGGCCATGGAGCATTGTGATGACAGGCGTCATGGGACAATGTGTTGACAGTGGTCATGGAGCATTGTTAGAAAGGGAACATGGAGCAATTTGAATTCAGGGGCCATGAAAAATTGTGAATACATAGGCCATGGAGTATTCAGATGAATGTGGTCAAGGATCATTGTGACAAAAAGTGTCCTGGAATATTGTGATGACACAGTTCATGGAGCATTGCGATGACAAGGGCCATGGCGAAATGTGAAGAAAGGTGTAATGGGGCATTGTGTTGACAGTGGTCATCTAGAATTGTGAAGAAAGATATCATGGAGCACTGGGATGACAGGGGCCATGGAGCATTGTGATGACATGGGTCATGGGGCATGGTGATGACACGGCCATGGAACATTATGATGACAATAATTCTGGAGCATTGTGATAAAAAGGGCATGGACCATTGTGATTAGAGGGGCCAAGGAGCATTCTGATGACAACGGCATGGAGCATTGTGATGACAAGGCTCATCGAGCATTGTGATGACAGTGGTCATGAAGCATTGTGATGAATGGGGTCATGGATTATTGTGATGAAAAGTGTCGTTGAGCATTGTGATGACAGGTGTCATAGAGAATTGTGATGACACGGTTATGGAATATTGTGAAGACCAGAATTCTGTAGCACTGTGATGAAAAGCGAATGGAGCATTGTGATTACAGGGGTCATGGAGCACTGTGATGACAATTGTTCTAGAACATTGTGAAGACAGGGATCATGGAGCATAGTGATGAAAGGGGCCATGGAGCATTTTGATGACAGGCGTCATGGGACATTGTATTGACAGTGGTCATGGAGAATTGTTAGAAAGGGAACATGGAGCAATTTGATTTCAGGGGCCATGAAAAATTGTGAATACATAGGCCATGGAGTATTCAGATGAATGTGGTCAAGGATCATTGTGACGAAAAGTGTCCTGGAATATTGTGATGACACGGTTCTTGGAGCATTGCGATGACAAGGGCCATGGCGAAATGTGAAGACAGGTGTCATGGGGCATTGTGATGACAGTGGTCATCTAGAATTGTGAAGAAAGATATCATGGAGCACTGGGATGACAGGGGCCATGGAGCATTGTGATGACAGGGGTCATGGGGCATTGTGATGACACGGCCATGGAACATTATGATGACAATAATTCTGGAGCATTGTGATAAAAAGGGCATGGACCATTGTGATTAGAGGGGCCAATGAGCATTCTGATGACAACGGCATGGAGCATTGTGATGACAAGGGTCATCGAGCATTGTGATGACAGTGGTCATGGAGCATTGTGATGAATGTGGTTATGCATCATTGTGATGACTAGTGTCGTGGAGCATTGTGATGACAGGGGTCATAGAGCATTGTGATGACACGGTTATGGAATTTTGTGATGACCAGAATTCTGTAGCACTGTGATGAAAAGGGAATGCAGCATTGTGATTACAGGGGTCATGGAGCATTGTGATGACAATTGTTTAGATCATTGTGAAGACAGGGATCATGGAGCATAGTGATGAAAGGGGCAGTGGAGCATTGTGTTGACAGGCGTCATGGGACATTGTGTTGACAGTGGTCATGGAGCATTGTTAGAAAGAGAACATGGAGCAATTTGATTTCAGGGGCCATGAAAAAATGTGAATACATAGGCCATGGAGTATTCAGATGAATGTGGTCAAGGATCATTGTGACGACAAGTGTCCTGGAATATGGTGATGACACGGTTCATGGAGCATTGCGATGACAAGGGCCATGGCGAAATGTGAAGACAGGTGTCATGGGGCATTGTGATGACAGTGGTCATCTAGAATTGTGAAGAAAGATATCATGGAGCACTGAGATGACAGGGGCCATGGAGCATTGTGATGACAGGGGTCATGGGGCATTGTGATGACACGGCCATGGAACATTATGATGACAAGAATTCTGGAGCATTGTGATAAACAGGGCATGGACCATTGTGATTAGAGGGGCCAAGGAGCATTCTGATGACAACGGCATGGAGCATTGTGATGACCAGGGTCATCGAGCATTGTGATGACAGTGGTCATGAAGCATTGTGATGAATGTGGTCATGGATCATTGTGATGACAATTGTCGTGGAGCATTGTGATGACAGGGGTCATGGGGCATTGTGATGACACGGCCATGGAACATTATGATGACAAGAATTCTGAAGCATTGTGATAAAAAGGGCATGGACCACTGTGATTAGAGGGGCCAAGGAGCATTCTGATGACAACGGCATGGAGCATTTTGATGACAAGTTTCATCGAGCATTGTGATGATAGTGGTCATGAAGCATTGTGATGAATGTGGTCATGGATCGTTGTGATGAAAAGTGTCGTGGAGCATTGTGATGACATGGGTCAAGGGGCATTGTGATGACACGGCCATGGAACATTATGATGACAAGAATTCTGGAGCATTGTGATAAATAGGGCATGGACCATTGTGATTAGAAGGGCCAAGTAGCATTCTGATGACAACGGCATGTTGCATTGTGATGACCAGTGTCATCGAGCATTGTGATGACAGTGGTCATGAAGCATTGTGATGAATGTGGTCATGGATCATTGTGATGACAAGAGTCGTGGAGCATTGTGATGACAGGGGTCATAGAGCATTGTGATGACACGGTTATGGAATATTGTGATGACCAGAATTCTGTAGCACTGAGATGAAAAGGGAATGGAGCATTGTGATGACAGGCGTCATGGGACAATGTGTTGACAGTGGTCTTGGATCACTGTTAGAAAGGGAACATGAGTAATTTGATTTCAGGGGCCATGAAAATTTTGAATACATAGGCCATGGAGTATTCAGATGATGTGGTCAAGGATCATTGTGACAAAAAGTGTCCTGGAATATTGTGATGACACGGGTCATGGAGCATTGCGATGACAAGGGCCATGGCGAAATGTGAAGACAGGTGTCATGGGGCATTGTGATGACAGTGGTCATCTAGAATTGTGAAGAAAGATATCATGAAGCACTGGGATGACAGGAGGGGCCATGGAGCATTGTGATGACAGGCGTCATGGGGCATTGTGATGACACGGCCATGGAACATTATGATGACAAGAATTCTGGAACATTGTGATAAAAAGGGCATGGACCATTGTGATTAGAGGGGCCAAGGAGCATTCTGATGACAACGGCATGGAGCATTGTGATGACCAGGGTCATCGAGCATTTTGATGACAGTGGTCATGAAGCATTGTGATGAATGTGGTCATGGATCATTGTGATGATAAGTGTCGTGGAGCATTGTGATGACAGGGGTCATAGAGCATTGTGATGACACGGTTATGGAATATTGTGATGACCAGAATTCTGTAGCACTGTGATGAAAAGGGAATGGAGCATTGTGAGTACAGGGGTCATGGAGCATTGTGATGACAATTGTTCTAGAACATTGTGAAGACAGGGATCATGGAGCATAGTGATGAAAGGGGCCATGGAGCATTGTGATGACAGGCGTCATGGGACAATGTGTTGACAGTTCTCATGGAGCATTGTTAGAAAGGGAACATGGAGCAATTTGATTTCAGGGGCCATGAAAAATTGTGAATACATAGGCCATGGAGTATTCAGATGAATGTGGTCAAGGATCATTGTGACGAAAATTGTCCTGGAATATTGTGATGACACGTTTCATGGAGCATTGCGATGACAAGAGCCATGGCGAAATGTGAAGACAGGTGTCATGGTGCATTGTGATTACAGTGGTCATCTAGAATTGTGAAGAAAGATATCATGGAGCACTGGGATGACAGGGGACAGGGAACATTGTGATGACAGGGGTCATGGGGCATTGTGATGACACGGCCATGGAACATTATGATGACAAGAATTCTGGAGCATTGTGATAAAAAGGGCATGGACCATTGTGATTAGAGGGGCCAAGGAGCATTCTGATGACAACGGCATGGAGCATTGTGATGACCAGGGTCATCGAGCATTGTGATGACAGTGGTCATGAAGCATTGTGATGAATGTGGTCATGGATCATTGTGATGACAAGTGTCGTGGAGCATTGTGATGACAGGGGTCATAGAGCATTGTGAGGACACGGCTATGGAATATTGTGATGACCAGAATTCTGTAGCCCTGTGATGAAAAGGGAATGGAGCATTGTGAGTACAGGGGTCATGGAGCATTGTGATGACAATTGTTCTAGAACATTGTGAAGACAGGGATCATGGAGCATAGTGATGAAAGGGGACATGGAGCATTGTGATGACAGGCGTCATGGGACAATGTGTTGACAGTTGTCATAGAGCATTGTTAGAAAGTGAACATGGAGCAATTTGATTTCAGGGGCCATGAAAAATTGTGAATACATAGGCCATGGAGTATTCAGATGAATGTGGTCAAGGATCATTGTGACTACAAGTGTCCTGGAATATTGTGATGACACGGTTCATGGAGCATTGCGATGACAAGGGCCATGGCGAAATGTGAAGACAGGTGTCATGGGGCATTGTGATGACAGTGGTCATCTAGAATTGTGAAGAAAGATATCATGGAGCACTGGGATGACAGGGGCCATGGAGCATTGTGATGACAGGGGTCATGGGGCATTCTGATGACACGGCCATGGAACATTATGATGACAAGAATTCTGGAACATTGTGATAAAAAGGGCATGGACCATTGTGATTAGAGGGGCCAAGGAGCATTCTGATGACAACGGCATGGAGCATTGTGATGACCAGGGTCATCGAGCATTGTGATGACAGTGGTCATGAAACATTGTGATGAATGTGGTCATGGATCATTGTGATGACAAGTGTCGTGGAGCATTGTGATGACAGGGGTCATAGAGCATTGTGATGACACGGTTATGGAATATTGTGATGACCAGAATTCTGTAGCACTGAGATGAAAAGGGAATGGAGCATTGTGAGTACAGGGGTCATGGAGCATTGTGATGACAATTGTTCTAGAACATTGTGAAGACAGGGATCATGGAGCATAGTGATGAAAGGGGACATGGAGCATTGTGATGACAGGAGTCATGGGACAATGTGTTGACAGTTGTCATGGAGCATTGTTAGAAAGGGAACATGGAGCAATTTGATTTCAGGGGCCATGAAAAATTGTGAATACATAGGCCATGGAGTATTCACATGAATGTGGTCAAGGATCATTGTGACAAAAAGTGTCCTGGAATATTGTGATGACACGGTTCATGGAGCATTGCAATGACAAGGGCCGTGGCGAAATGTGAAGACAGGTGTCATGGGGCATTGTGATGAGAGTGGTCATCTAGAATTGTGAAGAAAGATATCATGGAGCACTGGGATGACAGGGGCCATGGAGCATTGTGATGACAGGCGTCATGGGGCATTGTGATGACACGGCCATGGAACATTATGATGACAAGAATTCTGGAGCATTTTGATAAAAAGGGCATGGACCATTGTGATTAGAGGGGCCAAGGAGCATTCTGATGACAACGGCATGGAGCATTGTGATGACCAGGGTCATCGAGCATTGTGATGACAGTGGTCATGAAGCATTGTGATGAATGTGGTCATGGATCATTGTGATGACAAGTGTCGTGGAGCATTGTGATGACAGGGGTCATAGAGCATTGTGATGACACGGTTATGGAATATTGTGAAGACCAGAAATCTGTAGCACAGTGATGAAAATTGAATGGAGCATTGTGATTAAAGGGGTCATGGAGCATTGTGATGACAATTGTTCTAGAACATTGTGAAGAGAGGGATCATGGAGCATAGTGATAAAAGGGGCCATGGAGCATTGTGATGACAGGTGTCATGGGACAATGTATTGACAATGGTCATGGAGCATTTATAGAAAGGGAACATGGAGCAATTTGATTTCAGGGGCCATGAAAAATTGTGAATACATAGGCCATGGAATATTCAGATGAATGTGGTCAAGGATCATTGTGACGACAAGTGTCCTGGAATATTGTGATGACACGGTTCATGGAGCATTGCGATAACAAGAGCCATGGCGAAATGTGAAGACAACTGTCATGGGGCATTGTGATGACAGTGGTCATCTAGAATTGTGAAGAAAGATTTCATGGAGCACTGGGATGACAGGGGCAATGAAGCATTGTGATGACAGGCGTCTTGGGGCATTGTGATGACACGGCCATGGAACATTATGATGACAAAAATTCTGGAGCATTGTGATAAAAAGGGCATGGACCATTGTGATTAGAGGGGCCAAGGAGCATTCTGATGAAAACGACATGTTGCATTGTGATGACCAGTGTCATCGAGCATTGTGATGACAGTGGTCATGAAGCATTGTGATGAATGTGGTCATGGATCATTTGATGACAAGTGTCGTGGAGCATTGTGATGACAGGGGTCATAGAGCATTGTGATGACACGTTTATGGAATATTGTGATGACCAGAATTCTGTAGCACTGCGATGAAAAGGGAATGGAGCATTGTGAGTACAGGGGTCATGGAGCATTGTGATGACAATTGTTCTAGAACATTGTGAAGACAGGGATCATGGAGCATAGTGATGAAAGGGGACATGGAGCATTGTGATGACAGGAGTCATGGGACAATGTGTTGACAGTTGTCATGGAGCATTGTTAGAAAGGGAACATGGATCAATTTGATTTCAGGGGCCATGAAAAATTGTGAATACATAGGCCATGGAGTATTCAGATGAATGTGGTCAAGGATCATTGTGACAAAATGTGTCCTGGAATATTGTGATGACACGGTTCATGGAGCATTGCAATGACAAGGGCCGTGACGAAATGTGAAGACAGGTGTCATGGGGCATTGTGATGACAGTGGTCATCTAGAATTGTGAAGAAAGATATCATGGAGCACTGGGATGACAGGGGCCATGGAGCATTGTGATGACAGGCGTCATGGGGCATTGTGATGACACGGCCGTGGAACATTATGATGACAAGAATTCTGGAGCATTGTGATAAAAAGGGCATGGACCATTGTGATTAGAGGGGCCAAGGAGCATTCTGATGACAACGGCATGGAGCATTGTGATGACCAGGGTCATCGAGCATTGTGATGACAGTGGTCATGAAGCATTGTGATGAATGTGGTCATGGATCATTGTGATGACAATTGTCGTGGAGCATTGTGATGACAGGGGTCATGGGGCATTGTGATGACACGGCCATGGAACATTATGATGACAAGAATTCTGGAGCATTGTGATAAAAAGGGCATGGACCACTGTGATTAGAGGGGCCAAGGAGCATTCTGATGACAACGGCATGGAGCATTTTGATGACAAGTTTCATCGAGCATTGTGATGATAGTGGTCATGAAGCATTGTGATGAATGTGGTCATGGATCGTTGTGATGAAAAGTGTCGTGGAGCATTGTGATGACAGGTCTCATAGAGCATTTTGATGACACGGTTATGGAATATTGTGATGACCAGAATTCTGTAGCACTGAGATGAAAAGGGAATGGAGCATTGTGAGTACAGGGGTCATGGAGCATTGTGATGACAATTGTTCTAGAACATTGTGAAGACAGGGATCATGGAGCATAGTGATGAAAGGGGACATGGAGCATTGTGATGACAGTAGTCATGGGACAATGTATTTACAATGGTCATGGAGCATTGTTAGAAAGGGAACATGGAGCAATTTGATTTCAGGGGCCATGAAAAATTGTGAATACATAGGCCATGGAGTATTCAGATGAATGTGGTCAAGGATCATTGTGACGAAAATTGTCCTGGAATATTGTGATGACACGGTTCATGGAGCATTGCGATGACAAGGGCCATGGCGAAATGTGAAGACAGGTGGCATGGGGCATTGTGAAGACAGTGGTCATCTATAATTGTGAAGAAAGATATCATGGCGCACTGGGATGACAGGGGCCATGGAGCATTGTGATGACAGGGGTCATGGGGCATTGTGATGACACGGCCATGGAATATTATGATGTCAAGAATTCTGGAGCATTGTGATAAAAAGGGCATGGACCATTGTGATTAGAGGGGCCAAGGAGCATTCTGATGACAACGGCATGGAGCATTGTGATGACAAGGGTCATCGAGCATTGTGATGACAGTGGTCATGAAGCATTGTGATGAATGTGGTCATGGATCATTGTGATGACAAGTGTCGTGGAGCATTGTGATGACAGGGGTCATAGAGCATTGTGATGACACGGTTATGGAATATTGTGATGACCAGAATTCTGTAGCACTGTGATGAAAAGGGAATGGAGCATTGTGATTACAGGGGTCATGGAGCATTGTGATGACCATTGTTCTAGAACATTGTGATGACAGGGATCATGGAGCATAGTGATGAAAGGGGCCATGGAGCATTGTGATGACAGGCGTCATGGGACATTGTGTTGACAGTGGTCATGGAGAATTGTTAGAAAGGGAACATGGAGCAATTTGATTTCAGGGGCCATGAAAAATTGCGAATACATACGCCATGGAGTATTCAGATGAATGTGGTCAAGGATCATTGTGACGAAAATTGTCCTGGAATATTGTGATGACACGGTTCATGGAGCATTGCGATGACAAGGGCCATGGCGAAATGTGAAGACAGGTGGCATGGGGCATTGTGATGACAGTGGTCATCTAGAATTGTGAAGAAAGATATCATGGAGCACTGGGATGACAGGGGCCATGGAGCAATGTGATGACAGGGGTCATGGGGCATGGTGATGACACGGCCATGGAACATTATGATGACAAGAATTCTGGAGCATTGTGATAAAAAGGGCATGGACCATTGTGATTAGAGGGGCCAAGGAGCATTCTGATGACAACGGCATGGAGCATTGTGATGACCAGGGTCATCGAGCATTGTGATGAGAGTGGTCATGAAGCATTGTGATGAATGTGGTCATGGATCATTGTGATGACAAGTGTCGTGGATCATTGTGATGACAGGGGTCATAGATCATTGTGATGTCACGGTTATAGAATATTGTGATGACCAGAATTCTGTAGCACTGAGATGAAAAGGGAATGGAGCATTGTGATTACAGGGGTCATGGAGCATTGTGATGAAAATTGTTTAGAACATTGTGAAGACAGGGATCATGGAGCATAGTGATGAAAGGGGCCATGGAGCATTGTGATGACAGGCTTATGGGACATTGTGTTGATAATGGTCATGGAGCATTGTTAGAAAGGGAACATGGAGCAATTTAATTTCAGGGGTCATGAAAAATTGTGAATACATAGGCCATGGAGTATTCAGATGAATTTGGTCATGGATCATTGTGATGACAAGTGTCGTGGAGCATTGTGATGACAGGGGTCATAGAGCATTGTGATGACACGGTTATGGAATATTGTGATGACCAGAATTCTGTAGCACTGTGATGAAAAGGGAAAGGAGCATTGTGATTACAGGGGTCATGGAGCATTGTGATGACAATTGTTCTAGAACATTGTGAAGACAGGGGTCATGGAGCATAGTGATGAAAGGGGCCATGGAGCATTGTGATGACAGTTGTCATGGGACAATGTGTTGACAATGGTCAAGGAGCATTGTTAGAAAGGGAACATGGAGCAATTTCATTTCAGGGGCCATGAAAAATTGTGAATACATAGGCCAAAGAGTATTCAGATGAATGTGGTCAAGGACCATTGTGACAAAAAGTGTCCTGGAATATTGTGATGACACGGTTCATGGAGCATTGCGATGACAAGGGCCATGGCGAAATGTGAAGACAGGTGTCATGGGGCATTGTGATGAGAGTGGTCATCTAGAATTGAGAAGAAAGATATCATGGAGCACTGGGATGAAAGCGGCCATGGAGCATTGTGATGACAGGGGTCATGGGGCATTGTGATGACACGGCCATGGAACATTATGATGACAAGAATTCTGGAGTATTGTGATAAAAAGGTCATGGACCATTGTGATTAGAGTGGTCAAGGAACATTCTGATGACAACGTCATGGAGCATTGTGATGACAAGGGTCATTGAGCATTGTGATGACAGTGGTCATGAAGCATTGTGATGAATGTCGTCATGGATCATTGTGATGACAATTGTCGTGGAGCATTGTGATGACAGGGGTCATAGAGCATTGTGATGACACGGTTATGGAATATTGTGAAGACCAGAAATTTGTAGCACAGTGATGAAAATGGAATGGAGCATTGTGATTACAGGGGTCATGGAGCATTGTGATGACAATTGTTCTAGAATATTGTGAAGACCAGAATCATGAAGCATAGTGATGAAAGGGGCCATGGAGCATTGTGATGACAGGCGTCATGGGACAATGTGTTGACAGTGGTCATGGAGCATTGTTAGAAAGGGAACATGGAGCAATTTGAATTCAGGGGCCATGAAAAATTGTGAATACATAGGCCATGGAGTATTCAGATGAATGTGGTCAAGGATCATTGTGACAAAAAGTGTCCTGGAATATTGTGATGACACAGTTCATGGAGCATTGCGATGACAAGGGCCATGGCGAAATGTGAAGAAAGGTGTAATGGGGCATTGTGTTGACAGTGGTCATCTAGAATTGTGAAGAAAGATATCATGGAGCACTGGGATGACAGGGGCCATGGAGCATTGTGATGACATGGGTCATGGGGCATGGTGATGACACGGCCATGGAACATTATGATGACAATAATTCTGGAGCATTGTGATAAAAAGGGCATGGACCATTGTGATTAGAGGGGCCAAGGAGCATTCTGATGACAACGGCATGGAGCATTGTGATGACAAGGGTCATCGAGCATTGTGATGACAGTGGTCATGAAGCATTGTGATGAATGGGGTCATGGATTATTGTGATGAAAAGTGTCGTTGAGCATTGTGATGACAGGTGTCATAGAGAATTGTGATGACACGGTTATGGAATATTGTGAAGACCAGAATTCTGTAGCACTGTGATGAAAAGCGAATGGAGCATTGTGATTACAGGGGTCATGGAGCACTGTGATGACAATTGTTCTAGAACATTGTGAAGACAGGGATCATGGAGCATAGTGATGAAAGGGGCCATGGAGCATTTTGATGACAGGCGTCATGGGACATTGTATTGACAGTGGTCATGGAGAATTGTTAGAAAGGGAACATGGAGCAATTTGATTTCAGGGGCCATGAAAAATTGTGAATACATAGGCCATGGAGTATTCAGATGAATGTGGTCAAGGATCATTGTGACGAAAAGTGTCCTGGAATATTGTGATGACACGGTTCACGGAGCATTGCGATGACAAGGGCCATGGCGAAATGTGAAGACAGGTGTCATGGGGCATTGTGAAGACAGTGGTCATCTAGAATTGTGAAGAAAGATATCATGGAGCACTGGGATGACAGGGGCCATGGAGCATTGTGATGACAGGGGTCATGGGGCATTGTGATGACACGGCCATGGAACATTATGATGACAAGAATTCTGGAGCATTGTGATAAAAAGGGCATGGACCATTGTGATTAGAGGGGCCAAGGAGCATTCTGATGACAACGGCATGGAGCATTGTGATGACAAGGGTCATCGAGCATTGTGATGATAGTGGTCATGAAGCATTGTGATGAATGGTGTCATGGATCATTGTGATGACAAGTGTCGTGGAGCATTGTGATCACAGGGGTCATAGAGCATTGTGATGACACGGTTATGGAATATTGTGAAGACCAGAAATCTGTAGCACAGTGACGAAAATGGAATGGAGCATTGTGATTACAGGGGTCATGGAGAATTGTGATGACAATTGTTCTACAAAATTGTGATGACAGGGATCATGGAGCATAGTGATGAAAGGGGCCATGGAGCATTGTGATGACAGGCGTCATGGGACAATGTGTTGACAGTGGTCATTGAGCATTGTTAGAAAGGGAACATGGAGCAAATTGATTTCAGGGGCCATGAAAAATTGTGAATACATAGGCCATGGATTATTCAGATGAATGTGGTCAAGGATCATTGTGACAAAAAGTGTCCTGGATTATTGTGATGACACGGTTCTTGGAGCATTGCGATGACAAGGGCCATGGCGAAATGTGAAGACAGGTGTCATGGGGCATTGTGATGACAGTGGTCATCTAGAATTGTGAAGAAAGATATCATGGAGCACTGGGATGACAGGGGCCATGGAGCATTGTGATGACAGGGGTCATGGGGCATTGTGATGACACGGCCATGGAACATTATGATGACAATAATTCTGGAGCATTGTGATAAAAAGGGCATGGACCATTGTGATTAGAGGGGCCAAGGAGCATTCTGATGACAACGGCATGGAGCATTGTGATGACAAGGGTCATCGAGCATTGTGATGACAGTGGTCATGGAGCATTGTGATGAATGTGGTTATGCATCATTGTGATGACTAGTGTCGTGGAGCATTGTGATGACAGGGGTCATAGAGCATTGTGATGACACGGTTATGGAATTTTGTGATGACCAGAATTCTGTAGCACTGTGATGAAAAGGGAATGCAGCATTGTGATTACAGGGGTCATGGAGCATTGTGATGACAATTGTTTAGATCATTGTGAAGACAGGGATCATGGAGCATAGTGATGAAAGGGGCAGTGGAGCATTGTGTTGACAGGCGTCATGGGACATTGTGTTGACAGTGGTCATGGAGCATTGTTAGAAAGAGAACATGGAGCAATTTGATTTCAGGGGCCATGAAAAAATGTGAATACATAGGCCATGGAGTATTCAGATGAATGTGGTCAAGGATCATTGTGACGACAAGTGTCCTGGAATATGGTGATGACACGGTTCATGGAGCATTGCGATGACAAGGGCCATGGCGAAATGTGAAGACAGGTGTCATGGGGCATTGTGATGACAGTGGTCATCTAGAATTGTGAAGAAAGATATCATGGAGCACTGAGATGACAGGGGCCATGGAGCACTGTGATGACAGGGGTCATGGGGCATTGTGATGACACGGCCATGGAACATTATGATGACAAGAATTCTGCAGCATTGTGATAAAAAGGGCATGGACCATTGTGATTAGAGGGGCCAAGGAGCATTCTGATGACAACGGCATGGAGCATTGTGATGACAAGGGTCATCGAGCATTGTGATGACAGTGGTCATGAAGCATTGTGATGAATGGGGTCATGGATAATTGTGATGAAAAGTGTCGTGGAGCATTGTGATGACAGGTGTCATAGAGCATTGTGATGACACGGTTATGGAATATTGTGAAGACCAGAATTCTGTAGCACTGTGATGAAAAGGGAATGGAGCATTGTGATTACAGGGGTCATGGAGCATTGTGAAGACAATTTTTCTAGAACATTGTGAAGACAGGGATCAGGGGGCATAGTGATGAAAGGGGCCATGGAGCATTGTGATGACAGGCGTCATGGGACATTGTGTTGACAGTTGTCATGGAGCATTGTTAGAAAGGGAACATGGAGCAATTTGATTTCAGGGGCCATGAAAAATTGTGAATACATATGCCATGGAATATTCAGATGAATGTGGTCAAGGATCAATGTGACGAAAAGTGTCCTGGAATATTGTGATAACACGGTTCATGGAGCATTGCGATGACAAGGGCCATGGCGAAATGTGAAGACAGGTGTCATGGGGCATTGTGAAGACAGTGGTCATCTAGAATTGTGAAGAAAGATATCATGGAGCGCTGGGATGACAGGGGCCATGGAGGATTGTGATGACAGGGGTCATGGGGCATTGTGATGACACGGCCATGGAACATTATGATGGCAATAATTCTGGAGCATTGTGATAAAAAGGGCATGGACCATTGTGATTAGAGGGGTCAGGGAGCATTCTGATGACAACGTCATGGAGCATTGTGATGACAAGGTCATCGAGCATTGTGATGACAGTGGTCATGAAGCATTGTGATGAATGTGGTGATGGATCATTGTGATGGCAAGTGTCGTGGAGCATTGTGATGACAGGGGTCATAGAGCATTGTGATGACACGGTTATGGAATATTGTGATGACCAGAATTCTGTAGCACTGTGATGAAAAGGGAATGGAGCATTGTGATTACAGGGGTCATGGAGCATTGTGATGACAATTGTTCTAGAACATTGTGATGACAGGGATCATGGAGCATAGTGATGAAAGGGGCCATGGAGCATTGTAATGACAGGCGTCATGGGACATTGTGTTGACAGTGGTCATGGAGCATTGTTAGAAATGGAACATGGAGCAATTTGATTTCAGGGGCCATGAAAAATTGTGAATACATAGGCCATGGAGTATTCAGATGAATGTGGTCAAGGATCATTGTGACGAAAAGTGTCCTGGAATATTGTGATGACACGGTTCATGGAGCATTGCGATGACAAGGGCCATAGCGAAATGTGAAGACAGGTGTCATGGGGCATTGTGATGACAGTGGTGATCTAGAATTGTGAAGAAAGATATCATGGAGCACTGGGATGACAGGGGTCATGGGGCATTGTGATGACACGGCCATGGAACATTATGATGACAAGAATTCTGGAGCATTGTGATAAAAGGGCATGGACCATTGTGATTAGAGGGGCCAAGGAGCATTCTGATGACAACGGCATGGAGCATTGTGATGACAAGGGTCATCGAGCATTGTGATGACAGTGGTCATGAAGCATTGTGATGAATGTGGTCATGGATCATTGTGATGACAAGTGTCGTGGAGCATTGTGATGACAGGGGTCATAGAGCATTGTGATGACACGGTTATGGAATATTGTGATGACCAGAATTCTGTAGCACTTTGATGAAAAGCGAATGCAGCATTGTGATTACAGGGGTCATGGAGCATTGTGATGACAATTGTTTAGAACATTGTGAAGACAGGGATCATGGACCATAGAGATGAATGGGGCCATGGAGCATTGTGATGACAGGCGTCATGGGACAATGTGTTGACAGTGGTCATGGAGCATTGTTAGAAAGGGAACATGGAGCAATTTGATTTCAGGGGCCATGAAAAAATGTCAATATATAGGCCATGGAGTATTCAGATGAATGTGGTCAAGGATCATTGTGACAAAAATTGTCCTGGAATATTGTGATGGCACGGTCATGGAGCATTGCGATGACAAGGGCCATGGCGAAATGTGAAGACAGGTGTCATGGGGCATTGTGATGACAATGGTCATCTAGAATTGTGAAGAAAGGTATCATGGAGCACTGGGATGACAGGGGCCATGGAGCATTGTGATGACAGGGGTCATGGGGCATTGTGATGACACGGCCATGGAACATTATGATGACAAGAAGTCTGGAGCATTGTGATAAAAAGGGCATGGACCATTGTGATTAGAGGGGCCAAGGAGCATTCTGATGACAACGGCATGGAGCATTGTGATGACAAGGGTCATCGAGCATTGTGATGACAGTGGTCATGAAGCATTGTGATGAATGTGGTCATGGATCATTGTGATGACAAGTGTCGTGGAGCATTGTGATGACAGGGGTCATAGAGCATTGTGATGACACGTTTATGGAGTATTGTGATGACCAGAATTCTGTAGCACTGTGATGAAAAGGGAATGGAGCATTGTGATTACAGGGGTCATGGAGCATTGTGATGACAATTGTTCTAGAACATTGTGAAGACAGGGATCATGGAGCATAGTGATGAAAGGGGCCATTGAGCATTGTGATGACAGGCGTCATGGGACAATGTGTTGACAGTGGTCATTGAGCATTGTTAGAAAGGGAACATGGAGCAATTTGATTTCAGGGGCCATGAAAAATTGTGAATACATGGGCCATGGAGTATTCAGATGAATGTGGTCAAGGATCATTGTGACGACAATTGTCCTGGAATATTGTGATGACACGGTTCATGGAGCATTGCGATGACAAGGGCCATGGAGAAATGTGAAGACAGGTGTCATGGGGCATTGTTATGACAGTGGTCATCTAGAATTGTGAAGAAAGATATCATGGAGCACTGGGATGACAGGGGCCATGGAGCATTGTGATGACAGGGTTCATGGGGCTTTGTGATGACACGGCCATGGAACATTATGATGACAAGAATTCTGGAGCATTGTGATAAAAAGGGCATGGACCATTGTGATTAGAGGGGCCAAAGAGCATTCTGATGACAACGGCATGGAGCATTGTGATGACAAGGGTCATCGAGCATTGTGATGACAGTGGTCATGAAGCATTTTGATGAATGTGGTCATGGATCATTGTGATGAAAAGTGTAGTGGAGCATTGTGATGACAGGTGTCATAGAGCATTGTGATGACACGGTTATGGAATATTGTGATGACCAGAATTCTGTAGCACTGTGATGAAAAGGGAATGGAGCATTGTGATTACAGGGGTCATGGAGCATTGTGATGACAATTGTTCTAGAACATTGTGATGACAGGGATCATGGAACATAGTGATGAAAGCGGCCATGGAGCATTGTAATGACAGGCGTCATGGGACATTGTGTTGACAGTGGTCATGGAGCATTGTTAGAAATGGAACATGGAGCAATTTGATTTCAGGGGCCATGAAAAATTGTGAATACATAGGCCATGGAGTATTCAGATGAATGTGGTCAAGGATCATTGTGACGAAAAGTGTCCTGGAATATTGTGATGACACGGTTCATGGAGCATTGCGATGACAAGGGCCATAGCGAAATGTGAACACAGGTGTCATGGGGCATTGTGATGACAGTGGGGATCTAGAATTGTGAAGAAAGATATCATGGAGCACTGGGATGACAGGGGTCATGGGACATTGTGATGACACGGCCATGGAACATTATGATGACAAGAATTCTGGAGCATTGTGATAAAAGGGCATGGACCATTGTGATTAGAGGGGCCAAGGAGCATTCTGATGACAACGGCATGGAGCATTGTGATGACAAGGGTCATCGAGCATTGTGATGACAGTGGTCATGAAGCATTGTGATGAATGTGGTCATGCATCATTGTGATGACAAGTGTCGTGGAGCATTGTGATGACAGGGGTCATAGAGCATTGTGATGACACGGTTATGGAATATTGTGATGACCAGAATTCTGTAGCACTGTGAAGAAAATGGAATGGAGCATTGTGATTACAGGGGCCATGGAGCATTGTGATGACAATTGTTTAGAACATTGTGAAGACAGGGATCATGGAGCATAGTGATGAAAAGGGCCATGGAGCATTGTGATGACAGGCGTCATGGGACAATGTGTTGACAGTGGTCATGGAGCATTGTTAGAAAGGGAACATGGAGCAATTTGATTTCAGGGGCCATGAAAAATTGTGAATACATAGGCCATGGAGTATTCAGTTGAATGTGGTCAAGGATCATTGTGACGACAAGTGTCCTGGAATATTGTGATCACACGGTTCATGGAGCATTGTGATAAAAAGGGCATGGACCATTGTGATTAGAGGGGCCAAGAAGCATTCTGATGACAACAGCATGGAGCATTGTGATGACCAGGGTCATCGAGCATTGTGATGACAGTGGTCATGAAGCATTGTGATGAATGTGGTCATGGATCATTGTGATGACAAGTGTCGTGGAGCATTGTGATGACAGGGCTCATAGAGCATTGTGAGGACACGGTTATGGAATATTGTTATGACCAGAATTCTGTAGCACTGTGATGAAAAGGGAATGGAGCATTGTGATTACAGGTGTCATGGAGCATTGTGATGACAATTGTTCTAGAACATTGTGAAGACAGGGATCATGGAGCATAGTGATGAAAGGGGCCATGGAGCATTGTGATGACAGGCGTCATGGGACATTGTTTTGACAGTTGTCATGGAGCATTGTTAGAAAGGGAACATGGAGCAATTTGATTTCAGGGGCCATGAAAAATTGTGAATACATAGGCCATGGAGTATTCAGATGAATGTGGTCAAGGATCATTGTGACAAAATTTGTCCTGGAATATTGTGATGACACGGTTCATGGAGCATTGCGATGAAAAGGGCCATGGCGAAATGTGAAGACAGGTGTCATGGGGCATTGTGATGACAGTGGTCATCTAGAATTGTGAAGAAAGATATCATGGAGCACTGGGATGACAGGGGCCATGAAGCATTGTGATGACAGGCGTCTTGGGGCATTGTGATGACACGGCCATGGAACATTATGATGACAAGAATTCTGGAGCATTGTGATAAAAAGGGCATGGATCATTGTGATTAGAGGGGCCAAGGAGCATTCTGATGACAACGGCATGGTGCATTGTGATGACCAGGGTCATCGAGCATTGTGATGACAGTGGTCATGAAGCATTGTGATGAATGTGGTCATGGATCATTGTGATGACAAGTGTCGTGGAGCATTGTGATGACAGGGGTCATAGAGCATTGTGATGACACGGTTATGGAATATTGTGAAGACCAGAATTCTGTAGCACTGTGATGAAAAGGGAATGGAACATTGTGATTACAGGGGTCATGGAGCATTGTGATGACAGGCGTCATGGGACATTGTGTTGACAGTGGTCATGGAGAATTGTTAGAAAGGGAACATGGAGCAATTTGATTTCAGGGGACATGAAAAATTGTGAATACATAGGCCATGGAGTATTCAGATGATTGTGGTCAAGGATCATTGTGACGAAAAATGTCCAGGAATATTGTGATGACACGGTTCATGGAGCATTGTGATGACAAGGGCCATGGCGAAATGTGAAGACAGGTGTCATGGGGCATTGTGAAGACAGTGGTCATCTAGAATTGTGAAGAAAGATATCATGGAGCACTGGGATGACAGGGGCCATGGAGCATTGTGATGACAGGGGTCATGGGGCATTGTGATGACACGGCCATGGAACATTATGATGGCAAGAATTCTGGAGCATTGTGATAAAAAGGGCATGGACCATTGTGATTAGAGGGGCCAAGGAGCATTCTGATGACAACGTCATGGAGCATTGTGATGACAAGTGTCATCGAGCATTGTGATGACAGTGATCATGAAGCATTGTGATGAATGGGGTCATGGATCATTGTGATGACAAGTGTCGTGGAGCATTGTGATGACAGGGGTCATAGAGCATTGTGATGACACGGTTATGGAATGTTGTGAAGACCAGAAATCTGTAGCACAGTGATGAAAATGGAATGAAGCATTGTGATTACAGGGGTCATGGAGAAATGTGATGACAATTGTTCTAGAAAATTGTGAAGACAGGGATCATGGAGCATAGTGATGAAAGGGGCCATGGAGCATTGTGATGACAGGCGTCATGGGACAATGTGTTGACAGTGGTCATTGAGCATTGTTAGAAAGCGAACATGGAGCAATTTGATTTCAGGGGCCATGAAAAATTGTGAATACATAGGCCATGGATTATTCAGATGAATGTGGTCAAGGATCATTGTGACAAAAAGTGTCCTGGAATATTGTGATGACACGGTTCATGGAGCACTGCGATGACAAGGGCCATGGCGAAATGTGAAGACAGGTGTCATGGGGCATTGTGATGACAGTGGTCATCTAGAATTGTGAAGAAAGGTATCATGCAGCACTGGGATGACAGGGGCCATGGAGCATTGTGATGACAGGGTTCATGGGGCTTTGTGATGACACGGCCATGGAACATTATGATGACAAGAATTCTGGAGCATTGTGATAAAAAGGGCATGGACCATTGTGATTAGAGGGGCCAAAGAGCATTCTGATGACAACGGCATGGAGCATTGTGATGACAAGGGTCATCGAGCATTGTGATGACAGTGGTCATGAAGCATTTTGATGAATGTGGTCATGGATCATTGTGATGACAAGTGTAGTGGAGCATTGTGATGACAGGTGTCATAGAGCATTGTGATGACACGGTTATGGAATATTGTGAAGACCAGAATTCTGTAGCACTGTGATGAAAAAGGAATGGAGCATTGTGATTACAGGGGTCATGGAGCATTGTGATGACAATTGTTCAAGAACATTGTGAAGACAGGGGTCATGGAGCATAGTGATGAAAGGGGCCATGGAGCATTGTGATGACAGGTGTCAATGGACAATGTGCTGACAATGGTCAAGGAGCATTGTTAGAAAGGGAACATGGAGCAATTTCATTTCAGGGGCCATGAAAAATTGTGAATACATAGGCCAAAGAGTATTCAGATGAATGTGGTCAAGGACCATTGTGACAAAAAGTGTCCTGGAATATTGTGATGACACGGTTCATGGAGCATTGCGATGACAAGGGCCATGGCGAAATGTGAAGACAGGTGTCATGGGGCATTGTGATGACAGTGGTCATCTAGAATTGTGAAGAAAGATATCATGGAGCACTGGGATGAAAGGGGCCATGGAACATTGTGAAGACAGGGGTCATGGGGCATTGTGATGACACGGCCATGGAACATTATGATGACAAGAATTCTGGAGTATTGTGATAAAAAGTCATGGACCATTGTGATTAGAGGGGCCAAGGAGCATTCTGATGACAACGGCATGGAGCATTGTGATGACAAGGCTCATCGAGCATTGTGATGACAGTGGTCATGAAGCATTGTGATGAATGGGGTCATGGATCATTGTGATGAAAAGTGTCGTGGAGCATTGTGATGACAGGTGTCATAGAGCATTGTGATGACACGGTTATGGAATATTTTGAAGACCAGAATTCTGTAGCACTGTGATGAACAGGGAATGGAGCATTGTGATTACAGGGGTCATGGAGCACTGTGATGAAAATTGTTCTAGAACATTGTGAAGACAGGGATCATGGAGCATAGTGATGAAAGGGGCCATGGAGCATTTTGATGACAGGCGTCATGGGACATTGTGTTGACAGTGGTCATGGAGAATTGTTAGAAAGGGAACATGGAGCAATTTGATTTCAGGGGCCATGAAAAATTGTGAATACATAGGCCATGGAGTATTCAGATGAATGTGGTCAAGGATCATTGTGACGAAAAGTGTCCTGGAATATTGTGATGACACGGTTCATGGAGCATTGCGATGACAAGGGCCATGGCGAAATGTGAAGACAGGTGTCATGGGGCATTGTGAAGACAGTGGTCATCTAGAATTGTGAAGAAAGATATCATGGAGCACTGGGATGACAGGGGCCATGGAGCATTGTGATGACAGGGGTCATGGGGCATGGTGATGACACGGCCATGGAACATTATGATGACAATAATTCTGGAGCATTGTGATAAAAAGGGCATGGACCATTGTGATTAGAGGGGCCAAGGAGCATTCTGATGACAACGGCATGGAGCAGTGTGATGACAAGGGTCATCGAGCATTGTGATGACAGTGGTCATGGAGCATTGTGATGAATGTGGTTATGCATCATTGTGATGACTAGTGTCGTGGAGCATTGTGATGACAGGGGTCATAGAGCATTGTGATGACACGGTTATGGAATTTTGTGATGACCAGAATTCTGTAGCACTGTGATGAAAAGGGAATGCAGCATTGTGATTACAGGGGTCATGGAGCATTGTGATGACAATTGTTTAGAACATTGTGAAGACAGGGATCATGGAGCATAGTGATGAAAGGGGCCATGGAGCATTGTGATGACAGGCGTCATGGGACAATGTGTTGACAGTCGTCATGGAGCATTGTTAGAAAGGGAACATGGAGCAATTTGATTTCAGGGGCCATGAAAAAATGTGAATACATAGGCCATGGAGTATTCAGATGAATGTGGTCAAGGATCATTGTGACGACAAGTGTCCTGGAATATTGTGATGACACGGTTCATGGAGCATTGCGATGACAAGGGCCATGGCGAAATGTGAAGACAGGTGTCATGGGGCTTTGTGATGACAGTGGTCATCTAGAATTGTGAAGAAAGATATCATGGAGCACTGGGATGACAGGGGCCATGGAGCATTGTGATGACAGGGGTCATGGGGCATTGTGATGACACGGCCATGGAACATTATGATGACAAGAATTCTGGAGCATTGTGATAAGAAGGGCATGGACCATTGTGATTAGAGGGGCCAAGGAGCATTCTGATGACAACGTCATGGAGCATTGTGATGACAAGGGTCATCGAGCATTGTGATGACAGTGGTCATGAAGCATTGTGATGAATGGGGTCATGGATCATTGTGATGACAAGTGTCGTGGAGCATTGTGATGACAGGGGTCATAGAGCATTGTGATGACACGGTTATGGAATATTGTGAAGACGAGAAATCTGTACCACAGTGATGAAAATGGAATGGAGCATTGTGATTACAGGGGTCATGGAGAATTGTGATGACAATTGTTCTAGAAAATTGTGATGACAGGGATCATGGAGCATAGTGATGAAAGGGGCCATGGAGCATTTTGATGACAGGCTTCAGGGGACAATGTGTTGACAGTGGTCATTGAGCATTGTTAGAAAGGGAACATGGAGCAAATTGATTTCAGGGGCCATGAAAAATTGTGAATACATAGGCCATGGAGTATTCAGATGAATGTGGTCAAGGATCATTGTGACAAAAAGTGTCCTGGAATATTGTGATGACACGGTTCATGGAGCATTGCGATGACAAGGGCCATGGCGAAATGTGAAGACAGGTGTCATGGGGCATTGTGATGACAGTGGTCATCTAGAATTGTGAAGAAAGATATCATGGAGCACTGGGATGACAGGGGCCATGGAGCATTGTGATGACAGGGGTCATGGGGCATGGTGATGACACGGCCATGGAACATTATGATGACAATAATTCTGGAGCATTGTGATAAAAAGGGCATGGAACATTGTGATTAGAGGGGCCAAGGAGCATTCTGATGACAACGGCATGGAGCATTGTGATGACAAGGGTCATCGAGCATTGTGATGACAGTGGTCATGGAGCATTGTGATGAATGTGGTTATGCATCATTGTGATGACTAGTGTCGTGGAGCATTGTGATGACAGGGGTCATAGAGCATTGTGATGACACGGTTATGGAATTTTGTGATGACCAGAATTCTGTAGCACTGTGATGAAAAGGGAATGCAGCATTGTGATTACAGGGGTCATGGAGCATTGTGATGACAATTGTTTAGAACATTGTGAAGACAGGGATCATGGAGCATAGTGATGAAAGGGGCCATGGAGCATTGTGATGACAGGCGTCATGGGACAATGTGTTGACAGTCGTCATGGAGCATTGTTAGAAAGGGAACATGGAGCAATTTGATTTCAGGGGCCATGAAAAAATGTGAATACATAGGCCATGGAGTATTCAGATGAATGTGGTCAAGGATCATTGTGACGACAAGTGTCCTGGAATATTGTGATGACACGGTTCATGGAGCATTGCGATGACAAGGGCCATGGCGAAATGTGAAGACAGGTGTCATGGGGCTTTGTGATGACAGTGGTCATCTAGAATTGTGAAGAAAGATATCATGGAGCACTGGGATGACAGGGGCCATGGAGCATTGTGATGACAGGGGTCATGGGGCATTGTGATGACACGGCCATGGAACATTATGATGACAAGAATTCTGGAGCATTGTGATAAATAGGGCATGGACCATTGTGATTAGAGGGGCCAAGGAGCATTCTGATGATAACAGCATGGAGCATTGTGATGACCAGGGTCATCGAGCATTGTGATGACAGTGGTCATGAAGCATTGTGATGAATGTGGTCATGGATCATTGTGATGACAAGTGTCGTGGAGCATTGTGATGACAGGGGTCATAGAGCATCGTAAGGACACGGTTATGGAATATTGTGATGACCAGAATTCTGTAGCACTGTGATGAAAAGGGAATGGAGCATTGTGAGTACAGGTGTCATGGAGCTTTGTGATGACAATTGTTCTAGAACATTGTGAAGACAGGGATCATGGAGCATAGTGATGAAAGGGGACATGGAGCATTGTAATGACAGGCGTCATGGGACATTGTGTTGACAGTTGTCATGGAGCATTGTTAGAAAGGGAACATGGAGCAATTTGATTTCAGTGGCCATGAAAAATTGTGAATACATAGGCCATGGAGTATTCAGATGAATGTGGTCAAGGATCATTGTGACAAAATTTGTCCTGGAATATTGTGATGACACGGTTCATGGAGCATTGCGATGACAAGGGCCATGGCGAAATGTGAAGACAGGTGTCATGGGGCATTGTGATGACTCTGGTCATCTAGAATTGTGAAGAAAGATATCATGGAGCACTGGGATGACAGGGGCCATGAAGCATTGTGATGACAGGGGTCTTGGGGCATTGTGATGACACGGCCTTTGAACATTATGATGTCAAGAATTCTGGAGCATTGTGATAAAAATTGCATGGACCATTGTGATTAGAGGGGCCAAGGAGCATTCTGATGACAACGGCATGGAGCATTGTGATGACATGGGTCATCGAGCATTGTGATGACACTGGTCATGAAGCATTGTGATGAATGTGGTCATGGATCATTGTGATGCCAAGTGTCGTAGAGCATTGTGATGACAGGGGTCATAGAGCATTGTGATGACACGGTTATGGAATATTGTGATGACCAGAATTCTGTAGCATTGTGATGAAAAGGGAATGGAGCATTGTGATTACAGGGGTCATGGAGCACTGTGATGACAATTGTTTAGAACATTGTGAAGACTGGGATCATGGAGCATAGTGATAAAAGGGGCCATGGAGCATTGTGATGACAGGCGTCATGGGACAATGTGTTGACACTGTCATGGAGCATTGTTAGAAAGGGAACATGGAGCATTTTGATTTCAGGGGCCGTGAAAAATTGTGAATACATAGGCCATGGAGTATTCAGATGAATGTGGTCAAGGATCATTGTGACGACAAGTGTCCTGGAATATTGTGATGACACGGTTCATGGAGCATTGCGATGACAAGGGCCATGGCGAAATGTGAAGACAGGTGTCATGGGGCATTGTGATGACAGTGGTCATCTAGAATTGTGAAGAAAGATATCATGGAGCACTGGGATGACAGGGGCCATGGAACATTGTGATGACAGGGGTCATGGGGCATTGTGATGACACGGCCATGGAACATTATGATGACAAGAATTCTGGAGCATTGTGATAAATAGGGCATGGACCATTGTGATTAGAGGGGCCAAGGAGCATTCTGATGACAACGGCATGGAGCATTGTGATGACAAGGGTCATCGAGGATTGTGATGACAGTGGTCATGAAGCATTGTGATGAATGTGGTCATGGATCATTGTGATAAAAAGTGTCGTGGAGCATTGTGATGACAGCGGTCATAGAGCATTGTGATGACACGGTTATGGAATATTGTGATGACCAGAATTCTGTAGCACTGTGATGAAAAGGGAATGGAGCATTGTGATTACAGGGGTCATGGAGCATTGTGATGAAAATTGTTCTAGAAAATTGTGATGACAGGGATCATGTAGCATAGTGATGAAAGGGGCCATGAAGCATTGTGATGACAGGCGTTATGGGGCATTGTGATGACACGGTTATGGAATATTGTGATGACCAGAATTCTGTAGCACTGTGATGAAAAGGGAATGGAGCATTGTGATTACAGGAGTCATGGAGCATTGTGATGACAATTGTTCTAGAACATTGTGATGACAGGGATCATGGAGCATAGGGATGAAAGGGGCGATGGAGCATTGTGATGACAGGCGTCATTGGACATTGTGTTGACAGTGGTCATGGAGCATTGTTAGAAATGGAACATGGAGCAATTTGATTTCAGGGGCCATGAAAAATTGTGAATACATAGGCCATGGAGTATTCAGATGAATGTGGTCAAGGATCATTGTGACGAAAAGTGTCCTGGAATATTGTAATGACACGGTTCATGGAGCTTTGCGATGACAAGGGCCATGGTGAAATGTGAAGACAGGTGTCATGGGGCATTGTGAAGACAGTGGTCATCTATAATTGTGAAGAAAGATATCATGGCGCACTGGGATGACAGGCGCCATGGAGCATTGTGATAACAGGGGTCATGGGGCATTGTGATGACACGGCCATGGAACATTATGATGTCAAGAATTCTGGAGCATTGTGATAAAAATGGCATGGACCATTGTGATTACAGGGGCCAAGGAGCATTCTGATGACAACGGCATGGAGCATTTTGATGACAAGGTCATCGAGCATTGTGATGACACTGGTCATGAAGCATTGTGATGAATGTGGTTATGGATCATTGTGATGACAAGTGTCGTGGAGCATTGTGATGACAGGGGTCATAGAGCATTGTGATGACACGGTTATGTAATATTGTGATGACCAGAATTCTGTAGCACTGTGATGAAAAAGGAATGGAGCATTGTGATTACAGGGGTCATGGAGCATTGTGATGACAATTGTTTAGATAATTGTGAAGACAGGGATCATGGAGCATAGTGATGAAAGGGGCCATGGAGCATTGTGATGACAGGCTCATGGGACATTGTTTTGATAGTGGTCATGGAGAATTGTTAGAAAGTGAACATGGAGCAATTTAATTTCAGGGGTCATGAAAAATTGTGAATACATAGCCCATGGATTATTCAGATGAATGTGGTCATGGATCATTGTGATGACAAGTGTCGTGGAGCATTGTGATGACAGGGGTCATAGAGCATTGTGATGACACGGTTATGGAATATTGTGATGACCAGAATTCTGTAGCACTGTGATGAAAAGGGAATGGAGCATTGTGATTACATGGGTCATGGAGCATTGTGATGACAATTGTTCTAGAACATTGTGAAGACAGGGATTATGGAGCATAGTGATGAAAGGGGCCATGGAGCATTGTGATGACAGGCGTCATGGGACAATGTGTTGTCAGTGGTCATGGAGCATTGTTAGAAAGGGAACATGGAGCAATTTGATTTCAGGGGCCATGAAAAATTGTGAATACATAGGCCATGGAGTATTCACATGAATGTGGTCAAGGATCATTGTGACAAAGTGTCCTGGAATATTGTGATGACACGGTTCATGGAGCATTGCGATGAAAAGGGCCATGGCGAAATGTGATGAGAGTGGTCATCTAGAATTGTGAAGAAAGATATCATGGAGCACTGAGATGACAGGGGCCATGGAGCATTGTGATGACAGGGGTCATGGGGCATTGTGATGACACGGCCATGGAACATTATGATGACAAGAATTCTGGAGTATTGTGATAAAAAGGGCATGGACCATTGTGATTAGAGGGGCCAAGGAGCATTCTGATGACAACGTCATGGAGCATTGTGATGACAAGGGTCATCGAGCATTGTGATGACAGTGGTCATAAAGCATTGTGATGAATGTGGTCATGGATCATTGTGATGACAAGTGTCGTGGAGCATTGTGATGACAGGGGTCATAGAGCATTGTGATGACACGGTTATGGAATATTGTGAAGACCAGAAATCTGTAGCACAGTGATGAAAATGGAATGGAGCATTGTGATTACAGGGGTCATGGAGCATTGTGATGACAATTGTTCTAGAATATTGTGAAGACAAGGATCATGGAGCATAGTGATGAAAGGGGCCATGGAGCATTGTGATGGCAGGCATCATGGGACAATGTGTTGACAGTGGTCATGGAGCATTGTTAGAAAGGGAACATGGAGCAATTTGATTTCAGGGGACATGAAAAATTGTGTATACATAGGCCATGGAGTATTCAGATGAATGTGGTCAAGGATCATTGTGACAAAAAGTGTCCTGGAATATTGTGATGACATGGTTCATGGAGCATTGCGATGACAAGGGCCATGGCGAAATGTGAAGACAGGTGTCATGGGGCATTGTGATGACACTGGTCAACTAGAATTGTGAAGAAAGGTACCATGGAGCACTGGGATGCAGGGGCCATGGAGCATTGTGATGACAGGGGTCATGGGGCATTGTGATGACACGGCCATGGAACATTATGATGACAAGAATTCTGGAGCATTGTGATAAAAAGGGCATGGACCATTGTGATTAGAGGGGCCAAGGAGCATTCTGATGACAACGTCATTGGAGCATTGTGATGACAAGGGTCATCGAGCATTGTGATGACAGTGGTCATGAAGCATTGTGATAAATGGGGTCATGGATCATTGTGATGACAAGTGTCGTGGAGCATTGTGATGACAGGGGTCATAGAGCATTGTGATGACACGGTTATGGAATATTGTGAAGACCAGAAATTTGTAGCACAGTGATGAAAATGGAATGCAGCATTGTGATTACAGGGGTCATGGAGCATTGTGATGACAATTGTTCTAGAATATTGTGAAGACAAGGATCATGGAGCATAGTGATGAAAGGGGCCATGGAGCATTGTGATGACAGGCGTCATGGGACAATGTGTTGACAGTGGTCATGGAGCTATGTTAGAAAGGGAACATGGAGCAATTTGATTTCAGGGGCCATGAAAAATTGTGAATACATAGCCAATGGAGTATTCAGATGAATGTGGTCAAGGATCATTGTGACAAAAAGTGTCCTGGAATATTGTGATGACACAGTTCATGGAGAATTGCGATGACAAGGGCCATGGCGAAATGTGAAGACAGGTGTAATGGGGCATTGTGATGACAGTGGTCATCTAGAATTGTGAAGAAAGATATCATGGAGCACTGGGATGACAGGGGCCATGGAGCATTGTGATGACAGGGGTCATGGGGCATGGTGATGACACGGCCATGGAACATTATGATGACAAGAAGTCTGGAGCATTGTGATAAAAAGGGCATGGACCATTGTGATTAGAGGGGCCAAGGAGCATTCTGATGACAACGGCATGGAGCATTGTGATGACAAGGGTCATCGAGCATTGTGATGACAGTGGTCATGAAGCATTGTGATGAATGGGGTCATGGATCATTGTGATGAAAAGTGTCGTGGAGCATTGTGATGACAGGTGTCATAGAGCATTGTGATGACACGGTTATGGAATATTGTGAAGACCAGAATTCTGTAGCACTGTGATGAAAAGGGAATGGAACATTGTGATTACAGGGGTCATGGAGCATTGTGATGACAATTGTTCTAGAACATTGTGAACACAGGGATCATGGAGCATAGTGATGAAAGGGGCCATGGAGCATTGTGATGACAGGCGTCATGGGACATTGTGTTGACAGTGGTCATGGAGAATTGTGAGAAAGGGAACATGGAGCAATTTGATTTCAGGGGACATGAAAAATTGTGAATACATAGGCCATGGAGTATTCAGATGATTGTGGTCAAGGATCATTGTGACGAAAAGTGTCCTGGAATATTGTGATGACACGGTTCATGGAGCATTGTGATGACAAGGGCCATGGCGAAATGTGAAGACAGGTGTCATGGGGCATTGTGAAGACAGTGGTCATCTAGAATTGTGAAGAAAGATATCATGGAGCACTGAGATGACAGGGGCCATGGAGCATTGTGATGACAGGGGTCATGGGGCATTGTGATGACACGGCCATGGAACATTATGATGACAAGAATTCTGGAGCATTGTGATAAAAAGGGCATGGACCATTGTGATTAGAGGGGCCAAGGAGCATTCTGATGACAACGGCATGGAGCATTGTGTTGACAAGGGTCATCGAGCATTGTGATGACAGTGGTCATGAAGCATTGTGATGAATGTGGTTATGCATCATTGTGATGACATGTGTCGTGCAGCATTCTGATGACAGGGGTCATAGAGCATTGTGATGACACGGTTATGGAATTTTGTGATGACCAGAATTCTGTAGCACTGTGATGAAAAGGGAATGCAGCATTGTGATTACAGGGGTCATGGAGCATTGTGATGACAATTGTTTAGAACATTGTGAAGACAGGGATCATGGAGCATAGTGATGAATGGGGCCATGGAGCATTGTGTTGACAGGAGTCATGGGACAATGTGTTGACAGTGGTCATGGAGCATTGTTAGAAAGGGAACATGGAGCAATTTTATTTCAGGGGCCATGAAAAAATGTGAATACATAGGCCATGGAGTATTCAGATGAATGTGGTCAAGGATCATTGTGACGACAAGTGTCCTGGAATATTGTGATGACACGGTTCATGGAGCATTGCGATGACAAGGGCCATGGCGAAATGTGAAGGCAGGTGTCATGGGGCTTTGTGATGACAGTGGTCATCTAGAATGGTGAAGAAAGTTATCATGGAGCACTGGGATAACAGGGGCCATGGAGCATTGTGATGACACGGTTCATGGGGCATTGTGATGAAACAGCCATGGAACATTATGATGACAAGAATTCTGGAGCATTGTGATAAATAGGGCATGGACCATTGTGATTAGAGGGGCCAAGGAGCATTCTGATGATAACGGCATGGAGCATTGTGATGACAAGGGTCATCGAGCATTGTGATGACAGTGGTCATGAATCATTGTGATGAATGTGGTCATGGATCATTGTGATGACAAGTGTCGTGGAGCATTGTGATGACAGGGGTCATAGAGCATTGTGATGACACGGTTATGTAATATAGGGATGACCAGAATTCTGTAGCACTGTGATGAAAAGGGAATGGAGCATTGTGATTACAGGGGTCATGGAGCATTGTGATGACAATTGTTCTATAACATTGTGATGACAGGGATCATGGAGCATAGTGATGAAAGGGGCCATGGAGCATTGTGATGACAGGCGTCATGGGACATTGTGTTGACAGTGGTCATGGAGCATTGTTAGAAATGGAACATGGAGCAATTTGATTTCAGGGGCCATGAAAAATTGTGAATACATAGGCCATGGAGTATTCAGATGAATGTGGTCAAGGATCATTGTGACGAAAAGTGTCCTGGAATATTGTGATGACACGGTTCATGGAGCATTGCGATGACAAGGGCCATAGCGAAATGTGAAGACAGGTGTCATGGGGCATTGTGAAGACAGTGGTCATCTATAATTGTGAAGAAAGATATCATGGCGCACTGGGATGACAGGGGCCATGGAGCATTGTGATGACAGGGGTCATGGGGCATTGTGATGACACGGCCATGGAACATTATGATGTCAAGAATTCTGGAGCATTGTGATAAAAATGGCATGGACCATTGTGATTACAGGGGCCAAGGAGCATTCTGATGACAACGGCATGGAGCATTTTGATGACAAGGGTCATCGAGCATTGTGATGACACTGGTCATGAAGCATTGTGATGAATGTGGTCATGGATCATTGTGATGAAAAGTGTCGTAGAGCATTGTGATGACAGGGGTCATAGAGCATTGTGATGACACGGTTATGGAATATTGTGATGACCAGAATTCTGTAGCACTGTGATGAAAAGGGAATGGAGCATTGTGATTACAGGGGTCATGGAGCACTGTGATGACAATTGTTTAGAACATTGTGAAGACAGGGATCATGGAGCATAGTGATGAAAGGGGCCATGGAGCATTGTGATGACAGGCGTCATGGGACAATGTGTTGACAGTGGTCATGGAGCATTGTTAGAAAGGGAACATGGAGCAATTTGATTTCAGGGGCCATGAAAAATTGTGAATACATAGGCCATGGAGTATTCAGATGAATGTGGTCAAGGATCATTTTGACGACAAGTGTCCTGGAATATTGTGATGACACAGTTCATGGAGCATTGCGATGACAAGGGCCATGGAGAAATGTGAATACAGGTGTCATGGGGCTTTGTGATGACAGTGGTCATCTAGAATTGTGAAGAAAGATATCATGGAGCACTGGGATGACAGGGGCCATGGAGCATTGTGATGACAGGGGTCATGGGGCATTGTGATGACACGGCCATGGAACATTATGATGACAATAATTCTGGAGCATTGTGATAAAAAGGGCATGGACCATTGTGATTAGAGGGGCCAAGGAGCATTCTGATGACAACGGCATGGAGCATTCTGATGACAAGGGTCATCGAGCATTGTGATGACAGTGGTCATGAAGCATTGTGATGAATGTGGTCATGGATCATTGTGATGACAAGTGTCGTGGAGCATTGTGATGACAGGGGTCATAGAACATTGTGATGACACGGTTATGGAATATTGTGATGACCAGAATTCTGTAGCACTGTGATGAAAAGGGAATGGAGCATTGTGAGTACAGGGGTCATGGAGCATTGTGATGACAATTGTTCTAGAACATTGTGAAGACAGGGATCATGGAGCATAGTGATGAAAGGGGCCATGGAGCATTGTGATGACAGGCGTCATGGGACAATGTGTTGACAGTGGTCATGGAGCATTGTTAGAAAGGGAACATGGAGCAATTTGATTTCAGGGACCATGAACAATTGTGAATACATACGCCATGGAGTATTCAGATGAATGTGGTCAAGGATCATTGTGACAAAAATTGTCCTGGAATATTGTGATGACACGGATCATGGAGCATTGCGATGACAAGGGCCATGGCGAAATGTGAAGACAGGTGTCATGGGGCATTGTGATGACACTGGTCAAATAGAATTGTGAAGAAAGGTACCATGGAGCACTGGGATGACAGGGGCCATGGAGCATTGTGATGACAGGGGTCATGGGGCATTGTGATGACACGGCCAAGGAACATTATGAGGACAAGAATTCTGGAGCATTGTGATAAAAAGGGCATGGACCATTGTGATTAGAGGGGCCAAGGAGCATTCTGATGACAACGTCATGGAGCATTGTGATGACAAGGGCATCGAGCATTGTGATGACAGTGGTCATGAAGCATTGTGATGAATGTGGTCATGGAACATTGTGATGACAAGTGTCGTGGAGCATTGTGATGACAGGGGTCATAGAGCATTGTGATGACACGGTTATGGAATATTGTGAAGACCAGAAATTTGTAGCACAGAGATGAAAATGGAATGGAGCATTGTGATTACAGGGGTCATGGAGCATTGTGATGACAATTGTTCTAGAATATTGTGAAGACAAGGATCATGGAGCATAGTGATGAAAGGGGCCATGGAGCATTGTGATGACAGGCGTCATGGGACAATGTGTTGACAGTGGTCATTGAGCATTGTTAGAAAGGGAACATGGAGCAATTTGATTTCAGGGGCCATGAAAAATTGTGAATACATAGGCCATGGATTATTCAGATGAATGTGGTCAAGGATCATTGTGACAAAAAGCGTCCTGGAATATTGTGATGACACGGTTCATGGAGCATTGCGATGACAAGGGCCATGGCGAAATGTGAAGACAGGTGTCATGGGGCATTGTGATGACAGTGGTCATCTAGAATTGTGAAGAATGATATCATGGAGCACTGGGATGACAGGGGCCCTGGAGCATTGTGATGACAGGGGTCATGGGGCATGGTGATGACACGGACATGGAACATTATGATGACAAGAGTTCTGGAGTATTGTGATAAAAAGGGCATGGACCATTGTGATTAGAGGGGCCAAGGAGCATTCTGATGACAACGTCATGGAGCATTGTGATGACAAGGGTCATCGAGCATTGTGATGACAGTGGTCATGAAGCATTGTGATGAATGTGGTCATGGATCATTGTGATGACAAGTGTCGTGGAGCATTGTGATGACAGGGGTCATAGAGCATTGTGATGACACGGTAATGGAATATTGTGAAGACCAGAAATTTGTAGCACAGTGATGAAAATGGAATGGAGCATTGTGATTACAGGGGTCATGGAGCATTGTGATGACAATTGTTCTAGAATACTGTGAAGACAAGGATCATGGAGCATAGTGATGAAAGGGGCCATGGAGCATTGTGATGACAGGCGTCATGGGACAATGTGTTGACAGTGGTCATGGAGCTATGTTAGAAAGGGAAAATGGAGTAATTTGATTTCAGGGGCCATGAAAAATTGTGAATACATAGGCCATGGAGTATTCAGATGAATGTGGTCAAGGATCATTGTGACAAAAAGTGTCCTGGAATATTGTGATGACACAGTTCATGGAGCATTGCGATGACAAGGGCCATGGCGAAATGTGAAGACAGGTGTAATGGGGCATTGTGATGACAGTGGTCATCTAGAATTGTGAAGAAAGATATCATGGAGCACTGGGATGACAGGGGCCATGGAGCATTGTGATGACAGGGGTCATGGGGCATGGTGATGACACGGCCATGGAACATTATGATGACAAGAAGTCTGGAGCATTGTGATAAAAAGGGCATGGACCATTGTGATTAGAGGGGCCAAAGAGCATTCTGATGACAACGGCATGGAGCATTGTGATGACAAGGGTCATCGAGCATTGTGATGACAGTGGTCATGAAGCATTGTGATGAATGGGGTCATGGATCATTGTGATGAAAAGTGTCGTGGAGCATTGTGATGACAGGTGTCATAGAGCATTGTGATGACACGGTTATGGAATATTGTGAAGACCAGAATTCTGTAGCACTGTGATGAAAAGGGAATGGAACATTGTGATTACAGGGGTCATGGAGCATTGTGATGACAATTGTTCTAGAACATTGTGAAGACAGGGATCATGGAGCATAGTGATGAAAGGGGCCATGGAGCATTGCGATGACAGGCGTCATGGGACATTGTGTTGACAGTGGTCATGGAGAATTGTTAGAAAGGGAACATGGAGCAATTTGATTTCAGGGGACATGAAAAATTGTGAATACATAGGCCATGGAGTATTCAGATGATTGTGGTCAAGGATCATTGTGACGAAAAGTGTCCTGGAATATTGTGATGACACGGTTCATGGAGCATTGTGATGACAAGGGCCATGGCGAAATGTGAAGACAGGTGTCATGGGGCATTGTGAAGACAGTGGTCATCTAGAATTGTGAAGAAAGATATCATGGAGCACTGGGATGACAGGGGCCAAGGAGCATTGTGATGACAGGCGTCATGGGGCATTGTGATGACACGGCCATGGAACATTATGATGACAAGAATTCTGGAGCATTGTGATAAAAAGGGCATGGACCATTGTGATTAGAGGGGCCAAGGAGCATTCTGATGACAACGGCATGGAGCATTGTGATGACAAGGGTCATCGAGCATTGTGATGACAGTGGTCATGAAGCATTGTGATGAATGTGGTTATGCATCATTGTGATGACAAGTGTCGTGCAGCATTCTGATGACAGGGGTCATAGAGCATTGTGATGACACGGTTATGGAATTTTGTGATGACCAGAATTCTGTAGCACTGTGATGAAAAGGGAATGCAGCATTGTGATTACAGGGGTCATGGAGCATTGTGATTACAATTGTTCTAGAACATTGTGAAGACAGGGATCATGGAGCATAGTGATGAATGGGGCCATGGAGCATTGTGATGACAGGCGTCATGGGACAATGTGTTGACAGTGGTCATGGAGCATTGTTAGAAAGGGAACATGGAGCAATTTGATTTCAGGGGCCATGAAAAAATGTGAATACATAGGCCATGGAGTATTCAGATGAATGTGGTCAAGGATCATTGTGACGACAAGTGTCCTGGAATATTGTGATGACACGGTTCATGGAGCATTGCGATGACAAGGGCCATGGCGAAATGTGAAGGCAGGTGTCATGGGGCTTTGTGATGACAGTGGTCATCTAGAATGGTGAAGAAAGATATCATGGAGCACTGGGATAACAGGGGCCATCGAGCATTGTGATGACAGGGTTCATGGGGCATTGTGATGACACAGCCATGGAACATTATGATGACAAGAATTCTGGAGCATTGTGATAAATAGGGGATGGACCATTGTGATTAGAGGGGCCAAGGAGCATTCTGATGATAACGGCATGGAGCATTGTGATGACAAGGGTCATCGAGCATTGTGATGACAGTGGTCATGAATCATTGTGTTGAATGTGGTCATGGATCATTGTGATGACAAGTGTCGTGGAGCATTGTGATGACAGGGGTCATAGAGCATTGTGATGACACGGTTATGGAATATTGTGATGACCAGAATTCTGTAGCACTGTGATGAAAAGGGAATGGAGCATTGTGATTACAGGGGTCATGGAGCATTGTGATGACAATTGTTCTAGAACATTGTGATGACAGGGATCATGGAGCATAGTGATGAAAGGGGCCATGGAGCATTGTGATGACAGGCGTCATGGGACAATGTGTTGACAGTGGTCATTGAGCATTGTTAGAAAGGGAACATGGAGCAATTTGATTTCAGGGGCCATGAAAAATTGTGAATACATAGGCCATGGATTATTCAGATGAATGTGGTCAAGGAACATTGTGACAAAAAGCGTCCTGGAATATTGTGATGACACGGTTCATGGAGCATTGCGATGACAAGGGCCATGGCGAAATGTGAAGACAGGTGTAATGGGGCATTGTGATGACAGTGGTCATCTAGAATTGTGAAGAAATATATCATGGAGCAGTGGGATGACAGGGGCCATGGAGCATTGTGATGACAGGGGTCATGGGGCATGGTGATGACACGGACATGGAACATTATGATGACAATAATTCTGGAGCATTGTGATAAAAAGGGAATGGACCATTGTGATTAGAGGGGCCAAGGAGCATTCTGATGACAACGGCATGGAGCATTGTGATGACAAGGGTCATCGAGCATTGTGATGACAGTGGTCATGAAGCATTGTGATGAATTGGGTCATGGATCATTGTGATGACAAGTGTCGTGGAGCATTGTGATGACAGGTGTCATAGAACATTGTGATGACACGGTTATGGAATATTGTGAAGACCAGAATTCTGTAGCACTGTGATGAAAAAGGAATGGAGCATTGTGATTACAGGGGTCATGGAGCATTGTGATGACAATTGTTCTAGAACATTGTGAAGACAGGGGTCATGGAGCATAGTGATGAAAGGGGCCATGGAGCATTGTGATGACAGGTGTCATGGGACAATGTGTTGACAATGGTCAAGGAGCATTGTTAGAAAGGGAACATGGAGCAATTTGATTTCAGGGGCCATGAAAAATTGTGAATACATAGGCCAAAGAGTATTCAGATGAATGTGGTCAAGGATCATTGTGACAAAAAGTGTCCTGGAATATTGTGATGACACGGTTCATGGAGCATTGCGATGACAAGGGCCATGGCGAAATGTGAAGACAGGTGTCATGGGGCATTGTGATGACAGTGGTCATCTAGAATTGTGAAGAAAGATATCATGGAGCACTGGGATGACAGGGGCCATGGAGCATTGTGATGACAGGGGTCATGGGGCATTGTGATGACACGGCCATGGAACATTATGATGACAAGAGTTCTGGAGTATTGTGATAAAAAGGGCATGGACCATTGTGATTAGAGGGGCCAAGGAGCATTCTGATGACAACGTCATGGAGCATTGTGATGACAAGGGTCATCGAGCATTGTGATGACAGTAGTCATGAAGCATTGTGATGAATGTGGTCATGGATCATTGTGATGACAAGTGTCGTGGAGCATTGTGATGACAGGGGTCATAGAGCATTGTGATGACACGGTTATGGAATATTGTGAAGACCAGAAATTTGTAGCACAGTGATGAAAATGGAATGGAACATTGTGATTACAGGGGTCATGGAGCATTGTGATGACAATTGTTCTAGAACTTTGTGAAGACAGGGATCATGGAGCATAGTGATGAAAGGGGCCATGGAGCATTGTGATGACAGGCGTCATGGGACATTGTGTTGACAGTGGTCATGGAGAATTGTTAGAAAGGGAACATGGAGCAATTTGATTTCAGGGGACATGAAAAATTGTGAATATTTAGGCCATGGAGTATTCAGATGATTGTGGTCAAGGATCATTGTGACGAAAAGTGTCCTGGAATATTGTGATGACACGGTTCATGGAGCATTGTGATGACAAGGGCCATGGCGAAATGTGAAGACAGGTGTCATGGTGCATTGTGAAGACAGTGGTCATCTAGAATTGTGAAGAAAGATATCATGGAGCACTGGGATGACAGGGGCCATGGAGCATTGTGATGACAGGGGTCATGGGGCATTGTGATAACACGGCCATGGAACATTATGATGACAAGAATTCTGGAGCATTGTGATAAAAAGGGCGTGGACAATTGTGATTAGAGGGGCCAAGGAGCATTCTGATGACAACGGCATGGAGCATTGTGATGACAAGTGTCATCGAGCATTGTGATGACAGTGGTCATGAAGCATTGTGATGAATGTGGTTATGCATCATTGTGATGACAAGTGTCGTGCAGCATTCTGATGACAGGGGTCATAGAGCATTGTGATGACACGGTTATGGAATTTTGTGATGACCAGAATTCTGTAGCACTGTGATGAAAAGGGAATGCAGCATTGTGATTACAGGGGTCATGGAGCATTGTGATGACAATTGTTTAGAACATTGTGAAGACAGGGATC
This sequence comes from Eschrichtius robustus, assembly GCF_028021215.1. Classification (NCBI taxonomy): domain Eukaryota; kingdom Metazoa; phylum Chordata; class Mammalia; order Artiodactyla; family Eschrichtiidae; genus Eschrichtius; species Eschrichtius robustus. The sequence continues at coordinate 1,870,719 of NW_027175249.1, read as the reverse complement.
ATGGAGCATAGTGATGAATGGGGCCATGGAGCATTGTGATGACAGGAGTCATGGGACAATGTGTTGACTGTGGTCATGGAGCATTGTTAGAAAGGGAACATGGAGCAATTTGATTTCAGGGGCCATGAAAAAATGTGAATACATAGGCCATGGAGTATTCAGATGAATGTGGTCAAGGATCATTGTGACGACAAGTGTCCTGGAATATTGTGATGACACGGTTCATGGAGCATTGCGATGACAAGGGCCATGGTGAAATGTGAAGGCAGGTGTCATGGGGATTTGTGATGACAGTGGTCATCTAGAATGGTGAAGAAAGATATCATGGAGCACTGGGATAACAGGGGCCATGGAGCATTGTGATGACAGGGTTCATGGGGCATTGTGATGACACAGCCATGGAACATTATGATGACAAGAATTCTGGAGCATTGTGATAAATAGGGCATGGACCATTGTGATTAGAGGGGCCAAGGAGCATTCTGATGATAACGGCATGGAGCATTGCGATGACAAGGGTCATCGAGCATTGTGATGACAGTGGTCATGAATCTTTGTGATGAATGTGGTCATGGATCATTGTGATGACAAGTGTCGTGGAGCATTGTGATGACAGGGGTCATAGAGCATTGTGATGACACGATAATGGAATATTGTGATCACCAGAATTCTGTAGCACTGTGATGAAAAGGGAATGGAGCATTGTGATTACAGGGGTCATGGAGCATTGTGATGACAATTGTTCTAGAACATTGTGATGACAGGGATCATGGAGCATAGTGATGAAAGGGGCCATGGAGCATTTTGATGACAGGCGTCATGGGACATTGTGTTGACAGTGGTCATGGAGCATTGTTAGAAATGGAACATGGAGCAACTTGATTTCAGGGGCTATGAAAAATTGTGAATACATAGGCTATGGAGTATTCAGATGAATGAGGTCAAGGATCATTGTGATGAAAAGTGTCCTGGAATATTGTGATGACACGGTTCATGGAGCATTGCGATGACAAGGGCCATAGCGAAATGTGAAGACAGGTGTCATGGGGCATTGTGAAGACAGTGGTCATCTATAATTGTGAAGAAAGATATCATGGCGCACTGGGATGACAGGGGCCATGGAGCATTGTGATGACAGGGGTCATGGGGCATTGTGATGACACGGCCATGGAACATTATGATGACAATAATTCTGGAGCATTGTGATAAAAATGGCATGGACCATTGTGATTACAGGGGCCAAGGAGCATTCTGATGACAACGGCATGGAGCATTTTGATGACAAGGGTCATCGAGCATTGTGATGAATGTGGTCATGGATCATTGTGATGACAAGTGTCATAGAGCATTGTGATGACAGGGGTCATAGAGCATTGTGATGACACGGTTATGGAATATTGTGATGACCAGAATTCTGTAGCACTGTGATGAAAAGGGAATGGAGCATTGTGATTACAGGGGTCATGGAGCACTGTGATGACAATTGTTTAGAACATTGTGAAGACAGGGATCATGGAGCATAGTGATGAAAGGGGCCATGGAGCATTGTGATGACAGGCGTCATGGGACAATGTGTTGACAGTGGTCATGGAGCATTGTTAGAAAGGGAACATGGAGCAATTTGATTTCAGGGGCCATGAAAAATTGTGAATACATAGGCCATGGAGTATTCAGTTGAATGTGGTCAAGGATCACTGTGACGACAAGTGTCCTGGAATATTGTGATGACACAGTTCATGGAGCATTGCGATGACAAGGGCCATGGAGAAATGTGAATACAGGTGTCATGGGGCATTGTGATGACAGTGGTCATCTAGAATTGTGAAGAAAGATATCATGGAGCACTCTGATGACAGGGGCCATGGAGCATTGTGATGACAGGAGTCATGGGGCATTGTGATGACACGGCCATGGAACATTATGATGACAATAATTCTGGAGCAATGTGATAAAAGGGCATGGACCATTGTGATTAGAGGGGCCAAGGAGCATTCTGATGACAATGGCATGGAGCATTGTGATGACAAGGGTCATCGAGCATTGTGATGACAGTGGTCATGAAGCATTGTGATGAATGTGGTCATGGATCATTGTGATGACAAGTGTCGTAGAGCATTGTGATGACAGGGGTCATAGAGCACTGTGATGACACGGTTATGGAATATTGTGATGACCAGAATTCTGTAGCACTGTGATGCAAAAGGAATGGAGCATTGTGATTACAGGGGTCATGGAGCATTGTGATGACAATTGTTTAGAACATTGTGAAGACAGGGATCATGGAGCATAGTGATGAAATAGGCCATGGAGCATTGTGATGACAGGCTCATGGGACATTGTGTTGATAGTGGTCATGGAGAATTGTTAGAAAGTGAACATGGAGCAATTTAATTTCAGGGGTCATGAAAAATTGTGAATACATAGGCCATGGAGTATTCAGATGAATGTGGTCATGGATCATTGTGATGACAAGTGTCGTGGAGCATTGTGATGACAGGGGTCATAGAGCATTGTGATGACACGGTTATGTAATATTGTGATGACCAGAATTCTGTAGCACTGTGATGAAAAGGGAATGGAGCATTGTGATTACAGGGGTCATGGAGCATTGTGATGACAATTGTTCTAGAACATTGTGAAGACAGGGATCATGGAGCATAGTGATGAAAGGGGCCATGGAGCATTGTGATGACAGGCGTCATGGGACAATGTGTTGTCAGTGGTCATGGAGCATTGTTAGAAAGGGAACATGGAGCAATTTGATTTCAGGGGCCATGAAAAATTGTGAATACATAGGCCATGGAGTATTCAGATGAATGTGGTCAAGGAACATTGTGACAAAAAGTGTCCTGGAATATTGTGATGACACGGTTCATGGAGCATTGCGATGAAAAGGGCCATGGCGAAATGTGATGAGAGTGGTCATCTAGAATTGTGAAGAAAGATATCATGGAGCCCTGGGATGATATGGGCCATGGAGCATTGTGATGACAGGGGTCATGGGGCATTGTGATGACACGGCCATGGAACATTATGATGACAAGAATTCTGGAGCATTGTGATAAATAGGGCATGGACCATTGTGATTAGAGAGGCCAAGGAGCATTCTGATGATAACGGCATGGAGCATTGTGATGACAAGGGTCATCGAGCATTGTGATGACAGTGGTCAAGAATCATTGTGATGAATGTGGTCATGGATCATTGTGATGACAAGTGTCGTGGAGCATTGTGATGACAGGGGTCATAGAGCATTGTGATGACACGGTTATGGAATATTGTGATGACCAGAATTCTGTAGCACTGTGATGAAAAGGGAATGGAGCATTGTGATTACAGGGGTCATGGAGCATTGTGATGACAATTGTTCTAGAACATTGTGATGACAGGGATCATGGAGCATAGTGATTAAAGGGGCCATGGAGCATTGTAATGACAGGCGTCATGGGACATTTTGTTGACAGTGGTCATGGAGCATTGTTAGAAATGGAACATGGAGCAATTTGATTTCAGGGGCCATGAAAAATTGTGAATACATAGGCCATGGAGTATTCAGATGAATGTGTTCAAGGATCATTGTGACGAAAAGTGTCCTGGAATATTGTGATGACACGGTTCATGGAGCATTGCGATGACAAGGGCCATAGCGAAATGTGAAGACAGGGGTCATGGGGCATTGTGAAGACAGTGGTCATCTATATTTGTGCAGAAAGATATCATGGAGCACTGGGATGACAGGGGCCATGGAGCATTGTGATGACAGGGGTCATGGGGCATTGTGATGACACGGCCATGGAACATTATGATGTCAAGAATTCTGGAGCATTGTGATAAAAATGGCATGGACCATTGTGATTACAGGTGCCAAGGAGCATTCTGATGACAACGGCATGGAGCATTTTGATGACAAGGGTCATCGAGCATTGTGATGACACTGGTCATGAAGCATTTTGATGAATGTGGTCATGGATCATTGTGATGACAAGTGTCGTAGAGCATTGTGATGACAGGGGTCATAGAGCACTGTGATGACACGGTTATGGAATATTGTGATGACCAGAATTCTGTAGCACTGTGATGCAAAAGGAATGGAGCATTGTGATTACAGGGGTCATGGAGCATTGTGATGACAATTGTTTAGAACATTGTGAAGACAGGGATCATGGAGCATAGTGATGAAATAGGCCATGGAGCATTGTGATGACAGGCTCATGGGACATTGTGTAGATAGTGGTCATGGAGAATTGTTAGAAAGTGAACATGGAGCAATTTAATTTCAGGGGTCATGAAAAATTGTGAATACATAGGCCATGGAGTATTCAGATGAATGTGGTCATGGATCATTGTGATGACAAGTGTCGTGGAGCATTGTGATGACAGGGGTAATAGAGCATTGTGATGACACGGTTATGTAATATTGTGATGACCAGAATTCTGTAGCACTGTGATGAAAAGGGAATGGAGCATTGTGATTACAGGGGTCATGGAGCATTGTGATGACAATTGTTCTAGAACATTGTGAAGACAGGGATCATGGAGCATAGTGATTAAAGGGTCCATGGAGCATTGTGATGACAGGCGTCATGGGACAATGTGTTGTCAGTGGTCATGGAGCATTGTTAGAAAGGGAACATGGAGCAATTTGATTTCAGGGGCCATGAAAAATTGTGAATACATAGGCCATGGAGTATTCAGATGAATGTGGTCAAGGATCATTGTGACAAAAAGTGTCCTGGAATATTGTGATGACACGGTTCATGGAGCATTGCGATGAAAAGGGCCATGGCGAAATGTGATGAGAGTGGTCATCTAGAATTGTGAAGAAAGATATCATGGAGCCCTGGGATGATAGGGGCCATGGAGCATTGTGATGACAGGGGTCATGGGGCATTGTGATGACACGGCAATGGAACATTATGATGACAAGAATTCTGGAGCATTGTGATAAAAAGGGCATGGACCATTGTGATTAGAGGGGTCAAGGAGCATTCTGATGACAACGGCATGGAGCATTGTGATGACCAGGGTCATCGAGCATTGTGATGACAGTGGTCATGAAGCATTGTGATGAATGTGGTCATGGATCATTGTGATGACAAGTGTCGTGGAGCATTGTGATGACAGGGTTCATAGAGCATTGTGATGACACGGTTATGGAGTATTGTGATGACCAGAATTCTGTAGCACTGTGATGAAAAGGGAATGGAGCATTGTGATTACAGTGGTCATGGAGCATTGTGAGGACAATTGTTTTAGAACATTGTGAAGACAGGGATCATGGAGCATAGTGATGAAAGGGGCCATGGAGCATTGTGATGACAGGCGTCATGGGACAATGTGTTGACAGTGGTCATGGAGCATTGTTAGAAAGGTAACATGGAGCAATTTGAATTCAGGGGCCATGAAAAATTGTGAATACATAGGCCATGGAGTATTCAGATGAATGTGGTCAAGGATCATTGTGACAAAAAGTGTCCTGGAATATTGTGATGACACGGTTCATGGAGCATTGCGATGACAAGGGCCATGGCGAAATGTGAAGACAGGTGTTATGGGGCATTGTGATCACAGTGGTCCTCTAGAATTGTGAAGAAAGATATCATGGAGCCCTGGGATGACAGGGGCCATGGAGCATTGTGATGACAGGGGTCATGGGGCATAGTGATGACACGGCCATGGAACATTATGATGACAAGAATTCTGGAGCATTGTGATAAAAAGGGCATGGACGTTTGTGATTAGAGGGGTCAAGGAGCATTCTGATGACAATGGCATGGAGCATTGTGATGACCAGGGTCATCAAACATTGTGATGACAGTGGTCATGAAGCATTGTGATGAATGTGGTCATGGATCATTGTGATGACAAGTGTCGTGGAGCATTGTGATGACAGGTGTCATAGAGCATTGTGATGACACCGTTATGGAATATTGTGAAGACCAGAATTCTGTAGCACTGTGATGAAAAAGAATGGAGCATTGTGAAGACAGGGGTCATGGAGCATAGTGATGAAAGGGGCCATGGAGCATTGTGATGACAGGTGTCATGGGACAATGTGTTGACAATGGTCAAGGAGCATTGTTAGAAAGGGAACATGGAGCAATTTGATTTCAGGGGCCATGAAATATTGTGAATACATAGGCCAAAGAGTATTCAGATGAATGTGGTCAAGGATCATTGTGACAAAAATTGTCCTGGAATATTGTGATGACACGGTTCATGGAGCATTGCGATGACAAGGGCCATGGAGAAATGTGAAGACAGGTGTCATGGGGCATTGTGATGACAGTGGTCATCTAGAATTGTGAAGAAAGATATCATGGAGCACTGGGATGACAGGGGCCATGGAGCATTGTGATGACAGGGGTCATGGGGCATGGTGATGACAGGGACATGGAACAATATGATGACAATAATTCTGGAGCATTGTGATAAAAAGGGAATGGACCATTGTGATTAGAGGGGCCAAGGAGCATTCTGATGAGAACGGCATGGAGCATTGTGATGACAAGGGTCATCGAGCATTGTGATGACAGTGGTCATGAAGCATTGTGATGAATGGGGTCATGGATCATTGTGATGACAAGTGTCGTGGAGCATTGTGATGACAGGGTTCATAGAGCATTGTGATGACACGGTTATGGAGTATTGTGATGACCAGAATTCTGTAGCACTGTGATGAAAAGGGAATGGAGCATTGTGATTACAGTGGTCATGGAGCATTGTGATGACAATTGTTCTAGAACATTGTGAAGACAGGGATCATGGAGCATAGTGATGAAAGGGGCCATGGAGCATTGTGATGACAGGCGTCATGGGACAATGTGTTGACAGTGGTCATGGAGCATTGTTAGAAAGCGAACATGGAGCAATTTGAATTCAGGGGCCATGAAAAATTGTGAATACATAGGCCATGGAGTATTCAGATGAATATGGTCAAGGATCATTGTGACGACAAGTGTCCTGGAATATTGTAATGACACGGTTCATGGAGCATTGCGATGACAAGGGCCATGGCGAAATGTGAAGACAGGGGTCATGGGGCATTGTGATGACAGTGGTCATCTAGAATTGTGAAGAAAGATATCATGGAGCACTGGGATGACAGGGGCCATGAAGCATTGTGATGACAGGCGTCTTGGGGCATTGTGATGACACGGCCATGGAACATTATGATGACAAGATTTCTGGAGCATTGTGATAAAAAGGGCATGGACGTTTGTGATTAGAGGGGTCAAGGAGGATTCTGATGACAATGGCATGGAGCATTGTGATGACCAGGGTCATCGAACATTGTGATGACAGTGGTCATGAAGCATTGTGATGAATGTGGTCAAGGATCATTGTGATGACAGGGGTCATGGGGCATTGTGATGACACGGCCATGGAACATTATGATGACAAGATTTCTGGAGCATTGTGATAAAAAGGGCATGGACGTTTGTGATTAGAGGGGTCAAGGAGGATTCTGATGACAATGGCATGGAGCATTGTGATGACCAGGGTCATCGAACATTGTGATGAGAGTGGTCATGAAGCATTGTGATGAATGTGGTCATGGATCATTGTGATGACAAGTGTCGAGGAGCATTGTGATGACAGGTGTCATAGAGCATTGTGATGACACGGTTATGGAATATTGTGAAGACCAGAATTCTGTAGCACTGTGATGAAAAAGAATGGAGCATTGTGATTACAGGGGTCATGGAGCATTGTGATGACAATTGTTCTAGAACATTGTGAAGACAGGGGTCATGGAGCATAGTGATGAAAGGGGCCATGGAGCATTGTGATGACAGGTGTCATGGGACAATGTGTTGACAATGGTCAAGGAGCATTGTTAGAAAGGGAACATGGAGCAATTTGATTTCAGGGGCCATGAAATATTGTGAATACATAGGCCATGGATTATTCAGATGAATGTGGTCAAGGATCATTGTGACAAAAAGCGTCCTGGAATATTGTGATGACACGGTTCATGGAGCATTGCGATGACAAGGGCCATGGCGAAATGTGAAGACAGGTGTAATGGGGCATTGTGATGACAGTGGTCATCTAGAATTGTGAAGAAAGATATCATGGAGCACTGGGATGACAGGGGCCATGGAGCATTGTGATGACAGGGGTCATGGGGCATGGTGATGACACGGACATGGAACATTATGATGACAATAATTCTGGAGCATTGTGATAAAAAAGGAATGGACCATTGTGATTAGAGGGGCCAAGGAGCCTTCTGATGACTACGGCATGGAGCATTGTGATGACAAGGGTCATCGAGCATTGTGATGACAGTGGTCATGAAGCATTGTGATGAATGGGGTCATGGATCATTGTGATGACAAGTGTCGTGGAGCATTATGATGACAGGTGTCATAGAACATTGTGATGACACGGTTATGGAATATTGTGAAGACCAGAATTCTGTAGCACTGTGATGAAAAGGGAATGCAGCATTGTGATTACAGGGGTCATGGAGCATTTTGATGACAATTGTTCTAGAACATTGTGAAGACAGGGATCATGGAGCATATTGATGAAAGGGGACATGGAGCATTGTGATGACAGGCGTCAGGGGACATTGTGTTGACAGTTGTCATGGAGCATTGTTAGAAAGGGAACATGGAGCAATTTGATTTCAGTGGCCATGAAAAATTGTGAATATATAGGCCATGGAGTATTCAGATGAATGTGGTCAATGTTCATTGTGACAAAATTTGTCCTGGAATATTGTGATGACACGGTTCATGGAGCATTGCGATGACAAGGGCCATGGCGAAATGTGAAGACAGGTGTCATGGGGCATTGTGATGACAGTGGTCATCTAGAATTGTGAAGAAAGATATCATGGAGCACAGGGATGACAGGGGCCATGGAGCATTGTGATGACAGGCGTCTTGGGGCATTGTGATGACACGGCCATGGAACATTATGATGACAAGAATTCTGGAGAACTGTGATAAAGAGGGCATGGACCATTGTGATTAGAGGGGCCAAGGAGCATTCTGATGACAACGGCATGGAGCATTGTGATGACCAGGGTCATCGAGCATTGTGATGACAGTGGTCATGAAGCATTGTGATGAATGTGGTCATGGATCATTGTGATGACAAGTGTCGTGGAGCATTGTGATGACAGGGGTCATAGAGCATTGTGATGACACGGTTATGGAATATTGTGATGACCAGAATTCTGTAGCACTGTGATGAAAAGGGAATGGAGCATTGTGATTACAGGGGTCATGGAGCATTGTGATGACAATTGTTCTAGAACATTGTGATGACAGGGATCATGGAGCATAGTGATGAAAGGGGCCATGGAGCATTGTGATGACAGGTTTCATGGGACAATGTGTTGACAGTGGTCATTGTTAGAAAGGGAACATGGAGCAATTTGATTTCAGGGGCCATGAAAAATTGTGAATACATAGGCCATGGAGTATTCAGATGAATGTGGTCAAGGATCATTGTGACGACAAGTGTCCTGGAATATTGTGATGGCACAGTTCATGGGGCATTGCGATGACAAGGGCCATGGAGAAATGTGAATACAGGTGTCATGGGGCTTTGTGATGACAGTGGTCATCTAGAATTGTGAAGAAAGATATCATGGATCACTGGGATGACAGGGGCCATGGAGCATTGTGATGACAGGGGTCATGGGGCATTCTGATGACACGGCCATGGAACATTATGATGACAAGAATTCTGGAGCATTGTGATAAAAAGGGCATGGACCATTGTGATTAGAGGGGCCAAGGAGCATTCTGATGACAACGGCATGGAGCATTGTGATGACATGGGTCATCGAGCATTGTGATGACAGTGGTCATGAAGCATTGTGATGAATGTGGTTATGGATCATTGTGATGACAAGTGTCGTGGAGCATTGTGATGACAGGGGTCATAGAGCTTTGTGATGACACGGTTATGGAATATTGTGATGACCAGAATTCTGTAGCACTGTGATGAAAAAGGAATGGAGCATTGTGATTACAGGGGTCATGGAGCATTGTGATGACAATTGTTTAGAACATTGTGAAGACAGGGATCATGGAGCATAGTGATGAAAGGGGCCATGGAGCATTGTGATGACAGGCTCATGGGACATTGTGTTGATAGTGGTCATGGAGAATTGTTAGAAAGTGAACATGGAGCAATTTAATTTCAGGGGTCATGAAAAATTGTGAATACATAGGCCATGGAGTATTCAGATGAATGTGGTCATGGATCATTGTGATGACAAGTGTCGTGGAGCATTGTGATGACCGGGGTCATAGAGCATTGTGATGACACGGTTATGTAATATTGTGATGACCAGAATTCTGTAGCACTGTGATGAAAAGGGAATGGAGCATTGTGATTACAGGGGTCATGGAGCATTTTGATGACAATTGTTCTAGAACATTGTGAAGACAGGGATCATGGAGCATAGTGATGAAAGGGGCCATGGAGCATTGTGATGACAGGCGTCATGGGACAGTGTGTTGTCAGTGGTCATGGAGCATTGTTAGAAAGGGAACATGGAGCAATTTGATTTCAGGGGCCATGAAAAATTGTGAATACATAGGCCATGGAGTATTCAGATGAATGTGGTCAAGGATCATTGTGACAAAAAGTGTCCTGGAATATTGTGATGACACGGTTCATGGAGCATTGCGATGAAAAGGGCCATGGCGAAATGTGATGAGAGTGGTCATCTAGAAGTGTGAAAAAAGATATCATGGAGCCCTGGGATGATAGGGGCCATGGAGCATTGTGATGACAGGGGTCATGGGGCATTGTTAGAAAGGTAACATGGAGCAATTTGAATTCAGGGGCCATGAAAAATTGTGAATACATAGGCCATGGAGTATTCAGATGAATGTGGTCAAGGATCATTGTGATGACAGGGGTCATGGGGCATTGTGATGACCCGGCCATGGAACATTATGATGACAAGATTTCTGGAGCATTGTGATAAAAAGGGCATGGACGTTTGTGATTAGAGGGGTCAAGGAGGATTCTGATGACAATGGCATGGAGCATTGTGATGACCAGGGTCATCGAACATTGTGATGACAGTGGTCATGAAGCATTGTGATGAATGTGGTCATGGATCATTGTGATGACAAGTGTCGTGGAGCATTGTGATAACAGGTGTCATAGAGCATTGTGATGACACGGTTATGGAATATTGTGAAGACCAGAATTCTGTAGCACTGTGATGAAAAAGAATGGAGCATTGTGATTACAGGGGTCATGGAGCATTGTGATGACAATTGTTCTAGAACATTGTGAAGACAGGGGTCATGGAGCATAGTGATGAAAGGGGCCATGGAGCATTGTCATGACAGGTGTCATGGGACAATGTGTTGACAATGGTCAAGGAGCATTGTTAGAAAGGGAACATGGAGCAATTTGATTTCAGGGGCCATGAAATATTGTGAATACATAGGCCATGGATTATTCAGATGAATGTGGTCAAGGATCATTGTGACAAAAAGTGTCCTGGAATATTGTGATGACACGGTTCATGGAGCATTGCGATAACAAGGGCCATGGCGAAATGTGAAGACAGGTGTCATGGGGCTTTGTGATTACAGTGGTCATCTAGAATTGTGAAGAAAGATATCATGGAGCACTGGGATGACAGGGGCCATGGAGCATTGTGATGACAGGGGTCATGGGTCATGGTGATGACACGGACATGGAACATTATGATGACAATAATTCTGGAGCATTGTGATAAAAAGGGAATGGACCATTGTGATTAGAGGGGCCAAGGATCATTCTGATGACTACGGCATGGAGCATTGTGATGACAAGGGTCATCGAGCATTGTGATGACAGTGGTCATGAAGCATTGTGATGAATGGGGTCATGGATCATTGTGATGACAAGTGTCGTGGAGCATTATGATGACAGGTGTCATAGAACATTGTGATGACACGGTTATGGAATATTGTGAAGACCAGAATTCTGTAGCACTGTGATGAAAAGGGAATGCAGCATTGTGATTACAGGGGTCATGGAGCATTGTGATGACAATTGTTCTAGAACATTGTGAAGACAGGGATCATGGAGCATATTGATGAAAGGGGACATGGAGCATTGTGATGACAGGCGTCAGGGGACATTGTGTTGACAGTTGTCATGGAGCATTGTTAGAAAGGGAACATTGAGCAATTTGATTTCAGGGGCCATGAAAAATTGTGAATACATAGGCCATGGAGTATTCAGATGAATGTGGTCAAGGATCATTGTGACAAAATTTGTCCTGGAATATTGTGATGACACGGTTCATGGAGCATTGCGATGACAAGGGCCATGGCGAAATGTGAAGACAGGTGTCATGGGGCATTGTGATGACAGTGGTCATCTAGAATTGTGAAGAAAGATATCATGGAGCACTGGGATGACAGAGGCCATGGAGCATTGTGATGACAGGCGTCTTGGGGCATTGTGATGACACGGCCATGGAACATTATGATGACAAGAATTCTGGAGAATTGTGATAAAAAGGGCATGGACCATTGTGATTAGAGGGGCCAAGGAGCATTCTGATGACAACGGCATGGTGCATTGTGATGACCAGGGTCATCGAGCATTGTGATGACAGTGGTCATGAAGCATTGTGATGAATGTGGTCATGGATCATTGTGATGACAAGTGTCGTGGAGCATTGTGATGACAGGGGTCATAGAGCATTGTGATGACACGGTTATGGAATATTGTGATGACCAGAATTCTGTAGCACTGTGATGAAAAGGGAATGGAGCATTGTGATTACAGGGGTCATGGAGCATTGTGATGACAATTGTTCTAGAACATTGTGATGACAGGGATCATGGAGCATAGTGATGAAAGGGGCCATGGAGCATTGTGATGACAGGCGTCATGGGACAATGTGTTGACAGTGGTCATTGAGCATTGTTAGAAAGGGAACATGGAGCAATTTGATTTCAGGGGCCATGAAAAATTGTGAATACATAGGCCATGGATTATTCAGATGAATGTGGTCAAGGAACATTGTGACAAAAAGCGTCCTGGAATATTGTGATGACACGGTTCATGGAGCATTGCGATGACAAGGGCCATGGCGAAATGTGAAGACAGGTGTAATGGGGCATTGTGATGACAGTGGTCATCTAGAATTGTGAAGAAATATATCATGGAGCAGTGGGATGACAGGGGCCATGGAGCATTGTGATGACAGGGGTCATGGGGCATGGTGATGACACGGACATGGAACATTATGATGACAATAATTCTGGAGCATTGTGATAAAAAGGGAATGGACCATTGTGATTAGAGGGGCCAAGGAGCATTCTGATGACAACGGCATGGAGCATTGTGATGACAAGGGTCATCGAGCATTGTGATGACAGTGGTCATGAAGCATTGTGATGAATTGGGTCATGGATCATTGTGATGACAAGTGTCGTGGAGCATTGTGATGACAGGTGTCATAGAACATTGTGATGACACGGTTATGGAATATTGTGAAGACCAGAATTCTGTAGCACTGTGATGAAAAAGGAATGGAGCATTGTGATTACAGGGGTCATGGAGCATTGTGATGACAATTGTTCTAGAACATTGTGAAGACAGGGGTCATGGAGCATAGTGATGAAAGGGGCCATGGAGCATTGTGATGACAGGTGTCATGGGACAATGTGTTGACAATGGTCAAGGAGCATTGTTAGAAAGGGAACATGGAGCAATTTGATTTCAGGGGCCATGAAAAATTGTGAATACATAGGCCAAAGGGTATTCAGATGAATGTGGTCAAGGATCATTGTGACAAAAAGTGTCCTGGAATATTGTGATGACACGGTTCATGGAGCATTGCGATGACAAGGGCCATGGCGAAATGTGAAGACAGGTGTCATGGGGCATTGTGATGACAGTGGTCATCTAGAATTGTGAAGAAAGATATCATGGAGCACTGGGATGACAGGGGCCATGGAGCATTGTGATGACAGGGGTCATGGGGCATTGTGATGACACGGCCATGGAACATTATGATGACAAGAGTTCTGGAGTATTGTGATAAAAAGGGCATGGACCATTGTGATTAGAGGGGCCAAGGAGCATTCTGATGACAACGTCATGGAGCATTGTGATGACAAGGGTCATCGAGCATTGTGATGACAGTAGTCATGAAGCATTGTGATGAATGTGGTCATGGATCATTGTGATGACAAGTGTCGTGGAGCATTGTGATGACAGGGGTCATAGAGCATTGTGATGACACGGTTATGGAATATTGTGAAGACCAGAAATTTGTAGCACAGTGATGAAAATGGAATGGAACATTGTGATTACAGGGGTCATGGAGCATTGTGATGACAATTGTTCTAGAACTTTGTGAAGACAGGGATCATGGAGCATAGTGATGAAAGGGGCCATGGAGCATTGTGATGACAGGCGTCATGGGACATTGTGTTGACAGTGGTCATGGAGAATTGTTAGAAAGGGAACATGGAGCAATTTGATTTCAGGGGACATGAAAAATTGTGAATATTTAGGCCATGGAGTATTCAGATGATTGTGGTCAAGGATCATTGTGACGAAAAGTGTCCTGGAATATTGTGATGACACGGTTCATGGAGCATTGTGATGACAAGGGCCATGGCGAAATGTGAAGACAGGTGTCATGGTGCATTGTGAAGACAGTGGTCATCTAGAATTGTGAAGAAAGATATCATGGAGCACTGGGATGACAGGGGCCATGGAGCATTGTGATGACAGGGGTCATGGGGCATTGTGATAACACGGCCATGGAACATTATGATGACAAGAATTCTGGAGCATTGTGATAAAAAGGGCGTGGACAATTGTGATTAGAGGGGCCAAGGAGCATTCTGATGACAACGGCATGGAGCATTGTGATGACAAGTGTCATCGAGCATTGTGATGACAGTGGTCATGAAGCATTGTGATGAATGTGGTTATGCATCATTGTGATGACAAGTGTCGTGCAGCATTCTGATGACAGGGGTCATAGAGCATTGTGATGACACGGTTATGGAATTTTGTGATGACCAGAATTCTGTAGCACTGTGATGAAAAGGGAATGCAGCATTGTGATTACAGGGGTCATGGAGCATTGTGATGACAATTGTTTAGAACATTGTGAAGACAGGGATCATGGAGCATAGTGATGAATGGGGCCATGGAGCATTGTGATGACAGGAGTCATGGGACAATGTGTTGACTGTGGTCATGGAGCATTGTTAGAAAGGGAACATGGAGCAATTTGATTTCAGGGGCCATGAAAAAATGTGAATACATAGGCCATGGAGTATTCAGATGAATGTGGTCAAGGATCATTGTGACGACAAGTGTCCTGGAATATTGTGATGACACGGTTCATGGAGCATTGCGATGACAAGGGCCATGGTGAAATGTGAAGGCAGGTGTCATGGGGATTTGTGATGACAGTGGTCATCTAGAATGGTGAAGAAAGATATCATGGAGCACTGGGATAACAGGGGCCATGGAGCATTGTGATGACAGGGTTCATGGGGCATTGTGATGACACAGCCATGGAACATTATGATGACAAGAATTCTGGAGCATTGTGATAAATAGGGCATGGACCATTGTGATTAGAGGGGCCAAGGAGCATTCTGATGATAACGGCATGGAGCATTGCGATGACAAGGGTCATCGAGCATTGTGATGACAGTGGTCATGAATCTTTGTGATGAATGTGGTCATGGATCATTGTGATGACAAGTGTCGTGGAGCATTGTGATGACAGGGGTCATAGAGCATTGTGATGACACGATAATGGAATATTGTGATCACCAGAATTCTGTAGCACTGTGATGAAAAGGGAATGGAGCATTGTGATTACAGGGGTCATGGAGCATTGTGATGACAATTGTTCTAGAACATTGTGATGACAGGGATCATGGAGCATAGTGATGAAAGGGGCCATGGAGCATTTTGATGACAGGCGTCATGGGACATTGTGTTGACAGTGGTCATGGAGCATTGTTAGAAATGGAACATGGAGCAACTTGATTTCAGGGGCTATGAAAAATTGTGAATACATAGGCTATGGAGTATTCAGATGAATGAGGTCAAGGATCATTGTGATGAAAAGTGTCCTGGAATATTGTGATGACACGGTTCATGGAGCATTGCGATGACAAGGGCCATAGCGAAATGTGAAGACAGGTGTCATGGGGCATTGTGAAGACAGTGGTCATCTATAATTGTGAAGAAAGATATCATGGCGCACTGGGATGACAGGGGCCATGGAGCATTGTGATGACAGGGGTCATGGGGCATTGTGATGACACGGCCATGGAACATTATGATGACAATAATTCTGGAGCATTGTGATAAAAATGGCATGGACCATTGTGATTACAGGGGCCAAGGAGCATTCTGATGACAACGGCATGGAGCATTTTGATGACAAGGGTCATCGAGCATTGTGATGAATGTGGTCATGGATCATTGTGATGACAAGTGTCATAGAGCATTGTGATGACAGGGGTCATAGAGCATTGTGATGACACGGTTATGGAATATTGTGATGACCAGAATTCTGTAGCACTGTGATGAAAAGGGAATGGAGCATTGTGATTACAGGGGTCATGGAGCACTGTGATGACAATTGTTTAGAACATTGTGAAGACAGGGATCATGGAGCATAGTGATGAAAGGGGCCATGGAGCATTGTGATGACAGGCGTCATGGGACAATGTGTTGACAGTGGTCATGGAGCATTGTTAGAAAGGGAACATGGAGCAATTTGATTTCAGGGGCCATGAAAAATTGTGAATACATAGGCCATGGAGTATTCAGTTGAATGTGGTCAAGGATCACTGTGACGACAAGTGTCCTGGAATATTGTGATGACACAGTTCATGGAGCATTGCGATGACAAGGGCCATGGAGAAATGTGAATACAGGTGTCATGGGGCATTGTGATGACAGTGGTCATCTAGAATTGTGAAGAAAGATATCATGGAGCACTCTGATGACAGGGGCCATGGAGCATTGTGATGACAGGGGTCATGGGGCATTGTGATGACACGGCCATGGAACATTATGATGACAATAATTCTGGAGCAATGTGATAAAAGGGCATGGACCATTGTGATTAGAGGGGCCAAGGAGCATTCTGATGACAATGGCATGGAGCATTGTGATGACAAGGGTCATCGAGCATTGTGATGACAGTGGTCATGAAGCATTGTGATGAATGTGGTCATGGATCATTGTGATGACAAGTGTCGTAGAGCATTGTGATGACAGGGGTCATAGAGCACTGTGATGACACGGTTATGGAATATTGTGATGACCAGAATTCTGTAGCACTGTGATGCAAAAGGAATGGAGCATTGTGATTACAGGGGTCATGGAGCATTGTGATGACAATTGTTTAGAACATTGTGAAGACAGGGATCATGGAGCATAGTGATGAAATAGGCCATGGAGCATTGTGATGACAGGCTCATGGGACATTGTGTTGATAGTGGTCATGGAGAATTGTTAGAAAGTGAACATGGAGCAATTTAATTTCAGGGGTCATGAAAAATTGTGAATACATAGGCCATGGAGTATTCAGATGAATGTGGTCATGGATCATTGTGATGACAAGTGTCGTGGAGCATTGTGATGACAGGGGTCATAGAGCATTGTGATGACACGGTTATGTAATATTGTGATGACCAGAATTCTGTAGCACTGTGATGAAAAGGGAATGGAGCATTGTGATTACAGGGGTCATGGAGCATTGTGATGACAATTGTTCTAGAACATTGTGAAGACAGGGATCATGGAGCATAGTGATGAAAGGGGCCATGGAGCATTGTGATGACAGGCGTCATGGGACAATGTGTTGTCAGTGGTCATGGAGCATTGTTAGAAAGGGAACATGGAGCAATTTGATTTCAGGGGCCATGAAAAATTGTGAATACATAGGCCATGGAGTATTCAGATGAATGTGGTCAAGGAACATTGTGACAAAAAGTGTCCTGGAATATTGTGATGACACGGTTCATGGAGCATTGCGATGAAAAGGGCCATGGCGAAATGTGATGAGAGTGGTCATCTAGAATTGTGAAGAAAGATATCATGGAGCCCTGGGATGATATGGGCCATGGAGCATTGTGATGACAGGGGTCATGGGGCATTGTGATGACACGGCCATGGAACATTATGATGACAAGAATTCTGGAGCATTGTGATAAATAGGGCATGGACCATTGTGATTAGAGAGGCCAAGGAGCATTCTGATGATAACGGCATGGAGCATTGTGATGACAAGGGTCATCGAGCATTGTGATGACAGTGGTCAAGAATCATTGTGATGAATGTGGTCATGGATCATTGTGATGACAAGTGTCGTGGAGCATTGTGATGACAGGGGTCATAGAGCATTGTGATGACACGGTTATGGAATATTGTGATGACCAGAATTCTGTAGCACTGTGATGAAAAGGGAATGGAGCATTGTGATTACAGGGGTCATGGAGCATTGTGATGACAATTGTTCTAGAACATTGTGATGACAGGGATCATGGAGCATAGTGATTAAAGGGGCCATGGAGCATTGTAATGACAGGCGTCATGGGACATTTTGTTGACAGTGGTCATGGAGCATTGTTAGAAATGGAACATGGAGCAATTTGATTTCAGGGGCCATGAAAAATTGTGAATACATAGGCCATGGAGTATTCAGATGAATGTGTTCAAGGATCATTGTGACGAAAAGTGTCCTGGAATATTGTGATGACACGGTTCATGGAGCATTGCGATGACAAGGGCCATAGCGAAATGTGAAGACAGGGGTCATGGGGCATTGTGAAGACAGTGGTCATCTATATTTGTGCAGAAAGATATCATGGAGCACTGGGATGACAGGGGCCATGGAGCATTGTGATGACAGGGGTCATGGGGCATTGTGATGACACGGCCATGGAACATTATGATGTCAAGAATTCTGGAGCATTGTGATAAAAATGGCATGGACCATTGTGATTACAGGTGCCAAGGAGCATTCTGATGACAACGGCATGGAGCATTTTGATGACAAGGGTCATCGAGCATTGTGATGACACTGGTCATGAAGCATTTTGATGAATGTGGTCATGGATCATTGTGATGACAAGTGTCGTAGAGCATTGTGATGACAGGGGTCATAGAGCACTGTGATGACACGGTTATGGAATATTGTGATGACCAGAATTCTGTAGCACTGTGATGCAAAAGGAATGGAGCATTGTGATTACAGGGGTCATGGAGCATTGTGATGACAATTGTTTAGAACATTGTGAAGACAGGGATCATGGAGCATAGTGATGAAATAGGCCATGGAGCATTGTGATGACAGGCTCATGGGACATTGTGTAGATAGTGGTCATGGAGAATTGTTAGAAAGTGAACATGGAGCAATTTAATTTCAGGGGTCATGAAAAATTGTGAATACATAGGCCATGGAGTATTCAGATGAATGTGGTCATGGATCATTGTGATGACAAGTGTCGTGGAGCATTGTGATGACAGGGGTAATAGAGCATTGTGATGACACGGTTATGTAATATTGTGATGACCAGAATTCTGTAGCACTGTGATGAAAAGGGAATGGAGCATTGTGATTACAGGGGTCATGGAGCATTGTGATGACAATTGTTCTAGAACATTGTGAAGACAGGGATCATGGAGCATAGTGATTAAAGGGTCCATGGAGCATTGTGATGACAGGCGTCATGGGACAATGTGTTGTCAGTGGTCATGGAGCATTGTTAGAAAGGGAACATGGAGCAATTTGATTTCAGGGGCCATGAAAAATTGTGAATACATAGGCCATGGAGTATTCAGATGAATGTGGTCAAGGATCATTGTGACAAAAAGTGTCCTGGAATATTGTGATGACACGGTTCATGGAGCATTGCGATGAAAAGGGCCATGGCGAAATGTGATGAGAGTGGTCATCTAGAATTGTGAAGAAAGATATCATGGAGCCCTGGGATGATAGGGGCCATGGAGCATTGTGATGACAGGGGTCATGGGGCATTGTGATGACACGGCAATGGAACATTATGATGACAAGAATTCTGGAGCATTGTGATAAAAAGGGCATGGACCATTGTGATTAGAGGGGTCAAGGAGCATTCTGATGACAACGGCATGGAGCATTGTGATGACCAGGGTCATCGAGCATTGTGATGACAGTGGTCATGAAGCATTGTGATGAATGTGGTCATGGATCATTGTGATGACAAGTGTCGTGGAGCATTGTGATGACAGGGTTCATAGAGCATTGTGATGACACGGTTATGGAGTATTGTGATGACCAGAATTCTGTAGCACTGTGATGAAAAGGGAATGGAGCATTGTGATTACAGTGGTCATGGAGCATTGTGAGGACAATTGTTTTAGAACATTGTGAAGACAGGGATCATGGAGCATAGTGATGAAAGGGGCCATGGAGCATTGTGATGACAGGCGTCATGGGACAATGTGTTGACAGTGGTCATGGAGCATTGTTAGAAAGGTAACATGGAGCAATTTGAATTCAGGGGCCATGAAAAATTGTGAATACATAGGCCATGGAGTATTCAGATGAATGTGGTCAAGGATCATTGTGACAAAAAGTGTCCTGGAATATTGTGATGACACGGTTCATGGAGCATTGCGATGACAAGGGCCATGGCGAAATGTGAAGACAGGTGTTATGGGGCATTGTGATCACAGTGGTCCTCTAGAATTGTGAAGAAAGATATCATGGAGCCCTGGGATGACAGGGGCCATGGAGCATTGTGATGACAGGGGTCATGGGGCATAGTGATGACACGGCCATGGAACATTATGATGACAAGAATTCTGGAGCATTGTGATAAAAAGGGCATGGACGTTTGTGATTAGAGGGGTCAAGGAGCATTCTGATGACAATGGCATGGAGCATTGTGATGACCAGGGTCATCAAACATTGTGATGACAGTGGTCATGAAGCATTGTGATGAATGTGGTCATGGATCATTGTGATGACAAGTGTCGTGGAGCATTGTGATGACAGGTGTCATAGAGCATTGTGATGACACCGTTATGGAATATTGTGAAGACCAGAATTCTGTAGCACTGTGATGAAAAAGAATGGAGCATTGTGAAGACAGGGGTCATGGAGCATAGTGATGAAAGGGGCCATGGAGCATTGTGATGACAGGTGTCATGGGACAATGTGTTGACAATGGTCAAGGAGCATTGTTAGAAAGGGAACATGGAGCAATTTGATTTCAGGGGCCATGAAATATTGTGAATACATAGGCCAAAGAGTATTCAGATGAATGTGGTCAAGGATCATTGTGACAAAAATTGTCCTGGAATATTGTGATGACACGGTTCATGGAGCATTGCGATGACAAGGGCCATGGAGAAATGTGAAGACAGGTGTCATGGGGCATTGTGATGACAGTGGTCATCTAGAATTGTGAAGAAAGATATCATGGAGCACTGGGATGACAGGGGCCATGGAGCATTGTGATGACAGGGGTCATGGGGCATGGTGATGACAGGGACATGGAACAATATGATGACAATAATTCTGGAGCATTGTGATAAAAAGGGAATGGACCATTGTGATTAGAGGGGCCAAGGAGCATTCTGATGAGAACGGCATGGAGCATTGTGATGACAAGGGTCATCGAGCATTGTGATGACAGTGGTCATGAAGCATTGTGATGAATGGGGTCATGGATCATTGTGATGACAAGTGTCGTGGAGCATTGTGATGACAGGGTTCATAGAGCATTGTGATGACACGGTTATGGAGTATTGTGATGACCAGAATTCTGTAGCACTGTGATGAAAAGGGAATGGAGCATTGTGATTACAGTGGTCATGGAGCATTGTGATGACAATTGTTCTAGAACATTGTGAAGACAGGGATCATGGAGCATAGTGATGAAAGGGGCCATGGAGCATTGTGATGACAGGCGTCATGGGACAATGTGTTGACAGTGGTCATGGAGCATTGTTAGAAAGCGAACATGGAGCAATTTGAATTCAGGGGCCATGAAAAATTGTGAATACATAGGCCATGGAGTATTCAGATGAATATGGTCAAGGATCATTGTGACGACAAGTGTCCTGGAATATTGTAATGACACGGTTCATGGAGCATTGCGATGACAAGGGCCATGGCGAAATGTGAAGACAGGGGTCATGGGGCATTGTGATGACAGTGGTCATCTAGAATTGTGAAGAAAGATATCATGGAGCACTGGGATGACAGGGGCCATGAAGCATTGTGATGACAGGCGTCTTGGGGCATTGTGATGACACGGCCATGGAACATTATGATGACAAGATTTCTGGAGCATTGTGATAAAAAGGGCATGGACGTTTGTGATTAGAGGGGTCAAGGAGGATTCTGATGACAATGGCATGGAGCATTGTGATGACCAGGGTCATCGAACATTGTGATGACAGTGGTCATGAAGCATTGTGATGAATGTGGTCAAGGATCATT
Source organism: Eschrichtius robustus (assembly GCF_028021215.1). Classification (NCBI taxonomy): domain Eukaryota; kingdom Metazoa; phylum Chordata; class Mammalia; order Artiodactyla; family Eschrichtiidae; genus Eschrichtius; species Eschrichtius robustus. The sequence goes on along the minus strand of NW_027175249.1, from coordinate 1,848,239 downwards.
GTGATGACAGGGGTCATGGGGCATTGTGATGACACGGCCATGGAACATTATGATGACAAGATTTCTGGAGCATTGTGATAAAAAGGGCATGGACGTTTGTGATTAGAGGGGTCAAGGAGGATTCTGATGACAATGGCATGGAGCATTGTGATGACCAGGGTCATCGAACATTGTGATGAGAGTGGTCATGAAGCATTGTGATGAATGTGGTCATGGATCATTGTGATGACAAGTGTCGAGGAGCATTGTGATGACAGGTGTCATAGAGCATTGTGATGACACGGTTATGGAATATTGTGAAGACCAGAATTCTGTAGCACTGTGATGAAAAAGAATGGAGCATTGTGATTACAGGGGTCATGGAGCATTGTGATGACAATTGTTCTAGAACATTGTGAAGACAGGGGTCATGGAGCATAGTGATGAAAGGGGCCATGGAGCATTGTGATGACAGGTGTCATGGGACAATGTGTTGACAATGGTCAAGGAGCATTGTTAGAAAGGGAACATGGAGCAATTTGATTTCAGGGGCCATGAAATATTGTGAATACATAGGCCATGGATTATTCAGATGAATGTGGTCAAGGATCATTGTGACAAAAAGCGTCCTGGAATATTGTGATGACACGGTTCATGGAGCATTGCGATGACAAGGGCCATGGCGAAATGTGAAGACAGGTGTAATGGGGCATTGTGATGACAGTGGTCATCTAGAATTGTGAAGAAAGATATCATGGAGCACTGGGATGACAGGGGCCATGGAGCATTGTGATGACAGGGGTCATGGGGCATGGTGATGACACGGACATGGAACATTATGATGACAATAATTCTGGAGCATTGTGATAAAAAAGGAATGGACCATTGTGATTAGAGGGGCCAAGGAGCCTTCTGATGACTACGGCATGGAGCATTGTGATGACAAGGGTCATCGAGCATTGTGATGACAGTGGTCATGAAGCATTGTGATGAATGGGGTCATGGATCATTGTGATGACAAGTGTCGTGGAGCATTATGATGACAGGTGTCATAGAACATTGTGATGACACGGTTATGGAATATTGTGAAGACCAGAATTCTGTAGCACTGTGATGAAAAGGGAATGCAGCATTGTGATTACAGGGGTCATGGAGCATTTTGATGACAATTGTTCTAGAACATTGTGAAGACAGGGATCATGGAGCATATTGATGAAAGGGGACATGGAGCATTGTGATGACAGGCGTCAGGGGACATTGTGTTGACAGTTGTCATGGAGCATTGTTAGAAAGGGAACATGGAGCAATTTGATTTCAGTGGCCATGAAAAATTGTGAATATATAGGCCATGGAGTATTCAGATGAATGTGGTCAATGTTCATTGTGACAAAATTTGTCCTGGAATATTGTGATGACACGGTTCATGGAGCATTGCGATGACAAGGGCCATGGCGAAATGTGAAGACAGGTGTCATGGGGCATTGTGATGACAGTGGTCATCTAGAATTGTGAAGAAAGATATCATGGAGCACAGGGATGACAGGGGCCATGGAGCATTGTGATGACAGGCGTCTTGGGGCATTGTGATGACACGGCCATGGAACATTATGATGACAAGAATTCTGGAGAACTGTGATAAAGAGGGCATGGACCATTGTGATTAGAGGGGCCAAGGAGCATTCTGATGACAACGGCATGGAGCATTGTGATGACCAGGGTCATCGAGCATTGTGATGACAGTGGTCATGAAGCATTGTGATGAATGTGGTCATGGATCATTGTGATGACAAGTGTCGTGGAGCATTGTGATGACAGGGGTCATAGAGCATTGTGATGACACGGTTATGGAATATTGTGATGACCAGAATTCTGTAGCACTGTGATGAAAAGGGAATGGAGCATTGTGATTACAGGGGTCATGGAGCATTGTGATGACAATTGTTCTAGAACATTGTGATGACAGGGATCATGGAGCATAGTGATGAAAGGGGCCATGGAGCATTGTGATGACAGGTTTCATGGGACAATGTGTTGACAGTGGTCATTGTTAGAAAGGGAACATGGAGCAATTTGATTTCAGGGGCCATGAAAAATTGTGAATACATAGGCCATGGAGTATTCAGATGAATGTGGTCAAGGATCATTGTGACGACAAGTGTCCTGGAATATTGTGATGGCACAGTTCATGGGGCATTGCGATGACAAGGGCCATGGAGAAATGTGAATACAGGTGTCATGGGGCTTTGTGATGACAGTGGTCATCTAGAATTGTGAAGAAAGATATCATGGATCACTGGGATGACAGGGGCCATGGAGCATTGTGATGACAGGGGTCATGGGGCATTCTGATGACACGGCCATGGAACATTATGATGACAAGAATTCTGGAGCATTGTGATAAAAAGGGCATGGACCATTGTGATTAGAGGGGCCAAGGAGCATTCTGATGACAACGGCATGGAGCATTGTGATGACATGGGTCATCGAGCATTGTGATGACAGTGGTCATGAAGCATTGTGATGAATGTGGTTATGGATCATTGTGATGACAAGTGTCGTGGAGCATTGTGATGACAGGGGTCATAGAGCTTTGTGATGACACGGTTATGGAATATTGTGATGACCAGAATTCTGTAGCACTGTGATGAAAAAGGAATGGAGCATTGTGATTACAGTGGTCATGGAGCATTGTGATGACAATTGTTTAGAACATTGTGAAGACAGGGATCATGGAGCATAGTGATGAAAGGGGCCATGGAGCATTGTGATGACAGGCTCATGGGACATTGTGTTGATAGTGGTCATGGAGAATTGTTAGAAAGTGAACATGGAGCAATTTAATTTCAGGGGTCATGAAAAATTGTGAATACATAGGCCATGGAGTATTCAGATGAATGTGGTCATGGATCATTGTGATGACAAGTGTCGTGGAGCATTGTGATGACCGGGGTCATAGAGCATTGTGATGACACGGTTATGTAATATTGTGATGACCAGAATTCTGTAGCACTGTGATGAAAAGGGAATGGAGCATTGTGATTACAGGGGTCATGGAGCATTTTGATGACAATTGTTCTAGAACATTGTGAAGACAGGGATCATGGAGCATAGTGATGAAAGGGGCCATGGAGCATTGTGATGACAGGCGTCATGGGACAGTGTGTTGTCAGTGGTCATGGAGCATTGTTAGAAAGGGAACATGGAGCAATTTGATTTCAGGGGCCATGAAAAATTGTGAATACATAGGCCATGGAGTATTCAGATGAATGTGGTCAAGGATCATTGTGACAAAAAGTGTCCTGGAATATTGTGATGACACGGTTCATGGAGCATTGCGATGAAAAGGGCCATGGCGAAATGTGATGAGAGTGGTCATCTAGAAGTGTGAAAAAAGATATCATGGAGCCCTGGGATGATAGGGGCCATGGAGCATTGTGATGACAGGGGTCATGGGGCATTGTTAGAAAGGTAACATGGAGCAATTTGAATTCAGGGGCCATGAAAAATTGTGAATACATAGGCCATGGAGTATTCAGATGAATGTGGTCAAGGATCATTGTGATGACAGGGGTCATGGGGCATTGTGATGACCCGGCCATGGAACATTATGATGACAAGATTTCTGGAGCATTGTGATAAAAAGGGCATGGACGTTTGTGATTAGAGGGGTCAAGGAGGATTCTGATGACAATGGCATGGAGCATTGTGATGACCAGGGTCATCGAACATTGTGATGACAGTGGTCATGAAGCATTGTGATGAATGTGGTCATGGATCATTGTGATGACAAGTGTCGTGGAGCATTGTGATAACAGGTGTCATAGAGCATTGTGATGACACGGTTATGGAATATTGTGAAGACCAGAATTCTGTAGCACTGTGATGAAAAAGAATGGAGCATTGTGATTACAGGGGTCATGGAGCATTGTGATGACAATTGTTCTAGAACATTGTGAAGACAGGGGTCATGGAGCATAGTGATGAAAGGGGCCATGGAGCATTGTCATGACAGGTGTCATGGGACAATGTGTTGACAATGGTCAAGGAGCATTGTTAGAAAGGGAACATGGAGCAATTTGATTTCAGGGGCCATGAAATATTGTGAATACATAGGCCATGGATTATTCAGATGAATGTGGTCAAGGATCATTGTGACAAAAAGTGTCCTGGAATATTGTGATGACACGGTTCATGGAGCATTGCGATAACAAGGGCCATGGCGAAATGTGAAGACAGGTGTCATGGGGCTTTGTGATTACAGTGGTCATCTAGAATTGTGAAGAAAGATATCATGGAGCACTGGGATGACAGGGGCCATGGAGCATTGTGATGACAGGGGTCATGGGTCATGGTGATGACACGGACATGGAACATTATGATGACAATAATTCTGGAGCATTGTGATAAAAAGGGAATGGACCATTGTGATTAGAGGGGCCAAGGATCATTCTGATGACTACGGCATGGAGCATTGTGATGACAAGGGTCATCGAGCATTGTGATGACAGTGGTCATGAAGCATTGTGATGAATGGGGTCATGGATCATTGTGATGACAAGTGTCGTGGAGCATTATGATGACAGGTGTCATAGAACATTGTGATGACACGGTTATGGAATATTGTGAAGACCAGAATTCTGTAGCACTGTGATGAAAAGGGAATGCAGCATTGTGATTACAGGGGTCATGGAGCATTGTGATGACAATTGTTCTAGAACATTGTGAAGACAGGGATCATGGAGCATATTGATGAAAGGGGACATGGAGCATTGTGATGACAGGCGTCAGGGGACATTGTGTTGACAGTTGTCATGGAGCATTGTTAGAAAGGGAACATTGAGCAATTTGATTTCAGGGGCCATGAAAAATTGTGAATACATAGGCCATGGAGTATTCAGATGAATGTGGTCAAGGATCATTGTGACAAAATTTGTCCTGGAATATTGTGATGACACGGTTCATGGAGCATTGCGATGACAAGGGCCATGGCGAAATGTGAAGACAGGTGTCATGGGGCATTGTGATGACAGTGGTCATCTAGAATTGTGAAGAAAGATATCATGGAGCACTGGGATGACAGAGGCCATGGAGCATTGTGATGACAGGCGTCTTGGGGCATTGTGATGACACGGCCATGGAACATTATGATGACAAGAATTCTGGAGAATTGTGATAAAAAGGGCATGGACCATTGTGATTAGAGGGGCCAAGGAGCATTCTGATGACAACGGCATGGTGCATTGTGATGACCAGGGTCATCGAGCATTGTGATGACAGTGGTCATGAAGCATTGTGATGAATGTGGTCATGGATCATTGTGATGACAAGTGTCGTGGAGCATTGTGATGACAGGGGTCATAGAGCATTGTGATGACACGGTTATGGAATATTGTGATGACCAGAATTCTGTAGCACTGTGATGCAAGGGGAATGGAGCATTGTGATTACAGGGGTCATGGAGCATTGTGATGACAATTGTTCTAGAACATTGTGAAGACAGGGATCATGGGGCATAGTGATGAAAGGGGCCATGGAGCATTGTGATGACAGGCGTCATGGGACAATGTGTTGACAGTGGTCATGGAGCATTGTTAGAAAGGGAACATGGAGCAATTTGATTTCAGGGGCCATGAAAAATTGTGAATACATAGGCCATGGAGTATTCAGATGAATATGGTCAAGGATCATTGTGACGACAACTGTCCTGGAATATTGTGATGACACGGTTCATGGAGCATTGCGATGACAAGGGCCATGGCGAAATGTGAAGACAGGTGTCATGGGGCATTGTGAAGACAGTGGTCATTTATAATTGTGAAGAAAGATATCATGGCGCACTGGGATGACAGGGGCCATGGAGCATTGTGCTGACAGGGGTCATGGGGCATTGTGATGACACGGCCATGGAACATTATGATGTCAAGAATTCTGGAGCATTGTGATAAAAATGGCATGGACCATTGTGATTACAGGGGCCAAGGAGCATTCTGATGACAACGGCATGGAGCATTTTGATGACAAGGGTCATCGAGCATTGTGATGACACTGGTCATGAAGCATTGTGATGAATGTGGTCATGGATCATTGTGATGACAAGTGTCGTAGAGCATTGTGATGACAGGAGTCATAGAGCATTGTGATGACACGGTTATGGAATATTGTGATGACCAGAATTCTGTAGCACTGTGATGAAAAGGGAATGGAGCATTGTGATTAAAGGGGTCATGGAGCACTGTGATGACAATTGTTCTAGAACATTGTGAAGACAGGGATCATGGAGCATAGTGATGAAAGGGGCCATGGAGCATTGTGATGACAGGCGTCATGGGAAAATGTGTTGTCAGTGGTCATGGAGCATTGTTAGAAAGGGAACATGGAGCAATTTGATTTCAGGGGCCATGAACAATTGTGAATACATAGGCCATGGAGTATTCAGATGAATGTGGTCAAGGATCATTGTGACAAAAAGTGTCCTGTAATATTGTGATGCCACGGTTCATGGAGCATTGCGATGACAAGGGCCATGGCGAAATGTGAAGACAGGTGTCATGGGGCATTGTGATGACACTGGTCAACTAGAATTGTGAAGAAAGTTACCATGGAGCACTGGGATGACAGGGGCCATGGAGCATTGTGATGACAGGGGTCATGGGGCATTGTGATGACACGGCAATGGAACATTATGATGACAAGTATTCTGGAGCATTGTGATAAAAAGATCATGGACCATTGTGATTAGAGGGGCCAAGGAGCATTCTGATGACAACGGCATGGAGTATTGTGATGACAAGGGTCATCGAGCATTGTGATGACATTGGTCATGAAGCATTGTGATGAATGTGGTCATGGATCATTGTGATGACAAGTGTCGTGGAGCATTGTGATGACAGGGGTCATAGAGCATTGTGATGACACGGTTATGGAATATTGTGAAGACCAGAAATTTGTAGCACAGTGATGAAAATGGAATGCAGCATTGTGATTACAGGGGTCATGGAGCATTGTGATGACAATTGTTCTAGAATATTGTGAAGACAAGGATCATGGAGCATAGTGATGAAAGGGGCCATGGAGCATTGTGATGACAGGCGTCATGGGACAATGTGTTGACAGTGGTCATTGAGCATTGTTAGAAAGGGAACATGGAGCAATTTGATTTCAGGGGCCATGAAAAATTGTGAATACATAGGCCATGGATTATTCAGATGAATGTGGTCAAGGATCATTGTGACAAAAAGCGTCCTGGAATATTGTGATGACACGGTTCATGGAGCATTGCGATGACAAGGGCCATGGCGAAATGTGAAGACAGGTGTAATGGGGCATTGTGATGACAGTGGTCATCTAGAATTGTGAAGAAAGATATCATGGAGCACTGGGATGACAGGGGCCATGGAGCATTGTGATGACAGGGGTCATGGGGCATGGTGATGACACGGACATGGAACATTATGATGACAATAATTCTGGAGCATTGTGATAAAAAGGGAATGGACCATTGTGATTAGAGGGGCCAAGGAGCATTCTGATGAAAACGGCATGGAGCATTGTGATGACAAGGGTCATCGAGCATTGTGATGACAGTGGTCATGAAGCATTGTGATGAATGGGGTCATGGATCATTGTGATGACAAGTGTCTTGGAGCATTGTGATGACAGGTGTCATAGAATATTGTGATGACACGGTTATGGAATATTGTGAAGACCAGGATTCTGTAGCACTGTGATGAAAAAGGAATGGAGCATTGTGATTACAGGGGTCATGGAGCATTGTGATGACAATTGTTCTAGAACATTGTGAAGACAGGGGTCATGGAGCATAGTGATGAAAGGGGCCATGGAGCATTGTGATGACAGGTGTCATGGGACAATGTGTTGACAATGGTCAAGGAGCATTGTTAGAAAGGGAACATGGAGCAATTTGATTTCAGGGGCCATGAAAAAATGTGAATACATAGGCCATGGAGTATTCAGATGAATGTGGTCAAGGATCATTGTGACGACAAGTGTCCTGGAATATTGTGATGACACGGTTCATGGAGCATTGCGATGACAAAGGCTATGGCGAAATGTGAAGACATGTGTCATGGGGCTTTGTGATGACAGTGGTCATCTAGAATTGTGAAGAAAGATATCATGGAGCAGTGGAATGACTGGGGCCATGGAGCATTGTGATGACAGGGGTCATGGGGCATTGTGATGACACGGCCATGGAACATTATGATGACAAGAATTCTGGAGCATTGTGATAAATAGGGCATGGACCATTGTGATCAGAGGGGCCAAGGAGCATTCTGATGACAACGGCATGGAGCATTGTGATGACAAGGGTCATCGATCATTGTGATGACAGTGGTCATGAATCATTGTGATGAATGTGGTCATGGATCATTGTGATGACAAGTGTCGTGGAGCATTGTGATGACAGGTGTCATAGAGCATTGTGATGACACGGTTATGGAATATTGTGATGACCAGAATTCTGTAGCACTGTGATGAAAAGGGAATGGAGCATTGTGATTACAGGGGTCATGGAGCATTGTGATGACAATTGTTGTAGAACATTGTGATGACAGGGATCATGGAGCATAGTGATGAAAGGGGCCATGGAGCATTGTGATGACAGGCGTCATGGGACAATGTGTTGACAGTGGTCATGGAGCATTGTTAGAAAGGGAACATGGAGCAATTTGATTTCAGGGGCCATGAAAAATTGTGAATACATAGGCCATGGAATATTCAGATGTATGTGGTCAAGGATCATTGTGATGACAAGTGTCCTGGAATATTGTGATGACACGGTTCATGGAGCATTGCGATGACAAGGGCCATGGCGAAATGTGAAGGCAGGTGTCATGCGGCTTTGTGATGACAGTGGTCATCTAGAATGGTGAAGAAAGATATCATGGAGCACTGGGATAACAGGGGCCATGGAGCATTGTGATGACACGGCCATGGAACATTATGATGTCAAGAATTCTGGAGCATTGTGATAAAAATGGCATGTACCATTGTGATTACAGGGGCCAAGGAGCATTCTGATGACAACGGCATGGAGCATTTTGATGACAAGGGTCATCGAGCATTGTGATGACACTGGTCATGAAGCATTGTGATGAATGTGGTCATGGATCATTGTGATGACAAGTGTCGTAGAGCATTGTGATGACAGGGGTCATAGAGCATTGTGATGACACGGTTATGGAATATTGTGATGACCAGAATTCTGTAGCACAGTGATGAAAATGGAATGGAGCATTGTGATTACAGGGGTCATGGAGCATTGTGATGACAATTGTTCTAGAATATTGTGAAGACAAGGATCATGGAGCATAGTGATGAAAGGGGCCATGGAGCATTGTGATGACAGGCGTCATGGGACAATGTGTTGTCAGTGGTCATGGAGCATTGTTAGAAAGGGAACATTGTGCAATTTGATTTCAGGGGCCATGAACAATTGTGAATACATAGGCCATGGAGTATTCAGATGAATGTGGTCAAGGATCATTGTGACAAAAAGTGTCCTGAAATATTGTGATGGCACGGTTCATGGAGCATTGCGATGACAAGGGCCATGGCGAAATGTGAAGACAGGTGTCATGGGGCATTGTGATTACACTGGTCAACTAGAATTGTGAAGAAAGGTACCATGGAGCACTGGGATGACAGGGGCCATGGAGCATTGTGATGACAGGGGTCATGGGGCATTGTGATGACACGGCAATGGAACATTATGATGACAAGTATTCTGGAGCATTGTGATAAAAAGGGCATGGACCATTGTGATTAGAGGGGCCAAGGAGCATTCTGATGACAACGGCATGGAGTATTGTGATGACAAGGGTCATCGAGCATTGTGATGACAGTGGTCATGAAGCATTGTGATGAATGTGGTCATGGAACATTGTGATGACAAGTGTCGTGGAGCATTGTGATTACAGGGGTCATAGAGCATTGTGATGACACGGTTATGGAATATTGTGAAGACCAGAAATTTGTAGCACAGTGATGAAAATGGAATGGAGCATTGTGATTACAGGGGTCATGGAGCATTGTGATGACAATTGTTCTAGAATATTGTGAAGACAAGGATCATGGAGCATAGTGATGAAAGGGGCCATGGAGCATTGTGATGACAGGCGTCATGGGACAATGTGTTGACAGTGGTCATTGAGCATTGTTAGAAAGGGAACATGGAGCAATTTGATTTCAAGGGCCATGAAAAATTGTGAATACATAGGCCATGGATTATTCAGATGAATGTGGTCAAGGATCATTGTGACAAAAAGCGTCCTGCAATATTGTGATGACACGGTTCATGGAGCATTGCGATGACAAGGGCCATGGTGAAATGTGAAGACAGGTGTAATGGGGCATTGTGATGACAGTGGTCATCTAGAATTGTGAAGAAAGATATCATGGAGCACTGGGATGACAGGGGCCATGGAGCATTGTGATGACAGGGGTCATGGGGCATGGTGATGACACGGACATGGAACATTATGATGACAATAATTCTGGAGCATTGTGATAAAAAGGGAATGGACCATTGTGATTAGAGGGGCCAAGGAGCATTCTGATGACAACGGCATGGAGCATTGTGATGACAAGGGTCATCGAGCATTGTGATGACAGTGGTCATGAAGCATTGTGATGAATGGGGTCATGGATCATTGTGATGACAAGTGTCTTGGAGAATTGTGATGACAGGTGTCATAGAATATTGTGATGACACGGTTATGGAATATTGTGAAGACCAGAATTCTGTAGCACTGTGATGAAAAAGGAATGGAGCATTGTGATTACAGGTGTCATGGAGCATTGTGATGACAATTGTTCTAGAACATTGTGAAGACAGGGATCATGGAGCATAGTGATGAAAGGGGCCATGGAGCATTGTGATGACAGGTGTCATGGGACAATGTGTTGACAATGGTCAAGGAGCATTGTTAGAAAGGGAACATGGAGCAATTTGATTTCAGGGGCCATGAAAAAATGTGAATACATAGGCCATGGAGTATTCAGATGAATGTGGTCAAGGATCATTGTGACGACAAGTGTCCTGGAATATTGTGATGACACGGTTCATGGAGCATTGCGATGACAAAGGCCATGGCGAAATGTGAAGACATGTGTCATGGGGCTTTGTGATGACAGTGGTCATCTAGAATTGTGAAGAAAGATATCATGGAGCAGTGGGATGACTGGGGCCATGGAGCATTGTGATGACAGGGGTCATGGGGCATTGTGATGACACGGCCATGGAACATTATGATGACAAGAATTCTGGAGCATTGTGATAAATAGGGCATGGACCATTGTGATTAGAGGGGCCAAGGAGCATTCTGATGATAACGGCATGGAGCATTGTGATGACAAGGGTCATCGAGCATTGTGATGACAGTGGTCATGAATCATTGTGATGAATGTGGTCATGGATCATTGTGATGACAAGTGTCGTAGAGCATTGTGATGACAGGTGTCTTAGAGCATTGTGATGACACGGTTATGGAATATTGTGATGACCAGAATTCTGTAGCACTGTGATGAAAAGGGAATGGAGCATTGTGATTACAGGGGTCATGGAGCATTGTGATGACAATTGTTGTAGAACATTGTGATGACAGGGATCATGGAGCATAGTGATGAAAGGGGCCATGGAGCATTGTGATGACAGGCGTCATGGGACAATGTGTTGACAGTGGTCATGGAGCATTGTTAGAAAGTGAACATGGAGCAATTTGATTTCAGGGGCCATGAAAAATTGTGAATACATAGGCCATGGAATATTCAGATGTATGTGGTCAAGGATCATTGTGATGACAAGTGTCCTGGAATATTGTGATGACACGGTTCATGGAGCATTGCGATGACAAGGGCCATGGCGAAATGTGAAGGCAGGTGTCATGCGGCTTTGTGATGACAGTGGTCATCTAGAATGGTGAAGAAAGATATCATGGAGCACTGGGATGACAGGCGCCATGGAGCATTGTGATGACAGGGGTCATGGGGCATTGTGATGACACGGCCATGGAACATTATGATGACAATAATTCTCGAGCATTGTGATAAAAAAGGCATGGACCATTGTGATTAGAGGGGCCAAGGAGCATTCTGATGACAACGGCATGGAGCATTGTGATGACAAGGGTCATCGAGCATTGTGATGACAGTGGTCATGAAGCATTGTGATGAATGTGGTCATGGATCATTGTGATGAAAAGTGTCGTGGAGCATTGTGATGACAACGGTCATAGAGCATTGTGATGACACGGTTATGTAATATTGTGATGACCAGAATTTTGTAGCACTGTGATGAAAAGGGAATGGAGCATTGTGATTACAGGGGTCATGGAGCATTGTGATGACAATTGTTCTAGAACATTTTGAAGACAGGGATCATGGAGCATAGTGATGAAAGGGGCCATGGAGCATTGTGATGACAGGCGTCATGGGACAATGTGTTTTGACAGTGTCATGGAGCATTGTTAGAAAGGGAACATGGAGCAATTTGATTTCAGGGGCCATGAAAAATTGTGAATACATAGGCCATGGAGTATTCAGATGAATGTGGTCAAGGATCATTGTGACGACAAGTGTCCTGGAATATTGTGATGACACGGTTCATGGAGCATTGCGATGACAAGGGCCATGGCGAAATGTGAAGACAGGTGTCATGGGGCATTGTGATGACAGTGGTCATCTAGAATTGTGAAGAAAGATATCATGGAGCACTGGGATGACAGGGGCCATGGAACATTGTGATGACAGGGGTCATGGCTCATTGTGATTACACGGCCATGGAACATTATGATGACAAGAATTCTGGAGCATTGTGATAAATAGGGCATGGACCATTGTGATTAGAGGGGCCAAGGAGCATTCTGATGAGAACGGCATGGAGCATTGTGATGACAAGTGTCATCGAGCATTGTGATGACAGTGGTCATGAAGCATTGTGATGAATGGGGTCATGGATCATTGTGATGACAAGTTTCGTGGAGCATTGTGATGACAGGGGTCATAGAACATTGTGATGACACGGTTATGGAATATTGTGATGACCAGAATTCTGTAGCACTGTGATGAATAGGGAATGGAGCATTGTGATTACAGGGGCCATGGAACATTGTGATGACAATTGTTTAGAACATTGTGAAGACAGGGATCATGGAGCATAGTGATGAAAGGGGCCATGGAGCATTGTGATGACAGGCGTCATGGGACAATGTGTTGACAGTGGTCATGGAGCATTGTTAGAAAGGGAACATGGAGCAATTTGATTTCAGGGGCCATGAAAAATTGTGAATACACAGGCCATGTAATATTCAGATGTATGTGGTCAAGGATCATTGTGACAAAAGTGTCCTGGAATATTGTGATGACACGGTTCATGGAGCATTGCGATGACAAGGGCCATGGCGAAATGTGAAGGCAGATGTCATGGGGCTTTGTGATGACAGTGGTCATCTAGAATGGTGAAGAAAGATATCATGGAGCACTGGGATAACAGGGGCCATGGAGCATTGTGATGACAGGGTTCATGGGGCATTGTGATGACACAGCCATGGAACATTATGATGACAAGAATTTTGAAGCATTGTGATAAAAAGGCAGGGACCATTGTGATTAGAGGGGCCAAGGAGCATTCTGATGACAGCAGCATGGAGCATTGTGATGACAAGTGTCATCGAGCATTGTGATGACAGTGGTCATGAAGCATTGTGATGAATGTGGTCATGGATCATGGTGATGACAAGTGTCGTGGAGCATTGTGATGACAGGGGTCATAGAGCATTGTGATGACACGGTTATGGAATATTGTGATGACCAGTATTCTGTAGCACTGTGATGAAATGGGAAAGGAGCATTGTGATTAGAGGGGTCATGGAGCATTGTGATTACAGGGGTCATGGAGCATTGTGATGACAATTGTTCTAGAACATTGTGAAGACAGGGATCATGGAGCATAGTGATGAAAGGGGCCATGGAGCATTGTGATGACAGGCGTCATGGGACAATGTGTTGACAGTGTCATGGAGCATTGTTACAAAGGGAACATGGAGCAATTTTATTTCAGGGGCCATGAAAAATTGTGAATACATAGGCCATGGATTATTCAAATGAATGTGGTGAAGGATCATTCTGACGGCAAGTGTCCTGGATTTTTGTGATGAAACGGTTCATGGAGCATTGCGATAACAAGGGCCAGGGCGAAATGTGAAGAGAGGTGTCATGGGGCATTGTGATGACAGTGGTCATCTAGAATTGTGAAGAAAGATATCATGGAGCACTGGGATGACAGGGGCCAAGGAGCATTGTGATGACAGGGGTCATGGGGCATTGTGATGACACGGCCATGGAACATTATGATGACAAGAATTCTGGAGCATTGTGATAGAAAGGGCATGGACCATTGTGATTAGAGGGGCCAAGGAGCATTCTGAGGACAATGGCATGGAGCATTGTGATGACAAGGGTCATCGAGCATTGTGATGACAGTGGTCATGAAGCATTGTGATGAATGTGGTTTTGGATCATTGTGATGACAAGTGTCGTGGAGCATTGTGATGACAGGGGTCATAGAGCATTGTGATGACACGGTTATGGAATATTGTGATGACCAGAATTATGTAGCATTGTGATGAAAAGGGAATGGAGCATTGTGATTACAGGAGTCATGGAGCATTGTGATGACAATTGTTTAGAAAATTGTGAAGACAGTTTTCATGGAGCATAGTGATGAAAGGGGCCATGGAGCATTGTGATGACAGGCGTCATGTGTCAATGTGTTGACAGTGGTCATGGAGCATTGTTAGAAAGGGAACATGGAGCAATTTGATTTCAGGGGCCATGAAAAATTGTGAATACATAGGCCATGGAGTATTCAGATGTATGTGGTCAAGGATCATTGTGACGACAAGTGTCCTGGAATATTGTGATGACACGGTTAATGGACCATTGCGATGACAAGGGCCATTGCGAAATATGAAGGCAGGTGTCATGGGGCTTTGTGATGACAGTGGTCATCTAGAATTGTGAAGAAAGATATCATGGAGCACTGGGATGACAGGGGCCATGGAGCATTGTGATGACAGGGGTCATGGAGCATTGTGATGACAGGGGTTATGAGGCATTGTGATGACACGGCCATGGAACATTATGATGACAAGAAGTCTGGAGCATTGTGATAAAAAGGGCATGGAACATTGTGATTAGAGGGGCCAAGGAGCATTCTGATGACAACGGCATGGAGCATTGTGATGACAAGGGTCATCGAGCATTGTGATGACAGTGGTCATGAAGCATTGTGATGAATATGGTCATGGATCATTGTGATGACAAGTGTCGTGGAGCATTGTGATGACAGGGGTCATAGAGCATTGTGATGACACGGTTATGGAATATTGTGAAGACCAGAATTCTGTAGCACTGTGATGAAAAGGGAAAGGATCATTGTGATTACAGGGGTCATGGAGCATTGTGATGACAATTGTTCTAGAACATTGTGAAGACAGGGATCATGGAGCATAGTGATGAAAGGGGCCATGGAGCATTGTGATGACAGGCGTCATGGGACAATGTGTTGACAGTGTCATGGAGCATTGTTACAAAGGGAACATGGAGCAATTTGATTTCAGGGGCCATGAAAAATTGTGAATACATAGGCCATGGATTATTCAGATGAATGTGGTCAAGGATCATTCTGACGACAAGTGTACTGGATTTTTGTGATGAAACGGTTCATGGAGCATTGCGATAACAAGGGCCAGGGCGAAATGTGAAGAGAGGTGTCATGGGGCATTGTGATGACAGTGGTCATCTAGAATTGTGAAGAAAGATATCATGGAGCACTGGGATGACAGGGGCCAAGGAGCATTGTGATGACAGGGGTCATGGGGCATTGTGATGACACGGCCATGGAACATTATGATGACAAGAATTCTGGAGCATTGTGATAGAAAGGGCATGGACCATTGTGATTAGAGGGGCCAAGGAGCATTCTGAGGACAATGGCATGGAGCATTGTGATGACAAGGGTCATCGAGCATTGTGATGACAGTGGTCATGAAGCATTGTGATGAATGTGGTTATGGATCATTGTGATGACAAGTGTCGTGGAGCATTGTGATGACAGGGGTCATAGAGCATTGTGATGACACGGTTATGGAATATTGTGATGACCAGAATTATGTAGCATTGTGATGAAAAGGGAATGGAGCATTGTGATTACAGGAGTCATGGAGCATTGTGATGACAATTGTTTAGAAAATTGTGAAGACAGTTTTCATGGAGCATAGTGATGAAAGGGGCCATGGAGCATTGTGATGACAGGCGTCATGTGTCAATGTGTTGACAGTGGTCATGGAGCATTGTTAGAAAGGGAACATGGAGCAATTTGATTTCAGGGGCCATGAAAAATTGTGAATACATAGGCCATGGAGCATTCAGATGTATGTGGTCAAGGATCATTGTGACGACATGTGTCCTGGAATATTGTGATGACACGGTTCATGGAGCATTGCGATGACAAGGGCCATGGCGAAATGTGAAGACAGGTGTCATGTGGCTTTGTGATGACAGTGGTCATCTAGAATTGTGAAGAAAGACATCATGGAGCACTGGGATGACAGGGGCCATGGAGCATTGTGATGACAGGGGTCATGGGGCATTGTGATGACATGGCCATGGAACATTATGATTACAAGAAGTCAGGAGCATTGTGATAAAAAGGGCATGGACCATTGTGATTAGAGGGGCCAAGGAGCATTCTGATGACAACGGCATGGAGCATTGTGATGACAGGGGTCATAGAGCATTGTGATGACACGGTTATGGAATATTGTGAAGACCAGAAATTTGTAGCACAGTGATGAAAATGGAATGGAGCATTGTGATTACAGGGGTCATGGAGGATTGTGATGACAATTGTTCTAGAATATTGTGAAGACAAGGATCATGGAGCATAGTGATGAAAGGGGCCATGGAGCATTGTGATGACAGGCGTCATGGGACAATGTGTTGACAGTGGTCATGGAGCATTGTTAGAAAGGGAACATGGAGCAATTTGATTTCAGGGGCCATGAAAAATTGTGAATACATAGGCCATGGATTATTCAGATGAATGTGGTCAAGGATCATTGTGACAAAAAGCGTCCTGGAATATTGTGATGACACGGTTCATGGAGCATTGCGATGACAAGGGCCATGGCGAAATGTGAAGACAGGTGTAATGGGGTTGTGATGACAGTGGTCATCTAGAATTGTGAAGAAAGATATCATGGAGCACTGGGATGACAGGGGCCATGGAGCATTGTGATGACAGGTGTCATGGGGCATGGTGATGACACGGACATGGAACATTATGATGACAATAATTCTGGAGCATTGTGATAAAAAGGGAATGGACCATTGTTATTAGAGGGGCCAAGGAGCATTCTGATGACAACGGCATGGAGCATTGTGATGACAAGGGTCATCGAGCATTGTGATGACAGTGGTCATGAAGCATTGTGATGAATGGGGTCATGGATCATTGTGATGACAAGTGTCGTGGAGCATTGTGATGACAGTTGTCATAGAACATTGTGATGACACGGTTATGGAATATTGTGAAGACCAGAATTCTGTAGCACTGTGATGAAAAGGGAATGGAGCATTGTGATTACAGGGGTCATGGAGCATTGTGATGACAATTGTTCTAGAACATTGTGAAGACAGGGGTCATGGAGCATAGTGATGAAAGGGGCCATGGAGCATTGTGATGACAGGTGTCATGGGACAATGTGTTGACAATGGTCAAGGAGCATTGTTAGAAAGGGAATATGGAGCAATTTGATTTCAGGGGCCATGAAAAATTGTGAATACATAGGCCATGGAGTATTCAGATGAATGTGGTCAAGGATCATTGTGACGAAGAGTGTCCTGGAATATTGTGATGACACGGTTCATGGAGCATTGCGATGACAAGGGCCATGGCGAAATGTGAAGACAGGTGTCATGGGGCATTGTGATGACAGTGGTCATCTAGAATTGTGAAGAAAGATATCATGGAGCACTGGGATGACAGGGGCCATGGAACATTGTGATGACAGGGGTCATGGGGCATTGTGATGACACGGCCATGGAACATTATGATGACAAGAATTCTGGAGCATTGTGATAAAAAGGGCATGGACCATTGTGATTAGAGGGGCCAAGGAGCATTCTGATGAAAACGGCATGGAGCATTGTGATGACAAGGGTCATCGAGCATTCTGATGACAGTGGTCATGAAGCATTGTGATGAATGTGGTCATGGATCATTGTGATGAAAAGTGTCGTGGAACATTGTGATGACAGGGGTCATATAGAATTGTGATGACACGGTTATGGAATATTGTGATGACCAGAATTCTGTAGCACTGTGATGAAAAGGGAATGGAGCATTGTGATTACAGGGGTCATGGAGCATTGTGATGACAATAGTTCTAGAACATTGTGATGACAGGGATCATGGAGCATAGTGATGAAAGGGGTCATGGAGCATTGTGATGACAGGCGTCATGGAACATTTTGTTGACAGTGGTCATGGAGCATTGTTAGAAAGAGAACATGGAGCAATTTAATTTCAGGGGCCATGGAAAATTGTGAATACATAGGCCATGGAGTATTCAGATGAATGTGGTCAAGGATCATTGTGACGAAAAGTGTCCTGGAATATTGTGATGACACGGTTCATGGAGCATTGCGATGACAAGGGCCATGGCGAAATGTGAAGACAGGTGTCATGGGGCATTGTGATGACAGTGGTCCTCTAGAATTGTGAAGAAAGATATCATGGAGCACTTGGATGACAGGGGCCATGGAGCATTGTGATGACAGGGGTCATGGGGCATTGTGATGACACGGCCATGGACCATTATGAAGACAAGAATTCTGGAGCATTGTGATAAAATGGGCATGGACCATTGTGATTAGAGGGGCCAAGGAGCATTTTGATCACAACGGCATGGAGCATTGTGATGACAAGTGTCATCGAGCATTGTGATGACAGTGGTCATGAAGCATTGTGATGAATGTGGTCATGCATCATTGTGATGACAAGTGTCGTGGAGCATTGTGATGACAGGGGTCATAGAGCATTGTGATGACACGGTTTTGGAATATTGTGATGACCAGAATTGTGTAGCACTGTGATGAAAAGGGAATGGAGCATTGTGATTACAGGGGTCATGGAGCATTGTGATGACAATTGTTCTAGAACATTGTGATGACAGGGATCATGGAGAATAGTGATGAAAGGGGCCATGGAGCATTGTGATGACAGGCGTCATGGGACAATGTGTTGACAGTGGTTATGGAGCATTGTTAGAAAGGGAACATGGAGCAATTTGATTTCAGGGTCCATGAACAATTGTGAATACATAGGCCATGGAGTATTCAGATGAATGTGGTCAAGGATCATTGTGACCAGAAGTGTGCTGGAATATTGTGATGACACGGTTCATGGAGCAATGCGATGACAAGGGCCATGGCGAAATGTGAAGACAGGTGTCATGGGGCATTGTGATGACAGTGGTCATTTAGAATTGTGAAGAAAGATATCATGGAGCACTGGGATGACAGGGGCCATGGAGCATTGTGATGACAGGGGTCATGGGTCATTGTGATGACACGGCCATGGAACATTATGATGACAAGAATTCTGGAGCATTGTGATAAAATGGGCATGGACCATTGTGATTAGAGTGGCCAAGGAGCATTCTGATCAAAACGGCATGGAGCATTGTGATGACAAGTGTCATCGAGCATTGTGATGACAGTGGTCATGAAGCATTGTGATGAATATGGTCATGGATCATTGTGATGACAAGTGTCATTGAGCATTGTGATGACAGGGGTCATAGAGCATTGTGATGACATGGTTATGGAATATTGTGATGACCAGAATTCTGTAGCACTGTGATGAAAAGGGGAGCATTGTGATTACAGGGGTCATGGAGCATTGTGATGACAATTGTTTAGAACATTGTGAAGACAGGGATCATGGAGCATAGTGATGAAAGGGGCCATGGAGCATTGTGATGACAGGCGTCATGGGACATTGTGTTGACAGTGGTCATGGAGCATTTTAGAAAGGGAACATGGAGCAATTTGATTTCAGGGGCCATGAACAATTGTGAATACATACGCCATGGAGTATTCAGATGAATGTGGTCAAGGATCATTGTGACGAAAAGTGTCCTGGAATATTGTGATGACACGGTTCATGGAGCATTGCGATGACAAGGGCCATGGCAAAATGTGAAGACAGGTGTCATGGGGCATTGTGATGACAGTGGTCATCTAGAATTGTGAAGAAAGATATAATGGAGCACTGGGATGACAGGGGCCATGGAACATTGTGATGACAGGGGTCATGTGGCATTGTGATGACACGGCCATGGAACATTATGATGACAAGAATTCTGGAGCATTGTGAGAAAAAGGTCATGGACCACTGTGATTAGAGGGGCCAAGGAGCATTCTGATGACAACGGCATGGAGCATTGTGATGACAAGGGTCATCGAGCATTGTGATGACAGTTGTCATGAAGCATTGTGATGAATGTGGTCATGGATCATTGTGATGACTAGTGTGGTGGAGCATTGTGATGACAGGGGTCATAGAGCTTTGTGATGACACGGTTATGGAATATTGTGATGACCAGAATTCTGTAGCACTGTGATGAAAAGGGAATGGAGCTTTGTGATTACAGGGGTCATGGAGCATTGTGATGACAATTGTTCTAGAACATTGTGATGACAGGGATCATGGAGCATAGTGATGAAAGGGGCCATGGAGCATTGTGATGACAGGCGTCATGGGACATTGTGTTGACAGTGGTCATGGAGCATTGTTAGAAAGGGAACATGGAGCAATTTGATTTCAGGGGCCATGAACAATTGTGAATACATAGGCCATGGAGTATTCAGATGAATGTGGTCAAGGATCATTGTGACGACAAGTGTCCTGGAATATTGTGATGACACGGTTCATGGAGCATTGCGATGACAAGGGCCATGGCGAAATGTGAAGACAGGTGTCATGGGGCATTGTGATGACAGTGGTCTTCTAGAATTGTGAAGAAAGATATCATGGAGCACTGGGATGACAGGGGCCATGGAACATTGTGATGACAGGGGTCATGGGGCATTGTGATGACACGGCAATGGAACATTATGATGACAAGAATTCTGGAGCATTGTGATAAAAAGGGCATGGACAATTGTGCTTAGAGGGGCCAAGGAGCATTCTGATGACAACGGCATGGAGCATAGTGATGAATGTGGTCATGGATCATTGTGATGACAAGTGTCGTGGAGCATTGTGATGACAGGGGTCATAGAGCATTGTGATGACACGGTTATGGAATATTGTGATGACCAGAATTCTGTAGCACTGTGATGAAAAGGGAATGGAGCATTGTGATAACAGGGGTCATGGAGCATTGTGATGACAAATGTTCTAGATCATTGTGATGACAGGGATCATGGAGCATAGTGATGAAAGGGGCCATGGAGCATTGCGATGATAGGCGTCATGGGACATTGTGTTGACAGTGGTCATGGAGCATTGTTAGAAAGAGAACATGGAGCAATTTAATTTCAGGGGCCATGAAAAATTGTGAATACATAGGCCATGGAGTATTCAGATGAATGTGGTCAAGGATCATTGTGACGAAAAGTGTCCTGGAATATTGTGATGACACGGTTCATGGAGCATTGGGATGACAAGGGCCATGGCGAAATGTGAAGACATGTGTCATGGGGCATTGTGATGACAGTGGTCCTCTAGAATTGTGAAGAAAGATATCATGGAGCACGTGGATGACAGGGGCCATGGAGCATTGTGATGACAGGGGTCATGGGGCATTGTGATGACACGGCCATGGAACATTATGAAGACAAGAATTCTGGAGCATTGTGATAAAATGGGCATGGACCATTGTGATTAGAGGGGCCAAGGAGCATTCTGATCACAACGGCATGGAGCATTGTGATGACAAGGGTCATCGAGCATTGTGATGACAGTGGTCATGAAGCATTGTGATGAATGTGGTCATGCATCATTGTGATGACAAGTGTCGTGGAGCATTCTGATGACAGGTGTCATAGAGCATTGTGATGACACGGTTATGGAATATTGTGATGACCAGAATTCTGTAGCACTGTGATGAAAAGGGAATGGAGCATTGTGATTACAGGGGTCATGGAGCATTGTGATGACAATTGTTCTAGAACATTGGGATGACAGGGATCATGGAGCATAGTGATGTAAGGGGCCATGGAGCATTGTGATGACAGGCGTCATGGGACAATGTGTTGACAGTGGTCATGGAGCATTGTTAGAAAGGGAACATGGAGCAATTTGATTTCAGAGGCAATGAACAATTGTGAATACATAGGCCGTGGAGTATTCAGATGAATGTGGTCAAGGATCATTGTGACCAGAAGTGTGCTGGAATATTGTGATGACATGGTTCATGGAGCATTGCGATGACAAGGGCCATGGCGAAATGTGAAGACAGGTGTCATGGGGCATTGTGATGACAGTGGTCATCTAGAATTGTGAAGAAAGATATCATGGAGCACTGGGATGACAGGCGCCATGGAGCATTGTGATGACAGGGGTCATGGGGAATTGTGATGACACAGCCATGGAACATTATGATGACAAGAATTCTGGAGCATTGTGATAAAATTGGCATGGACCATTGTGATTAGAGGGGCCAAGGAGCATTCTGATCACAACGGCATGGAGCATTGTGATGACAAGGTTCATCGAGCATTGTGATGACAGTGGTCATGAAGCATTGTGATGAATGTGGTCATGGATCATTGTGATGACAAGTGTCGTGGAGCATTGTGATGACAGGGGTCATAGAGCATTGTGATGACACGGTTATGGATTATTGTGATGACCAGAATTCTGTAGCCCTGTGATGAAAAGGGAATGGAGCATTGTGATTACAGGGGTCATGGAGCATTGGGATGAGAATTGTTCTAGAACATTGTGAAGACAGGGATCATGGAGCATAGTGATGAAAGGGGCCATGGAGCATTGTGATGACAGGCGTCATGGGACAATGTGTTGACAGTGTCATGGAGCATTGTTACAAAGGGAACATGGAGCAATTTGATTTCAGGGGCCATGAAAAATTGTGAATACATAGGCCATGGATTATTCAGATGAATGTGGTCAAGGATCATTCTGACGACAAGTGTACTGGATTTTTGTGATGAAACGGTTCATGGAGCATTGCGATAACAAGGGCCAGGGCGAAATGTGAAGAGAGGTGTCATGGGGCATTGTGATGACAGTGGTCATCTAGAATTGTGAAGAAAGATATCATGGAGCACTGGGATGACAGGGGCCAAGGAGCATTGTGATGACAGGGGTCATGGGGCATTGTGATGACACGGCCATGGAACATTATGATGACAAGAATTCTGGAGCATTGTGATAGAAAGGGCATGGACCATTGTGATTAGAGGGGCCAAGGAGCATTCTGATGACAATGGCATGGAGCATTGTGATGACAAGGGTCATCGAGCATTGTGATGACAGTGGTCATGAAGCATTGTGATGAATGTGGTTATGGATCATTGTGATGACAAGTGTCGTGGAGCATTGTGATGACAGGGGTCATAGAGCATTGTGATGACACGGTTATGGAATATTGTGATGACCAGAATTATGTAGCATTGTGATGAAAAGGGAATGGAGCATTGTGATTACAGGAGTCATGGAGCATTGTGATGACAATTGTTTAGAAAATTGTGAAGACAGTTTTCATGGAGCATAGTGATGAAAGGGGCCATGGAGCATTGTGATGACAGGCATCATGTGTCAATGTGTTGACAGTGGTCATGGAGCATTGTTAGAAAGGGAACATGGAGCAATTTGATTTCAGGGGCCATGAAAAATTGTGAATACATAGGCCATGGAGCATTCAGATGTATGTGGTCAAGGATCATTGTGACGACATGTGTCCTGGAATATTGTGATGACACGGTTCATGGAGCATTGCGATGACAAGGGCCATGGCGAAATGTGAAGACAGGTGTCATGTGGCTTTGTGATGACAGTGGTCATCTAGAATTGTGAAGAAAGACATCATGGAGCACTGGGATGACAGGGGCCATGGAGCATTGTGATGACAGGGGTCATGGGGCATTGTGATGACATGGCCATGGAACATTATGATGACAAGAAGTCAGGAGCATTGTGATAAAAAGGGCATGGACCATTGTGATTAGAGGGGCCAAGGAGCATTCTGATGACAACGGCATGGAGCATTGTGATGACAGGGGTCATAGAGCATTGTGATGACACGGTTATGGAATATTGTGAAGACCAGAAATTTGTAGCACAGTGATGAAAATGGAATGGAGCATTGTGATTACAGGGGTCATGGAGCATTGTGATGACAATTGTTCTAGAATATTGTGAAGACAAGGATCATGGAGCATAGTGATGAAAGGGGCCATGGAGCATTGTGATGACAGGCGTCATGGGACAATGTGTTGACAGTGGTCATGGAGCATTGTTAGAAAGGGAACATGGAGCAATTTGATTTCAGGGGCCATGAAAAATTGTGAATACATAGGCCATGGATTATTCAGATGAATGTGGTCAAGGATCATTGTGACAAAAAGCGTCCTGGAATATTGTGATGACACGGTTCATGGAGCATTGCGATGACAAGGGCCATGGCGAAATGTGAAGACAGGTGTAATGGGGTTGTGATGACAGTGGTCATCTAGAATTGTGAAGAAAGATATCATGGAGCACTGGGATGACAGGGGCCATGGAGCATTGTGATGACAGGTGTCATGGGGCATGGTGATGACACGGACATGGAACATTATGATGACAATAATTCTGGAGCATTGTGATAAAAAGGGAATGGACCATTGTTATTAGAGGGGCCAAGGAGCATTCTGATGACAACGGCATGGAGCATTGTGATGACAAGGGTCATCGAGCATTGTGATGACAGTGGTCATGAAGCATTGTGATGAATGGGGTCATGGATCATTGTGATGACAAGTGTCGTGGAGCATTGTGATGACAGTTGTCATAGAACATTGTGATGACACGGTTATGGAATATTGTGAAGACCAGAATTCTGTAGCACTGTGATGAAAAGGGAATGGAGCATTGTGATTACAGGGGTCATGGAGCATTGTGATGACAATTGTTCTAGAACATTGTGAAGACAGGGGTCATGGAGCATAGTGATGAAAGGGGCCATGGAGCATTGTGATGACAGGTGTCATGGGACAATGTGTTGACAATGGTCAAGGAGCATTGTTAGAAAGGGAATATGGAGCAATTTGATTTCAGGGGCCATGAAAAATTGTGAATACATAGGCCATGGAGTATTCAGATGAATGTGGTCAAGGATCATTGTGACGAAGAGTGTCCTGGAATATTGTGATGACACGGTTCATGGAGCATTGCGATGACAAGGGCCATGGCGAAATGTGAAGACAGGTGTCATGGGGCATTGTGATGACAGTGGTCATCTAGAATTGTGAAGAAAGATATCATGGAGCACTGGGATGACAGGGGCCATGGAACATTGTGATGACAGGGGTCATGGGGCATTGTGATGACACGGCCATGGAACATTATGATGACAAGAATTCTGGAGCATTGTGATAAAAAGGGCATGGACCATTGTGATTAGAGGGGCCAAGGAGCATTCTGATGAAAACGGCATGGAGCATTGTGATGACAAGGGTCATCGAGCATTCTGATGACAGTGGTCATGAAGCATTGTGATGAATGTGGTCATGGATCATTGTGATGAAAAGTGTCGTGGAACATTGTGATGACAGGGGTCATATAGAATTGTGATGACACGGTTATGGAATATTGTGATGACCAGAATTCTGTAGCACTGTGATGAAAAGGGAATGGAGCATTGTGATTACATGGGTCATGGAGCATTGTGATGACAATAGTTCTAGAACATTGTGATGACAGGGATCATGGAGCATAGTGATGAAAGGGGTCATGGAGCATTGTGATGACAGGCGTCATGGAACATTTTGTTGACAGTGGTCATGGAGCATTGTTAGAAAGAGAACATGGAGCAATTTAATTTCAGGGGCCATGAAAAATTGTGAATACATAGGCCATGGAGTATTCAGATGAATGTGGTCAAGGATCATTGTGACGAAAAGTGTCCTGGAATATTGTGATGACACGGTTCATGGAGCATTGCGATGACAAGGGCCATGGCGAAATGTGAAGACAGGTGTCATGGGGCATTGTGATGACAGTGGTCCTCTAGAATTGTGAAGAAAGATATCATGGAGCACTTGGATGACAGGGGCCATGGAGCATTGTGATGACAGGGGTCATGGGGCATTGTGATGACACGGCCATGGACCATTATGAAGACAAGAATTCTGGAGCATTGTGATAAAATGGGCATGGACCATTGTGATTAGAGGGGCCAAGGAGCATTTTGATCACAACGGCATGGAGCATTGTGATGACAAGTGTCATCGAGCATTGTGATGACAGTGGTCATGAAGCATTGTGATGAATGTGGTCATGCATCATTGTGATGACAAGTGTCGTGGAGCATTGTGATGACAGGGGTCATAGAGCATTGTGATGACACGGTTTTGGAATATTGTGATGACCAGAATTGTGTAGCACTGTGATGAAAAGGGAATGGAGCATTGTGATTACAGGGGTCATGGAGCATTGTGATGACAATTGTTCTAGAACATTGTGATGACAGGGATCATGGAGAATAGTGATGAAAGGGGCCATGGAGCATTGTGATGACAGGCGTCATGGGACAATGTGTTGACAGTGGTCATGGAGCATTGTTAGAAAGGGAACATGGAGCAATTTGATTTCAGAGGCAATGAACAATTGTGAATACATAGGCCGTGGAGTATTCAGATGAATGTGGTCAAGGATCATTGTGACCAGAAGTGTGCTGGAATATTGTGATGACATGGTTCATGGAGCATTGCGATGACAAGGGCCATGGCGAAATGTGAAGACAGGTGTCATGGGGCATTGTGATGACAGTGGTCATCTAGAATTGTGAAGAAAGATATCATGGAGCACTGGGATGACAGGCGCCATGGAGCATTGTGATGACAGGGGTCATGGGGAATTGTGATGACACAGCCATGGAACATTATGATGACAAGAATTCTGGAGCATTGTGATAAAATTGGCATGGACCATTGTGATTAGAGGGGCCAAGGAGCATTCTGATCACAACGGCATGGAGCATTGTGATGACAAGGTTCATCGAGCATTGTGATGACAGTGGTCATGAAGCATTGTGATGAATGTGGTCATGGATCATTGTGATGACAAGTGTCGTGGAGCATTGTGATGACAGGGGTCATAGAGCATTGTGATGACACGGTTATGGATTATTGTGATGACCAGAATTCTGTAGCCCTGTGATGAAAAGGGAATGGAGCATTGTGATTACAGGGGTCATGGAGCATTGGGATGAGAATTGTTCTAGAACATTGTGAAGACAGGGATCATGGAGCATAGTGATGAAAGGGGCCATGGAGCATTGTGATGACAGGCGTCATGGGACAATGTGTTGACAGTGTCATGGAGCATTGTTACAAAGGGAACATGGAGCAATTTGATTTCAGGGGCCATGAAAAATTGTGAATACATAGGCCATGGATTATTCAGATGAATGTGGTCAAGGATCATTCTGACGACAAGTGTACTGGATTTTTGTGATGAAACGGTTCATGGAGCATTGCGATAACAAGGGCCAGGGCGAAATGTGAAGAGAGGTGTCATGGGGCATTGTGATGACAGTGGTCATCTAGAATTGTGAAGAAAGATATCATGGAGCACTGGGATGACAGGGGCCAAGGAGCATTGTGATGACAGGGGTCATGGGGCATTGTGATGACACGGCCATGGAACATTATGATGACAAGAATTCTGGAGCATTGTGATAGAAAGGGCATGGACCATTGTGATTAGAGGGGCCAAGGAGCATTCTGATGACAATGGCATGGAGCATTGTGATGACAAGGGTCATCGAGCATTGTGATGACAGTGGTCATGAAGCATTGTGATGAATGTGGTTATGGATCATTGTGATGACAAGTGTCGTGGAGCATTGTGATGACAGGGGTCATAGAGCATTGTGATGACACGGTTATGGAATATTGTGATGACCAGAATTATGTAGCATTGTGATGAAAAGGGAATGGAGCATTGTGATTACAGGAGTCATGGAGCATTGTGATGACAATTGTTTAGAAAATTGTGAAGACAGTTTTCATGGAGCATAGTGATGAAAGGGGCCATGGAGCATTGTGATGACAGGCATCATGTGTCAATGTGTTGACAGTGGTCATGGAGCATTGTTAGAAAGGGAACATGGAGCAATTTGATTTCAGGGGCCATGAAAAATTGTGAATACATAGGCCATGGAGCATTCAGATGTATGTGGTCAAGGATCATTGTGACGACATGTGTCCTGGAATATTGTGATGACACGGTTCATGGAGCATTGCGATGACAAGGGCCATGGCGAAATGTGAAGACAGGTGTCATGTGGCTTTGTGATGACAGTGGTCATCTAGAATTGTGAAGAAAGACATCATGGAGCACTGGGATGACAGGGGCCATGGAGCATTGTGATGACAGGGGTCATGGGGCATTGTGATGACATGGCCATGGAACATTATGATGACAAGAAGTCAGGAGCATTGTGATAAAAAGGGCATGGACCATTGTGATTAGAGGGGCCAAGGAGCATTCTGATGACAACGGCATGGAGCATTGTGATGACAGGGGTCATAGAGCATTGTGATGACACGGTTATGGAATATTGTGAAGACCAGAAATTTGTAGCACAGTGATGAAAATGGAATGGAGCATTGTGATTACAGGGGTCATGGAGCATTGTGATGACAATTGTTCTAGAATATTGTGAAGACAAGGATCATGGAGCATAGTGATGAAAGGGGCCATGGAGCATTGTGATGACAGGCGTCATGGGACAATGTGTTGACAGTGGTCATGGAGCATTGTTAGAAAGGGAACATGGAGCAATTTGATTTCAGGGGCCATGAAAAATTGTGAATACATAGGCCATGGATTATTCAGATGAATGTGGTCAAGGATCATTGTGACAAAAAGCGTCCTGGAATATTGTGATGACACGGTTCATGGAGCATTGCGATGACAAGGGCCATGGCGAAATGTGAAGACAGGTGTAATGGGGTTGTGATGACAGTGGTCATCTAGAATTGTGAAGAAAGATATCATGGAGCACTGGGATGACAGGGGCCATGGAGCATTGTGATGACAGGTGTCATGGGGCATGGTGATGACACGGACATGGAACATTATGATGACAATAATTCTGGAGCATTGTGATAAAAAGGGAATGGACCATTGTTATTAGAGGGGCCAAGGAGCATTCTGATGACAACGGCATGGAGCATTGTGATGACAAGGGTCATCGAGCATTGTGATGACAGTGGTCATGAAGCATTGTGATGAATGGGGTCATGGATCATTGTGATGACAAGTGTCGTGGAGCATTGTGATGACAGTTGTCATAGAACATTGTGATGACACGGTTATGGAATATTGTGAAGACCAGAATTCTGTAGCACTGTGATGAAAAGGGAATGGAGCATTGTGATTACAGGGGTCATGGAGCATTGTGATGACAATTGTTCTAGAACATTGTGAAGACAGGGGTCATGGAGCATAGTGATGAAAGGGGCCATGGAGCATTGTGATGACAGGTGTCATGGGACAATGTGTTGACAATGGTCAAGGAGCATTGTTAGAAAGGGAATATGGAGCAATTTGATTTCAGGGGCCATGAAAAATTGTGAATACATAGGCCATGGAGTATTCAGATGAATGTGGTCAAGGATCATTGTGACGAAGAGTGTCCTGGAATATTGTGATGACACGGTTCATGGAGCATTGCGATGACAAGGGCCATGGCGAAATGTGAAGACAGGTGTCATGGGGCATTGTGATGACAGTGGTCATCTAGAATTGTGAAGAAAGATATCATGGAGCACTGGGATGACAGGGGCCATGGAACATTGTGATGACAGGGGTCATGGGGCATTGTGATGACACGGCCATGGAACATTATGATGACAAGAATTCTGGAGCATTGTGATAAAAAGGGCATGGACCATTGTGATTAGAGGGGCCAAGGAGCATTCTGATGAAAACGGCATGGAGCATTGTGATGACAAGGGTCATCGAGCATTCTGATGACAGTGGTCATGAAGCATTGTGATGAATGTGGTCATGGATCATTGTGATGAAAAGTGTCGTGGAACATTGTGATGACAGGGGTCATATAGAATTGTGATGACACGGTTATGGAATATTGTGATGACCAGAATTCTGTAGCACTGTGATGAAAAGGGAATGGAGCATTGTGATTACATGGGTCATGGAGCATTGTGATGACAATAGTTCTAGAACATTGTGATGACAGGGATCATGGAGCATAGTGATGAAAGGGGTCATGGAGCATTGTGATGACAGGCGTCATGGAACATTTTGTTGACAGTGGTCATGGAGCATTGTTAGAAAGAGAACATGGAGCAATTTAATTTCAGGGGCCATGAAAAATTGTGAATACATAGGCCATGGAGTATTCAGATGAATGTGGTCAAGGATCATTGTGACGAAAAGTGTCCTGGAATATTGTGATGACACGGTTCATGGAGCATTGCGATGACAAGGGCCATGGCGAAATGTGAAGACAGGTGTCATGGGGCATTGTGATGACAGTGGTCCTCTAGAATTGTGAAGAAAGATATCATGGAGCACTTGGATGACAGGGGCCATGGAGCATTGTGATGACAGGGGTCATGGGGCATTGTGATGACACGGCCATGGACCATTATGAAGACAAGAATTCTGGAGCATTGTGATAAAATGGGCATGGACCATTGTGATTAGAGGGGCCAAGGAGCATTTTGATCACAACGGCATGGAGCATTGTGATGACAAGTGTCATCGAGCATTGTGATGACAGTGGTCATGAAGCATTGTGATGAATGTGGTCATGCATCATTGTGATGACAAGTGTCGTGGAGCATTGTGATGACAGGGGTCATAGAGCATTGTGATGACACGGTTTTGGAATATTGTGATGACCAGAATTGTGTAGCACTGTGATGAAAAGGGAATGGAGCATTGTGATTACAGGGGTCATGGAGCATTGTGATGACAATTGTTCTAGAACATTGTGATGACAGGGATCATGGAGAATAGTGATGAAAGGGGCCATGGAGCATTGTGATGACAGGCGTCATGGGACAATGTGTTGACAGTGGTTATGGAGCATTGTTAGAAAGGGAACATGGAGCAATTTGATTTCAGGGGCCATGAACAATTGTGAATACATAGGCCATGGAGTATTCAGATGAATGTGGTCAAGGATCATTGTGACCAGAAGTGTGCTGGAATATTGTGATGACACGGTTCATGGAGCATTGCGATGACAAGGGCCATGGCGAAATGTGAAGACAGGTGTCATGGGGCATTGTGATGACAGTGGTCATTTAGAATTGTGAAGAAAGATATCATGGAGCATTGGGATGACAGGGGCCATGGAGCATTGTGATGACAGGGGTCATGGGTCATTGTGATGACACGGCCATGGAACATTATGATGACAAGAATTCTGGAGCATTGTGATAAAATGGGCATGGACCATTGTGATTAGAGTGGCCAAGGAGCATTCTGATCAAAACGGCATGGAGCATTGTGATGACAAGTGTCATCGAGCATTGTGATGACAGTGGTCATGAAGCATTGTGATGAATATGGTCATGGATCATTGTGATGACAAGTGTCATTGAGCATTGTGATGACAGGGGTCATAGAGCATTGTGATGACATGGTTATGGAATATTGTGATGACCAGAATTCTGTAGCACTGTGATGAAAAGGGGAGCATTGTGATTACAGGGGTCATGGAGCATTGTGATGACAATTGTTTAGAACATTGTGAAGACAGGGATCATGGAGCATAGTGATGAAAGGGGCCATGGAGCATTGTGATGACAGGCGTCATGGGACATTGTGTTGACAGCGGTCATGGAGCATTTTAGAAAGGGAACATGGAGCAATTTGATTTCAGGGGCCATGAACAATTGTGAATACATACGCCATGGAGTATTCAGATGAATGTGGTCAAGGATCATTGTGACGAAAAGTGTCCTGGAATATTGTGATGACACGGTTCATGGAGCATTGCGATGACAAGGGCCATGGCAAAATGTGAAGACAGGTGTCATGGGGCATTGTGATGACAGTGGTCATCTAGAATTGTGAAGAAAGATATCATGGAGCACTGGGATGACAGGGGCCATGGAACATTGTGATGACAGGGGTCATGTGGCATTGTGATGACACGGCCATGGAACATTATGATGACAAGAATTCTGGAGCATTGTGAGAAAAAGGTCATGGACCACTGTGATTAGAGGGGCCAAGGAGCATTCTGATGACAACGGCATGGAGCATTGTGATGACAAGGGTCATCGAGCATTGTGATGACAGTTGTCATGAAGCATTGTGATGAATGTGGTCATGGATCATTGTGATGACTAGTGTGGTGGAGCATTGTGATGACAGGGGTCATAGAGCATTGTGATGACACGGTTATGGAATATTGTGATGACCAGAATTCTGTAGCACTGTGATGAAAAGGGAATGGAGCTTTGTGATTACAGGGGTCATGGAGCATTGTGATGACAATTGTTCTAGAACATTGTGATGACAGGGATCATGGAGCATAGTGATGAAAGGGGCCATGGAGCATTGTGATGACAGGCGTCATGGGACATTGTGTTGACAGTGGTCATGGAGCATTGTTAGAAAGGGAACATGGAGCAATTTGATTTCAGGGGCCATGAACAATTGTGAATACATAGGCCATGGAGTATTCAGATGAATGTGGTCAAGGATCATTGTGACGACAAGTGTCCTGGAATATTGTGATGACACGGTTCATGGAGCATTGCGATGACAAGGGCCATGGCGAAATGTGAAGACAGGTGTCATGGGGCATTGTGATGACAGTGGTCTTCTAGAATTGTGAAGAAAGATATCATGGAGCACTGGGATGACAGGGGCCATGGAACATTGTGATGACAGGGGTCATGGGGCATTGTGATGACACGGCAATGGAACATTATGATGACAAGATTTCTGGAGCATTGTGATAAAAAGGGCATGGACAATTGTGCTTAGAGGGGCCAAGGAGCATTCTGATGACAACGGCATGGAGCATAGTGATGAATGTGGTCATGGATCATTGTGATGACAAGTGTCGTGGAGCATTGTGATGACAGGGGTCATAGAGCATTGTGATGACACGGTTATGGAATATTGTGATGACCAGAATTCTGTAGCACTGTGATGAAAAGGGAATGGAGCATTGTGATAACAGGGGTCATGGAGCATTGTGATGACAAATGTTCTAGATCATTGTGATGACAGGGATCATGGAGCATAGTGATGAAAGGGGCCATGGAGCATTGTGATGATAGGCGTCATGGGACATTGTGTTGACAGTGGTCATGGAGCATTGTTAGAAAGAGAACATGGAGCAATTTAATTTCAGGGGCCATGAAAAATTGTGAATACATAGGCCATGGAGTATTCAGATGAATGTGGTCAAGGATCATTGTGACGAAAAGTGTCCTGGAATATTGTGATGACACGGTTCATGGAGCATTGGGATGACAAGGGCCATGGCGAAATGTGAAGACATGTGTCATGGGGCATTGTGATGACAGTGGTCCTCTAGAATTGTGAAGAAAGATATCATGGAGCACGTGGATGACAGGGGCCATGGAGCATTGTGATGACAGGGGTCATGGGGCATTGTGATGACACGGCCATGGAACATTATGAAGACAAGAATTCTGGAGCATTGTGATAAAATGGGCATGGACCATTGTGATTAGAGGGGCCAAGGAGCATTCTGATCACAATGGCATGGAGCATTGTGATGACAAGGGTCATCGAGCATTGTGATGACAGTGGTCATGAAGCATTGTGATGAATGTGGTCATGCATCACTGTGATGACAAGTGTCGTGGAGCATTCTGATGACAGGGGTCATAGAGCATTGTGATGACACGGTTATGGAATATTGTGATGACCAGAATTCTGTAGCACTGTGATGAAAAGGGAATGGAGCATTGTGATTACAGGGGTCATGGAGCATTGTGATGACAATTGTTCTAGAACATTGGGATGACAGGGATCATGGAGCATAGTGATGTAAGGGGCCATGGAGCATTGTGATGACAGGCGTCATGGGACAATGTGTTGACAGTGGTCATGGAGCATTGTTAGAAAGGGAACATGGAGCAATTTGATTTCAGAGGCAATGAACAATTGTGAATACATAGGCCGTGGAGTATTCAGATGAATGTGGTCAAGGATCATTGTGACCAGAAGTGTGCTGGAATATTGTGATGACATGGTTCATGGAGCATTGCGATGACAAGGGCCATGGCGAAATGTGAAGACAGGTGTCATGGGGCATTGTGATGACAGTGGTCATCTAGAATTGTGAAGAAAGATATCATGGAGCACTGGGATGACAGGCGCCATGGAGCATTGTGATGACAGGGGTCATGGGGAATTGTGATGACACAGCCATGGATCATTATGATGACAAGAATTCTGGAGCATTGTGATAAATTTGGCATGGACCATTGTGATTAGAGGGGCCAAGGAGCATTCTGATCACAACGGCATGGAGCATTGTGATGACAAGGTTCATCGAGCATTGTGATGACAGTGGTCATGAAGCATTGTGATGAATGTGGTCATGGATCATTGTGATGACAAGTGTCGTGGAGCATTGTGATGACAGGGGTCATAGAGCATTGTGATGACACGGTTATGGATTATTGTGATGACCAGAATTCTGTAGCCCTGTGATGAAAAGGGAATGGAGCATTGTGATTACAGGGGTCATGGAGCATTGGGATGAGAATTGTTCTAGAACATTGTGAAGACAGGGATCATGGAGCATAGTGATGAAAGGGGCCATGGAGCATTGTGATGACAGGCGTCATGGGACATTGTGTTGACAGTGGTCATGGAGCATTGTTAGAAAGGGAACATGGAGCAATTTGATTTCAGGGGCCATGAACAATTGTGAATACATAGGCCATGGAGTATTCAGATGAATGTGGTCAAGGATCATTGTGACGACAAGTGTCCTGGAATATTGTGATGACACGGTTCATGGAGCATTGCGATGACAAGGGCCATGGCGAAATGTGTAGACAGGTGTCATGGGGCATTGTGATGACAGTGGTCATCTAGAATTGTGAAGAAAGATATCATGGAGCACTGGGATGACAGGGGCCAAGGAGCATTGTGATGACAGGGGTCATGGGGCATTGTGATGACACGGCCATGGAATATTATAATGACAAGAATTCTGGAGCAATTTGATAAAAAGGTTATGGACCATGGTGATTAGAGGGGCCAAGGAGCATTCTGATGACAACGGCATGGAGCATTGTGATGACAATGGTCATCGAGCATTGTGATGATAGTGGTCATGAAGCATTGTGATGAATGTGGTCATGCATCATTGTGATGACAAGTGTCGTGGAGCATTGTGATGACAGGGGTCATAGAGCATTGTGATGACACGGTTATGGAATATTGTGATGACCAGAATTCTGTAGCACAGTGATGAAAAGGGAATGGAGCATTGTGATTACAGGGGTCATGGAGCATTGTGATGACAATTGTTCTAGAACATTGTGATGAGAGGGATCATGGAGCATAGTGATGAAAGGGGCAATGGAGATTTGTGTTGACAGGCGTCATGGGACATTGTGTTGACAGTGGACATGGAGCATTGTTAGAAAGGGAACATGGAGCTATTTGATTTCAGGGGCCATGAAAAATTGCGAATACATGCGCCATAGAGTATTCAGATGAATGTGGTCAAGGATCATTGTGACGAAAATTGTCCTGGAATATTGTGATGACACGGGTCATGGAGCATTGGGATGACAAGGGCCATGGCAAAATGTGAAGACAGGTGTCATGGGGCATTGTGATGACAGTGGTCATCTAGAATTGTGAAGAAAGATATCATGGAGCACTGGGATGACAGGGGCCATGGAACATTGTGATGACAGGGGTCATGGGGCATTGTGATGAAACGGCCATGGAACATTATGAGGACAAGAATTCTGGAGCATTGTGATAAAAAGGTCATGGACCATTGTGATTAGAGGGGCCAAGGAGCATTCTGATGACAACGGCATGGAGCATTGTGATGACAAGGGTCATCGAGCATTGTGATGATAGTGGTCATGAAGCATTGTGATGAATGTGGTCATGCATCATTGTGATGACAATTGTCGTGGAGCAATGTGATGACAGGGGTCATAGAGCATTGTGATGACACGGTTATGGAATATTGTGATGACCAGAATTCTGTAGCACTGTGATGAAAAGGGAATGGAGTATTGTGATTACAGGGGTCATGGAGCATTGTGATGACAATTGTTCTAGATCATTGTGATGACAGGGATCATGGAGCATAGTGATGAAAGGGGCCATGGAGCATTGTGATGATAGGCGTCATGGGACATTGTGTTGACAGTGGTCATGGAGCATGGTTAGAAAGAGAACATGGAGCAATTTAAATTCAAGGGCCATGAAAAATTGTGAATACATGTGCCATGGAGTATTCAGATGAATGTGGTCAAGGATCATAGTGACGAAAAGTGTCCTGGAATATTGTGATGACATGGTTCATGGAGCATTGGGATGACAAGGGCCATGGCGAAATGTGAAAACATGTGTCATGGGGCATTGTGATGACAGTGGTCCTCTAGAACTGTGAAGAAAGATATCATGGAGCACTTGGATGACAGGGGCCATGGAGCATTGTGATGACAGGGCTCATGGGGCATTGTGATGAAACGGCCATGGAACATTATGAAGACAAGAATTCTGGAGCATTGTGATAAAATGGCATGGACCATTGTGATTAGAGGGGCCAAGGAGCATTCTGATGACAACGGCATGGAGCATTGTGATGACAAGGGTCATCGAGCATTGTGATGACAGTGGTCATGAAGTATTGTGATGAATGTGGTCATGGATCATTGTGATGACAAGTGTGGTGGAGCATTGTGATGACAGGGGACATAGAGCATTGTGATGACACGGTTATGCAATATTGTGATGACCAGATTTCTGTAGCACAGTGATGAAAAGGGAATGGAGCATTGTGATTACAGGGGTCATGGAGCATTGTGATGACAATTGTTCTAGAACATTGTGATGACAGGGATCATGGAGCATGGTGATGAAAGGGGCCATGGAGCATTGTGATGACAGGCGTCATGGGACAATGTGTTGAAAGTGGTCATGGAGCATTGTTAGAAAGGGAACATGGAACAATTTGATTTCAGGGGCCATGAAAAATTGCGAATACATACGCCATGGAGTATTCAGATGAATGTGGTCAAGGATCATTGTGACGAAATGTGTCCTGGAATATTGTGATGACACGGTTCATGGCGCATTGCGATGACAAGGGCCATGGCAAAATGTGAAGACAGGTGTCATGGGGCATTGTGATGACAGTGGTCATCTAGAATTGTGAAGAAAGATATCATGGAGCACTGGGATGACAGGGGCCATGGAGCATTGTGATGACAGGGGTCATGGGTCATTGTGATGACACAGCCATGGAACATTATGATGACAAGAATTCTGGAGCATTGTAATAAAATGGGCATGGACCATTGTGATCAGAGGGGCCAAGGAGCATTCTGATCACAACGGCATGGAGCATTGTGATGACAAGGGTCATCGAGCATTGTGATGACAGTGGTCATGAAGCATTGTGATGAATGTGGTCATGGATCATTATGATGACAAGTGTCGTGGAGCATTGTGATGACAGGTGTCATAGAGCATTGTGATGACACGGTTATGGAATATTGTGATGACCAGAATTCTGTAGCACTGTGATGAAAAGGGAATGGAGCATTGTGATTACAGGGGTCATGGAGCATTGTGATGACAATTGTTTAGAACATTGTGAAGACAGGGATCATGGAGCATAGTGATTAAAGGGGCCATGGAGCATTGTGATGACAGGCGTCATGGGACATTGTGTTGACAGTGGTCATGGAGCATTGTTAGAAAGGGAACATGGAGCAATTTGATTTCAGGGGCCATGAACAATTGTGAATACATAGGCCATGGAGTATTCAGATGAATGTGGTCAAGGATCATTGTGACGACAAGTGTCCTGGAATATTGTGATGACACGGTTCATGGAGCATTGCGATGACAAGGGCCATGGCGAAATGTGTAGACAGGTGTCATGGGGCATTGTGATGACAGTGGTCATCTAGAATTGTGAAGAAAGATATCATGGAGCACTGGGATGACAGGGGCCATGGAGCATTGTGATGACAGGGGTCATGGGGCATTGTGATGACACGGCCATGGGACACTATAATGACAAGAATTCTGGAGCAATTTGATAAAAAGGTTATGGACCATGGTGATTAGAGGGGCCAAGGTGCAGTCTGATGACAACGGCATGGAGCATTGTGATGACAAGGGTCATCGAGCATTGTGATGATAGTGGTCATGAAGCATTGTGATGAATGTGGTCATGCATCATTGTGATGACAATTGTCGTGGAGCATTGTGATGACAGGGGTCATAGAGCATTGTGAGGACACGGTTATGGAATACTGTGATGACCAGAATTCTGTAGCACAGTGATGAAAAGGGAATGGAGCTTTGTGATTACAGGGGTCATGGAGCATTGTGATGACAATTGTTCTAGAACATTGTGATGACAGGGATCATGGAGCATAGTGATGAAAGGGGCAATGGAGATTTGTGTTGACAGGCGTCATGGGACATTGTGTTGACAGTGGACATGGAACATTGTTAGAAAGGGAACATGGAGCAATTTGATTTCAGGGGCCATGAAAAATTGCGAATACATACGCCATGGAGTATTCAGATGAATGTGGTCAAGGGTCATTGTGACGAAAATTGTCCTGGAATATTGTGATGACACGGTTCATGGAGCATTGGGATGACAAGGGCCATGGCGAAATGTGAAGACATGTGTCATGGGGCATTGTGATGACAGTGGTCCTCTAGAATTGTGAAGAAAGATATCATGGAGCACTTGGATGACAGGGGCCATGGAGCATTGTGATGACAGGGGTCATGGGGCATTGTGATGACACGGCCATGGAACATTATGAAGACAAGAATTCTGGAGCATTGTGATAAAATGGGCATGGACCATTGTGATTAGAGGGGCCAAGGAGCATTCTGATCACAACGGCATGGAGCATTGTGATGACAAGGGTCATCGAGCATTGTGATGACAGTGGTCATGAAGCATTGTGATGAATGTGGTCATGGATCATTGTGATGACAAGTGTCGTGGAGCATTGTGATGACAGGGGTCATAGAGCATTGTGATGACACGGTTATGGAATATTGTGATGACCAGAATTCTGTAGCACTGTGATGAAAAGGGAATGGAGCATTGTGATTACATGGGTCATGGAGCATTGTGATGACAATTGTTCTAGAACATTGTGATGACAGGGATCATGGAGCATAGTGATGAAAGGGGCCATTGAGCATTGTGATGACAGGCGTCATGGGACAATGTGTTGACAGTGGTCATGGAGCATTGTTAGAAAGGGAACATGGAGCAATTTGATTTCAGGGGCCATGAACAATTGTGAATACAAAGGCCATGGAGTATTCAGATGAATGTGGTCAAGGATCATTGTGACGAAAAGTGTGCTGGAATATTGTGATGACACGGTTCATGGAGCATTGCGATGACAAGGGCCATGGCGAAATGTGAAGACAGGTGTCATGGGGCTTTGTGATGACAGTGGTCATCTAGAATTGTGAAGAAAGATATCATGGAGCACTGGGATGACAGGGGCCATGGAGCATTGTGATGACAGGGGTCATGGGTCATTGTGATGACACGGCCATGGAACATTATGATGACAAGAATTCTTGAGCATTGTGATAAAATGGGCATGGACCATTGTGATTAGAGGGGCCAAGGAGCATTCTGATGACAACGGCATGGAGCATTGTGATGACAAGGGTCATCGAGCTTTGTGATGACAGTGGTCATGAAGCATTGTGATGAATGTGGTCATGGATCATTGTGATGACAATTGTCGTGGAGCATTGTGATGACAGGGGTCATAGAGCATCGTGATGACACGGTTATGGAATATTGTGATGACCAGAATTCTGTAGCACTGTGATGAAAAGGGAATGGAGCTTTGTGATTACAGGGGTCATGGAGCATTGTGATGACAATTGTTCTAGAACATTGTGATGACAGGGATCATGGAGCATAGTGATGAAAGGGGCCATGGAGCATTGTGATGACAGGCTTCATGGGACATTGTGTTGACAGTGGTCATGGAGCATTGTTAGAAAGGGAACATGGAGCAATTTGATTTCAGGGGCCATGAACAATTGTGAATACATAGGCCATGGAGTATTCAGATGAATGTGGTCAAGGATCATTGTGACGACAAGTGTCCTGGAATATTGTGATGACACGGTTCATGGAGCATTGCGATGACAAGGGCCATGGCGAAATGTGAAGACAGGTGTCATGGGGCATTGTGATGACAGTGGTCATCTAGTTTTGTGAAGAAAGATATCATGGAGCACTGGGATGGCAGGGGCCATGGAGCATTGTGATGACAGGGGTCATGGGGCATTGTGATGACACGGCCATGGAACATTATAATGACAAGAATTCTGGAGCATTGTGATAAAAATGTTATGGACCATGGTGATTAGAGGGGCCAAGGAGCATTCTGATGACAACGGCATGGAGCATTGTGATGACAAGGGTCATCGAGCATTGTGATGATATTGGTCATGAAGCATTGTGATGAATGTGGTCATGCATCATTGTGATGACAATTGTCGTGGAGCATTGTGATGACAGGGGTCATAGAGCATTGTGATGACACGGTTATGGAATGTTGTGATAACCAGATTTCTGTAGCACTGTGATTAAAAGGGAATGGAGCATTGTGATTACAGCGGTCATGGAGCATTGTGATGACAATGGTTCTAGAACATTGTGATGACAGGGATCATGGAGCATAGTGATGAAAGGGGCCATGGAGCATTGTGATGACAGGCGTCATGGGACAATGTGTTGACAGTGGTCATGGAGCATTGTTAGAAAGGGAACATGGAGCAATTTGATTTCAGGGGCCATGAAAAATTGCGAATACATACGCCATGGAGTATTCAGATGAATGTGGTCAAGGATCATTGTGACGAAAAGTGTCCTGGAATATTGTGATGACACGGTTCATGGAGCATTGCGATGACAAGGGCCATGGCAAAATGTGAAGACAGGTGTCATGGGGCATTGTGATGACAGTGGTCATCTAGAATTGTGAAGAAAGATATCATGGAGCACTGGGATGACAGGGGCCATGGAGCATTGTGATGACAGGGGTCATGGGTCATTGTGATGACACAGCCATGGAACATTATGATGACAAGAATTCTGGAGCATTGTAATAAAATGGGCATGGACCATTGTGATTAGAGGGGCCAAGGAGCATTCTGATCACAACGGCATAGAGCATTGTGATGACAAGGGTCATCGAGCATTGTGATGA
Source organism: Eschrichtius robustus (assembly GCF_028021215.1). Classification (NCBI taxonomy): domain Eukaryota; kingdom Metazoa; phylum Chordata; class Mammalia; order Artiodactyla; family Eschrichtiidae; genus Eschrichtius; species Eschrichtius robustus. The sequence goes on along the minus strand of NW_027175249.1, from coordinate 1,806,479 downwards.
CAGTGGTCATGAAGCATTGTGATGAATGTGGTCATGGATCATTATGATGACAAGTGTCGTGGAGCATTGTGATGACAGGGGTCATAGAGCATTGTGATGACACGGTTATGGAATATTGTGATGACCAGAATTCTGTAGCACTGTGATGAAAAGGGAATGGAGCATTGTGATTACAGGGGTCATGGAGCATTGTGATGACAATTGTTTAGAACATTGTGAAGACAGGGATCATGGAGCATAGTGATTAAAGGGGCCATGGAGCATTGTGTTGACAGGCCTCATGGGACATTGTGTTGACAGTGGTCATGGAGCATTGTTAGAAAGGGAACATGGAGCAATTTGATTTCAGGGGCCATGAACAATTGTGAATACATAGGCCATGGAGTATTCAGATGAATGTGGTCAAGGATCATTGTGACGACAAGTGTCCTGGAATATTGTGATGACACGGTTCATGGAGCATTGCGATGACAAGTGCCATGGCGAAAAGTGTAGACAGGTGTCATGGGGCATTGTGATGACAGTGGTCATCTAGAATTGTGAAGAAAGATATCATGGAGCACTGGGATGACAGGGGCCATGGAGCATTGTGATGACAGGGGTCATGGGACATTGTGATGACACGGCCATGGAACACTATAATGACAAGAATTCTGGAGCAATTTTATAAAAAGGTTATGGACCATGGTGATTAGAGGGGCCAAGGTGCATTCTGATGACAACGGCATGGAGCATTGTGATGACAAGGGTCTTCGAGCATTGTGATGATAGTGGTCATGAAGCATTGTGATGAATGTGGTCATGCATCATTGTGATGACAATTGTCGTGGAGCATTGTGATGACAGGGGTCATGGAGCATTGTGATGACACGGTTATGGAATATTGTGATGACCAGAATTCTGTAGCACAGTGATGAAAAGGGAATGGAGCTTTGTGATTACAGGGGTCAGGGAGCATTGTGATGACAATTGTTCTAGAACATTGTGATGACAGGGATCATGGAGCATAGTGATGAAAGGGGCAATGGAGATTTGTGTTGACAGGCGTCATGGGACATTGTGTTGACAGTGGACATGGAACATTGTTAGAAAGGGAACATGGAGCAATTTGATTTCAGGGGCCATGAAAAATTGCGAATACATACGCCATGGAGTATTCAGATGAATGTGGTCAAGGGTCATTGTGACGAAAATTGTCCTGGAATATTGTGATGACACGGTTCATGGAGAATTGGGATGACAAGGGCCATGGCGAAATGTGAAGACATGTGTCATGGGGCATTGTGATGACAGTGGTCCTCTAGAATTGTGAAGAAAGATATCATGGAGCACTTGGATGACAGGAGCCATGGAGCATTGTGATGACAGGGGTCATGGGGCATTGTGATGACACGGCCATGGAACATTATGAAGGCAAGAATTCTGGAGCATTGTGATAAAATGGGCATGGACCATTGTGATTAGAGGGGCCAAGGAGCATTCTGATCACAACGGCATGGAACATTGTGATGACAAGGGTCATCGAGCATTGTGATGACAGTGGTCATGAAGCATTGTGATGAATGTGGTCATGCATCATTGTGATGACAAGTGTCGTGGAGCATTGTGATGACAGGGGTCATAGAGCATTGTGATGACACGGTTATGGAATATTGTGATGACCAGAATTCTGTAGCACTGTGATGAAAAGGGAATGGAGCATTGTGATTACATGGGTCATGGAGCATTGTGATGACAATTGTTCTAGAACATTGTGATGACAGGGATCATGGAGCATAGTGATGAAAGGGGCCATGGATCATTGTGATGACAGGCGTCATGGGACAATGTGTTGACAGTGGTCATGGAGCATTGTTAGAAAGGGAACATGGAGCAATTTGATTTCAGGGGCCATGAACAATTGTGAATACAAACGCCATGGAGTATTCAGATGAATGTGGTCAAGGATCATTGTGACGAAAAGTGTCCTGGAATATTGTGATGACACGGTTCATGGAGCATTGCGATGACAAGGGCCATGGCGAAATGTGAAGACAGGTGTCATGGGGCTTTGTGATGACAGTGGTCATCTAGAATTGTGAAGAAAGATATCATGGAGCACTGGGATGACAGGGGCCATGGAGCATTGTGATGACAGGGGTCATGGGTCATTGTGATGACACGGCCATGGAACATTATGATGACAAGAATTCTGGAGGCTTGTGATAAAATGGGCATGGACCATTGTGATTAGAGGGGCCAAGGAGCATTCTGATGACAACGGCATGGAGCATTGTGATGACAAGGGTCATCGAGCTTTGTGATGACAGTGGTCATGAAGCATTGTGATGAATGTGGTCATGGATCATTGTGATGACAATTGTCGTGGAGCATTGTGATGACAGGGGTCATAGAGCATTGTGATGACACGGTTATGGAATATTGTGATGACCAGAATTCTGTAGCACTGTGATGAAAAGGGAATGGAGCTTTGTGATTACAGGGGTCATGGAGCATTGTGATGACAATTGTTCTAGAACATTGTGATGACAGGGATCATGGAGCATAGTGATTAAAGGGGCCATGGAGCATTGTGATGACAGGCGTCATGGGACAATGTGTTGACAGTGGTCATGGAGCATTGTTAGAAAGGGAACATGGAACAATTTGATTTCAGGGGCCATGAAAAATTGCGAATACATACGCCATGGACTATTCAGATGAATGTGGTCAAGGATCATTGTGACAAAAAGTGTCCTGGAATATTGTGATGACACGGTTCATGGAGCATTGCGATGACAAGGGCCATGGCAAAATGTGAAGACAAGTGTCATGGGGCATTGTGATGACAGTGGTCATCTAGAATTGTGAAGAAAGATATCATGGATCACTGGGATGACAGGGGCCATGGAGCATTGTGATGACAGGGGTCATGGGTCATTGTGATGACACAGCCATGGAACATTATGATGACAAGAATTCTGGAGCATTGTAATAAAATGGGCATGGACAATTGTGATTAGAGGGGCCAAGGAGCATTCTGATCACAACGGCATGGAGCATTGTGATGACAAGTGTCATCGAGCATTGTGATGACAGTGGTCATGAAGCATTGTGATGAATGTGGTCATGGATCATTATGATGACAAGTGTCGTGGAGCATTGTGATGACAGGGGTCATAGAGCATTGTGATGACACGGTTATGGAATATTGTGATGACCAGAGTTCTGTAGCACTGTGATGAAAAGGGAATGGAGCATTGTGATTACAGGGGTCATGGAGCATTGTGATGAAAATTGTTTAGAACATTGTGAAGACAGGGATCATGGAGCATAGTGATTAAAGGGGCCATGGAGCATTGTGATGACAGGCCTCATGGGATATTGTGTTGACAGTGGTCATGGAGCATTGTTAGAAAGGGAACATGGAGCAATTTGATTTCAGGGGCCATGAACAATTGTGAATACATAGGCCATGGAGTATTCAGATGAATGTGGTCAAGGATCATTGTGACGACAAGTGTCCTGGAATATTGTGATGACACGGTTCATGGAGCATTGCGATGACAAGGGCCATGGCGAAATGTGTAGACAGGTGTCATGGGGCATTGTGATGACAGTGGTCATCTAGAATTGTGAAGAAAGATATCATGGAGCACTGGGATGACAGGGGCCATGGAGCATTGTGATGACAGGGGTCATGGGGCATTGTGATGACACGGCCATGGAACACTATAATGACAAGAATTCTGGAGCAATTTTATAAAAAGGTTATGGACCATGGTGATTAGAGGGGCCAAGGTGCATTCTGATGACAACGGCATGGAGCATTGTGATGACAAGGGTCTTCGAGCATTGTGATGATAGTGGTCATGAAGCATTGTGATGAATGTGGTCATGCATCATTGTGATGACAATTGTCGTGGAGCATTGTGATGACAGGGGTCATGGAGCATTGTGATGACACGGTTATGGAATATTGTGATGACCAGAATTCTGTAGCACAGTGATGAAAAGGGAATGGAGCTTTGTGATTACAGGGGTCATGGAGCATTGTGATGACAATTGTTCTAGAACATTGTGATGACAGGGATCATGGAGCATAGTGATGAAAGGGGCAATGGAGATTTGTGTTGACAGGCGTCATGGGACATTGTGTTGACAGTGGACATGGAACATTGTTAGAAAGGGAACATGGAGCAATTTGATTTCAGGGGCCATGAAAAATTGCGAATACATAAGCCATGGAGTATTCAGATGAATGTGGTCAAGGGTCATTGTGACGAAAATTGTCCTGGAATATTGTGATGACACGGTTCATGGAGCATTGGGATGACAAGGGCCATGGCGAAATGTGAAGACATGTGTCATGGGGCATTGTGATGACAGTGGTCCTCTAGAATTGTGAAGAAAGATATCATGGAGCACTTGGATGACAGGAGCCATGGAGCATTGTGATGACAGGGGTCATGGGGCATTGTGATGACACGGCCATGGAACATTATGAAGACAAGAATTCTGGAGCATTGTGATAAAATGGGCATGGACCATTGTGATTAGAGGGGCCAAGGAGCATTTTGATCACAACGGCATGGAGCATTGTGATGACAAGGGTCATCGAGCATTGTGATGACAGTGGTCATGAAGCATTGTGATGAATGTGGTCATGCATCATTGTGATGACAAGTGTCGTGGAGCATTGTGATGACAGGGGTCATAGAGCATTGTGATGACACGGTTATGGAATATTGTGATGACCAGAATTCTGTAGCACTGTGATGAAAAGGGAATGGAGCATTGTGATTACATGGGTCATGGAGCATTGTGATGACAATTGTTCTAGAACATTGTGATGACAGGGATCATGGAGCATAGTGATGAAAGGGGCCATGGATCATTGTGATGACAGGCGTCATGGGACAATGTGTTGACAGTGGTCATGGAGCATTGTTAGAAAGGGAACATGGAGCAATTTGATTTCAGGGGCCATGAACAATTGTGAATACAAAGGCCATGGAGTATTCAGATGAATGTGGTCAAGGATCATTGTGACGAAAAGTGTGCTGGAATATTGTGATGACATGGTTCATGGAGCATTGCGATGACAAGGGCCATGGCGAAATGTGAAGACAGGTGTCATGGGGCTTTGTGATGACAGTGGTCATCTAGAATTGTGAAGAAAGATATCATGGAGCACTGGGATGACAGGGGCCATGGAGCATTGTGATGACAGGGGTCATGGGTCATTGTGATGACACGGCCATGGAACATTATGATGACAAGAATTCTGGAGCATTGTGATAAAATGGGCATGGACCATTGTGATTAGAGGGGCCAAGGAGCATTCTGATGACAACGGCATGGAGCATTGTGATGACAAGGGTCATCGAGCTTTGTGATGACAGTGGTCATGAAGCATTGTGATGAATGTGGTCATGGATCATTGTGATGACAATTGTCGTGGAGCATTGTGATGACAGGGGTCATAGAGCATTGTGATGACACGGTTATGGAATATTGTGATGACCAGAATTCTGTAGCACTGTGATGAAAAGGGAATGGAGCTTTGTGATTACAGGGGTCATGGAGCATTGTGATGACAATTGTTCTAGAACATTGTGATGACAGGGATCATGGAGCATAGTGATTAAAGGGGCCATGGAGCATTGTGATGACAGGCGTCATGGGACAATGTGTTGACAGTGGTCATGGAGCATTGTTAGAAAGGGAACATGGAACAATTTGATTTCAGGGGCCATGAAAAATTGCGAATACATACGCCATGGACTATTCAGATGAATGTGGTCAAGGATCATTGTGACGAAAAGTGTCCTGGAATATTGTGATGACACGGTTCATGGAGCATTGCGATGACAAGGGCCATGGCAAAATGTGAAGACAGGTGTCATGGGGCATTGTGATGACAGTGGTCATCTAGAATTGTGAAGAAAGATATCATGGAGCACTGTGATGATAGGGTACATGGAACATTGTGATGACAGGGATCATGGGGCATTGTGATGACACGGCCATGGAACATTATGATGAAAGAATTCTGGAGCATTGTGATAAAAAGGGCATGGACCATTGTGATTAGAGGGACCAAGGAGCATTCTGATGAAAACGGCATGGAGCATTGTGATGACAAGGGTCTTCGAGCATTGTGATGACAGTGGTCATGAAGCATTGTGATGAATGTGGTCATGGATCATTGTGATGACAATTGTCGTGGAGCATTGTGATGACAGGGGTCATAGAGCATTGTGATGACTCGGTTATGGAATATTGTGATGACCAGAATTCTGTAGCACTGTGATGAAAAGGGAATGGAGCATTGTGATTACAGGGGTCATGGAGCATTGTGATGACAATTGTTCTAGAACATTGTTATGACAGGGATCATGGAGCATAGTGATGAAAGGGGCCATGGAGCATTGTGATGACAGGCGTCATGGGACAATGTGTTGACAGTGGTCATGGAGCATTGTTAGAAAGGGAACATGGAGCAATTTGATTTCAGGGGCCATGAAAAATTGCGAATACATACGCCATGGAGTATTCAGATGAATGTGGTCAAGGGTCATTGTGACGAAAAGTGTCCTGGAATATTGTGATGACACGGTTCATGGATCATTGCGATGACAAGGGTCATGGCAAAATGTGAAGACAGGTGTCATGGGGCATTGTGATGACAGTGGTCATCTAGAATTGTGAAGAAAGATATCATGGAGCACTGGGATGACAGGGGCCATGGAACATTGTATTGACAGGGGTCATGGGGCATTGTGATGACACGGCCATGGAACATTATGATGACAAGAATTCTGGAGCATTGTGATAAAAAGGTTATGGACCATGGTGATTAGAGGGGCCAAGGAGCATTCTGATGACAACGGCATGGAGCATTGTGATGACAAGGGTCATCGAGCATTGTGATGATAGTGGTCATGAAGCATTGTGATGAATGTGGTCATGCATCATTGTGATGACAATTGTCGTGGAGCATTGTGATGACAGGGGTCATAGAGCATTGTGATGACACGGTTATGGAATGTTGTGATAACCAGATTTCTGTAGCACAGTGATGAAAACGGAATGGAGCATTGTGATTACAGGGGTCATGGAGCATTGTGATGACAATTGTTCTAGAACATTGTGAAGACAGGGATCATGGAGCATAGTGATGAAAGGGGCCATGGAGCATTGTGATGACAGGCGTCATGGGACAATGTGTTGACAGTGGTCATGGAGCATTGTTAGAAAGGGAACATGGAACAATTTGATTTCAGGGGCCATGAAAAATTGCGAATACATACGCCATGGAGTATTCAGATGAATGTGGTCAAGGATCATTGTGACGAAATGTGTCCTGGAATATTGTGATGACACGGTTCATGGAGCATTGCGATGAAAAGGGCCATGGTGAAATGTGAAGACAGGTGTCATGGGGCATTGTGATGACAGTGGTCATCTAGAATTGTGAAGAAAGATATCATGGAGCACTGGGATGACAGGGGCCATGGAGCATTTTGATGACAGGGGTCATCGGTCATTGTGATGACACAGCCATGGAACATTATGATGAAAAGAATTCTGGAGCATTGTAATAAAATGGGCATGGACATTGTGATTAGAGGGGCCAAGGAGCATTCTGATCACAACGGCATGGAGCATTGTGATGACAAGGGTCATCGAGCATTGTGATGACAGTGGTCATGAAGCATTGTGATGAATGTGGTAATGGATCATTATGATGACAAGTGTCGTGGAGCATTGTGATGACAGGGGTCATAGAGCATTGTGATGACACGGTTATGGAATATTGTGATGACCAGAATTCTGTAGCACTGTGATGAAAAGGGAATGGAGCATTGTGATTACAGGGGTCATGGAGCATTGTGATGACAATTGTTTAGAACATTGTGAAGACAGGGATCATGGAGCATAGTGATTAAAGGGGCCATGGAGCATTGTGATGACAGGCGTCATGGGACATTGTGTTGACAGTGGTCATGGAGCATTGTTAGAAAGTTAACATGGAGCAATTTGATTTCAGGGGCCATGAACAATTGTGAATACATAGGCCATGGAGTATTCAGATGAATGTGGTCAAGGACCATTGTGACGACAAGTGTCCTGGAATATTGTGATGACACGGTTCATGGAGCATTGCGATGACAAGGGCCATGGCGAAATGTGTAGACAGGTGTCATGGGGCATTGTGATGACAGTGGTCATCTAGAATTGTGAAGAAAGATATCATGGAGCACTGGGATGACAGGGGCCATGGAGCATTGTGATGACAGGGGTCATGGGGCATTGTGATGACACGGCCATGGAACACTATAATGACAAGAATTCTGGAGCAATTTGATAAAAAGGTTATGGACCATGGTGATTAGAGGGGCCAAGGTGCATTCTGATGACAACGGCATGGAGCATTGTGATGACAAGGGTCATCGAGCATTGTGATGATAGTGGTCATGAAGCATTGTGATGAATGTGGTCATGCATCATTGTGATGACAATTGTCGTGGAGCATTGTGATGACAGGGGTCAAAGAGCATTGTGATGACATGGTTATGGAATACTGTGATGACCAGAATTCTGTAGCACAGTGATGAAAAGGGAATGGAGCTTTGTGATTACAGGGGTCATGGAGCATTGTGATGACAATTGTTCTAGAACATTGTGATGACAGGGATCATGGAGCATAGTGATGAAAGGGGCAATGGAGATTTGTGTTGACAGGCGTCATGGGACATTGTGTTGACAGTGGACATGGAACATTGTTAGAAAGGGAACATGGAGCAATTTGATTTCAGGGGCCATGAAAAATTGCGAATACATTCGCCATGGAGTATTCAGATGAATGTGGTCAAGGGTCATTGTGACGAAAATTGTCCTGGAATATTGTGATGACACGGTTCATGGAGCATTGGGATGACAAGGGCCATGGCGAAATGTGAAGACATGTGTCATGGGGCATTGTGATGACAGTGGTCCTCTAGAATTGTGAAGAAAGATATCATGGAGCAGTGGGATGACAGGGGCCATGGAGCATTGTGATGACAGGGGTCATGGGGCATTGTGATGACACGGCCATGGAACATTATGAAGACAAGAATTCTGGAGCATTGTGATAAAATGGGCATGGACCATTGTGATTAGAGGGGCCAAGGAGCATTCTGATCACAACGGCATGGAGCATTGTGATGACAAGGGTCATCGAGCATTGTGATGACAGTGGTCATGAAGCATTGTGATGAATGTGGTCATGGATCATTGTGATGACAAGTGTCGTGGAGCATTGTGATGACAGTGGTCATAGAGCATTGTGATGACACGGTTATGGAATATTGTGATGACCAGAATTCTGTAGCACTGTGATGAAAAGGGAATGGAGCATTGTGATTACAGGGGTCATGGAGCATTGTGATGACAATTGTTCTAGAACATTGTGATGACAGGGATCATGGAGCATAGTGATGAAAGGGGCCATGGAGCATTGTGATGACAGGCGTCATGGGACAATGTGTTGACAGTGGTCATGGAGCATTGTTAGAAAGGGAACATGGAGCAATTTGATTTCAGGGGCCATGAACAATTGTGAATACAAAGGCCATGGAGTATTCAGATGAATGTGGTCAAGGATCATTGTGACGAAAAGTGTGCTGGAATATTGTGATGACACGGTTCATGGAGCATTGCGATGACAAGGGCCATGGCGAAATGTGAAGACAGGTGTCATGGGGCTTTGTGATGACAGTGGTCATCTAGAATTGTGAAGAAAGATATCATGGAGCACTGGGATGACAGGGGCCATGGAGCATTGTGATGACAGGGGTCATGGGTCATTGTGATGACACGGCCATGGAACATTATGATGACAAGAATTCTGGAGCATTGTGATAAAATGGGCATGGACCATTGTGATTAGAGGGGCCAAGGAGCATTCTGATGACAACGGCATGGAGCATTGTGATGACAAGGGTCATCGAGCTTTGTGATGACAGTGGTCATGAAGCATTGTGATGAATGTGGTCATGGATCATTGTGATGACAATTGTCGTGGAGCATTGTGATGACAGGGGTCATAGAGCATTGTGATGACACGGTTATGGAATATTGTGATGACCAGAATTCTGTAGCACTGTGATGAAAAGGGAATGGAGCTTTGTGATTACAGGGGTCATGGAGCATTGTGATGACAATTGTTCTAGAACATTGTGATGACAGGGATCATGGAGCATAGTGATGAAAGGGGCCATGGAGCATTGTGATGACAGGCGTCATGGAACAATGTGTTGACAGTGGTCATGGAGCATTGTTAGAAAGGGAACATGGAACAATTTGATTTCAGGGGCCATGAAAAATTGCGAATACATACGCCATGGACTATTCAGATGAATGTGGTCAAGGATCATTGTGACGAATAGTGTCCTGGATTATTGTGATGACACGGTTCATGGAGCATTGCGATGACAAGGGCCATGGCAAAATGTGAAGACAAGTGTCATGGGGCATTGTGATGACAGTGGTCATCTAGAATTGTGAAGAAAGATATCATGGAGCACTGGGATGACAGGGGCCATGGAGCATTGTGATGACAGGGGTCATGGGTCATTGTGATGACACAGCCATGGAACATTATGATGACAAAAATTCTGGAGCATTGTAATAAAATGGGCATGGACCATTGTGATTAGAGGGGCCAAGGAGCATTCCGATCACAACGGCATGGAGCATTGTGATGACAAGGGTCATCGAGCATTGTGATGACAGTGGTCATGAAGCATTGTGATGAATGTGGTCATGGATCATTATGATGACAAGTGTCGTGGAGCATTGTGATGACAGGGGTCATAGAGCATTGTGATGACACGGTTATGGAATATTGTGATGACCAGTATTCTGTAGCACTGTGATGAAAAGGGAATGGAGCATTGTGATTACAGGGGTCATGGAGCATTGTGATGACAATTTTTTAGAACATTGTGAAGACAGGGATCATGGAGCATAGTGATTAAAGGGGCCATGGAGCATTGTGATGACAGGCGTCATGGGACATTGTGTTGACAGTGGTCATGGAGCATTGTTAGAAAGGGAACATGGAGCAATTTGATTTCAGGGGCCCTGAACAATTGTGAATACATAGGCCATGGAGTATTCAGATGAATGTGGTCAAGGATCATTGTGACGACAAGTGTCCTGGAATATTGTGATGACACGGTTCATGGAGCATTGCGATGACAAGGGCCATGGCGAAATGTGTAGACAGGTGTCATGGGGCATTGTGATGACAGTGGTCATCTAGAATTGTGAAGAAAGATATCATGGAGCACTGGGATGACAGGGGCCATGGAGCATTGTGATGACAGGGGTCATGGGGCATTGTGATGACACGGCCATGGAACACTATAATGACAAGAATTCTGGAGCAATTTGATAAAAAGTTTATGGACCATGGTGATTAGAGGGGCCAAGGTGCATTCTGATGACAACGGCATGGAGCATTGTGATGACAAGGGTCATCGAGCATTGTGATGATAGTGGTCATGAAGCATTGTGATGAATGTGGTCATGCATCATTGTGATGACAATTGTCGTGGAGCATTGTGATGACAGGGGTCATAGAGCATTTTGATGACACGGTTATGGAATACTGTGATGACCAGAATTCTGTAGCACAGTGATGAAAAGGGAATGGAGCTTTGTGATTACAGGGGTCATGGAGCATTGTGATGACAATTGTTCTAGAACATTGTGATGACAGGGATCATGGAGCATAGTGATGAAAGGGGCAATGGAGATTTGTGTTGACAGGCGTCATGGGACATTGTGTTGACAGTGGACATGGAACATTGTTAGAAAGGGAACATGGAGCAATTTGATTTCAGGGGCCATGAAAAATTGCGAATACATACGCCATGGAGTATTCAGATGAATGTGGTCAAGTGTCATTGTGACGAAAATTGTCCTGGAATATTGTGATGACACGGTTCATGGAGCATTGGGATGACAAGGGCCATGGCGAAATGTGAAGACATGTGTCATGGGGCATTGTGATGACAGTGGTCCTCTAGAATTGTGAAGAAAGATATCATGGAGCACTTGGATGACAGGGGCCATGGAGCATTGTGATGACAGGGGTCATGGGGCATTGTGATGACACGGCCATGGAACATTATGAAGACAAGAATTCTGGAGCATTGTGATAAAATGGGCATGGACCATTGTGATTAGAGGGGCCAAGGAGCATTCTGATCACAACGGCATGGAGCATTGTGATGACAAGGGTCATCGAGCATTGTGATGACAGTGGTCATGAAGCATTGTGATGAATGTGGTCATGGATCATTGTGATGACAAGTGTCGTGGAGCATTGTGATGACAGGGGTCATAGAGCATTGTGATGACACGGTTATGGAATATTGTGATGACAAGAATTCTGTAGCACTGTGATGAAAAGGGAATGGAGCATTGTGATTACATTGGTCATGGAGCATTGTGATGACAATTGTTCTAGAACATTCTGATGACAGGGATCATGGAGCATAGTGATGAAAGGGGCCATGGAGCATTGTGATGACAGGCGTCATGGGACAATGTGTTGACAGTGGTCATGGAGCATTGTTAGAAAGGGAACATGGAGCAATTTGATTTCAGGGGCCATGAACAATTGTGAATACAAAGGCCATGGAGTATTCAGATGAATGTATTCAAGGATCATTGTGACGAAAAGTGTGCTGGAATATTGTGATGACACGGTTCATGGAGCATTGCGATGACAAGGGCCATGGCGAAATGTGAAGACAGGTGTCATGGGGCTTTGTGATGACAGTGGTCATCTAGAATTGTGAAGAAAGATATCATGGAGCACTGGGATGACAGGGGCCATGGAGCATTGTGATGACAGGGGTCATGGGGCATTGTGATGACACGGCCATGGAACATTATAATGACAAGAATTCTGGAGCATTGTGATAAAAAGGTTATGGACCATGGTGATTAGAGGGGCCAAGGAGCATTCTGATGACAACGGCATGGAGCATTGTGATGACAAGGGTCATCGAGCATTGTGATGATAGTGGTCATGAAGCATTGTGATGAATGTGGTCATGCATCATTGTGATGACAATTGTCGTGGAGCATTGTGATGACAGGGGTCATAGAGCATTGTGATGACACGGTTATGGAATGTTGTGATAACCAGATTTCTGTAGCACAGTGATGAAAAGGGAATGGAGCATTGTGATTACAGGGGTCATGGAGCATTTTGATGACAATTGTTCTAGAACATTGTGATGACAGGGATCATGGAGCATAGTGATGAAAGGGGCCATGGAGCATTGTGATGACAGGCGTCATGGGACAATGTGTTGACAGTGGTCATGGAGCATTGTTAGAAAGGGAACATGGAGCAATTTGATTTCAGGGGCCATGAAAAATTGCGAATACATAGGCCATGGAGTATTCAGATGAATGTGGTCAAGGATCATTGTGACGAAAAGTGTCCTGGAATATTGTGATGACACGGTTCATGGAGCATTGCGATGACAAGGGCCATGGCAAAATGTGAAGACAGGTGTCATGGGGCATTGTGATGACAGTGGTCATCTAGAATTGTGAAGAAAGATATCATGGAGCACTGGGATGACAGGGGCCATGGAGCATTGTGATGACAGGGGTCATGGATCATTGTGATGACACAGCCATGGAACATTATGATGACAAGAATTCTGGAGCATTGTAATAAAATGGGCATGGACCATTGTGATTAGAGGGGCCAAGGAGCATTCTGATCACAACGGCATGGAGCATTGTGATGACAAGTGTCATCGAGCATTGTGATGACAGTGGTCATGAAGCATTGTGATGAATGTGGTCATGGATCATTATGATGACAAGTGTCGTGGAGCATTCTGATGACAGGGGTCATAGAGCATTGTGATGACACGGTTATGGAATATTGTGATGACCAGAATTCTGTAGCACTGTGATGAAAAGGGAATGGAGCATTGTGATTACAGGGGTCATGGAGCATTGTGATGACAATTGTTTAGAACATTGTGAAGACAGGGATCATGGAGCATAGTGATTAAAGGGGCCATGGAGCATTGTGATGACAGGCGTCATGGGACATTGTGTTGACAGTGGTCATGGAGCATTGTTAGAAAGGGAACATGGAGCAATTTGATTTCAGGGGCCATGAACAATTGTGAATACATAGGCCATGGAGTATTCAGATGAATGTGGTCAAGGATCATTGTGACGACAAGTGTCCTGGAATATTGTGATGACACGGTTCATGGAGCATTGCGATGACAAGGGCCATGGCGAAATGTGTAGACAGGTGTCATGGGGCATTGTGATGACAGTGGTCATCTAGAATTGTGAAGAAAGATATCATGGAGCACTGGGATGACAGGGGCCATGGAGCATTGTGATGACAGGGGTCATGGGGCATTGTGATGACACGGCCATGGAACACTATAATGACAAGAATTCTGGAGCAATTTGATAAAAAGGTTATGGACCATGGTGTTTAGAGGGGCCAAGGTGCATTCTGATGACAACGGCATGGAGCATTGTGATGACAAGGGTCATCGAGCATTGTGATGATAGTGGTCATGAAGCATTGTGATGAATGTGGTCATGCATCATTGTGATGACAATTGTCGTGGAGCATTGTGATGACAGGGGTCATAGAGCATTGTGATGACACGGTTATGGAATATTGTGATGACCAGAATTCTGTAGCACAGTGATGAAAAGGGAATGGAGCTTTGTGATTACAGGGGTCATGGAGCATTGTGATGACAATTGTTCTAGAACATTGTGATGACAGGGATCATGGAGCATAGTGATGAAAGGGGCAATGGAGATTTGTGTTGACAGGCGTCATGGGACATTGTGTTGACAGTGGACATGGAACATTGTTAGAAAGGGAACATGGAGCAATTTGATTTCAGGGGCCATGAAAAATTGCGAATACATACGCCATGGAGTATTCAGATGAATGTGGTCAAGGGTCATTGTGACGAAAATTGTCCTGGAATATTGTGATGACACGGTTCATGGAGCATTGGGATGACAAGGGCCATGGCGAAATGTGAAGACATGTGTCATGGGGCATTGTGATGACAGTGGTCCTCTAGAATTGTGAAGAAAGATATCATGGAGCACTGGGATGACAGGCGCCATGGAGCATTGTGATGACAGGGGTCATGGGGCATTGTGATGACACGGCCATGGAACATTATGAAGACAATAATTCTGGAGCATTGTGATAAAATGGGCATGGACCATTGTGATTAGAGGGGCCAAGGAGCATTCTGATCACAACGGCATGGAGCATTGTGATGACAAGGGTCATCGAGCATTGTGATGACAGTGGTCATGAAGCATTGTGATGAATGTGGTCATGCATCATTGTGATGCCAAGTGTCGTGGAGCATTGTGATGACAGGGATCATAGAGCATTGTGATGACACTGTTATGGAATATTGTGATGATCAGAATTCTGTAGCACTGTGATGAAAAGGGAATGGAGCATTGTGATTACATGGGTCATGGAGCATTGTGATGACAATTGTTCTAGAACATTGTGATGACAGGGATCATGGAGCATAGTGATGAAAGGGGCCATGGATCATTGTGATGACAGGCGTCATGGGACAATGTGTTGACAGTGGTCATGGAGCATTGTTAGAAAGGGAACATGGAGCAATTTGATTTCAGGGGCCATGAACAATTGTGAATACTAAGGCCATGGAGTATTCAGATGAATGTGGTCAAGGATCATTGTGACGAAAAGTGTGCTGGAATATTGTGATGACACGGTTCATGGAGCATTGCGATGACAAGGGCCATGGCGAAATGTGAAGACAGGTGTCATGGGGCTTTGTGATGACAGTGGTGATCTAGAATTGTGAAGAAAGATATCATGGAGCACTGGGATGACAGGGGCCATGGAACATTGTGATGACAGGGGTCATGTGGCATTGTGATGACACGGCCATGGAACATTATGATGAAAAGAATTCTGGAGCATTGTGATAAAAAGGGCATGGACCATTGTGATTAGAGGGGCCAAGGAGCATTCTGATGACAACGGCATGGAGCATTGTGATGACAGTGGTCATGAAGCATTGTGATGAATGTGGTCATGCATCATTGTGATGACAAGTGTCGAGGAGCATTGTGATGACAGGGGACATAGAGCATTGTGATGACACGGTGATGGAATATTGTGATGACCAGAATTCTGTAGCACTGTGATGAAAAGGGAATGGAGCATTGTGATTAGAGGGGTCATGGAGCATTGTGATGACAATTGTTTAGAACATTGTGAAGACAGGGATCATGGAGCATAGTGATGAAAGGGGCCATGGAGCATTGTGATGACAGGCGTCATGGGACATTGTGTTGATAGTGGTCATGGAGTATTGTTAGAAAGGAAACATGGAGCAATTTGATTTCCGGGGCCATGAAAAATTGTGAATACATACGCCATGGAGTATTCAGATGAATGTGGTCAAGGATCATTGTGACGAAAAGTGTCCTATAATGTTGTGATGACACGGTTCATGGAGCATTGCGATGACAAGGGCCATGGCGAAATGTGAAGACAGGTGTCATGGGGCATTGTGATATCAGTGTTCATCTAGAATTGTGAAGAAAGATATCATGGAGCACTGGGATGACAGGGGCCATGGAACATTGTGATGACAGGGGTCATGGGGCATTTTGATGACACGGCCATGGAACATTATGATGACAAGAATTCTGGTGCATTGTGATAAAAAGGGCATGGACCATTGTGATTAGAGGGGCCAAGGAGCATTCTGATGACAACGGCATGGAGTATTGTGATGACAAGGGTCATCGAGCATTGTGATGACAGTGGTCATGAAGCATTGTGATGAATGTGGTCATGGATCATTGTGATGACAAGTGTCGTGGAACATTGTGATGACAGGGGTCATAGAGCATTGTGATGACACGGTTATGGAATATTGTGATGACCAGAATTCTGTAGCACTGTGATGAAAAGGGAATGGAGCATTGTGATTACAGGGGACATGGAGCATTGTGTTGACAATTGTTCTAGAACATTGTGATGACAGGGATCATGGAGCATAGTGATTTAAGGGGCCATGGAGCATTGTGATGACAGGCGTCATGGGACATTGTGTTGACAGTGGTCATGGAGCATTGTTAGAAAGGGAACATGGAGCAATTTGATTTCAGGGGCCATGAAGAATTGTGAATATATAGGATATGGAGTATTCAGATGAATGTGGTCAAGGATCATTGTGACGAAAAGTGTCCTGGAATATTGTGATGACACGGTTCATGGAGCATTGCGATGACAAGGGCCATGGCGAAATGTGAAGACAGGTGTCATGGGGCATTGAGATGACAGTGGTCATCTAGAATTGTGAAGAAAGATATCAGGGAGCAGTGTGATGATAGGGTACATGGAACATTGTGATGACAGGGATCATGGGGCATTGTGATGACACGGCCATGGAACATTATGATGAAAGAATTCTGGAGCATTGTGATAAAAAGGGCATGGACCATTGTGATTAGAGGGACCAAGGAGCATTCTGATGAAAACGGCATGGAGCATTGTGATGACCAGGGTCATCGAGCATTGTGATGACAGTGGTCATGAAGCATTGTGATGAATGTGGTCATGGATCATTGTGATCACAAGTGTCGTGGAGCATTGTGATGACAGGGGTCATAAAGCATTGTGATGACACGGTTATGGAATATTGTGATGACCAGAATTCTGTAGCACAGTGATGAAAAGAGAATGGAGCATTGTGATTACAGGGGTCATGGATCATTGTGATGACAATTGTTCTAGAACATTGTGATGGCAGGGATCATGGAGCATAGTGATGAAAGGGGCAATGGAGATTTGTGTTGACAGGCGTCATGGGACATTGTGTTGACAGTGGACATGGAGCATTGGTAGAAAGGGAACATGGAGCAGTTTGATTTCAGGGGCCATGAAAAATTGCGAATACATACGCCATGGAGTATTCAGATGAATGTGGTCAAGGATCATTGTGACGAAAAGTGTCCTGGAATATTGTGATGACACGGTTCATGGAGCATTGCGATGACAAGGGCCATGGCAAAATGTGAAGACAGGTGTCATGGGGCATTGTGATGACAGTGGCCATCTAGAATTGTGAAGAAAGATATCATGGAGCACTGGGATGACAGGGGCCATGGAACATTGTGATGACAGGGGTCATGTGGCATTGTGATGACACGGCCATGGAACATTATGATGAAAAGAATTCTGGAGCATTGTGATAAAAAGGTCATGGACCATTGTGATTAGAGGGGCCAAGGAGCATTGTGATGACAACGGCATGGAGCATTGTGATGACAAGGGTCATCGAGCATTGTGATGACAGTTGTCATGAAGCATTGTGATGAATGTGGTCATGGATCATTGTGATGAGTAGTGTGGTGGAGCATTGTGATGACAGGGGTCATAGAGCATTGTGATGACACGGTTATGCAATATTGTGATGACCAGAATTCTGTAGCACTGTGATGAAAACGGAATGGAGCATTGTGATTACAGGGGTCATGGAGCATTGTGATGACAATTGTTCTACAACATTGTGATGACAGGGATCATGGAGCATAGTGATGAAAGGGGCCATGGAGCATTGTGATGACAGGCTTATGGGACATTGTGTTGATAGTGGTCATGGAGTATTGTTAGAAAGGAAACATGGAGCAATTTGATTTCAGGGGCCATGAAAAATTGTGAATACATACGCCATGGAGTATTCAGATGAATGTGGTCAAGGATCATTGTGACGAAAAGTGTCCTATAATGTTGTGATGACACGGTTCATGGAGCATTGCGATGACAAGGGCCATGGCGAAATGTGAAGACAGGTGTCATGGGGCATTGTGATATCAGTGTTCATCTAGAATTGTGAAGAAAGATATCATGGAGCACTGGGATGACAGGGGCCATGGAACATTGTGATGACAGGGGTCATGGGGCATTTTGATGACACGGCCATGGAACATTATGATGACAAGATTTCTGGTACATTGTGATAAAAAGGGCATGGACCATTGTGATTAGAGGGGCCAAGGAGCATTCTGATGACAACGGCATGGAGTATTGTGATGACAAGGGTCATCGAGCATTGTGATGACAGTGGTCATGAAGCATTGTGATGAATGTGGTCATGGATCATTGTGATGACAAGTGTCGTGGAACATTGTGATGACAGGGGTCATAGAGCATTGTGATGACACGGTTATGGTATATTGTGATGACCAGAATTCTGTAGCACTGTGATGAAAAGGGAATGGAGCATTGTGATTACAGGGGACATGGAGCATTGTGTTGACAATTGTTCTAGAACATTGTGATGACAGGGATCATGGAGCATAGTGATGAAACGGGCAATGGAGCATTGTGTTGACAGGCGTCATGGGACATTGTGTTGACAGTGGTCATGGAGCATTGTTAGAAAGGGAACATGGAGCAATTTGATTTCAGGGGCCATGAAGAATTGTGAATATATAGGATATGGAGTATTCAGATGAATGTGGTCAAGGATCATTGTGACGAAAAGTGTACTGGAATATTGTGATGACACGGTTCATGGAGCATTGCGATGACAAGGGCCATGGCGAAATGTGAAGACAGGTGTCATGGGGCATTGAGATGACAGTGGTCATCTAGAATTGTGAAGAAAGATATCATGGAGCACTGTGATGATAGGGTACATGGAACATTGTGATGACAGGGATCATGGGGCATTGTGATGACACGGCCATGGAACATTATGATGAAAGAATTCTGGAGCATTGTGATAAAATGGGCATGGACCATTGTGATTAGAGGGGCCAAGGAGCATTCTGATGACAACGGCATGGAGCATTGTGATGACAAGGGTCATCGAGCTTTGTGATGACAGTGGTCATGAAGCATTGTGATGAATGTGGTCATGGATCATTGTGATGACAATTGTCGTGGAGCATTGTGATGACAGGGGTCATAGAGCATTGTGATGACACGGTTATGGAATATTGTGATGACCAGAATTCTGTAGCACTGTGATGAAAAGGGAATGGAGCATTGTGATTACAGGGGTCATGGAGCATTGTGATGACAATTGTTTAGAACATTGTGAAGACAGGGATCATGGAGCATAGTGATTAAAGGGGCCATGGAGCATTGTGATGACAGGCGTCATGGGACATTGTGTTGACAGTGGTCATGGAGCATTGTTAGAAAGGGAACATGGAGCAATTTGATTTCAGGGGCCATGAACAATTGTGAATACATAGGCCATGGAGTATTCAGATGAATGTGGTCAAGGATCATTGTGACGACAAGTGTCCTGGAATATTGTGATGACACGGTTCATGGAGCATTGCGATGACAAGGGCCATGGCGAAATGTGTAGACAGGTGTCATGGGGCATTGTGATGACAGTGGTCATCTAGAATTGTGAAGAAAGATATCATGGAGCACTGGGATGTCAGGGGCCATGGAGCATTGTGATGACAGGGGTCATGGGGCATTGTGATGACACGGCCATGGAACACTATAATGACAAGAATTCTGGAGCAATTTGATAAAAAGGTTATGGACCATTGTGATTAGAGGGGCCAAGGTGCATTCTGATGACAACGGCATGGAGCATTGTGATGACAAGGGTCATCGAGCATTGTGATGATAGTGGTCATGAAGCATTGTGATGAATGTGGTCATGCATCATTGTGATGACAATTGTCGTGGAGCATTGTGATGACAGGGGTCATAGAGCATTGTGATGACACGGTTATGGAATATTGTGATGACCAGAATTCTGTAGCACTGTGATGAAAAGGGAATGGAGCTTTGTGATTACAGGGGTCATGGAGCATTGTGATGACAATTGTTCTAGAACATTGTGATGACAGGGATCATGGAGCATAGTGATGAAAGGGGCAATGGAGATTTGTGTTGACAGGCGTCATGGGACATTGTGTTGACAGTGGACATGGAGCATTGGTAGAAAGGGAACATGGAGCAGTTTGATTTCAGGGGCCATGAAAAATTGCGAATACATACGCCATGGAGTATTCAGATGAATGTGGTCAAGGATCATTGTGACGAAAAGTGTCCTGGAATATTGTGATGACACGGTTCATGGAGCATTGCGATGACAAGGGCCATGGCAAAATGTGAAGACAGGTGTCATGGGGCATTGTGATGACAGTGGTCATCTAGAATTGTGAAGAAAGATATCATGGAGCACTGGGATGACAGGGGCCATGGAACATTGTGATGACAGGGGTCATGTGGCATTGTGATGACACGGCCATGGAACATTATGATGACAAGAATTCTGGAGCATTGTGATAAAATGGGCATGGACCATTGTGATTAGAGGGGCCAAGGAGCATTCTGATGACAACAGCATGGAGCATTGTGATGACAAGGGTCATCGAGCATTGTGATGACAGTTGTCATGAAGCATTGTGATGAATGTGGTCATGGATCATTGTGATGACTAGTGTGGTGGAGCATTGTGATGACAGGGGTCATAGAGCATTGTGATGACACGGTTATGCAATATTGTGATGACCAGAATTCTGTAGCACTGTGATGAAAAGGGAATGGAGCATTGTGATTACAGGGGTCATGGAGCATTGTGATGACAATTGTTCTAGAACATTGTGATGACAGGGATCATGGAGCATAGTGATGAAAGGGGCCATGGAGCATTGTGATGACAGGCTTATGGGACATTGTGTGGATAGTGGTCATGGAGTATTGTTAGAAAGGAAACATGGAGCAATTTGATTTCAGGGGCCATGAAAAATTGTGAATACATACGCCATGGAGTATTCAGATGAATGTGGTCAAGGATCATTGTGACGAAAAGTGTCCTATAATGTTGTGATGACACGGTTCATGGAGCATTGCGATGAAAAGGGCCATGGCGAAATGTGAAGACAGGTGTCATGGGGCATTGTGATATCAGTGTTCATCTAGAATTGTGAAGAAAGATATCATGGAGCACTGGGATGACAGGGGCCATGGAACATTGTGATGACAGGGGTCATGGGGCATTTTGATGACACGGCCATGGAACATTATGATGACAAGAATTCTGGTGCATTGTGATAAAAAGGGCATGGACCATTGTGATTAGAGGGGCCAAGGAGCATTCTGATGACAACGGCATGGAGTATTGTGATGACAAGGGTCTTCGAGCATTGTGATGACAGTGGTCATGAAGCATTGTGATGAATGTGGTCATGGATCATTGTGATGACAATTGTCGTGGAACATTGTGATGACAGGGGTCATAGAGCATTGTGATGACACGGTTATGGAATATTGTGATGACCAGAATTCTGTAGCACTGTGATGAAAAGGGAATGGAGCATTGTGATTACAGGGGACATGGAGCATTGTGTTGACAATTGTTCTAGAACATTGTGATGACAGGGATCATGGAGCATAGTGATGAAAGGGGCCATGGAGCATTGTGATGACAGGCGTCATGGGACATTGTGTTGACAGTGGTCATGGAGCATTGTTAGAAAGGGAACATGGAGCAATTTGATTTCAGGGGCCATGAAGAATTGTGAATATATAGGATATGGAGTATTCAGATGAATGTGGTCAAGGATCATTGTGACGAAAAGTGTACTGGAATATTGTGATGACACGGTTCATGGAGCATTGCGATGACAAGGGCCATGGCGAAATGTGAAGACAGGTGTCATGGGGCATTGAGATGACAGTGGTCATCTAGAATTGTGAAGAAAGATATCATGGAGCACTGTGATGATAGGGTACATGGAACATTGTGATGACAGGGATCATGGGGCATTGTGATGACACGGCCATGGAACATTATGATGAAAGAATTCTGGAGCATTGTGATAAAATGGGCATGGACCATTGTGATTAGAGGGGCCAAGGAGCATTCTGATGACAACGGCATGGAGCATTGTGATGACAAGGGTCATCGAGCTTTGTGATGACAGTGGTCATGAAGCATTGTGAAGAATGTGGTCATGGATCATTGTGATGACAATTGTCGTGGAGCATTGTGATGACAGGGGTCATAGAGCATTGTGATGACACGGTTATGGAATATTGTGATGACCAGAATTCTGTAGAACTGTGATGAAAAGGGAATGGAGCATTGTGATTACAGGGGTCATGGAGCATTGTGATGACAATTGTTTAGAACATTGTGAAGACAGGGATCATGGAGCATAGTGATTAAAGGAGCCATGGAGCATTGTGATGACAGGCGTCATGGGACATTGTGTTGACAGTGGTCATGGAGCATTGTTAGAAAGGGAATATGGAGCAATTTGATTTCAGGGGCCATGAACAATTGTGAATACATAGGCCATGGAGTATTCAGATGAATGTGGTCAAGGATCATTGTGACGACAAGTGTCCTGGAATATTGTGATGACACGGTTCATGGAGCATTGCGATGACAAGGGCCATGGCGAAATGTGAAGACTGGTGTCATGGGGCATTGTGATGACAGTGGTCATCTAGAATTGTGAAGAAAGATATCATGGGGCACTGGGATGACAGGGGCCATGGAGCACTGTGATGACAGGGGTCATGGGGCATTGTGATGACACGGCCATGGAACATTATGATGAGAAGAATTCTGGAGCATTGTGATAAAAAGGGCATGGACCATTGTGATTAGAGGGGCCAAGGAGCATTCTGATGACAACGGCATGGAGCATTGTGATGACAGTGGTCATGATGCATTGTGATGAATGTGGTCATGCATCATTGTGATGACAAGTGTCGAGGAGCATTGTGATGACAGGGGACATAGAGCATTGTGATGACACGGTGATGGAATATTGTGATGACCAGAATTCTGTAGCACAGTGATGAAAATAGAATGGAGCATTGTGATTACAGGGGTCATGGATCATTGTGATGACAATTGTTCTAGAACATTGTGATGACAGGGATCATGGAGCATAGTGATGAAAGGGGCAATGGAGATTTGTGTTGACAGGCGTCATGGGACATTGTGTTGACAGTGGACATGGAGCATTGGTAGAAAGGGAACATGGAGCAGTTTGATTTCAGGGGCCATGAAAAATTGCGAATACATACGCCATGGAGTATTCAGATGAATGTGGTCAAGGATCATTGTGACGAAAAGTGTCCTGGAATATTGTGATGACACGGTTCATGGAGCATTGCGATGACAAGGGCCATGGCAAAATGTGAAGACAGGTGTCATGGGGCATTGTGATGACAGTGGTCATCTAGAATTGTGAAGAAAGATATCATGGAGCACTGGGATGACAGGGGCCATGGAACATTGTGATGACAGGGGTCATGTGGCATTGTGATGACACGGCCATGGAACATTATGATGACAAGAATTCTGGAGCATTGTGATAAAAAGGTCATGGACCATTGTGATTAGAGGGGCCAAGGAGCATTCTGATGACAACGGCATGGAGCATTGTGATGACAAGGGTCATCGAGCATTGTGATGACAGTTGTCATGAAGCATTGTGATGAATGTGGTCATGGATCATTGTGATGACTAGTGTGGTGGAGCATTGTGATGACA
Organism: Eschrichtius robustus; assembly: GCF_028021215.1. Classification (NCBI taxonomy): domain Eukaryota; kingdom Metazoa; phylum Chordata; class Mammalia; order Artiodactyla; family Eschrichtiidae; genus Eschrichtius; species Eschrichtius robustus. The sequence continues at coordinate 1,781,859 of NW_027175249.1, read as the reverse complement.
GGGGTCATAGAGCATTGTGATGACACGGTTATGCAATATTGTGATGACCAGAATTCTGTAGCACTGTGATGAAAATGGAATGGAGCATTGTGATTACAGGGGTCATGGAGCATTGTGATGACAATTGTTCTAGAACATTGTGATGACAGGGATCATGGAGCATAGTGATGAAAGGGGCCATGGAGCATTGTGATGACAGGCTTATGGGACATTGTGTTGATAGTGGTCATGGAGTATTGTTAGAAAGGAAACATGGAGCAATTTGATTTCAGGGGCCATGAAAAATTGTGAATACATACGCCATGGAGTATTCAGATGAATGTGGTCAAGGATCATTGTGACGAAAAGTGTCCTGGAATATTGTGATGACACGGTTCATGGAGCATTGCGATGACAAGGGCCATGGCAAAATGTGAAGACAGGTGTCATGGGGCATTGTGATGACAGTGGTCATCTAGAATTGTGAAGAAAGATATCATGGAGCACTGGGATGACAGGGGCCATGGAACATTGTGATGACAGGGGTCATGTGGCATTGTGATGACACGGCCATGGAACATTATGATGACAAGAATTCTGGAGCATTGTGATAAAAAGGTCATGGACCATTGTGATTAGAGGGGCCAAGGAGCATTCTGATGACAACGGCATGGAGCATTGTGATGACAAGGGTCATCGAGCATTGTGATGACAGTTGTCATGAAGCATTGTGATGAATGTGGTCATGGATCATTGTGATGACTAGTGTGGTGGAGCATTGTGATGACAGGGGTCATAGAGCATTGTGATGACACGGTTATGCAATATTGTGATGACCAGAATTCTGTAGCACTGTGATGAAAATGGAATGGAGCATTGTGATTACAGGGGTCATGGAGCATTGTGATGACAATTGTTCTAGAACATTGTGATGACAGGGATCATGGAGCATAGTGATGAAAGGGGCCATGGAGCATTGTGATGACAGGCTTATGGGACATTGTGTTGATAGTGGTCATGGAGTATTGTTAGAAAGGAAACATGGAGCAATTTGATTTCAGGGGCCATGAAAAATTGTGAATACATAGGCCATGGAGTATTCAGATGAATGTGGTCAAGGATCATTGTGACGAAAAGTGTCCTATAATGTTGTGATGACACGGTTCATGGAGCATTGCGATGACAAGGGCCATGGCGAAATGTGAAGACAGGTGTCATGGGGCATTGTGATATCAGTGTTCATCTAGAATTGTGAAGAAAGATATCATGGAGCACTGGGATGACAGGGGCCATGGAACATTGTGATGACAGGGGTCATGGGGCATTTTGATGACACGGCCATGGAACATTATGATGACAAGATTTCTGGTACATTGTGATGAAAAGGGCATGGACCATTGTGATTAGAGGGGCCAAGGAGCATTCTGATGACAACGGCATGGAGTATTGTGATGACAAGGGTCATCGAGCATTGTGATGACAGTGGTCATGAAGCATTGTGATGAATGTGGTCATGGATCATTGTGATGACAAGTGTCGTGGAACATTGTGATGACAGGGGTCATAGAGCATTGTGATGACACGGTTATGGTATATTGTGATGACCAGAATTCTGTAGCACTGTGATGAAAAGGGAATGGAGCATTGTGATTACAGGGGACATGGAGCATTGTGTTGACAATTGTTCTAGAACATTGTGATGACTGGGATCATGGAGCATAGTGATGAAACGGGCAATGGAGCATTGTGTTGACAGGCGTCATGGGACATTGTGTTGACAGTGGTCATGGAGCATTGTTAGAAAGGGAACATGGAGCAATTTGATTTCAGGGGCCATGAAGAATTGTGAATATATAGGATATGGAGTATTCAGATGAATGTGGTCAAGGATCATTGTGACGAAAAGTGTACTGGAATATTGTGATGACACGGTTCATGGAGCATTGCGATGACAAGGGCCATGGCGAAATGTGAAGACAGGTGTCATGGGGCATTGAGATGACAGTGGTCATCTAGAATTGTGAAGAAAGATATCATGGAGCACTGTGATGATAGGGTACATGGAACATTGTGATGACAGGGATCATGGGGCATTGTGATGACACGGCCATGGAACATTATGATGAAAGAATTCTGGAGCATTGTGATAAAATGGGCATGGACCATTGTGATTAGAGGGGCCAAGGAGCATTCTGATGACAACGGCATGGAGCATTGTGATGACAAGGGTCATCGAGCTTTGTGATGACAGTGGTCATGAAGCATTGTGATGAATGTGGTCATGGATCATTGTGATGACAATTGTCGTGGAGCATTGTGATGACAGGGGTCATAGAGCATTGTGATGACACGGTTATGGAATATTGTGATGACCAGAATTCTGTAGCACTGTGATGAAAAGGGAATGGAGCATAGTGATTACAGGGGTCATGGAGCATTGTGATGACAATTGTTTAGAACATTGTGAAGACAGGGATCATGGAGCATAGTGATTAAAGGGGCCATGGAGCATTGTGATGACAGGCGTCATGGGACATTGTGTTGACAGTGGTCATGGAGCATTGTTAGAAAGGGAACATGGAGCAATTTAATTTCAGGGGCCATGAACAATTGTGAATACATAGGCCATGGAGTATTCAGATGAATGTGGTCAAGGATCATTGTGACGACAAGTGTCCTGGAATATTGTGATGACACGGTTCATGGAGCATTGCGATGACAAGGGCCATGGCGAAATGTGTAGACAGGTGTCATGGGGCATTGTGATGACAGTGGTCATCTAGAATTGTGAAGAAAGATATCATGGAGCACTGGGATGACAGGGGCCATGGAGCATTGTGATGACAGGGGTCATGGGGCATTGTGATGACACGGCCATGGAACACTATAATGACAAGAATTCTGGAGCAATTTGATAAAAAGGTTATGGACCATGGTGATTAGAGGGGCCAAGGTGCATTCTGATGACAACGGCATGGAGCATTGTGATGAAAAGGGTCATCGAGCATTGTGATGATAGTGGTCATGAAGCATTGTGATGAATGTGGTCATGCATCATTGTGATGACAATTGTCGTGGAGCATTGTGATGACAGGGGTCATAGAGCATTGTGATGACACGGTTATGGAATATTGTGATGACCAGAATTCTGTAGCACAGTGATGAAAAAGGAATGGAGCTTTGTGATTATAGGGGTCATGGAGCATTGTGATGACAATTGTTCTAGAACATTGTGATGACAGGGATCATGGAGCATAGTGATGAAAGGGGCAATGGAGATTTGTGTTGACAGGCGTCATGGGACATTGTGTTGACAGTGGTCATGGAGCATTGTTAGAAAGGGAACATGGAGCAATTTGATTTCAGGGGCCATGAACAATTGTGAATACTAAGGCCATGGAGTATTCAGATGAATGTGGTCAAGGATCATTGTGACGAAATGTGTGCTGGAATATTGTGATGACACGGTTCATGGAGCATTGCGATGACAAGGGCCATGGCGTAATGTGAAGTCAGGTGTCATGGGGCTTTGTGATGACAGTGGTCATCTAGAATTGTGAAGAAAGATATCATGGAGCACTGGGATGACAGGGGCCATGGAGCATTGTGATGACAGGGGTCATGGGTCATTGTGATGACACGGCCATGGAACATTATGATGACAAGAATTCTGGAGCATTGTGATAAAATGGGCATGGACCATTGTGATTAGAGGGGCCAAGGAGCATTCTGATGACAACGGCATGGAGCATTGTGATGACAAGGGTCATCGAGCTTTGTGATGACAGTGGTCATGAAGCATTGTGATGAATGTGGTCATGGATCATTGTGATGACAATTGTCGTGGAGCATTGTGATGACAGGGGTCATAGAGCATTGTGATGACACGGTTATGGAATATTGTGATGACCAGAATTCTGTAGCACTGTGATGAAAAGGGAATGGAGCATTGTGATTACAGGGGTCATGGAGCATTGTGATGACAATTGTTTAGAACATTGTGAAGACAGGGATCATGGAGCATAGTGATTAAAGGGGCCATGGAGCATTGTGATGACAGGCGTCATGGGACATTGTGCTGACAGTGGTCATGGAGCATTGTTAGAAAGGGAACATGGAGCAATTTGATATCAGGGGCCATGAACAATTGTGAATACATAGGCCATGGAGTATTCAGATGAATGTGGTCAAGGATCATTGTGACGAAAAGTGTCCTGGAATATTGTGATGACACGGTTCATGGAGCATTGCGATGACAAGGGCCATGGCGAAATGTGAAGACTGGTGTCATGGGGCATTGTGATGACAGTGGTCATCTAGAATTGTGAAGAAAGATATCATGGGGCACTGGGATGACAGGGGCCATGGAGCATTGTGATGACAGGGGTCATGGGGCATTGTGATGACACGGCCAAGGAACATTATGATGAGAAGAATTCTGGAGCATTGTGATAAAAAGGGCATGGACCATTGTGATTAGAGGGGCCAAGGAGCATTCTGATGACAACGGCATGGAGCATTGTGATGACAGTGGTCATGAAGCATTGTGATGAATGTGGTCATGCATCATTGTGATGACAAGTGTCTAGGAGCATTGTGATGACAGGGGACATAGAGCATTGTGATGACACGGTGATGGAATATTGTGATGACCAGAATTCTGTAGCACTGTGATGAAAAGGGAATGGAGCATTGTGATTACAGGGGTCATGGAGCATTGTGATGACAATTGTTCTAGAACATTGTGAAGACAGGGATCATGGAGCATAGTGATGAAAGGGGCCATGGAGCATTGTGATGACAGGCTTATGGGACATTGTGTTGATAGTGGTCATGGAGTATTGTTAGAAAGGAAACATGGAGCAATTTGGTTTCAGGGGCCATGAAAAATTGTGAATACATACGCCATGGAGTATTCAGATGAATGTTGTCAAGGATCATTGTGACGAAAAGTGTCCTATAATGTTGTGATGACACGGTTCATGGAGCATTGCGATGACAAGGGCCATGGCGAAATGTGAAGACAGGTGTCATGGGGCATTGTGATATCAGTGTTCATCTAGAATTGTGAAGAAAGATATCATGGAGCACTGGGATGACAGGGGCCATGGAACATTGTGATGACAGGGGTCATGGGGCATTTTGATGACACGGCCATGGAACATTATGATGACAAGAATTCTGGAGCATTGTGATAAAAAGGGCATGGACCATTGTGATTAGAGGGGCCAAGGAGCATTCTGATGACAACGGCATGGAGTATTGTGATGACAAGGGTCATCGAGCATTGTGATGACAGTGGTCATGAAGCATTGTGATGAATGTGGTCATGGATCATTGTGATGACAAGTGTCGTGGAACATTGTGATGACAGGGGTCATAGAGCATTGTGATGACACGGTTATGGAATATTGTGATGACCAGAATTCTGTAGCACTGTGATGAAAAGGGAATGGAGCATTGTGATTACAGGGTTCATGGAGCATTGTGTTGACAATTTTTCTAGAACATTGTGATGACAGGGATCATGGAGCATAGTGATGAAAGGGGAAATGGAGCATTGTGATGACAGGCGTCATGGGACATTGTGTTGACAGTGGTCATGGAGCATTGTTAGAAAGGGAACATGGAGCAATTTGATTTCAGGGGCCATGAAGAATTGTGAATATATAGGATATGGAGTATTCAGATGAATGTGGTCAAGGATCATTGTGACGAAAAGTGTACTGGAATATTGTGATGACACGGTTCATGGAGCATTGCGATGACAAGGGCCATGGCAAAATGTGAAGACAGGTGTCATGGGGCATTGTGATGACAGTGGCCATCTAGAATTGTGAAGAAAGATATCATGGAGCACTGGGATGACAGGGGCCTTGGAACATTGTGATGACAGGGGTCATGTGGCATTGTGATGACACGGCCATGGAACATTATGATGAAAAGAATTCTGGAGCATTGTGATAAAAAGGTCATGGACCATTGTGATTAGAGGGGCCAAGGAGCATTGTGATGACAACGGCATGGAGCATTGTGATGACAAGGGTCATCGAGCATTGTGATGACAGTTGTCATGAAGCATTGTGATGAATGTGGTCATGGATCATTGTGATGAGTAGTGTGGTGGAGCATTGTGATGACAGGGGTCATAGAGCATTGTGATGACACGGTTATGCAATATTGTGATGACCAGAATTCTGTAGCACTGTGATGAAAACGGAATGGAGCATTGTGATTACAGGGGTCATGGAGCATTGTGATGACAATTGTTCTAGAACATTGTGATGACAGGGATCATGGAGCATAGTGATGAAAGGGGCCATGGAGCATTGTGATGACAGGCTTATGGGACATTGTGTTGATAGTGGTCATGGAGTATTGTTAGAAAGGAAACATGGAGCAATTTGATTTCAGGGGCCATGAAAAATTGTGAATACATACGCCATGGAGTATTCAGATGAATGTGGTCAAGGATCATTGTGACGAAAAGTGTCCTATAATGTTGTGATGACACGGTTCATGGAGCATTGCGATGACAAGGGCCATGGCGAAATGTGAAGACAGGTGTCATGGGGCATTGTGATATCAGTGTTCATCTAGAATTGTGAAGAAAGATATCATGGAGCACTGGGATGACAGGGGCCATGGAACATTGTGATGACAGGGGTCATGGGGCATTTTGATGACACGGCCATGGAACATTATGATGACAAGATTTCTGGTACATTGTGATAAAAAGGGCATGGACCATTGTGATTAGAGGGGCCAAGGAGCATTCTGATGACAACGGCATGGAGTATTGTGATGACAAGGGTCATCGAGCATTGTGATGACAGTGGTCATGAAGCATTGTGATGAATGTGGTCATGGATCATTGTGATGACAAGTGTCGTGGAACATTGTGATGACAGGGGTCATAGAGCATTGTGATGACACGGTTATGGTATATTGTGATGACCAGAATTCTGTAGCACTGTGATGAAAAGGGAATGGAGCATTGTGATTACAGGGGACATGGAGCATTGTGTTGACAATTGTTCTAGAACATTGTGATGACAGGGATCATGGAGCATAGTGATGAAACGGGCAATGGAGCATTGTGTTGACAGGCGTCATGGGACATTGTGTTGACAGTGGTCATGGAGCATTGTTAGAAAGGGAACATGGAGCAATTTGATTTCAGGGGCCATGAAGAATTGTGAATATATAGGATATGGAGTATTCAGATGAATGTGGTCAAGGATCATTGTGACGAAAAGTGTACTGGAATATTGTGATGACACGGTTCATGGAGCATTGCGATGACAAGGGCCATGGCGAAATGTGAAGACAGGTGTCATGGGGCATTGAGATGACAGTGGTCATCTAGAATTGTGAAGAAAGATATCATGGAGCACTGTGATGATAGGGTACATGGAACATTGTGATGACAGGGATCATGGGGCATTGTGATGACACGGCCATGGAACATTATGATGAAAGAATTCTGGAGCATTGTGATAAAATGGGCATGGACCATTGTGATTAGAGGGGCCAAGGAGCATTCTGATGACAACGGCATGGAGCATTGTGATGACAAGGGTCATCGAGCTTTGTGATGACAGTGGTCATGAAGCATTGTGATGAATGTGGTCATGGATCATTGTGATGACAATTGTCGTGGAGCATTGTGATGACAGGGGTCATAGAGCATTGTGATGACACGGTTATGGAATATTGTGATGACCAGAATTCTGTAGCACTGTGATGAAAAGGGAATGGAGCATTGTGATTACAGGGGTCATGGAGCATTGTGATGACAATTGTTTAGAACATTGTGAAGACAGGGATCATGGAGCATAGTGATTAAAGGGGCCATGGAGCATTGTGATGACAGGCGTCATGGGACATTGTGTTGACAGTGGTCATGGAGCATTGTTAGAAAGGGAACATGGAGCAATTTGATTTCAGGGGCCATGAACAATTGTGAATACATAGGCCATGGAGTATTCAGATGAATGTGGTCAAGGATCATTGTGACGACAAGTGTCCTGGAATATTGTGATGACACGGTTCATGGAGCATTGCGATGACAAGGGCCATGGCGAAATGTGTAGACAGGTGTCATGGGGCATTGTGATGACAGTGGTCATCTAGAATTGTGAAGAAAGATATCATGGAGCACTGGGATGACAGGGGCCATGGAGCATTGTGATGACAGTGGTCATGGGGCATTGTGATGACACGGCCATGGAACACTATAATGACAAGAATTCTGGAGCAATTTGATAAAAAGGTTATGGACCATGGTGATTAGAGGGGCCAAGGTGCATTCTGATGACAACGGCATGGAGCATTGTGATGACAAGGGTCATCGAGCATTGTGATGATAGTGGTCATGAAGCATTGTGATGAATGTGGTCATGCATCATTGTGATGACAATTGTCGTGGAGCATTGTGATGACAGGGGTCATAGAGCATTGTGATGACACGGCTATGGAATATTGTGATGACCAGAATTCTGTAGCACAGTGATGAAAAGGGAATGGAGCTTTGTGATTACAGGGGTCATGGAGCATTGTGATGACAATTGTTCTAGAACATTGTGATGACAGGGATCATGGAGCATAGTGATGAAAGGGGCAATGGAGATTTGTGTTGACAGGCGTCATGGGACATTGTGTTGACAGTGGTCATGGAGCATTGTTAGAAAGGGAACATGGAGCAATTTGATTTCAGGGGCCATGAACAATTGTGAATACTAAGGCCATGGAGTATTCAGATGAATGTGGTCAAGGATCATTGTGACGAAATGTGTGCTGGAATATTGTGATGACACGGTTCATGGAGCATTGCGATGACAAGGGCCATGGCGAAATGTGAAGTCAGGTGTCATGGGGCTTTGTGATGACAGTGGTCATCTAGAATTGTGAAGAAAGATATCATGGAGCACTGGGATGACAGGGGCCATGGAGCATTGTGATGACAGGGGTCATGGGTCATTGTGATGACACGGCCATGGAACATTATGATGACAAGAATTCTGGAGCATTGTGATAAAATGGGCATGGACCATTGTGATTAGAGGGGCCAAGGAGCATTCTGATGACAACGGCATGGAGCATTGTGATGACAAGGGTCATCGAGCTTTGTGATGACAGTGGTCATGAAGCATTGTGATGAATGTGGTCATGGATCATTGTGATGACAATTGTCGTGAAGCATTGTGATGACAGGGGTCATAGAGCATTGTGATGACACGGTTATGGAATATTGTGATGACCAGAATTCTGTAGCACTGTGATGAAAAGGGAATGGAGCATTGTGATTACAGGGGTCATGGAGCATTGTGATGACAATTGTTCTAGAACATTGTGAAGACAGGGATCATGGAGCATAGTGATGAAAGGGGCCATGGAGCATTGTGATGACAGGCTTATGGGACATTGTGTTGATAGTGGTCATGGAGTATTGTTAGAAAGGAAACATGGAGCAATTTGATTTCAGGGGCCATGAAAAATTGTGAATACATACGCCATGGAGTATTCAGATGAATGTGGTCAAGGATCATTGTGACGAAAAGTGTCCTATAATGTTGTGATGACACGGTTCATGGAGCATTGCGATGACAAGGGCCATGGCGAAATGTGAAGACAGGTGTCATGGGGCATTGTGATATCATTGTTCATCTAGAATTGTGAAGAAAGATATCATGGAGCACTGGGATGACAGGGGCCATGGAACATTGTGATGACAGGGGTCATGGGGCATTTTGATGACACGGCCATGGAACATTATGATGACAAGAATTCTGGAGCATTGTGATAAAAAGGGCATGGACCATTGTGATTAGAGGGGCCAAGGAGCATTCTGATGACAACGGCATGGAGTATTGTGATGACAAGGGTCATCGAGCATTGTGATGACAGTGGTCATGAAGCATTGTGATGAATGTGGTCATTCATCATTGTGATGACAAGTGTCGTGGAACATTGTGATGACAGGGGTCATAGAGCATTGTGATGACACGGTTATGGAATATTGTGATGACCAGAATTCTGTAGCACTGTGATGAAAAGGGAATGGAGCATTGTGATTACAGGGTTCATGGAGCATTGTGTTGACAATTTTTCTAGAACATTGTGATGACAGGGATCATGGAGCATAGTGATGAAAGGGGCCATGGAGCATTGTGATGACAGGCGTCATGGGACATTGTGTTGACAGTGGTCATGGAGCATTGTTAGAAAGGGAACATGGAGCAATTTGATTTCAGGGGCCATGAAGAATTGTGAATATATAGGATATGGAGTATTCAGATGAATGTGGTCAAGGATCATTGTGACGAAAAGTGTACTGGAATATTGTGATGACACGGTTCATGGAGCATTGCGATGACAAGGGCCATGGCGAAATGTGAAGACAGGTGTCATGGGGCATTGAGATGACAGTGGTCATCTAGAATTGTGAAGAAAGATATCATGGAGCACTGTGATGATAGGGGCCATGGAGCATTGTGATGACAGGGGTCATGGGGCATTGTGATGACACGGCCATGGAACATTATGATGACAAGAATTCTGGAGCATTGTGATAAAATGGTCATGGACCATTGTGATTAGAGGGGCCAAGGAGCATTCTGATGACAACGGCATGGAGCATTGTGATGACAAGGGTCATCGAGCATTGTGATGACAGTTGTCATGAAGCATTGTGATGAATGTGGTCATGGATCATTGTGATGACTAGTGTGGTGGAGCATTGTGATGACAGGGGTCATAGAGCATTGTGATGACACGGTTATGCAATATTGTGATGACCAGAATTCTGTAGCACTGTGATGAAAATGGAATGGAGCATTGTGATTACAGGGGTCATGGAGCATTGTGATGACAATTGTTCTAGAACATTGTGATGACAGGGATCATGGAGCATAGTGATGAAAGGGGCCATGGAGCATTGTGATGACAGGCTTATGGGACATTGTGTGGATAGTGGTCATGGAGTATTGTTAGAAAGGAAACATGGAGCAATTTGATTTCAGGGGCCATGAAAAATTGTGAATACATACGCCATGGAGTATTCAGATGAATGTGGTCAAGGATCATTGTGACGAAAAATGTCCTATAATGTTGTGATGACACGGTTCATGGAGCATTGCGATGAAAAGGGCCATGGCGAAATGTGAAGACAGGTGTCATGGGGCATTGTGATATCAGTGTTCATCTAGAATTGTGAAGAAAGATATCATGGAGCACTGGGATGACAGGGGCCATGGAACATTGTGATGACAGGGGTCATGGGGCATTTTGATGACACGGCCATGGAACATTATGATGACAAGAATTCTGGTGCATTGTGATAAAAAGGGCATGGACCATTGTGATTAGAGGGGCCAAGGAGCATTCTGATGACAACGGCATGGAGTATTGTGATGACAAGGGTCTTCGAGCATTGTGATGACAGTGGTCATGAAGCATTGTGATGAATGTGGTCATGGATCATTGTGATGACAAGTGTCGTGGAACATTGTGATGACAGGGGTCATAGAGCATTGTGATGACACGGTTATGGAATATTGTGATGACCAGAATTCTGTAGCACTGTGATGAAAAGGGAATGGAGCATTGTGATTACAGGGGACATGGAGCATTGTGTTGACAATTGTTCTAGAACATTGTGATGACAGGGATCATGGAGCATAGTGATGAAAGGGGCCATGGAGCATTGTGATGACAGGCGTCATGGGACATTGTGTTGACAGTGGTCATGGAGCATTGTTAGAAAGGGAACATGGAGCAATTTGATTTCAGGGGCCATGAAGAATTGTGAATATATAGGATATGGAGTATTCAGATGAATGTGGTCAAGGATCATTGTGACGAAAAGTGTACTGGAATATTGTGATGACACGGTTCATGGAGCATTGCGATGACAAGGGCCATGGCGAAATGTGAAGACAGGTGTCATGGGGCATTGAGATGACAGTGGTCATCTAGAATTGTGAAGAAAGATATCATGGAGCACTGTGATGATAGGGTACATGGAACATTGTGATGACAGGGATCATGGGGCATTGTGATGACACGGCCATGGAACATTATGATGAAAGAATTCTGGAGCATTGTGATAAAATGGGCATGGACCATTGTGATTAGAGGGGCCAAGGAGCATTCTGATGACAACGGCATGGAGCATTGTGATGACAAGGGTCATCGAGCTTTGTGATGACAGTGGTCATGAAGCATTGTGAAGAATGTGGTCATGGATCATTGTGATGACAATTGTCGTGGAGCATTGTGATGACAGGGGTCATAGAGCATTGTGATGACACGGTTATGGAATATTGTGATGACCAGAATTCTGTAGAACTGTGATGAAAAGGGAATGGAGCATTGTGATTACAGGGGTCATGGAGCATTGTGATGACAATTGTTTAGAACATTGTGAAGACAGGGATCATGGAGCATAGTGATTAAAGGAGCCATGGAGCATTGTGATGACAGGCGTCATGGGACATTGTGTTGACAGTGGTCATGGAGCATTGTTAGAAAGGGAATATGGAGCAATTTCATTTCAGGGGCCATGAACAATTGTGAATACATAGGCCATGGAGTATTCAGATGAATGTGGTCAAGGATCATTGTGACGACAAGTGTCCTGGAATATTGTGATGACACGGTTCATGGAGCATTGCGATGACAAGGGCCATGGCGAAATGTGAAGACTGGTGTCATGGGGCATTGTGATGACAGTGGTCATCTAGAATTGTGAAGAAAGATATCATGGGGCACTGGGATGACAGGGGCCATGGAGCACTGTGATGACAGGGGTCATGGGGCATTGTGATGACACGGCCATGGAACATTATGATGAGAAGAATTCTGGAGCATTGTGATAAAAAGGGCATGGACCATTGTGATTAGAGGGGCCAAGGAGCATTCTGATGACAACGGCATGGAGCATTGTGATGACAGTGGTCATGATGCATTGTGATGAATGTGGTCATGCATCATTGTGATGACAAGTGTCGAGGAGCATTGTGATGACAGGGGACATAGAGCATTGTGATGACACGGTGATGGAATATTGTGATGACCAGAATTCTGTAGCACAGTGATGAAAATAGAATGGAGCATTGTGATTACAGGGGTCATGGATCATTGTGATGACAATTGTTCTAGAACATTGTGATGACAGGGATCATGGAGCATAGTGATGAAAGGGGCAATGGAGATTTGTGTTGACAGGCGTCATGGGACATTGTGTTGACAGTGGACATGGAGCATTGGTAGAAAGGGAACATGGAGCAGTTTGATTTCAGGGGCCATGAAAAATTGCGAATACATACGCCATGGAGTATTCAGATGAATGTGGTCAAGGATCATTGTGACGAAAAGTGTCCTGGAATATTGTGATGACACGGTTCATGGAGCATTGCGATGACAAGGGCCATGGCAAAATGTGAAGACAGGTGTCATGGGGCATTGTGATGACAGTGGTCATCTAGAATTGTGAAGAAAGATATCATGGAGCACTGGGATGACAGGGGCCATGGAACATTGTGATGACAGGGGTCATGTGGCATTGTGATGACACGGCCATGGAACATTATGATGACAAGAATTCTGGAGCATTGTGATAAAAAGGTCATGGACCATTGTGATTAGAGGGGCCAAGGAACATTCTGATGACAACGGCATGGAGCATTGTGATGACAAGGGTCATCGAGCATTGTGATGACAGTTGTCATGAAGCATTGTGATGAATGTGGTCATGGATCATTGTGATGACTAGTGTGGTGGAGCATTGTGATGACAGGGGTCATAGAGCATTGTGATGACACGGTTATGCAATATTGTGATGACCAGAATTCTGTAGCACTGTGATGAAAATGGAATGGAGCATTGTGATTACAGGGGTCATGGAGCATTGTGATGACAATTGTTCTAGAACATTGTGATGACAGGGATCATGGAGCATAGTGATGAAAGGGGCCATGGAGCATTGTGATGACAGGCTTATGGGACATTGTGTTGATAGTGGTCATGGAGTATTGTTAGAAAGGAAACATGGAGCAATTTGATTTCAGGGGCCATGAAAAATTGTGAATACATACGCCATGGAGTATTCAGATGAATGTGGTCAAGGATCATTGTGATGAAAAGTGTCCTATAATGTTGTGATGACACGGTTCATGGAGCATTGCGATGACAAGGGCCATGGCGAAATGTGAAGACAGGTGTCATGGGGCATTGTGATATCAGTGTTCATCTAGAATTGTGAAGAAAGATATCATGGAGCACTGGGATGACAGGGGCCATGGAACATTGTGATGACAGGGGTCATGGGGCATTTTGATGACACGGCCATGGAACATTATGATGACAAGATTTCTGGTACATTGTGATAAAAAGGGCATGGACCATTGTGATTAGAGGGGCCAAGGAGCATTCTGATGACAACGGCATGGAGTATTGTGATGACAAGGGTCATCGAGCATTGTGATGACAGTGGTCATGAAGCATTGTGATGAATGTGGTCATGGATCATTGTGATGACAAGTGTCGTGGAACATTGTGATGACAGGGGTCATAGAGCATTGTGATGACACGGTTATGGTATATTGTGATGACCAGAATTCTGTAGCACTGTGATGAAAAGGGAATGGAGCATTGTGATTACAGGGGACATGGAGCATTGTGTTGACAATTGTTCTAGAACATTGTGATGACTGGGATCATGGAGCATAGTGATGAAACGGGCAATGGAGCATTGTGTTGACAGGCGTCATGGGACATTGTGTTGACAGTGGTCATGGAGCATTGTTAGAAAGGGAACATGGAGCAATTTGATTTCAGGGGCCATGAAGAATTGTGAATATATAGGATATGGAGTATTCAGATGAATGTGGTCAAGGATCATTGTGACGAAAAGTGTACTGGAATATTGTGATGACACGGTTCATGGAGCATTGCGATGACAAGGGCCATGGCGAAATGTGAAGACAGGTGTCATGGGGCATTGAGATGACAGTGGTCATCTAGAATTGTGAAGAAAGATATCATGGAGCACTGTGATGATAGGGTACATGGAACATTGTGATGACAGGGATCATGGGGCATTGTGATGACACGGCCATGGAACATTATGATGAAAGAATTCTGGAGCATTGTGATAAAATGGGCATGGACCATTGTGATTAGAGGGGCCAAGGAGCATTCTGATGACAACGGCATGGAGCATTGTGATGACAAGGGTCATCGAGCTTTGTGATGACAGTGGTCATGAAGCATTGTGATGAATGTGGTCATGGATCATTGTGATGACAATTGTCGTGGAGCATTGTGATGACAGGGGTCATAGAGCATTGTGATGACACGGTTATGGAATATTGTGATGACCAGAATTCTGTAGCACTGTGATGAAAAGGGAATGGAGCATTGTGATTACAGGGGTCATGGAGCATTGTGATGACAATTGTTTAGAACATTGTGAAGACAGGGATCATGGAGCATAGTGATTAAAGGGGCCATGGAGCATTGTGATGACAGGCGTCATGGGACATTGTGTTGACAGTGGTCATGGAGCATTGTTAGAAAGGGAACATGGAGCAATTTGATTTCAGGGGCCATGAACAATTGTGAATACATAGGCCATGGAGTATTCAGATGAATGTGGTCAAGGATCATTGTGACGACAAGTGTCCTGGAATATTGTGATGACACGGTTCATGGAGCATTGCGATGACAAGGGCCATGGCGAAATGTGTAGACAGGTGTCATGGGGCATTGTGATGACAGTGGTCATCTAGAATTGTGAAGAAAGATATCATGGAGCACTGGGATGACAGGGGCCATGGAGCATTGTGATGACAGGGGTCATGGGGCATTGTGATGACACGGCCATGGAACACTATAATGACAAGAATTCTGGAGCAATTTGATAAAAAGGTTATGGACCATGGTGATTAGAGGGGCCAAGGTGCATTCTGATGACAACGGCATGGAGCATTGTGATGACAAGGGTCATCGAGCATTGTGATGATAGTGGTCATGAAGCATTGTGATGAATGTGGTCATGCATCATTGTGATGACAATTGTCGTGGAGCATTGTGATGACAGGGGTCATAGAGCATTGTGATGACACGGTTATGGAATATTGTGATGACCAGAATTCTGTAGCACTGTGATGAAAAGGGAATGGAGCATTGTGATTACAGGGGTCATGGAGCATTGTGATGACAATTGTTTAGAACATTGTGAAGACAGGGATCATGGAGCATAGTGATTAAAGGGGCCATGGAGCATTGTGATGACAGGCGTCATGGGACATTGTGCTGACAGTGGTCATGGAGCATTGTTAGAAAGGGAACATGGAGCAATTTGATATCAGGGGCCATGAACAATTGTGAATACATAGGCCATGGAGTATTCAGATGAATGTGGTCAAGGATCATTGTGACGAAAAGTGTCCTGGAATATTGTGATGACACGGTTCATGGAGCATTGCGATGACAAGGGCCATGGCGAAATGTGAAGACTGGTGTCATGGGGCATTGTGATGACAGTGGTCATCTAGAATTGTGAAGAAAGATATCATGGGGCACTGGGATGACAGGGGCCATGGAGCATTGTGATGACAGGGGTCATGGGGCATTGTGATGACACGGCCATGGAACATTATGATGAGAAGAATTCTGGAGCATTGTGATAAAAAGGGCATGGACCATTGTGATTAGAGGGGCCAAGGAGCATTCTGATGACAACGGCATGGAGCATTGTGATGACAGTGGTCATGAAGCATTGTGATGAATGTGGTCATGCATCATTGTGATGACAAGTGTCTAGGAGCATTGTGATGACAGGGGACATAGAGCATTGTGATGACACGGTGATGGAATATTGTGATGACCAGAATTCTGTAGCACTGTGATGAAAAGGGAATGGAGCATTGTGATTACAGGGGTCATGGAGCATTGTGATGACAATTGTTCTAGAACATTGTGAAGACAGGGATCATGGAGCATAGTGATGAAAGGGGCCATGGAGCATTGTGATGACAGGCTTATGGGACATTGTGTTGATAGTGGTCATGGAGTATTGTTAGAAAGGAAACATGGAGCAATTTGATTTCAGGGGCCATGAAAAATTGTGAATACATACGCCATGGAGTATTCAGATGAATGTGGTCAAGGATCATTGTGACGAAAAGTGTCCTATAATGTTGTGATGACACGGTTCATGGAGCATTGCGATGACAAGGGCCATGGCGAAATGTGAAGACAGGTGTCATGGGGCATTGTGATATCAGTGTTCATCTAGAATTGTGAAGAAAGATATCATGGAGCACTGGGATGACAGGGGCCATGGAACATTGTGATGACAGGGGTCATGTGGCATTGTGATGACACGGCCATGGAACATTATGATGACAAGAATTCTGGAGCATTGTGATAAAAAGGTCATGGACCATTGTGATTAGAGGGGCCAAGGAGCATTCTGATGACAACGGCATGGAGCATTGTGATGACAAGGGTCATCGAGCATTGTGATGACAGTTGTCATGAAGCATTGTGATGAATGTGGTCATGGATCATTGTGATGACTAGTGTGGTGGAGCATTGTGATGACAGGGGTCATAGAGCATTGTGATGACACGGTTATGCAATATTGTGATGACCAGAATTCTGTAGCACTGTGATGAAAATGGAATGGAGCATTGTGATTACAGGGGTCATGGAGCATTGTGATGACAATTGTTCTAGAACATTGTGATGACAGGGATCATGGAGCATAGTGATGAAAGGGGCCATGGAGCATTGTGATGACAGGCTTATGGGACATTGTGTTGATAGTGGTCATGGAGTATTGTTAGAAAGGAAACATGGAGCAATTTGATTTCAGGGGCCATGAAAAATTGTGAATACATACGCCATGGAGTATTCAGATGAATGTGGTCAAGGATCATTGTGACGAAAAGTGTCCTATAATGTTGTGATGACACGGTTCATGGAGCATTGCGATGACAAGGGCCATGGCGAAATGTGAAGACAGGTGTCATGGGGCATTGTGATATCAGTGTTCATCTAGAATTGTGAAGAAAGATATCATGGAGCACTGGGATGACAGGGGCCATGGAACATTGTGATGACAGGGGTCATGGGGCATTTTGATGACACGGCCATGGAACATTATGATGACAAGATTTCTGGTACATTGTGATAAAAAGGGCATGGACCATTGTGATTAGAGGGGCCAAGGAGCATTCTGATGACAACGGCATGGAGTATTGTGATGACAAGGGTCATCGAGCATTGTGATGACAGTGGTCATGAAGCATTGTGATGAATGTGGTCATGGATCATTGTGATGACAAGTGTCGTGGAACATTGTGATGACAGGGGTCATAGAGCATTGTGATGACACGGTTATGGTATATTGTGATGACCAGAATTCTGTAGCACTGTGATGAAAAGGGAATGGAGCATTGTGATTACAGGGGACATGGAGCATTGTGTTGACAATTGTTCTAGAACATTGTGATGACTGGGATCATGGAGCATAGTGATGAAACGGGCAATGGAGCATTGTGTTGACAGGCGTCATGGGACATTGTGTTGACAGTGGTCATGGAGCATTGTTAGAAAGGGAACATGGAGCAATTTGATTTCAGGGGCCATGAAGAATTGTGAATATATAGGATATGGTGTATTCAGATGAATGTGGTCAAGGATCATTGTGACGAAAAGTGTACTGGAATATTGTGATGACACGGTTCATGGAGCATTGCGATGACAAGGGCCATGGCGAAATGTGAAGACAGGTGTCATGGGGCATTGAGATGACAGTGGTCATCTAGAATTGTGAAGAAAGATATCATGGAGCACTGTGATGATAGGGTACATGGAACATTGTGATGACAGGGATCATGGGGCATTGTGATGACACGGCCATGGAACATTATGATGAAAGAATTCTGGAGCATTGTGATAAAATGGGCATGGACCATTGTGATTAGAGGGGCCAAGGAGCATTCTGATGACAACGGCATGGAGCATTGTGATGACAAGGGTCATCGAGCTTTGTGATGACAGTGGTCATGAAGCATTGTGATGAATGTGGTCATGGATCATTGTGATGACAATTGTCGTGGAGCATTGTGATGACAGGGGTCATAGAGCATTGTGATGACACGGTTATGGAATATTGTGATGACCAGAATTCTGTAGCACTGTGATGAAAAGGGAATGGAGCATTGTGATTACAGGGGTCATGGAGCATTGTGATGACAATTGTTTAGAACATTGTGAAGACAGGG
This sequence comes from Eschrichtius robustus, assembly GCF_028021215.1. Taxonomy (NCBI): domain Eukaryota; kingdom Metazoa; phylum Chordata; class Mammalia; order Artiodactyla; family Eschrichtiidae; genus Eschrichtius; species Eschrichtius robustus. The sequence goes on along the minus strand of NW_027175249.1, from coordinate 1,762,579 downwards.
ATCATGGAGCATAGTGATTAAAGGGGCCATGGAGCATTGTGATGACAGGCGTCATGGGACATTGTGTTGACAGTGGTCATGGAGCATTGTTAGAAAGGGAACATGGAGCAATTTGATTTCAGGGGCCATGAACAATTGTGAATACATAGGCCATGGAGTATTCAGATGAATGTGGTCAAGGATCATTGTGACGACAAGTGTCCTGGAATATTGTGATGACACGGTTCATGGAGCATTGCGATGACAAGGGCCATGGCGAAATGTGTAGACAGGTGTCATGGGGCATTGTGATGACAGTGGTCATCTAGAATTGTGAAGAAAGATATCATGGAGCACTGGGATGACAGGGGCCATGGAGCATTGTGATGACAGGGGTCATGGGGCATTGTGATGACACGGCCATGGAACACTATAATGACAAGAATTCTGGAGCAATTTGATAAAAAGGTTATGGACCATGGTGATTAGAGGGGCCAAGGTGCATTCTGATGACAACGGCATGGAGCATTGTGATGACAAGGGTCATCGAGCATTGTGATGATAGTGGTCATGAAGCATTGTGATGAATGTGGTCATGCATCATTGTGATGACAATTGTCGTGGAGCATTGTGATGACAGGGGTCATAGAGCATTGTGATGACACGGTTATGGAATATTGTGATGACCAGAATTCTGTAGCACAGTGATGAAAAGGGAATGGAGCTTTGTGATTATAGGGGTCATGGAGCATTGTGATGACAATTGTTCTAGAACATTGTGATGACAGGGATCATGGAGCATAGTGATGAAAGGGGCAATGGAGATTTGTGTTGACAGGCGTCATGGGACATTGTGTTGACAGTGGTCATGGAGCATTGTTAGAAAGGGAACATGGAGCAATTTGATTTCAGGGGCCATGAACAATTGTGAATACTAAGGCCATGGAGTATTCAGATGAATGTGGTCAAGGATCATTGTGACGAAATGTGTGCTGGAATATTGTGATGACACGGTTCATGGAGCATTGCGATGACAAGGGCCATGGCGAAATGTGAAGTCAGGTGTCATGGGGCTTTGTGATGACAGTGGTCATCTAGAATTGTGAAGAAAGATATCATGGAGCACTGGGATGACAGGGGCCATGGAGCATTGTGATGACAGGGGTCATGGGTCATTGTGATGACACGGCCATGGAACATTATGATGACAAGAATTCTGGAGCATTGTGATAAAATGGGCATGGACCATTGTGATTAGAGGGGCCAAGGAGCATTCTGATGACAACGGCATGGAGCATTGTGATGACAAGGGTCATCGAGCTTTGTGATGACAGTGGTCATGAAGCATTGTGATGAATGTGGTCATGGATCATTGTGATGACAATTGTCGTGGAGCATTGTGATGACAGGGGTCATAGAGCATTGTGATGACACGGTTATGGAATATTGTGATGACCAGAATTCTGTAGCACTGTGATGAAAAGGGAATGGAGCATTGTGATTACAGGGGTCATGGAGCATTGTGATGACAATTGTTTAGAACATTGTGAAGACAGGGATCATGGAGCATAGTGATTAAAGGGGCCATGGAGCATTGTGATGACAGGCGTCATGGGACATTGTGCTGACAGTGGTCATGGAGCATTGTTAGAAAGGGAACATGGAGCAATTTGATATCAGGGGCCATGAACAATTGTGAATACATAGGCCATGGAGTATTCAGATGAATGTGGTCAAGGATCATTGTGACGAAAAGTGTCCTGGAATATTGTGATGACACGGTTCATGGAGCATTGCGATGACAAGGGCCATGGCGAAATGTGAAGACTGGTGTCATGGGGCATTGTGATGACAGTGGTCATCTAGAATTGTGAAGAAAGATATCATGGGGCACTGGGATGACAGGGGCCATGGAGCATTGTGATGACAGGGGTCATGGGGCATTGTGATGACACGGCCATGGAACATTATGATGAGAAGAATTCTGGAGCATTGTGATAAAAAGGGCATGGACCATTGTGATTAGAGGGGCCAAGGAGCATTCTGATGACAACGGCATGGAGCATTGTGATGACAGTGGTCATGAAGCATTGTGATGAATGTGGTCATGCATCATTGTGATGACAAGTGTCTAGGAGCATTGTGATGACAGGGGACATAGAGCATTGTGATGACACGGTGATGGAATATTGTGATGACCAGAATTCTGTAGCACTGTGATGAAAAGGGAATGGAGCATTGTGATTACAGGGGTCATGGAGCATTGTGATGACAATTGTTCTAGAACATTGTGAAGACAGGGATCATGGAGCATAGTGATGAAAGGGGCCATGGAGCATTGTGATGACAGGCTTATGGGACATTGTGTTGATAGTGGTCATGGAGTATTGTTAGAAAGGAAACATGGAGCAATTTGATTTCAGGGGCCATGAAAAATTGTGAATACATACGCCATGGAGTATTCAGATGAATGTGGTCAAGGATCATTGTGACGAAAAGTGTCCTATAATGTTGTGATGACACGGTTCATGGAGCATTGCGATGACAAGGGCCATGGCGAAATGTGAAGACAGGTGTCATGGGGCATTGTGATATCAGTGTTCATCTAGAATTGTGAAGAAAGATATCATGGAGCACTGGGATGACAGGGGCCATGGAACATTGTGATGAAAGGGGTCATGGGGCATTTTGATGACACGGCCATGGAACATTATGATGACAAGATTTCTGGAGCATTGTGATAAAAAGGGCATGGACCATTGTGATTAGAGGGGCCAAGGAGCATTCTGATGACAACGGCATGGAGTATTGTGATGACAAGGGTCATCGAGCATTGTGATGACAGTGGTCATGAAGCATTGTGATGAATGTGGTCATGGATCATTGTGATGACAAGTGTCGTGGAACATTGTGATGACAGGGGTCATAGAGCATTGTGATGACACGGTTATGGAATATTGTGATGACCAGAATTCTGTAGCACTGTGATGAAAAGGGAATGGAGCATTGTGATTACAGGGTTCATGGAGCATTGTGTTGACAATTTTTCTAGAACATTGTGATGACAGGGATCATGGAGCATAGTGATGAAAGGGGCCATGGAGCATTGTGATGACAGGCGTCATGGGACATTGTGTTGACAGTGGTCATGGAGCATTGTTAGAAAGGGAACATGGAGCAATTTGATTTCAGGGGCCATGAAGAATTGTGAATATATAGGATATGGAGTATTCAGATGAATGTGGTCAAGGATCATTGTGACGAAAAGTGTACTGGAATATTGTGATGACACGGTTCATGGAGCATTGCGATGACAAGGGCCATGGCGAAATGTGAAGACAGGTGTCATGGGGCATTGAGATGACAGTGGTCATCTAGAATTGTGAAGAAAGATATCATGGAGCACTGTGATGATAGGGGCCATGGAGCATTGTGATGACAGGGGTCATGGGGCATTGTGATGACACGGCCATGGAATATTATGATGAAAGAATTCTGGAGCATTGTGATAAAAAGGGCATGGACCATTGTGATTAGACGGACCAAGGAGCATTCTGATGAAAACGGCATGGAGCATTGTGATGACAAGGGTCATCGAGCATTGTGATGACAGTGGTCATGAAGCATTGTGATGAATGTGGTCATGGATCATTGTGATGACAATTGTCGTGGAGCATTGTGATGACAGGGGTCATAGAGCATTGTGATGACACGGTTATGGAATATTGTGATGACCAGAATTCTGTAGCACAGTGATGAAAAGAGAATGGAGCATTGTGATTACAGGGGTCATGGATCATTGTGATGACAATTGTTCTAGAACATTGTGATGACAGGGATCATGGAGCATAGTGATGAAAGGGGCAATGGAGATTTGTGTTGACAGGCGTCATGGGACATTGTGTTGACAGTGGACATGGAGCATTGGTAGAAAGGGAACATGGAGCAGTTTGATTTCAGGGGCCATGAAAAATTGCGAATACATACGCCATGGAGTATTCAGATGAATGTGGTCAAGGATCATTGTGACGAAAAGTGTCCTGGAATATTGTGATGACACGGTTCATGGAGCATTGCGATGACAAGGGCCATGGCAAAATGTGAAGACAGGTGTCATGGGGCATTGTGATGACAGTGGTCATCTAGAATTGTGAAGAAAGATATCATGGAGCACTGGGATGACAGGGGCCATGGAACATTGTGATGACAGGGGTCATGTGGCATTGTGATGACACGGCCATGGAACATTATGATGACAAGAATTCTGGAGCATTGTGATAAAATGGTCATGGACCATTGTGATTAGAGGGGCCAAGGAGCATTCTGATGACAACGGCATGGAGCATTGTGATGACAAGGGTCATCGAGCATTGTGATGACAGTTGTCATGAAGCATTGTGATGAATGTGGTCATGGATCATTGTGATGACTAGTGTGGTGGAGCATTGTGATGACAGGGCTCATAGAGCATTGTGATGACACGGTTATGCAATATTGTGATGACCAGAATTCTGTAGCACTGTGATGAAAATGGAATGGAGCATTGTGATTACAGGGGTCATGGAGCATTGTGATGACAATTGTTCTAGAACATTGTGATGACAGGGATCATGGAGCATAGTGATGAAAGGGGCCATGGAGCATTGTGATGACAGGCTTATGGGACATTGTGTGGATAGTGGTCATGGAGTATTGTTAGAAAGGAAACATGGAGCAATTTGATTTCAGGGGCCATGAAAAATTGTGAATACATACGCCATGGAGTATTCAGATGAATGTGGTCAAGGATCATTGTGACGAAAAGTGTCCTATAATGTTGTGATGACACGGTTCATGGAGCATTGCGATGAAAAGGGCCATGGCGAAATGTGAAGACAGGTGTCATGGGGCATTGTGATATCAGTGTTCATCTAGAATTGTGAAGAAAGATATCATGGAGCACTGGGATGACAGGGGCCATGGAACATTGTGATGACAGGGGTCATAGAGCATTGTGATGACACGGTTATGGAATATTGTGATGACCAGAATTCTGTAGCACTGTGATGAAAAGGGAATGGAGCATTGTGATTACAGGGGACATGGAGCATTGTGTTGACAATTGTTCTAGAACATTGTGATGACAGGGATCATGGAGCATAGTGATGAAAGGGGCCATGGAGCATTGTGATGACAGGCGTCATGGGACATTGTGTTGACAGTGGTCATGGAGCATTGTTAGAAAGGGAACATGGAGCAATTTGATTTCAGGGGCCATGAAGAATTGTGAATATATAGGATATGGAGTATTCAGATGAATGTGGTCAAGGATCATTGTGACGAAAAGTGTACTGGAATATTGTGATGACACGGTTCATGGAGCATTGCGATGACAAGGGCCATGGCGAAATGTGAAGACAGGTGTCATGGGGCATTGAGATGACAGTGGTCATCTAGAATTGTGAAGAAAGATATCATGGAGCACTGTGATGATAGGGTACATGGAACATTGTGATGACAGGGATCATGGGGCATTGTGATGACACGGCCATGGAACATTATGATGAAAGAATTCTGGAGCATTGTGATAAAATGGGCATGAACCATTGTGATTAGAGGGGCCAAGGAGCATTCTGATGACAACGGCATGGAGTATTGTGATGACAAGGGTCATCGAGCATTGTGATGACAGTGGTCATGAAGCATTGTGATGAATGTGGTCATGGATCATTGTGATGACAAGTGTCGTGGAACATTGTGATGACAGGGGTCATAGAGCATTGTGATGACACGGTTATGGTATATTGTGATGACCAGAATTCTGTAGCACTGTGATGAAAAGGGAATGGAGCATTGTGATTACAGGGGACATGGAGCATTGTGTTGACAATTGTTCTAGAACATTGTGATGACAGGGATCATGGAGCATAGTGATGAAACGGGCAATGGAGCATTGTGTTGACAGGCGTCATGGGACATTGTGTTGACAGTGGTCATGGAGCATTGTTAGAAAGGGAACATGGAGCAATTTGATTTCAGGGGCCATGAAGAATTGTGAATATATAGGATATGGAGTATTCAGATGAATGTGGTCAAGGATCATTGTGACGAAAAGTGTACTGGAATATTGTGATGACACGGTTCATGGAGCATTGCGATGACAAGGGCCATGGCGAAATGTGAAGACAGGTGTCATGGGGCATTGAGATGACAGTGGTCATCTAGAATTGTGAAGAAAGATATCATGGAGCACTGTGATGATAGGGTACATGGAACATTGTGATGACAGGGATCATGGGGCATTGTGATGACACGGCCATGGAACATTATGATGAAAGAATTCTGGAGCATTGTGATAAAATGGGCATGGACCATTGTGATTAGAGGGGCCAAGGAGCATTCTGATGACAACGGCATGGAGCATTGTGATGACAAGGGTCATCGAGCTTTGTGATGACAGTGGTCATGAAGCATTGTGATGAATGTGGTCATGGATCATTGTGATGACAATTGTCGTGGAGCATTGTGATGACAGGGGTCATAGAGCATTGTGATGACACGGTTATGGAATATTGTGATGACCAGAATTCTGTAGCACTGTGATGAAAAGGGAATGGAGCATTGTGATTACAGGGGTCATGGAGCATTGTGATGACAATTGTTTAGAACATTGTGAAGACAGGGATCATGGAGCATAGTGATTAAAGGGGCCATGGAGCATTGTGATGACAGGCGTCATGGGACATTGTGTTGACAGTGGTCATGGAGCATTGTTAGAAAGGGAACATGGAGCAATTTGATTTCAGGGGCCATGAACAATTGTGAATACATAGGCCATGGAGTATTCAGATGAATGTGGTCAAGGATCATTGTGACGACAAGTGTCCTGGAATATTGTGATGACACGGTTCATGGAGCATTGCGATGACAAGGGCCATGGCGAAATGTGTAGACAGGTGTCATGGGGCATTGTGATGACAGTGGTCATCTAGAATTGTGAAGAAAGATATCATGGAGCACTGGGATGACAGGGGCCATGGAGCATTGTGATGACAGGGGTCATGGGGCATTGTGATGACACGGCCATGGAACACTATAATGACAAGAATTCTGGAGCAATTTGATAAAAAGGTTATGGACCATGGTGATTAGAGGGGCCAAGGTGCATTCTGATGACAACGGCATGGAGCATTGTGATGACAAGGGTCATCGAGCATTGTGATGATAGTGGTCATGAAGCATTGTGATGAATGTGGTCATGCATCATTGTGATGACAATTGTCGTGGAGCATTGTGATGACAGGGGTCATAGAGCATTGTGATGACACGGTTATGGAATATTGTGATGACCAGAATTCTGTAGCACAGTGATGAAAAGGGAATGGAGCTTTGTGATTATAGGGGTCATGGAGCATTGTGATGACAATTGTTCTAGAACATTGTGATGACAGGGATCATGGAGCATAGTGATGAAAGGGGCAATGGAGATTTGTGTTGACAGGCGTCATGGGACATTGTGTTGACAGTGGTCATGGAGCATTGTTAGAAAGGGAACATGGAGCAATTTGATTTCAGGGGCCATGAACAATTGTGAATACTAAGGCCATGGAGTATTCAGATGAATGTGGTCAAGGATCATTGTGACGAAATGTGTGCTGGAATATTGTGATGACACGGTTCATGGAGCATTGCGATGACAAGGGCCATGGCGAAATGTGAAGTCAGGTGTCATGGGGCTTTGTGATGACAGTGGTCATCTAGAATTGTGAAGAAAGATATCATGGAGCACTGGGATGACAGGGGCCATGGAGCATTGTGATGACAGGGGTCATGGGTCATTGTGATGACACGGCCATGGAACATTATGATGACAAGAATTCTGGAGCATTGTGATAAAATGGGCATGGACCATTGTGATTAGAGGGGCCAAGGAGCATTCTGATGACAACGGCATGGAGCATTGTGATGACAAGGGTCATCGAGCTTTGTGATGACAGTGGTCATGAAGCATTGTGATGAATGTGGTCATGGATCATTGTGATGACAATTGTCGTGGAGCATTGTGATGACAGGGGTCATAGAGCATTGTGATGACACGGTTATGGAATATTGTGATGACCAGAATTCTGTAGCACTGTGATGAAAAGGGAATGGAGCATTGTGATTACAGGGGTCATGGAGCATTGTGATGACAATTGTTTAGAACATTGTGAAGACAGGGATCATGGAGCATAGTGATTAAAGGGGCCATGGAGCATTGTGATGACAGGCGTCATGGGACATTGTGCTGACAGTGGTCATGGAGCATTGTTAGAAAGGGAACATGGAGCAATTTGATATCAGGGGCCATGAACAATTGTGAATACATAGGCCATGGAGTATTCAGATGAATGTGGTCAAGGATCATTGTGACGAAAAGTGTCCTGGAATATTGTGATGACACGGTTCATGGAGCATTGCGATGACAAGGGCCATGGCGAAATGTGAAGACTGGTGTCATGGGGCATTGTGATGACAGTGGTCATCTAGAATTGTGAAGAAAGATATCATGGGGCACTGGGATGACAGGGGCCATGGAGCATTGTGATGACAGGGGTCATGGGGCATTGTGATGACACGGCCATGGAACATTATGATGAGAAGAATTCTGGAGCATTGTGATAAAAAGGGCATGGACCATTGTGATTAGAGGGGCCAAGGAGCATTCTGATGAAAACGGCATGGAGCATTGTGATGACAGTGGTCATGAAGCATTGTGATGAATGTGGTCATGCATCATTGTGATGACAAGTGTCTAGGAGCATTGTGATGACAGGGGACATAGAGCATTGTGATGACACGGTGATGGAATATTGTGATGACCAGAATTCTGTAGCACTGTGATGAAAAGGGAATGGAGCATTGTGATTACAGGGGTCATGGAGCATTGTGATGACAATTGTTCTAGAACATTGTGAAGACAGGGATCATGGAGCATAGTGATGAAAGGGGCCATGGAGCATTGTGATGACAGGCTTATGGGACATTGTGTTGATAGTGGTCATGGAGTATTGTTAGAAAGGAAACATGGAGCAATTTGATTTCAGGGGCCATGAAAAATTGTGAATACATACGCCATGGAGTATTCAGATGAATGTGGTCAAGGATCATTGTGACGAAAAGTGTCCTATAATGTTGTGATGACACGGTTCATGGAGCATTGCGATGACAAGGGCCATGGCGAAATGTGAAGACAGGTGTCATGGGGCATTGTGATATCAGTGTTCATCTAGAATTGTGAAGAAAGATATCATGGAGCACTGGGATGACAGGGGCCATGGAACATTGTGATGAAAGGGGTCATGGGGCATTTTGATGACACGGCCATGGAACATTATGATGACAAGAATTCTGGAGCATTGTGATAAAAAGGGCATGGACCATTGTGATTAGAGGGGCCAAGGAGCATTCTGATGACAACGGCATGGAGTATTGTGATGACAAGGGTCATCGAGCATTTTGATGACAGTGGTCATGAAGCATTGTGATGAATGTGGTCATGGATCATTGTGATGACAAGTGTCGTGGAACATTGTGATGACAGGGGTCATAGAGCATTGTGATGACACGGTTATGGAATATTGTGATGACCAGAATTCTGTAGCACTGTGATGAAAAGGGAATGGAGCATTGTGATTACAGGGTTCATGGAGCATTGTGTTGACAATTTTTCTAGAACATTGTGATGACAGGGATCATGGAGCATAGTGATGAAAGGGGCCATGGAGCATTGTGATGACAGGCGTCATGGGACATTGTGTTGACAGTGGTCATGGAGCATTGTTAGAAAGGGAACATGGAGCAATTTGATTTCAGGGGCCATGAAGAATTGTGAATATATAGGATATGGAGTATTCAGATGAATGTGGTCAAGGATCATTGTGACGAAAAGTGTACTGGAATATTGTGATGACACGGTTCATGGAGCATTGCGATGACAAGGGCCATGGCGAAATGTGAAGACAGGTGTCATGGGGCATTGAGATGACAGTGGTCATCTAGAATTGTGAAGAAAGATATCATGGAGCACTGTGATGATAGGGGCCATGGAGCATTGTGATGACAGGGGTCATGGGGCATTGTGATGACACGGCCATGGAATATTATGATGAAAGAATTCTGGAGCATTGTGATAAAAAGGGCATGGACCATTGTGATTAGAGGGACCAAGGAGCATTCTGATGAAAACGGCATGGAGCATTGTGATGACAAGGGTCATCGAGCATTGTGATGACAGTGGTCATGAAGCATTGTGATGAATGTGGTCATGGATCATTGTGATGACAAGTGTCGTGGAGCATTGTGATGACAGGGGTCATAGAGCATTGTGATGACACGGTTATGGAATATTGTGATGACCAGAATTCTGTAGCACAGTGATGAAAAGAGAATGGAGCATTGTGATTACAGGGGTCATGGATCATTGTGATGACAATTGTTCTAGAACATTGTGATGACAGGGATCATGGAGCATAGTGATGAAAGGGGCAATGGAGATTTGTGTTGACAGGCGTCATGGGACATTGTGTTGACAGTGGACATGGAGCATTGGTAGAAAGGGAACATGGAGCAGTTTGATTTCAGGGGCCATGAAAAATTGCGAATACATACGCCATGGAGTATTCAGATGAATGTGGTCAAGGATCATTGTGACGAAAAGTGTCCTGGAATATTGTGATGACACGGTTCATGGAGCATTGCGATGACAAGGGCCATGGCAAAATGTGAAGACAGGTGTCATGGGGCATTGTGATGACAGTGGTCATCTAGAATTGTGAAGAAAGATATCATGGAGCACTGGGATGACAGGGGCCATGGAACATTGTGATGACAGGGGTCATGTGGCATTGTGATGACACGGCCATGGAACATTATGATGACAAGAATTCTGGAGCATTGTGATAAAATGGTCATGGACCATTGTGATTAGAGGGGCCAAGGAGCATTCTGATGACAACGGCATGGAGCATTGTGATGACAAGGGTCATCGAGCATTGTGATGACAGTTGTCATGAAGCATTGTGATGAATGTGGTCATGGATCATTGTGATGACTAGTGTGGTGGAGCATTGTGATGACAGGGGTCATAGAGCATTGTGATGACACGGTTATGCAATATTGTGATGACCAGAATTCTGTAGCACTGTGATGAAAATGGAATGGAGCATTGTGATTACAGGGGTCATGGAGCATTGTGATGACAATTGTTCTAGAACATTGTGATGACAGGGATCATGGAGCATAGTGATGAAAGGGGCCATGGAGCATTGTGATGACAGGCTTATGGGACATTGTGTGGATAGTGGTCATGGAGTATTGTTAGAAAGGAAACATGGAGCAATTTGATTTCAGGGGCCATGAAAAATTGTGAATACATACGCCATGGAGTATTCAGATGAATGTGGTCAAGGATCATTGTGACGAAAAGTGTCCTATAATGTTGTGATGACACGGTTCATGGAGCATTGCGATGAAAAGGGCCATGGCGAAATGTGAAGACAGGTGTCATGGGGCATTGTGATATCAGTGTTCATCTAGAATTGTGAAGAAAGATATCATGGAGCACTGGGATGACAGGGGCCATGGAACATTGTGATGACAGGGGTCATGGGGCATTTTGATGACACGGCCATGGAACATTATGATGACAAGAATTCTGGTGCATTGTGATAAAAAGGGCATGGACCATTGTGATTAGAGGGGCCAAGGAGCATTCTGATGACAACGGCATGGAGTATTGTGATGACAAGGGTCTTCGAGCATTGTGATGACAGTGGTCATGAAGCATTGTGATGAATGTGGTCATGGATCATTGTGATGACAAGTGTCGTGGAACATTGTGATGACAGGGGTCATAGAGCATTGTGATGACACGGTTATGGAATATTGTGATGACCAGAATTCTGTAGCACTGTGATGAAAAGGGAATGGAGCATTGTGATTACAGGGGACATGGAGCATTGTGTTGACAATTGTTCTAGAACATTGTGATGACAGGGATCATGGAGCATAGTGATGAAAGGGGCCATGGAGCATTGTGATGACAGGCGTCATGGGACATTGTGTTGACAGTGGTCATGGAGCATTGTTAGAAAGGGAACATGGAGCAATTTGATTTCAGGGGCCATGAAGAATTGTGAATATATAGGATATGGAGTATTCAGATGAATGTGGTCAAGGATCATTGTGACGAAAAGTGTACTGGAATATTGTGATGACACGGTTCATGGAGCATTGCGATGACAAGGGCCATGGCGAAATGTGAAGACAGGTGTCATGGGGCATTGAGATGACAGTGGTCATCTAGAATTGTGAAGAAAGATATCATGGAGCACTGTGATGATAGGGTACATGGAACATTGTGATGACAGGGATCATGGGGCATTGTGATGACACGGCCATGGAACATTATGATGAAAGAATTCTGGAGCATTGTGATAAAATGGGCATGAACCATTGTGATTAGAGGGGCCAAGGAGCATTCTGATGACAACGGCATGGAGCATTGTGATGACAAGGGTCATCGAGCTTTGTGATGACAGTGGTCATGAAGCATTGTGATGAATGTGGTCATGGATCATTGTGATGACAATTGTCGTGGAGCATTGTGATGACAGGGGTCATAGAGCATTGTGATGACACGGTTATGGAATATTGTGATGACCAGAATTCTGTAGAACTGTGATGAAAAGGGAATGGAGCATTGTGATTACAGGGGTCATGGAGCATTGTGATGACAATTGTTTAGAACATTGTGAAGACAGGGATCATGGAGCATAGTGATTAAAGGAGCCATGGAGCATTGTGATGACAGGCGTCATGGGACATTGTGTTGACAGTGGTCATGGAGCATTGTTAGAAAGGGAATATGGAGCAATTTGATTTCAGGGGCCATGAACAATTGTGAATACATAGGCCATGGAGTATTCAGATGAATGTGGTCAAGGATCATTGTGACGACAAGTGTCCTGGAATATTGTGATGACAGGGTTCATGGAGCATTGCGATGACAAGGGCCATGGCGAAATGTGAAGACTGGTGTCATGGGGCATTGTGATGACAGTGGTCATCTAGAATTGTGAAGAAAGATATCATGGGGCACTGGGATGACAGGGGCCATGGAGCACTGTGATGACAGGGGTCATGGGGCATTGTGATGACACGGCCATGGAACATTATGATGAGAAGAATTCTGGAGCATTGTGATAAAAAGGGCATGGACCATTGTGATTAGAGGGGCCAAGGAGCATTCTGATGACAACGGCATGGAGCATTGTGATGACAATGGTCATCGAGCATTGTGATGATAGTGGTCATGAAGCATTGTGATGAATGTGCTCATGCATCATTGTGATGACAAGTGTCGTGGAGAATTGTGATGACAGGGGTCATAGAGCATTGTGATGACACGGTTATGGAATATTGTGATGACCAGAATTCTGTAGCACAGTGATGAAAAGGGAATGGAGCATTGTGATTACAGGGGTCATGGAGCATTGTGATGACAATTGTTCTAGAACATTGTGATGACAGGGATCATGGAGCATAGTGATGAAAGGGGCCATGGATCATTGTGATGACAGGCGTCATGGGACAATGTGTTGACAGTGGTCATGGAGCATTGTTAGAAAGGGAACATGGAGCAATTTGATTTCAGGGGCCATGAAAAATTGCGAATACATACGCCATGGAGTATTCAGATGAATGTGGTCAAGGGTCATTGTGACGAAAAGTGTCCTGGAATATTGTGATGACACGGTTCATGGAGCATTGCGATGACAAGGGCCATGGCAAAATGTGAAGACAGGTGTCATGGGGCATTGTGATGACAGTGGTCATCTAGAATTGTGAAGAAAGATATCATGGAGCACTGGTATGACAGGGGCCATGGAACATTGTATTGACAGGGGTCATGGGGCATTGTGATGACACGGCCATGGAACATTATGATGACAAGAATTCTGGAGCATTGTGATAAAATGGCATGGACCATTGTGATTAGAGGGGCCAAGGAGCATTCTGATGACAACGGCATGGAGCATTGTGATGACAAAGGTCATCGAGCATTGTGATGACAGTGGTCATGAAGTATTGTGATGAATGTGGTCATGGATCATTGTGATGACAAGTGTGGTGGAGCATTGTGATGACAGGGGTCATAGAGCATTGTGATGACACGGTTATGCAATATTGTGATGACCAGAATTCTGTAGCACTGTGATGAAAATGGAATGGAGCATTGTGATTACAGGGGTCATGGAGCATTGTGATGACAATTGTTCTAGTACATTGTGATGACAGGGATCATGGAGCATAGTGATGAAAGGGGCCATGGAGCATTGTGATGACAGGCGTCATGGGACCTTGTGTTGACAGTGGTCATGGAGCATTGTTAGAAAGGGAACATGGAGCAATTTGATTTCAGGGGCCATGAACAATTGTGAATACATAGGCCATGGAGTATTCAGATGAATGTGGTCAAGGATCATTGTGACGACAAGTGTCCTGGAATATTGTGATGACACGGTTCATGGAGCATTGCGATGACAAGGGCCATGGCGAAATGTGAAGACAGGTGTCATGGGGCATTGTGATGACAGTGGTCATCTAGTTTTGTGAAGAAAGATATCATGGAGCACTGGGATGACAGGGGCCATGGAGCATTGTGATGCCAGGGGTCATGGGGCATTGTGATGACACGGCCATGGAACATTATAATGACAAGAATTCTGGAGCATTGTGATAAAAAGGTTATGGACCATGGTGATTAGAGGGGCCAAGGAGCATTCTGATGACAACGGCATGGAGCATTGTGATGACAAGGGTCATCGAGCATTGTGATGATAGTGGTCATGAAGCATTGTGATGAATGTGGTCATGCATCATTGTGATGACAATTGTCGTGGAGCATTGTGATGACAGGGGTCATAGAGCATTGTGATGACACGGTTATGGAATGTTGTGATAACCAGATTTCTGTAGCAGAGTGATGAAAAGGGAATGGAGCATTGTGATTACAGGGGTCATGGAGCATTGTGATGACAATTGTTCTAGAACATTGTGATGACAGGGATCATGGAGCATAGTGATGAAAGGGGCCATGGAGCATTGTGATGACAGGCGTCATGGGACAATGTGTTGACAGTGGTCATGGAGCATTGTTAGAAAGGGAACATGGAGCAATTTGATTTCAGGGGCAATGAAAAATTGCGAATACATACGCCATGGAGTATTCAGATGAATGTGGTCAAGGATCATTGTGACGAAAAGTGTCCTGGAATATTGTGATGACACGGTTCATGGAGCATTGCGATGACAAGGGCCATGGCAAAATGTGAAGACAGGTGTCATGGGGCATTGTGATGACAGTGGTCATCTAGAATTGTGAAGAAAGATATCATGGAGCACTGGGATGACAGGGGCCATGGAGCATTGTGATGACAGGGGTCATGGGGCATTGTGATGACACAGCCATGGAACATTATGATGAGAAGAATTCTGGAGCATTGTGATAAAATGGGCATGGACCATTGTGATTAGAGGGGCCAAGGAGCATTCTGATCACAACGGCATGGAGCATTGTGATGACAAGGGTCATCGAGCATTGTGATGACAGTGGTCATGAAGCATTGTGATGAATGTGGTCATGCATCATTGTGATGACAAGTGTCGTGGAGCATTGTGATGACAGGGGTCATAGAGCATTGTGATGACACGGTTATGGAATATTGTGATGACCAGAATTCTGTAGCACTGTGATGAAAAGGGAATGGAGCATTGTGATTACAGGGGTCATGGAGCATTGTGATGACAATTGTTTAGAACATTGTGAAGACAGGGATCATGGAGCATAGTGATTAAAGGGGCCATGGAGCATTGTGATGACAGGCGTCATGGGACATTGTGTTGACA
Source organism: Eschrichtius robustus (assembly GCF_028021215.1). Taxonomy (NCBI): domain Eukaryota; kingdom Metazoa; phylum Chordata; class Mammalia; order Artiodactyla; family Eschrichtiidae; genus Eschrichtius; species Eschrichtius robustus. Next base: position 1,746,670 of record NW_027175249.1, on the reverse strand, counting down.
GTGGTCATGGAGCATTGTTAGAAAGGGAACATGGAGCAATTTGATTTCAGGGGCCATGAACAATTGTGAATACATAGGCCATGGAGTATTCAGATGAATGTGGTCAAGGATCATTGTGACGAAAAGTGTCCTGGAATATTGTGATGACACGGTTCATGGAGCATTGCGATGACAAGGGCCATGGCGAAATGTGAAGACTGGTGTCATGGGGCATTGTGATGACAGTGGTCATCTAGAATTGTGAAGAAAGATATCATGGGGCACTGGGATGACAGGGGCCATGGAGCATTGTGATGACAGGGGTCATGGGGCATTGTGATGACACGGCCATGGAACATTATGATGAGAAGAATTCTGGAGCATTGTGATAAAAATTGCATGGACCATTGTGATAGAGGGGCCAAGGAGCATTCTGATGACAACGGCATGGAGCATTGTGATGACAGTGGTCATTAAGCATTGTGATGAATGTGGTCATGCATCATTGTGATGACAAGTGTCGAGGAGCATTGTGATGACAGGGGACATAGAGCATTGTGATGACACGGTGATGGAATATTGTGATGACCAGAATTCTGTAGCACTGTGAAGAAAAGGGAATGGAGCATTGTGATTACAGGGGTCATGGAGCATTGTGATGACAATTGTTTAGAACATTGTGAAGACAGGGATCATGGAGCATAGTGATGAAAGGGGCCATGGAGCATTGTGATGAGAGGCTTATGGGACATTGTGTTGATAGTGGTCATGGAGTATTGTTAGAAAGGAAACATGGAGCAATTTGATTTCAGGGGCCATGAAAAATTGTGAATACATACGCCATGGAGTATTCAGATGAATGTGGTCAAGGATCATTGTGACGAAATGTGTCCTATAATGTTGTGATGACACGGTTCATGGAGCATTGCGATGACAAGGGCCATGGCGAAATGTGAAGACAGGTGTCATGGGGCATTGTGATATCAGTGTTCATCTAGAATTGTGAAGAAAGATATCATGGAGCACTGGGATGACAGGGGCCATGGAACATTGTGATGACAGGGATCATGGGGCATTTTGATGACACGGCCATGGAACATTATGATGACAAGAATTCTGGTGCATTGTGATAAAAAGGGCATGGACCATTGTGATTAGAGGGGCCAAGGAGCATTCTGATGACAACGGCATGGAGTATTGTGATGACAAGGGTCATCGAGCATTGTGATGACAGTGGTCATGAAGCATTGTGATGAATGTGGTCATGGATCATTGTGATGACAAGTGTCGTGGAACATTGTGATGACAGGGGTCATAGAGCATTGTGATGACACGGTTATGGAATATTGTGATGACCAGAATTCTGTAGCCCTGTGATGAAAAGGGAATGGAGCATTGTGATTACAGGGGTCATGGAGCATTGTGATGACAATTGTTCTAGAACATTGTGAAGACAGGGATCATGGAGCATAGTGATGAAAGGGGCCATGGAGCATTGTGATGACAGGCGTCATGGGACATTATGTTGACAGTGGTCATGGAGCATTGCTAGAAAGGGAACATGGAGCAATTTGATTTCAGGGGCCATGAACAATTGTGAATACATAGGCCATGGAGTATTCAGATGAATGTGGTCAAGGATCATTGTGACGACAAGTGTTCTGGAATATTGTGATGACACGGTTCATGGAGCATTGCGATGACAAGGGCCATGGCGAAATGTGTAGACAGGTGTCATGGGGCATTGTGATGACAGTGGTCATCTAGAATTGTGAAGAAAGATATCATGGAGCACTGTGATGATAGGGTACATGGAACATTGTGACGACAGGGATCATGGGGCATTGTGATGACACGGCCATGGAACATTATGATGAAAGAATTCTATAGCATTGTGATAAAAAGGGCATGGACCATTGTGATTAGAGGGGCCAAGGAGCATTCTGATGAAAACGGCATGGAGCATTGTGATGACAAGGGTCATCGAGCATTGTGATGACAGTGGTCATGAAGCATTGTGATGAATGTGGTCATGGATCATTGTGATGACAAGTGTCGTGGAGCATTTTGATGACAGGGGTCATAGAGCATTGTGATGACACGGTTATGGAATATTGTGATGACCAGAATTCTGTAGCACTGTGATGAAAAGGGAATGGAGCATTGTGATTACAGGGGTCATGGAGCATTGTGATGAAAATTGTTCTAGAACATTGTGATGACAGGGATCATGGAGCATAGTGATGAAAGGGGCCATGGAGCATTGTGATGATAGGCGTCATGGGACATTGTGTTGACAGTGGTCATGGAGCATTGTTAGAAAAAGAAAATGGAGCAATTTAATTTCAGGGGCCATGAAAAATTGTGAATACATAGGCCATGGAGTATTCAGATGAATGTGGTCAAGGATCATTGTGACGAAAAGTGTCCTGGAATATTGTGATGACACGGTTCATGGAGCATTGGGATGACAAGGGCCATGGCGAAATGTGAAGACATGTGTCATGGGGCATTGTGATGACAGTGGTCCTCTAGAATTGTGAAGAAAGATATCATGGAGCACTTGGATGACAGGGGCCATGGAGCATTGTGATGAGAGGGGTCATGGGGCATTGTGATGACACGGCCATGGAACATTATGAAGACAAGAATTCTGGAGCATTGTGATAAAATGGGCATGGACCATTGTGATTAGAGGGGCCAAGGAGCATTCTGATCACAACGGCATGGAGCATTGTGATGACAAGGGTCATCCAGCATTGTGATGACAGTGGTCATGAAGCATTTGATGAATGTGGTCATGCATCATTGTGATGACAAGTGTCGTGGAGCATTGTGATGACAGGGGTCATAGAGCATTGTGATGACACGGTTATGGAATATTGTGATGACCAGAATTCTGTAGCACTGTGATGGATAGGGAATGGAGCATTGTGATTACAGGGGTCATGGAGCATTGTGATGACAATTGTTCTAGAACATTGTGATGACAGGGATCATGGAGCATAGTGATGAAAGGGGCCATGGAGCATTGTGATGAAAGGCGTCATGGGACAATGTGTTGACAGTGGTCATGGAGCATTGTTAGAAAGGGAACATGGAGCAATTTGATTTCAGGGGCCATGAACAACTGTGAATACATAGGCCATGGAGTATTCAGATGAATGTGGTCAAGGATCATTGTGACGAAAAGTGTGCTGGAATATTGTGATGACACGGTTCATGGAGCATTGCGATGACAAGGGCCATGGCGAAATGTGAAGACAGGTGTCATGGGGCATTGTGATGACAGTGGTCATCTAGAATTGTGAAGAAAGATATCATGGAGCACTGGGATGACAGGGGCCATGGAGCATTGTGATGACAGGGGTCATGGGGCATTGTGATGACACGGCCATGGAACATTATGATGACAAGAATTCTGGAGCATTGTGATAAAAAGGGCATGGACCATTGTGATTAGAGGGGCCAAGGAGCATTCTGATGAAAACGGCATGGAGCATTGTGATGACAAGGGTCATCGAGCATTGTGATGACAGTGGTCATGAAGCATTGTGATGAATGTGGTCATGGATCATTGTGATGACAAGTGTCGTGGAGCATTGTGATGACAGGGGTCATAGAGCATTTTGATGACACGGTTATTGAATATTGTGATGACCAGAATTCTGTAGCACTGTGATGAAAAGGAAATGGAGCATTGTGATTACAGGGGTCATGGAGCATTGTGATGACAATTGTTCTAGAACATTGTGATGACAGGGATCATGGAGCATAGTGATGAAATGGGCCATGGAGCATTGTGATGACAGGCGTCATGGGACATTGTGTTGACAGTGGTCATGGAGCATTGTTAGAAAGGGAACATGGAGCAATTTGATTTCAGGGGCCATGAACAATTGTGAATACATAGGCCATGGAGTATTCAGATGAATGTGGTCAAGGATCATTGTGACGAAAAGTGTCCTGGAATATTGTGATGACACGGTTCATGGAGCATTGCGATGACAAGGACCATGGCGAAATGTGAAGACTGGTGTCATGGGGCATTGTGATGACAGTGGTCATCTAGAATTGTGAAGAAAGATATCATGGGGCACTGGGATGACAGGGGCCATGGAGCATTGTGATGACAGGGGTCATGGGGCATTGTGATGACACGGCCAGGGAACATTATGATGACAAGAATTCTGGAGCATTGTGATAAAAAGGGCATGGACTATTGTGATTAGAGGGGCCAAGGAGCATTCTGATGACAACGGCATGGAGCATTGTGATGACAGTGGTCATGAAGCATTGTGATGAATGTGGTCATGCATCATTGTGATGACAAGTGTCGAGGAGCATTGTTATGACAGGGGACATAGAGCATTGTGATGACACGGTGATGGAATATTGTGATGACCAGAATTCTGTAGCACACTGATGAAAAGGGCATGGAGCATTGTGATTACAGGGGTCATGGAGTATTGTGATGACAATTGTTCTAGAACATTGTGATGACAGGGATCATGGAGCATAGTGATGAAAGGGGCAATGGAGCATTGTGTTGACAGGCGTCATGGGACATTGTGTTGACAGTGGTCATGAAGCATTGTTAGAAAGGGAACATGGAGCAATTTGATTTCAGGGGCCATGAAAAATTGTGAATACATACGCCATGGAGTATTCAGATGAATGTGGTCAAGGATCATTGTGACGAAAAGTGTCCTATAATGTTGTGATGACACGGTTCATGGAGCATTGCGATGACAAGGGCCATGGCGAAATGTGAAGACAGGTGTCATGGGGCATTGTGATATCAGTGGTCATCTAGAATTGTGAAGAAAGATATCATGGAGCACTGGGATGACAGGGGCCATGGAACATTGTGATGACAGGGGTCATGGGGCATTTTGATGACACGGCCATGGAACATTATGATGACAAGAATTCTGGTGCATTGTGATAAAAAGGGCATGGACCATTGTGATTAGAGGGGCCAAGGAGCATTCTGATGACAACGGCATGGAGTATTGTGATGACAAGGGTCATCGAGCATTGTGATGACAGTGGTCATGAAGCATTGTTAGAAAGAGAAAATGGAGCAATTTAATTTCAGGGGCCATGAAAAATTGTGAATACATAGGCCATGGAGTATTCAGATGAATGTGGTCAAGGATCATTGTGACGAAAAGTGTCCTGGAATATTGTGATGACACGGTTCATGGAGCATTGGGATGACAAGGGCCATGGCGAAATGTGAAGACATGTGTCATGGGGCATTGTGATGACAGTGGTCCTCTAGAATTATGAAGAAAGATATCATGGAGCACTTGGATGACAGGGGCCATGGAGCATTGTGATGACAGGGGTCATGGGGCATTGTGATGACACGGCCATGGAACATTAAGAAGACAAGAATTCTGGAGCATTGTGATAAAATGGGCATGGACCATTGTGATTAGAGGGGCCAAGGATCATTCTGATCACAACGGCATGGAGCATTGTGATGACAAGGTTCATCGAGCATTGTGATGACAGTGGTCATGAAGCATTTGATGAATGTGGTCATGCATCATTGTGATGACAAGTGTCATGGAGCATTGTGATGACAGGGGTCATAGAGCATTGTGATGACACGGTTATGGAATATTGTGATGACCAGAATTCTGTAGCACTGTGATGAAAAGGGAATGGAGCATTGTGATTACAGGGGTCATGGAGCATTGTGATGACAATTGTTCTAGAACATTGTGATGACAGGGATCATGGAGCATAGTGATGAAAGGGGCCATGGAGCATTGTGATGACAGGCGTCATGGGACAATGTGTTGACAGTGGTCATGGAGCATTGTTAGAAAGGGAACATGGAGCAATTTGATTTCAGGGGCCATGAACAATTGTGAATACATAGGCCATGGAGTATTCAGATGAATGTGGTCAAGGATCATTGTGACGAAAAGTGTGCTGGAATATTGTGATGACACGGTTCATGGAGCATTGCGATGACAAGGGCCATGGCGAAATGTGAAGACAGGTGTCATGGGGCATTGTGATGACAGTGGTCATCTAGAATTGTGAAGAAAGATATCATGGAGCACTGGGATGACAGGGGCCATGGAGCATTGTGATGACAGGGGTCATGGGTCATTGTGATGACACGGCCATGGAACATTATGATGACAAGAATTCTGGAGCATTGTGATAAAATGGGCATGGACCATTGTGATTAGAGGGGCCACGGAGCATTCTGATGACAACGGCATGGAGCATTGTGATGACAGTGGTCATGAAGCATTGTGATGAATGTGGTCATGCATCATTGTGATGACAAGTGTCGAGGAGCATTGTGATGACAGGGGACATAGAGCATTGTGATGACACGGTGATGGAATATTGTGATGACCAGAATTCTGTAGCACAGTGATGAAAAGGGCAAGGAGCATTGTGATTACAGGGGTCATGGAGTATTGTGATGACAATTGTTCTAGAACATTGTGATGACAGGGATCATGGAGCATAGTGATGAAAGGGGCAATGGAGCATTGTGTTGACAGGCGTCATGGGACATTGTGTTGACAGTGGTCATGAAGCATTGTTAGAAAGGGAACATGGAGCAATTTGATTTCAGGGGCCATGAAAAATTGTGAATACATACGCCATGGAGTATTCAGATGAATGTGGTCAAGGATCATTGTGACGAAAAGTGTCCTATAATGTTGTGATGACACAGTTCATGGAGCATTGCGATGACAAGGGCCATGGCGAAATGTGAAGACAGGTGTCATGGGGCATTGTGATATCAGTGTTCATCTAGAATTGTGAAGAAAGATATCATGGAGCACTGGGATGACAGGGGCCATGGAACATTGTGATGACAGGGGTCATGGGGCATTTTGATGACACGGCCATGGAACATTATGATGACAAGAATTCTGGTGCATTGTGATAAAAAGGGCATGGACCATTGTGATTAGAGGGGCCAAGGAGCATTCTGATGACAACGGCATGGAGTATTGTGATGACAAGGGTCATCGAGCATTGTGATGACAGTGGTTTTGAAGCATGGTGATGAATGTGGTCATGGATCATTGTGATGACAAGTGTCGTGGAACATTTTGATCACAGGGGTCATAGAGCATTGTGATGACACGGTTATGGAATATTGTGATGACCTGAATTCTGTAGCACTGTGATGAAAAGGGAATGGAGCATTGTGATTACAGGGGACATGGAGCATTGTGTTGACAAATGTTCCAGAACATTGTGATGACAGGGATCATGGAGCATAGTGATGAATGGGGCCATGGAGCATTGTGATTACAGGCGTCATGGGACATTGTGTTGACAGTGGTCATGGAGCATTTTTAGAAAGGGAACATGGAGCAATTTGATTTCAGGGGCCATGAACAATTGTGAATACATAGGATATGGAGTATTCAGGTGAATGTTGTCAAGGATCATTGTGACGAAATGTGTACTGGAATATTGTGATGACACGGTTCATGGAGCATTGCGATGACAAGGGCCATGGCGAAATGTGAAGACAGGTGTCATGGGGCATTGTGATGACAGTGGTCATCTAGAATTGTGAAGAAAGATATCATGGAGCACAGGGATGACAAGGGCCATGGAGCATTGTGATGACAGGGGTCATGGGGCATTGTGATGACACGGCCATAGAACATTATGATGACAAGAATTCTGGAGCATTGTGATAAAAAGGTCATGGACAATTGTGATTAGAGGGGCCAAGGAGCATTCTGATGACAACGGCATGGAGCATTGTGATGACAAGGGTCATCGAGCATTGTGATGACAGTGGTCATGAAGCATTGTGATGAATGTGGTCATGGATCATTGTGATGACAAGTGTCGTGGAACATTGTGATGACAGGGGTCATAGAGCATTGTGATGACACGGTTATGGAATATTGTGATGACCAGAATTCTGTAGCACTGTGATGAAAAGGGAATGGAGCATTGTGATTACAGGGGACATGGAGCATTGTGTTGACAATTGTTCTAGAACATTGTGATGACAGGGATCATGGAGCATAGTGATGAAAGGGACCATGGAGCATTGTGATGACAGACGTCATGGGACATTGTGTTGACAGTGGTCATGGAGCATTGTTAGAAAGGGAACATGGAGCAATTTGATTTCAGGGGCCATGAAGAATTGTGAATATATAGGATATGGAGTATTCAGATGAATGTGGTCAAGGATCATTGTGACGAAATGTGTACTGGAATATTGTGATGACACGGTTGATGGAGCATTGCGATGACAAGGGCCATGGCGAAATGTGAAGACAGGTGTCATGGGGCATTGTGATGACAGTGGTCATCTAGAATTGTGAAGAAAGATATCATGGAGCACTGTGATGATAGGGTACATGGAACATTGTGATGACAGGGTCATGGGGCATTGTGATGACACGGCCATGGAACATTATGATGAAAGAATTCTGGAGCATTGTGATAAAAAGGGCATGGACAATTGTGATTAGAGGGGCCAAGGAGCATTCTGATGAAAACGGCATGGAGCTTTGTGATGACAAGGGTCATCGAGCATTGTGATGACAGTGGTGATGAAGCATTGTGATGAATGTGGTCATGGATCATTTTGATGACAAGTGTCGTGGAGCATTGTGATGACAGGGGTCATAGAGCATTGTGATGACACGGTTATGGAATATTGTGATGACCAGAATTCTGTAGCACTGTGATGAAAAGGGAATGGAGCATTGTGATTACAGGGGTCATGGAGCATTGTGATGACAATTGTTTAGAACATTGTGAAGACAGGGATCATGGAGCATAGTGATGAAAGGGGCCATGGAGCATTGTGATGATAGGCGTCATGGGACATTGTGTTGACAGTGGTCATGGAGCATTGTTAGAAAGAGAAAATGGAGCAATTTAATTTCAGGGGCCATGAAAAATTGTGAATACATATGCCATGGAGTATTCAGATGAATGTGGTCAAGGATCATTGTGACGAAAAGTGTCCTGGAATATTGTGATGACACGGTTCATGGAGCATTGGGATGACAAGGGCCATGGCGAAATGTGAAGACATGTGTCATGGGGCATTGTGATGACAGTGGTCCTCTAGAATTGTGAAGAAAGATATCATGGAGCACTTGGATGACAGGGGCCATGGAGCATTGTGATGACAGGGGTCATGGGGCATTGTGATGACACGGCCATGGAACATTAAGAAGACAAGAATTCTGGAGCATTGTGATAAAATGGGCATGGACCATTGTGATTAGAGGGGCCAAGGATCATTCTGATCACAACGGCATGGAGCATTGTGATGACAAGGGTCATCGAGCATTGTGATGACAGTGGTCATGAAGCATTTGATGAATGTGGTCATGCATCATTGTGATGACAAGTGTCGTGGAGCATTGTGATGACAGGGGTCATAGAGCATTGTGATGACACGGTTATGGAATATTGTGATGACCAGAATTCTGTAGCACTGTGATGAAAAGGGAATGGAGCATTGTGATTACAGGGGTCATGGAGCATTGTGATGACAATTGTTCTAGAACATTGTGATGACAGGGATCATGGAGCATAGTGATGAAAGGGGCCATGGAGCATTGTGATGACAGGCGTCATGGACAATGTGTTGACAGTGGTCATGGAGCATTGTTAGAAAGGGAACATGGAGCAATTTGATTTCAGGGGCCATGAACAATTGTGAATACATAGGCCATGGAGTATTCAGATGAATGTGGTCAAGGATCATTGTGACGAAAAGTGTGCTGGAATATTGTGATGACACGGTTCATGGAGCATTGCGATGACAAGGGCCATGGCGAAATGTGAAGACAGGTGTCATGGGGCATTGTGATGACAGTGGTCATCTAGAATTGTGAAGAAAGATATCATGGAGCACTGGGATGACAGGGGCCATGGAGCATTGTGATGACAGGGGTCATGGGTCATTGTGATGACACGGCCATGGAACATTATAATGACAAGAATTCTGGAGCACTGTGATAAAATGGGCATGGACCATTGTGATTAGAGGGGCCAAGGAGCATTCTGATCACAACGGCATGGAGCATTGTGATGACAAGGGTCATCGAGCATTGTGATGACAGTGGTCATGAAGCATTGTGATGAATGTGGTCATGGATCATTGTGATGACAAGTGTCGTGGAGCATTGTGATGACAGGGGTCATAGAGCATTGTGATGACACGGTTATGGAATATTGTGATGACCAGAATTCTGTAGCACTGTGATGAAAAGGGAATGGAGCATTGTGATTACAGGGGTCATGGAGCATTGTGATGACAATTGTTTAGAACATTGTGAAGACAGGGATCATGGAGCATAGTGATGAAAGGGGCCATGGAGCATTGTGATGACAGGCGTCATGGGACATTGTGTTGACAGTGGTCATGGAGCATTGTTAGAAAGGGAATATGGAGCAATTTGATTTCAGAGGCCATGAAAAATTGTGAATACATACGCCATGGAGTATTCAGATGAATGTGGTCAAGGATCATTTTGACGAAAAGTGTCCTGGAATGTTGTGATGACACGGTTCATGGAGTATTGCGATGACAAGGGCCATGGCGAAATGTGAAGACAGGTGTCATGGGGCATTGTGATGACAGTGGTCATCTAGAATTGTGAAGAAAGATATCATGGAGCACTGGGATGACAAGGGCCATGGAACATTGTGATGACAGGGGTCATGGGGCATTGTGATGACACGGCCAGGGAACATTATTATGACAAGAATTCTGGAGCATTGTGATAAAAAGGTAATGGACCATTGTGATTAGAGGGGCCAAGGAGCATTCTGAGGACAACGGCATGGAGTATTGTGATGACAGTGGTCATGAAGCATTGTGATGAATGTGGTCATGCATCATTGTGATGACAAGTGTCGAGGAGCATTGTGATGACAGGGGACATAGAGCATTGTGATGACACGGTGATGGAATATTGTGATGACCAGAATTCTGTAGCACAATGATGAAAAGGGCATGGAGCATTGTGATTACAGGGGTCATGGAGCATTGTTATGACAATTGTTCTAGAACATTGTGATGACAGGGATCATCGAGCATAGTGATGAAAGGGGCAATGGAGCATTGTGTTTACAGGCGTCATGGGACATTGTGTTGACAGTGGTCATGGAGCATTGTTAGAAACGGAACATGGAGCAATTTGATTTCAGGGGCCTTGAAAAATTGTGAATACATACGCCATGGAGTATTCAGATGAATGTGGTCAAGGATCATTGTGACGAAAAGTGTCCTGGAATGTTGTGATGACACGGTTCACGGAGCATTGCGATGACAAGGGCCATGGCGAAATGTGAAGACAGGAGTCATGGGGCATTGTGATGACAGTGGTCATCTAGAATTGTGAAGAAAGATATCATGGAGCACAGGGATGACAAGGGCCATGGAACATTGTGATGACAGGGGTCATGGGGCATTTTGATGACACGGCCATGGAACATTATGATGACAAGAATTCTGGAGAATTGTGATAAAAAGGGTATGGACCACTGTGATTAGAGGGGCCAAGGATCATTCTGATGACAACGGCATGGAGTATTGTGATGACAAGGGTCAACGAGCATTGTGATGACAGTGGTTTTGAAGCATGGTGATGAATGTGGTCATGGATCATTGTGATGACAAGTGTCGTGGAACATTTTGATCACAGGGGTCATAGAGCATTGTGATGACACGGTTATGGAATATTGTGATGACCTGAATTCTGTAGCACTGTGATGAAAAGGGAATGGAGCATTGTGATTACAGGGGACATGGAGCATTGTGTTGACAAATGTTCCAGAACATTGTGATGACAGGGTTCATGGAGCATAGTGATGAATGGGGCCATGGAGCATTGTGATTACAGGCGTCATGGGACATTGTGTTGACAGTGGTCATGGAGCATTTTTAGAAAGGGAACATGGAGCAATTTGATTTCAGGGGCCATGAACAATTGTGAATACATAGGATATGGAGTATTCAGGTGAATGTTGTCAAGGATCATTGTGACGAAATGTGTACTGGAATATTGTGATGACACGGTTCATGGAGCATTGCGATGACAAGGGCCATGGCGAAATGTGAAGACAGGTGTCATGGGGCATTGTGATGACAGTGGTCATCTAGAATTGTGAAGAAAGATATCATGGAGCACAGGGATGACAGGGGCCATTGAGCATTGTGATGACAGGGGTCATGGGGCATTGTGATGACACGGCCATAGAACATTATGATGACAAGAATTCTGGAGCATTGTGATAAAAAGGTCATGGACAATTGTGATTAGAGGGGCCAAGGAGCATTCTGATGACAACGGCATGGAGCATTGTGATGAAAAGGGTCATCGAGCATTGTGATGACAGTGGTCATGAAGCATTGTGATGAATGTGGTCATGCATCATTGTGATGACACGTGTTTCGTGGAGCATTGTGATGACAGGGGTCATAGAGCATTGTGATGACACGGTTATAGAATATTGTGATGACCAGAATTCTATACCACAGTGATGAAAAGGGCATGGAGCATTGTGATTACAGGGGTCATGGAGCATTGTGATGACAATTGTTCTAGAACATTGTGATGACAGTTATCATGGAGCATAGTGATGCAACGGGCAATGGAGCATTGTGTTGACAGGCATCATGGGACATTGTGTTGACAGTGGTCATGGAGCATTGTTAGAAAGGGAACATGGAGCAATTTGATTTCAGGGGCCATGAAAAATTGCGAATACATACGCCAAGGAGTATTCAGATGAATGTGGTCAAGGATCATTGTGACGAAAAGTGTCCTGGAATATTGTGATGACACGGTTCATGGAGCATTGTGATGACAAGGGCCATGGCGAAATGTGAAGACAGGTGTCATGGGGCATTGTGATGACAGTGGTCATCTAGAATTGTGAAGAAAGATATCATAGAGCACTTGGAAGACAGGGGCCATGGAACATTGTGATGACATGGGTCATGGGGCATTGTGATTACACGGCCATGGAACGTTATGATGACAAGAATTCTGGAGCATTGTGATAAAAAGGGCATGGACCATTGTGATTAGAGGGGCAAGGAGCATTCTGATGACAACGGCATGGAGCATTGTGATGACAAGGGTCATCGAGCTTTGTAATGATAGTGGTCATGAAGCATTGTGATGAATGTGGTCATGGATCATTGTGATGACAAGTGTCGTGGAGCATTGTGATGACAGGGGTCATAGAGCATTGTGATGACACGGTTATGGAATATTGTGATGACCAGAATTATGTAGCACTGTGATGAAAAAGGAATGGAGCATTGTGATTACAGGGGTCATGGAGCATTGTGTTGACAATTGTTCTAGAACATTCTGATGACAGGGATCATGGAGCATAGTGATGAAAGGGGCCATGGAGCATTGTGATGACAGGCGTCATGGGACATTGTGTTGACAGTGGTCATGTAGCATTGTTAGAAAGGGAACATGGAGCAATTTGATTTCAGGGGCCTTGAAAAATTGTGAATACATACGCCATGGAGTATTCAGATGAATGTGGTCAAGGATCATTGTGACGAAAAGTGTCCTGGAATGTTGTGATGACACGGTTCACGGAGCATTGCGATGACAAGGGCCATGGCGAAATGTGAAGACAGGAGTCATGGGGCATTGTGATGACAGTGGTCATCTAGAATTGTGAAGAAAGATATCATGGAGCACTGGGATGACAAGGGCCATGGAACATTGTGATGACAGCGGTCATGGGGCATTTTGATGACACGGCCATGGAACATTATGATGACAAGAATTCTGGAGAATTGTGATAAAAAGGGTATGGACCACTGTGATTAGAGGGGCCAAGCATCATTCTGATGACAACGGCATGGAGTATTGTGATGACAAGGGTCATCGAGCATTGTGATGACAGTGGTTTTGAAGCATGGTGATGAATGTGGTCATGGATCATTGTGATGACAAGTGTCGTGGAACATTTTGATCACAGGGGTCATAGAGCATTGTGATGACACGGTTATGGAATATTGTGATGACCTGAATTCTGTAGCACTGTGATGAAAAGGGAATGGAGCATTGTGATTACAGGGGACATGGAGCATTGTGTTGACAAATGTTCCAGAACATTGTGATGACAGGGATCATGGAGCATAGTGATGAATGGGGCCATGGAGCATTGTGATTACAGGCGTCATGGGACATTGTGTTGACAGTGGTCATGGAGCATTTTTAGAAAGGGAACATGGAGCAATTTGATTTCAGGGGCCATGAACAATTGAGAATACATAGGATATGGAGTATTCAGGTGAATGTTGTCAAGGATCATTGTGACGAAATGTGTACTGGAATATTGTGATGACACGGTTCATGGAGCATTGCGATGACAAGGGCCATGGCGAAATGTGAAGACAGGTGTCATGGGGCATTGTGATGACAGTGGTCATCTAGAATTGTGAAGAAAGATATCATGGAGCACAGGGATGACAGGGGCCATTGAGCATTGTGATGACAGGGGTCATGGGGCATTGTGATGACACGGCCATAGAACATTATGATGACAAGAATTCTGGAGCATTGTGATAAAAAGGTCATGGGCAATTGTGATTAGAGGGGCCAAGGAGCATTCTGATGACAACGGCATGGAGCATTGTGATGACAAGTGTCATCGAGCATTGTGATGACAGTGGTCATGAAGCATTGTGATGAATGTGGTCATGCATCATTGTGATGACACGTGTTTCGTGGAGCATTGTGATGACAGGGGTCATAGAGCATTGTGATGACACGGTTATAGAATATTGTGATGACCAGAATTCTATACCACAGTGATGAAAAGGGCATGGAGCATTGTGATTACAGGGGTCATGGAGCATTGTGATGACAATTGTTCTAGAACATTGTGATGACAGTTATCATGGAGCATAGTGATGCAACGGGTAATGGAGCATTGTGTTGACAGGCATCATGGGACATTGTGTTGACAGTGGTCATGGAGCATTGTTAGAAAGGGAACATGGAGCAATTTGATTTCAGGGGCCATGAAAAATTGTGAATACATAGGCCATGGAGTATTCAGATGAATGTGGTCAAGGATCATTGTGACGACAAGTGTCCTGGAATATTTTGATGACACGGTTCATGGAGCATTGCGATGACAAGGGCCATGGAGAAATGTGAAGACAGGTGTCATGGGGCTTTGTGATGACAGTGGTCATCTAGAATTGTGAAGAAAGATATCATGGAGCACTGGGATGACAGGGGCCATGGAGCATTGTGATGACAGGGGTCATGGGGCATTGTGATGATACGGCCATGGAACATTATGATGACAAGAATTCTGGAGCATTGTGATAAAAAGGGCATGGACCATTGTGATTAGAGGGGCCAAGGAGCATTCTGATGACAACGGCATGGAGCATTGTGATGACAAGTGTCATCGAGCATTGTGATGACAGTGGTCATGAAGCATTGTGATGAATGTGGTCATGGATCATTGTGATCACAAGTGTCGTGGAGCATTGTGATGACAGGGATCATAGAGCATTGTGATGACACGGTTATGGAATATTGTGATGACCAGAATTCTGTAGCACTGTGATGAAAATGGAATGGAGCATTGTGATTACAGGGGTCATGGAGCATTGTAATGACAATTGTTCTAGAACATTGTGAGGACAGGGATCATGGAGCATAGTGATGAAAGGGGCCATGGAGAATTGTGATGACAGGCGTCATGGGACATTGTGTTGACAGTGGTCATGGAGCATTGTTAGAAAGGGAACATGGAGCATTTTGATTTCAGGGGCCATGAATAATTGTGAATACGTAGGCCATGGCGTATTCAGATGAATGTGGTCAAGGATCATTGTGACGAAAAGTGTCCTGGAATATTGTGATGACACGGTTCATGGAGCATTGCGATGACAAGGGCCATGGAGAAATGTGAAGACAGGTGTCATGGGGCATTGTGATGACAGTGGTCATCTAGAATTGTGAAGAAAGATATCATGGAGCACTGGGATGACAGGGGCCATGGAGCATTGTGATGACAGGGGTCATGGGGCATTGTGATGACACGGCCATGGAACATTATGATGACAAGAATTCTGGAGCATTGTGATAAAAAGGGCATGGACCATTGTGATTAGAGGGGCCAAGGAGCATTCGGATGACAACATCATGGAGCATTGTGATGACCAGGGTCATCGAGCATTGTGATGACAGTGGTCATGAAGCATTGTGATGAATGTGGTCATGGATGATTGTGATGACAAGTGTCGTGGAGCATTGTGATGACAGGGGTCATAGAGCATTGTGATGACACGGTTATGGAATATTGTGGAGACCAGAAATTTGTAGCACAGTGATGAAAATGGAATGGAGCATTGTGATTAGAGGGGTCATGGAGCATTGTGATGACAATTGTTCTAGAATATTGTGAAGACAGGGATCATGGAGCATAGTGATGAAAGGGGCCATGGAGCATTGTTATGACAGGCTTATGGGACATTTTGTTGATAGTGGTCATGGAGCATTGTTAGAAAGGGAACATGGAGCAATTTAATTTCAGGGGCCATGAAAAATTGTGAATACATAGGCCATGGAGTATTCAGATGAATGTCGTCAAGGATCATTGTGACGAAAATTGTCCTGGAATATTGTGATGACACGGTTCATGGAGCATTGCGATGACAAGGGCCATGGCGAAATGTGAAGACAGGTGTCATGGGGCATTGTGATGCCAGTGGTCATCTAGAATTGTGAAGAAAGATATCATGGAGCACTGGGATGACAGGGGCCATGGAGCATTGTGATGACAGGGGTCATGGGGCATTGTGATGACACGGTCATGGAACATTATGATGACAAGAATTCTGGAGCATTGTGATAAAAAGGGCATGGATCTTTGTGATTAGAGGGGCCAAGGAGCATTCTGATGACAACGGCATGGAGCATTGTGATGACAAGGTCATCGAACATTGTGATGACAGTGGTCATGAAGCATTGTGATGAATGTGGTCATGGATCATTGTGATGACAAGTGTCGTGGAGCATTGTGATGACAGGGGTCTTAGTGCATTGTGATGACACGGTTATGTAATATTGTGATGACCAGAATTCTGTAGCACTGTGATGAAAAGGGAATGGAGCATTGTGATTACAGGGGTCATGGAGCATTGTGATGACAATTGTTCTAGAACATTGTGAAGACAGGGATCATGGAGCATAGTGATGAAAGGGGCCATGGAGCATTGTGATGACAGGCGTCATTGGACAATGTGTTGACAGTGGTCATGGAGCATTGTTAGAAAGGGAACATGGAGCAATTTGATTTCAGGGGCCATGAAAAATTGTGAATACATAGGCCATGGAGTATTCAGATGAATGTGGTCAAGGATCATTGTGACGAAAAGTGTCCTGGAATATTGCGATGACACGGTTCATGGAGAATTGCGATGACAAGGGCCATGGAGAAATGTGAAGACATGTGTCATGGGGCATTGTGATGACAGTGGTCCTCTAGAATTGTGAAGAAAGATATCATGGAGCACTTGGATGACAGGGGCCATGGAGCATTGTGATGACAGGGGTCATGGGGCATTGTGATGACACGGCCATGGAACATTAAGAAGACAAGAATTCTGGAGCATTGTGATAAAATGGGCATGGACCATTGTGATTAGAGGGGCCAAGGATCATTCTGATCACAACGGCATGGAGCATTGTGATGACAAGGGTCATCGAGCATTGTGATGACAGTGGTCATGAAGCATTTGATGAATGTGGTCATGCATCATTGTGATGACAAGTGTCGTGGAGCATTGTGATGACAGGGGTCATAGAGCATTGTGATGACACGGTTATGGAATATTGTGATGACCAGAATTCTGTAGCACTGTGATGAAAAGGGAATGGAGCATTGTGATTACAGGGGTCGTGGAGCATTGTGATGACAATTGTTCTAGAACATTGTGATGACAGGGATCATGGAGCATAGTGATGAAAGGGGCCATGGAGCATTGTGATGACAGGCGTCATGGACAATGTGTTGACAGTGGTCATGGAGCATTGTTAGAAAGGGAACATGGAGCAATTTGATTTCAGGGGCCATGAACAATTGTGAATACATAGGCCATGGAGTATTCAGATGAATGTGGTCAAGGATCATTGTGACGAAAAGTGTGCTGGAATATTGTGATGACACGGTTCATGGAGCATTGCGATGACAAGGGCCATGGCGAAATGTGAAGACAGGTGTCATGGGGCATTGTGATGACAGTGGTCATCTAGAATTGTGAAGAAAGATATCATGGAGCACTGGGATGACAGGGGCCATGGAGCATTGTGATGACAGGGGTCATGGGTCATTGTGATGACACGGCCATGGAATATTATAATGACAAGAATTCTGGAGCACTGTGATAAAATGGGCATGGACCATTGTGATTAGAGGGGCCAAGGAGCATTCTGATCACAACGGCATGGAGCATTGTGATGACAAGGGTCATCGAGCATTGTGATGACAGTGGTCATGAAGCATTGTGATGAATGTGGTCATGGATCATTGTGATGACAAGTGTCGTGGAGCATTGTGATGACAGGGGTCATAGAGCATTGTGATGACACGGTTATGGAATATTGTGATGACCAGAATTCTGTAGCACTGTGATGAAAAGGGAATGGAGCATTGTGATTACAGGGGTCATGGAGCATTGTGATGACAATTGTTTAGAACATTGTGAAGACAGGGATCATGGAGCATAGTGATGAAAGGGGCCATGGAGCATTGTGATGACAGGCGTCATGGGACATTGTGTTGACAGTGGTCATGGAGCATTGTTAGAAAGGGAATATGGAGCAATTTGATTTCAGAGGCCATGAAAAATTGTGAATACATACGCCATGGAGTATTCAGATGAATGTGGTCAAGGATCATTTTGACGAAAAGTGTCCTGGAATGTTGTGATGACACGGTTCATGGAGTATTGCGATGACAAGGGCCATGGCGAAATGTGAAGACAGGTGTCATGGGGCATTGTGATGACAGTGGTCATCTAGAATTGTGAAGAAAGATATCATGGAGCACTGGGATGACAAGGGCCATGGAACATTGTGATGACAGGGGTCATGGGGCATTGTGATGACACGGCCAGGGAACATTATTATGACAAGAATTCTGGAGCATTGTGATAAAAAGGTAATGGACCATTGTGATTAGAGGGGCCAAGGAGCATTCTGAGGACAACGGCATGGAGTATTGTGATGACAGTGGTCATGAAGCATTGTGATGAATGTGGTCATGCATCATTGTGATGACAAGTGTCGAGGAGCATTGTGATGACAGGGGACATAGAGCATTGTGATGACACGGTGATGGAATATTGTGATGACCAGAATTCTGTAGCACAATGATGAAAAGGGCATGGAGCATTGTGATTACAGGGGTCATGGAGCATTGTTATGACAATTGTTCTAGAACATTGTGATGACAGGGATCATCGAGCATAGTGATGAAAGGGGCAATGGAGCATTGTGTTTACAGGCGTCATGGGACATTGTGTTGACAGTGGTCATGGAGCATTGTTAGAAAGGGAACATGGAGCAATTTGATTTCAGGGGCCTTGAAAAATTGTGAATACATACGCCATGGAGTATTCAGATGAATGTGGTCAAGGATCATTGTGACGAAAAGTGTCCTGGAATGTTGTGATGACACGGTTCACGGAGCATTGCGATGACAAGGGCCATGGCGAAATGTGAAGACAGGAGTCATGGGGCATTGTGATGACAGTGGTCATCTAGAATTGTGAAGAAAGATATCATGGAGCACTGGGATGACAAGGGCCATGGAACATTGTGATGACAGGGGTCATGGGGCATTTTGATGACACGGCCATGGAACATTATGATGACAAGAATTCTGGAGAATTGTGATAAAAAGGGTATGGACCACTGTGATTAGAGGGGCCAAGGATCATTCTGATGACAACGGCATGGAGTATTGTGATGACAAGGGTCAACGAGCATTGTGATGACAGTGGTTTTGAAGCATGGTGATGAATGTGGTCATGGATCATTGTGATGACAAGTGTCGTGGAACATTTTGATCACAGGGGTCATAGAGCATTGTGATGACACGGTTATGGAATATTGTGATGACCTGAATTCTGTAGCACTGTGATGAAAAGGGAATGGAGCATTGTGATTACAGGGGACATGGAGCATTGTGTTGACAAATGTTCCAGAACATTGTGATGACAGGGATCATGGAGCATAGTGATGAATGGGGCCATGGAGCATTGTGATTACAGGCGTCATGGGACATTGTGTTGACAGTGGTCATGGAGCATTTTTAGAAAGGGAACATGGAGCAATTTGATTTCAGGGGCCATGAACAATTGTGAATACATAGGATATGGAGTATTCAGGTGAATGTTGTCAAGGATCATTGTGACGAAATGTGTACTGGAATATTGTGATGACACGGTTCATGGAGCATTGCGATGACAAGGGCCATGGCGAAATGTGAAGACAGGTGTCATGGGGCATTGTGATGACAGTGGTCATCTAGAATTGTGAAGAAAGATATCATGGAGCACAGGGATGACAGGGGCCATTGAGCATTGTGATGACAGGGGTCATGGGGCATTGTGATGACACGGCCATAGAACATTATGATGACAAGAATTCTGGAGCATTGTGATAAAAAGGTCATGGACAATTGTGATTAGAGGGGCCAAGGAGCATTCTGATGACAACGGCATGGAGCATTGTGATGAAAAGGGTCATCGAGCATTGTGATGACAGTGGTCATGAAGCATTGTGATGAATGTGGTCATGCATCATTGTGATGACACGTGTTTCGTGGAGCATTGTGATGACAGGTGTCATAGAGCATTGTGATGACACGGTTATAGAATATTGTGATGACCAGAATTCTATACCACAGTGATGAAAAGGGCATGGAGCATTGTGATTACAGGGGTCATGGAGCATTGTGATGACAATTGTTCTAGAACATTGTGATGACAGTTATCATGGAGCATAGTGATGCAACGGGCAATGGAGCATTGTGTTGACAGGCATCATGGGACATTGTGTTGACAGTGGTCATGGAGCATTGTTAGAAAGGGAACATGGAGCAATTTGATTTCAGGGGCCATGAAAAATTGCGAATACATACGCCAAGGAGTATTCAGATGAATGTGGTCAAGGATCATTGTGACGAAAAGTGTCCTGGAATATTGTGATGACACGGTTCATGGAGCATTGCGATGACAAGGGCCATGGCGAAATGTGAAGACAGGTGTCATGGGGCATTGTGATGACAGTGGTCATCTAGAATTGTGAAGAAAGATATCATAGAGCACTGGGAAGACAGGGGCCATGGAACATTGTGATGACATGGGTCATGGGGCATTGTGATTACACGGCCATGGAACGTTATGATGACAAGAATTCTGGAGCATTGTGATAAAAAGGGCATGGACCATTGTGATTAGAGGGGCAAGGAGCATTCTGATGACAACGGCATGGAGCATTGTGATGACAAGGGTCATCGAGCTTTGTAATGATAGTGGTCATGAAGCATTGTGATGAATGTGGTCATGGATCATTGTGATGACAAGTGTCGTGGAGCATTGTGATGACAGGGGTCATAGAGCATTGTGATGACACGGTTATGGAATATTGTGATGACCAGAATTATGTAGCACTGTGATGAAAAAGGAATGGAGCATTGTGATTACAGGGGTCATGGAGCATTGTGTTGACAATTGTTCTAGAACATTCTGATGACAGGGATCATGGAGCATAGTGATGAAAGGGGCCATGGAGCATTGTGATGACAGGCGTCATGGGACATTGTGTTGACAGTGGTCATGTAGCATTGTTAGAAAGGGAACATGGAGCAATTTGATTTCAGGGGCCTTGAAAAATTGTGAATACATACGCCATGGAGTATTCAGATGAATGTGGTCAAGGATCATTGTGACGAAAAGTGTCCTGGAATGTTGTGATGACACGGTTCACGGAGCATTGCGATGACAAGGGCCATGGCGAAATGTGAAGACAGGAGTCATGGGGCATTGTGATGACAGTGGTCATCTAGAATTGTGAAGAAAGATATCATGGAGCACTGGGATGACAAGGGCCATGGAACATTGTGATGACAGCGGTCATGGGGCATTTTGATGACACGGCCATGGAACATTATGATGACAAGAATTCTGGAGAATTGTGATAAAAAGGGTATGGACCACTGTGATTAGAGGGGCCAAGCATCATTCTGATGACAACGGCATGGAGTATTGTGATGACAAGGGTCATCGAGCATTGTGATGGCAGTGGTTTTGAAGCATGGTGATGAATGTGGTCATGGATCATTGTGATGACAAGTGTCGTGGAACATTTTGATCACAGGGGTCATAGAGCATTGTGATGACACGGTTATGGAATATTGTGATGACCTGAATTCTGTAGCACTGTGATGAAAAGGGAATGGAGCATTGTGATTACAGGGGACATGGAGCATTGTGTTGACAAATGTTCCAGAACATTGTGATGACAGGGATCATGGAGCATAGTGATGAATGGGGCCATGGAGCATTGTGATTACAGGCGTCATGGGACATTGTGTTGACAGTGGTCATGGAGCATTTTTAGAAAGGGAACATGGAGCAATTTGATTTCAGGGGCCATGAACAATTGAGAATACATAGGATATGGAGTATTCAGGTGAATGTTGTCAAGGATCATTGTGACGAAATGTGTACTGGAATATTGTGATGACACGGTTCATGGAGCATTGCGATGACAAGGGCCATGGCGAAAAGTGAAGACAGGTGTCATGGGGCATTGTGATGACAGTGGTCATCTAGAATTGTGAAGAAAGATATCATGGAGCACAGGGATGACAGGGGCCATTGAGCATTGTGATGACAGGGGTCATGGGGCATTGTGATGACACGGCCATAGAACATTATGATGACAAGAATTCTGGAGCATTGTGATAAAAAGGTCATGGGCAATTGTGATTAGAGGGGCCAAGGAGCATTCTGATGACAACGGCATGGAGCATTGTGATGACAAGTGTCATCGAGCATTGTGATGACAGTGGTCATGAAGCATTGTGATGAATGTGGTCATGCATCATTGTGATGACACGTGTTTCGTGGAGCATTGTGATGACAGGGGTCATAGAGCATTGTGATGACACGGTTATAGAATATTGTGATGACCAGAATTCTATACCACAGTGATGAAAAGGGCATGGAGCATTGTGATTACAGGGGTCATGGAGCATTGTGATGACAATTGTTCTAGAACATTGTGATGACAGTTATCATGGAGCATAGTGATGCAACGGGTAATGGAGCATTGTGTTGACAGGCATCATGGGACATTGTGTTGACAGTGGTCATGGAGCATTGTTAGAAAGGGAACATGGAGCAATTTGATTTCAGGGGCCATGAAAAATTGCGAATACATACGCCAAGGAGTATTCAGATGAATGTGGTCAAGGATCATTGTGACGAAAAGTGTCCTGGAATATTGTGATGACACGGTTCATGGAGCATTGCGATGACAAGGGCCATGGCGAAATGTGAAGACAGGTGTCATGGGGCATTGTGATGACAGTGGTCATCTAGAATTGTGAAGAAAGATATCATAGAGCACTGGGAAGGCAGGGGCCATGGAACATTGTGATGACATGGGTCATGGGGCATTGTGATTACACGGCCATGGAACGTTATGATGACAAGAATTCTGGAGCATTGTGATAAAAAGGGCATGGACCATTGTGATTAGAGGGGCCAAGGAGCATTCTGATGACAACGGCATGGAGCATTGTGATGACAAGGGTCATCGAGCTTTGTGATGATAGTGGTCATGAAGCATTGTGATGAATGTGGTCATGGATCATTGTGATGACAAGTGTCGTGGAGCATTGTGAGGACAGGGGTCATAGAGCATTGTGATGACACGGTTATGGAATATTGTGATGACCAGAATTCTGTAGCACTGTGATGAAAAAGGAATGGAGCATTGTGATTACAGGGGTCATGGAGCATTGTGTTGACAATTGTTCTAGAACATTCTGATGACAGGGATCATGGAGCATAGTGATGAAAGGGGCCATGGAGCATTGTGATGACAGGCGTCATGGGATATTGTGTTGACAGTGGTCATGGAGCATTGTTAGAAAGGGTACATGGAGCAATTTGATTTCAAGGGCCATGAACAATTGTGAATACATAGGCCATGGAGTATTCATATGAATGTGGTCAAGGATCATTGTGACGAAAAGTGTCCTGGAATATTGTGATGACACGGTTCATGGAGCATTGCGATGACAAGGACCATGGCGAAATGTGAAGACAGGTGTCATGGGGCATTGTGATGACAGTGGTCATCTAGAATTGTGAAGAAAGATATCATGGAGCACTGGGATGACAGGGGCCATGGAGCATTGTGATGACAGGGGTCAAGGGGCATTGTGATGACAAGGCCAGGGAACATTATTATGACAAGAATTCTGGAGCATTGTGATAAAAAGGTCATGGACCATTGTGATTAGAGGGGCCAAGGAGCATTCTGATGAAAACGGCATGGAGCATTGTGATGACAGTGGTCATGAAGCATTGTGATGAATGTTGTCAGGCATCATTGTGATGACAAGTGTCGTGGAGCATTGTGATGACAGGGGTCATAGAGCATTGTGATGACACTGTTATGGAATATTGTGATGACCAGAATTCTGTAGCACAGTGATGAAAAGGGCATGGAGCATTGTGATTACAGTGGTCATGGAGCATTGTGATGACAATTTTTCTAGAACATTGTGATGACAGGGATCATGGAGCATAGTGATGAAAGGGGCCATGGAGCATAGTGTTGACAGGCGTCATGGGACATTGTGTTGACAGTGGACATGGAGCATTGTTAGAAAGGGAACATGGAGCAATTTGATTTCAGGGGCCATGAAAAATTGCGAATACTTATGCCAAGGAGTATTCAGATGAATGTGGTCAAGGATCATTGTGACGAAAAGTGTCCTGGAATATTGTGATGACACGGTTCATGGAGCATTGCGATGACAAGGGCCATGGCGAAATGTGAAGACAGGTGTCATGGGGCATTGTGATGACAGTGGTCATCTAGAATTGTGAAGAAAGATATCATAGAGCACTGGGAAGGCAGGGGCCATGGAACATTGTGATGACATGGGTCATGGGGCATTGTGATTACACGGCCATGGAACGTTATGATGACAAGAATTCTGGAGCATTGTGATAAAAAGGGCATGGACCATTGTGATTAGAGGGGCCAAGGAGCATTCTGATGACAACGGCATGGAGCATTGTGATGACAAGGGTCATCGAGCTTTGTGATGATAGTGGTCATGAAGCATTGTGATGAATGTGGTCATGGATCATTGTGATGACAAGTGTCGTGGAGCATTGTGAGGACAGGGGTCATAGAGCATTGTGATGACACGGTTATGGAATATTGTGATGACCAGAATTCTGTAGCACTGTGATGAAAAAGGAATGGAGCATTGTGATTACAGGGGTCATGGAGCATTGTGTTGACAATTGTTCTAGAACATTCTGATGACAGGGATCATGGAGCATAGTGATGAAAGGGGCCATGGAGCATTGTGATGACAGGCGTCATGGGATATTGTGTTGACAGTGGTCATGGAGCATTGTTAGAAAGGGTACATGGAGCAATTTGATTTCAAGGGCCATGAACAATTGTGAATACATAGGCCATGGAGTATTCATATGAATGTGGTCAAGGATCATTGTGACGAAAAGTGTCCTGGAATATTGTGATGACACGGTTCATGGAGCATTGCGATGACAAGGACCATGGCGAAATGTGAAGACAGGTGTCATGGGGCATTGTGATGACAGTGGTCATCTAGAATTGTGAAGAAAGATATCATGGAGCACTGGGATGACAGGGGCCATGGAGCATTGTGATGACAGGGGTCAAGGGGCATTGTGATGACAAGGCCAGGGAACATTATTATGACAAGAATTCTGGAGCATTGTGATAAAAAGGTCATGGACCATTGTGATTAGAGGGGCCAAGGAGCATTCTGATGAAAACGGCATGGAGCATTGTGATGACAGTGGTCATGAAGCATTGTGATGAATGTTGTCAGGCATCATTGTGATGACAAGTGTCGTGGAGCATTGTGATGACAGGGGTCATAGAGCATTGTGATGACACTGTTATGGAATATTGTGATGACCAGAATTCTGTAGCACAGTGATGAAAAGGGCATGGAGCATTGTGATTACAGTGGTCATGGAGCATTGTGATGACAATTTTTCTAGAACATTGTGATGACAGGGATCATGGAGCATAGTGATGAAAGGGGCCATGGAGCATAGTGTTGACAGGCGTCATGGGACATTGTGTTGACAGTGGACATGGAGCATTGTTAGAAAGGGAACATGGAGCAATTTGATTTCAGGGGCCATGAAAAATTGCGAATACTTATGCCAAGGAGTATTCAGATGAATGTGGTCAAGGATCATTGTGACGAAAAGTGTCCTGGAATATTGTGATGACACGGTTCATGGAGCATTGCGATGACAAGGGCCATGGCGAAATGTGAAGACAGGTGTCATGGGGCATTGTGATGACAGTGGTCATCTAGAATTGTGAAGAAAGATATCATGGAGCACTGGGATGACAGGGGCCATGGAGCATTGTGATGACAGGGGTCAAGGGGCATTGTGATGACACGGCCAGGGAACATTATTATGACAAGAATTCTGGAGCATTGTGATAAAAAGGTCATGGACCATTGTGATTAGAGGGGCCAAGGAGCATTCTGATGACAACGGCATGGAGCATTGTGATGACAGTGGTCATGAAGCATTGTGATGAATGTGGTCATGCATCATTGTGATGACAAGTGTCGTGGAGCATTGTGATGACAGGGGTCATAGAGCATTGTGATGACACGGTTATGGAATATTGTGATGACCAGAATTCTGTAGCACTGTGATGAAAAGGGAAAGGAGCATTGTGATTACAGGGGTCATGGAGCATTGTGATGACAATTGTTTAGAACATTGTGATGACAGGGATCATGGAGCATTGTGATGACAATTGTTTAGAACATTGTGAAGACAGGGATCATGGAGCATAGTGATGAAAGGGGCCATGGAGCATTGTGATGACAGGCGTCATGGGACATTGTGTTGACAGTGGTCATGGAGCATTGTTAGAAAGGGAACATCGAGCAATTTGATTTCTGGGGCCATGAACAATTGTGAATACATAGGCCATGGAGTATTCAGATGAATGTGGTCAAGGATCATTGTGACGAAAAGTGTACTGGAATATAGTGATGACACGGTTCATGGAGCATTGGGATGACAAGGGCCATGGCGAAATGTGAAGACAGGTGTCATGGGGCATTGTGATGACAGTGGTCATCTAGAATTGTGAAGAAAGATATCATGGGGCACTGGGATGACAGGGGCCATGGAGCATTGTGATGACAGGGGTCATGGGGCATTGTGATGACACGGCCAGGGAACATTATTATGACAAGAATTCTGGAGCATTGTGATAAAAAGGGCATGGACCATTGTGATTAGAGGGGCCAAGGAGCATTCTGATGAAAACGGCATGGAGCATTGTGATGACAAGGGTCATCGAGCATTGTGATGACAGTGGTCATGAAGCATTGTGATGAATGTGGTCATGGATCATTGTGATGACAAGTGTCGTGGAGCATTGTGATGACAGGGGTCATAGAGCATTTTGATGACACGGTTATTGAATATTGTGATGACCAGAATTCTGTAGCACTGTGATGAAAAGGAAATGGAGCATTGTGATTACAGGGGTCATGGAACATTGTGATGACAATTGTTCTAGAACATTGTGATGACAGGGATCATGGAGCATAGTGATGAAATGGGCCATGGAGCATTGTGATGACAGGCGTCATGGGACATTGTGTTGACAGTGGTCATGGAGCATTGTTAGAAATGGAACATGGAGCAATTTGATTTCAGGGGCCATGAACAATTGTGAATACATAGGCCATGGAGTTTTCAGATGAATGTGGTCAAGGATCATTGTGACGAAAAGTGTCCTGGAATATTGTGATGACACGGTTCATGGAGCATTGCGATGACAAGGGCCATGGCGAAATGTGAAGACTGGTGTCATGGGGCATTGTGATGACAGTGGTCATCTAGAATTGTGAAGAAAGATATCATGGGGCACTGGGATGACAGGGGCCATGGAGCATTGTGATGACGGGGGTCATGGGGCATTGTGATGACACGGCCAGGGAACATTATGATGACAAGAATTCTGGAGCATTGTGATAAAAAGGGCATGGACCATTGTGATTAGAGGGGCCAAGGAGCATTCTGATGACAACGGCATGGAGCATTGTGATGACAGTGGTCATGAAGCATTGTGATGAATGTGGTCATGCATCATTGTGATGACAAGTGTCGAGGAGCATTGTGATGACAGGGGACATAGAGCATTGTGATGACACGGTGATGGAATATTGTGATGACCAGAATTCTGTAGCACTGTGATGAAAAGGGAATGGAGCATTGTGATTACAGGGGACATGGAGCATTGTGTTGACAATTGTTCTAGAACATTCTGATGACAGGGATCATGGAGCATAGTAATGAAAGGGGACATGGAGCATTGTGATGACAGGCGTCATGGGACATTGTGTTGACAGTGGTCATGGAGCATTGTTAGAAAGGGAACATGGAGAAATTTGATTTCAGGGGCCATGAAGAATTGTGAATATATAGGATATGGAGTATTCAGATGAATGTGGTCAAGGATCATTGTGACGAAAAGTGTACTGGAATATTGTGATGACACGGTTCATGGAGCATTGCGATGACAAGGGCCATGGCGAAATGTGAAGACAGGTGTCATGGGGCATTGTGATGACAGTGGTCATCTAGAATTGTGAAGAAAGATATCATGGAGCACAGGGATGACAGGGGCCATGGAGCATTGTGATGACAGGGGTCATGGGGCATTGTGATGACACGGCCATAGAACATTATGATGACAAGAATTCTGGAGCATTGTGATACAAAGGTCATGGACCATTGTGATTAGAGGGCCCAAGGAGCATTCTGACGACAACGGCATGGAGCATTGTGATGACAAGGGTCATCGAGCTTTGTGATGACAGTGGTCATAAAGCATTGTGATGAATGTGGTCATGCATCATTGTGATGACAAGTGTCGTGGACCATTGTGATGACAGGGGTCATAGAGCATTGTGATGACACGGTTATGGAATATTGTGATGACCAGAATTCTGTAGCACAGTGATGAAAATGGCATGGAGCATTGTGATTACAGGGGTCATGGAGCAATGTGATGACAATTGTTCTAGAACATTGTGATGACAGGGATCATGGAGCATAGTGATGAAAGGGACAATGGAGCATTGTGTTGACAGGCGTCATGGGATATTGTGTTGACAGTGGTCATGGAGCATTGTTAGAAAGGGAACATGGAGCAATTTGATTTCAGAGGCCATGAAAAATTGTGAATACATACGCCATGGAGTATTCAGATGAATGTGGTCAAGGATCATTGTGACGAAAAGTGTCCTGGAATGTTGTGATGACACGGTTCATGGAGCATTGCGATGACAAGGGCGATGGCGAAATGTGAAGACAGGTGTCATGGGGCATTGTGATGACAGTGGTCATCTAGAATTGTGAAGAAAGATATCATGGGGCACTGGGATGACAGGGGCCATGGAGCATTGTGATGACAGGGGTCATGGGGCATTGTGATGACACGGCCAGGGAACATTATGATGACAAGAATTCTGGAGCATTGTGATAAAAAGGTAATGGACCTTTGTGATTAGAGGGGCCAAGGAGCATTCTGAGGACAACGGCATGGAGTATTGTGATGACAGTGGTCATGAAGCATTGTGATGACAGTGGTTTTGAAGCATGGTGATGAATGTGGTCATGGATCATTGTGATGACAAGTGTCGTGGAACATTTTGATCACAGGGGTCATAGAGCATTGTGATGACACGGTTATGGAATATTGTGATGACCTGAATTCTGTAGCACTGTGATGAAAAGGGAATGGAGCATTGTGATTACAGGGGACATGGAGCATTGTGTTGACAAATGTTCCAGAACATTGTGATGACAGGGATCATGGAGCATAGTGATGAATGGGGCCATGGAGCATTGTGATTACAGGCGTCATGGGACATTGTGTTGACAGTGGTCATGGAGCATCTTTAGAAAGGGAACATGGAGCAATTTGATTTCAGGGGCCATGAACAATTGTGAATACATAGGATATGGAGTATTCAGGTGAATGTTGTCAAGGATCATTGTGACGAAATGTGTACTGGAATATTGTGATGACACGGTTCATGGAGCATTGCGATGACAAGGGCCATGGCGAAATGTGAAGACAGGTGTCATGGGGCATTGTGATGACAGTGGTCATCTAGAATTGTGAAGAAAGATATCATGGAGCACAGGGATGACAGGGGCCATTGAGCATTGTGATGACAGGGGTCATGGGGCATTGTGATGACACGGCCATAGAACATTATGATGACAAGAATTCTGGAGCATTGTGATAAAAAGGTCATGGACAATTGTGATTAGAGGGGCCAAGGAGCATTCTGATGACAACGGCATGGAGCATTGTGATGACAAGGGTCATCGAGCATTGTGATGACAGTGGTCATGAAGCATTGTGATGAATGTGGTCGTGCATCATTGTGATGACACGTGTTTCGTGGAGCATTGTGATGACAGGGGTCATAGAGCATTGTGATGACACGGTTATAGAATATTGTGATGACCAGAATTCTATACCACAGTGATGAAAAGGGCATGGAGCATTGTGATTACAGGGGTCATGGAGCATTGTGATGACAATTGTCCTAGAACATTGTGATGACAGTTATCATGGAGCATAGTGATGCAACGGGCAATGGAGCATTGTGTTGACAGGCATCATGGGACATTGTGTTGACAGTGGTCATGGAGCATTGTTAGAAAGGGAACATGGAGCAATTTGATTTCAGGGGCCATGAAAAATTGCGAATACATACGCCAAGGAGTATTCAGATGAATGTGGTCAAGGATCATTGTGACGAAATGTTTCCTGGAATATTGTGATGACACGGTTCATGGAGCATTGCGATGACAAGGGCCATGGCGAAATGTGAAGACAGGTGTCATGGGGCATTGTGATGACAGTGGTCATCTAGAATTGTGAAGAAAGATATCATAGAGCACTGGGAAGACAGGGGCCATGGAACATTGTGATGACATGGGTCATGGGGCATTGTGATTACACGGCCATGGAACGTTATGATGACAAGAATTCTGGAGCATTGTGATAAAAAGGGCATGGACCATTGTGATTAGAGGGGCCAAGGAGCATTCTGATGACAACGGCATGGAGCATTGTGATGACAAGGGTCATCGAGCTTTGTGATGATAGTGGTCATGAAGCATTGTGATGAATGTGGTCATGGATCATTGTGATGACAAGTGTCGTGGAGCATTGTGATGACAGGGGTCATAGAGCATTGTGATGACACGGTTATGGAATATTGTGATGACCAGAATTCTGTAGCACTGTGATGAAAAAGGAATGGAGCATTGTGATTACAGGGGTCATGGAGCATTGTGTTGACAATTGTTCTAGAACATTCTGATGACAGGGATCATGGAGCATAGTGATGAAAGGGGCCATGGAGCATTGTGATGACAGGCGTCATGGGATATTGTGTTGACAGTGGTCATGTAGTATTGTTAGAAAGGGAACATGGAGCAATTTGATTTCAAGGGCCATGAACAATTGTGAATACATAGGCCATGGAGTATTCAGATGAATGTGGTCAAGGATCATTGTGACGAAAAGTGTCCTGGAATATTGTGATGACACGGTTCATGGAGCATTGCGATGACAAGGACCATGGCGAAATGTGAAGACAGGTGTCATGGGGCATTGTGATGACAGTGGTCATCTAGAATTGTGAAGAAAGATATCATGGAGCACTGGGATGACAGGGGCCATGGAGCATTGTGATGACAGGGGTCAAGGGGCATTGTGATGACAAGGCCAGGGAACATTATTATGACAAGAATTCTGGAGCATTGTGATAAAAAGGTCATGGACCATTGTGATTAGAGGGGCCAAGGAGCATTCTGATGACAACGGCATGGAGCATTGTGATGACAGTGGTCATGAAGCATTGTGATGAATGTTGTCATGCATCATTGTGATGACAAGTGTCGTGGAGCATTGTGATGACAGGGGTCATAGAGCATTGTGATGACACGGTTATGGAATATTGTGATGACCAGAATTCTGTAGCACAGTGATGAAAAGGGCATGGAGCATTGTGATTACAGTGGTCATGGAGCATTGTGATGACAATTGTTCTAGAACATTGTGATGACAGGGATCATGGAGCATAGTGATGAAAGGGGCCATGGAGCATAGTGTTGACAGGCGTCATGGGACATTTTGTTGACAGTGGACATGGAGCATTGTTAGAAAGGGAACATGGAGCAATTTGATTTCAGGGGCCATGAAAAATTGCGAATACATATGCCAAGGAGTATTCAGATGAATGTGGTCAAGGATCATTGTGACGAAAAGTGTCCTGGAATATTGTGATGACACGGTTCATGGAGCATTGCGATGACAAGGGCCATGGCGAAATGTGAAGACAGGTGTCATGGGGCATTGTGATGACAGTGGTCATCTAGAATTGTGAAGAAAGATATCATGGAGCACTGGGATGACAGGGGCCATGGAGCATTGTGATGACAGGGGTCAAGGGGCATTGTGATGACACGGCCAGGGAACATTATTATGACAAGAATTCTGGAGCATTGTGATAAAAAGGTCATGGACCATTGTGATTAGAGGGGCCAAGGAGCATTCTGATGACAACGGCATGGAGCATTGTGATGACAGTGGTCATGAAGCATTGTGATGAATGTGGTCATGCATCATTGTGATGACAAGTGTCGTGGAGCATTGTGATGACAGGGGTCATAGAGCATTGTGATGACACGGTTATGGAATATTGTGATGACCAGAATTCTGTAGCACTGTGATGAAAAGGGAAAGGAGCATTGTGATTACAGGGGTCATGGAGCATTGTGATGACAATTGTTTAGAACATTGTGAAGACAGGGATCATGGAGCATAGTGATGAAAGGGGCCATGGAGCATTGTGATGACAGGCGTCATGGGACATTGTGTTGACAGTGGTCATGGAGCATTGTTAGAAAGGGAACATCGAGCAATTTGATTTCAGGGGCCATGAACAATTGTGAATACATAGGCCATGGAGTATTCAGATGAATGTGGTCAAGGATCATTGTGACGAAAAGTGTACTGGAATATAGTGATGACACGGTTCATGGAGCATTGGGATGACAAGGGCCATGGCGAAATGTGAAGACAGGTGTCATGGGGCATTGTGATGACAGTGGTCATCTAGAATTGTGAAGAAACATATCATGGGGCAATGGGATGACAGGGGCCATGGAGCATTGTGATGACAGGGGTCATGGGGCATTGTGATGACACGGCCATGGAACATTATGATGACAAGAATTCTGGAGCATTGTGATAAAATGGGCATGGACCATTGTGTTTAGAGGGGCCAAGGAGCATTCTGATCACAACGGCATGGAGCATTGTGATGACAAGTGTCATCGAGCATTGTGATGACAGTGGTCATGAAGCATTGTGATGAATGTGGTCATGCATCATTGTGATGACAAGTGTCGTGGAGCATTGTGATGACAGGGGTCATAGAGCATTGTGAGGACACTGTTATGGAATATTGTGATGACCAGAATTCTGTAGCACTGTGATGAATAGGGAATGGAGCATTGTGATTAAAGGGGTCATGGAGCATTGTGATGACACGGCCAGGGAACATTATTATGACAAGAATTCTGGAGCATTGTGATAAAAAGGTCATGGATCATTGTGATTAGAGGGGCCAAGGAGCATTCTGATGACAACGGCATGGAGCATTGTGATGACAGTGGTCATGAAGCATTGTGATGAATGTGGTCATTCATCATTGTGATGACAAGTGTCGAGGAGCATTGTGATGACAGGGGACATATTGCATTGTGATGACACGGTGATGGAATATTGTGATGACCAGAGTTCTGTAGCTCAGTGATGAAAAGTGCATGGAGCATTGTGATTACAGGGGTCATGGAGCATTGTGATGACAATTGTTCTAGCACATTGTGATGACAGGGATCATGGAGCATAGTGATGAAAGGGGCCATGGAGAATTGTGTTGACAGGCGTCATGGGACATTGTGTTGACAGTGGTCATGGAGCATTGTTAGAAAGGGAACATGGAGCAATTTGATTTCAGGGGCCATGAACAATTGTGAATACATAGGCCATGGAGTATTCAGATGAATGTGGTCAAGGATCATTGTGAAGAAAAGTGTCCTGGAATATTGTGATGACACGGTTCATGGAGCATTGCGATGACAAGGGCCATGGCGAAATGTGAAGACAGGTGTCATGGGGCATTGTGATGACAGTGGTCATTAAGAATTGTGAAGAAAGATATCATGGAGCACTGGGATGACAGGGGCCATGGAGCATTGTGATGACAGGGGTCATGGGGCATTGTGATGACACGGCCATGGAACATTATGAAGACAAGTATTCTGGAGAATTGTGATAAAATGGGCATGGACCATTGTGATTAGAGGGTCCAAGGAGCATTCTGATCACAACGGCATGGAGCATTGTGATGACAAGGGTCATTGAGCATTGTGATGACAGTGGTCATGAAGCATTGTGATGAATGTGGTCATGCATCATTGTGATGACAAGTGTCGTGGAGCATTGTGATGACAGGGGTCATAGAGCATTGTGATGACACGGTTATGGAATATTGTGATGACCAGAATTCTGTAGCACTGTGATGAAAAGGGAATGGAGCATTGTGATTACAGGGGTCATGGAGCATTGTGATGACAATTGTTCTAGAACATTATGATGACAGGGATCATGGAGCATAGTGATGAAAGTGGCCATGGAGCATTGTGATGACAGGCGTCATGGCATATTGTGTTGACAGTGGTCATGGAGCATTGTTAGAAAGGGAACATGGAGCAATTTGATTTCAGGGGCCATGAACAATTGTGAATACATAGGCCATGGAGTATTCAGATGAATTTGGTCAAGGATCATTGTGACGAAAATTGTCCTGGAATATTGTGATGACACGGTTCATGGAGCATTGCGATGACAAGGGCCATGGCGAAATGTGAAGACAGGTGTCATGGGGCATTGTGATGACAGTGGTCATCTAGAATTGTGAAGAAAGATATCATGGAGCACTGGGATGACAGGGGCCATGGAACATTGTGATGACAGGGGTCATGGGGCATTGTGATGACACGGCCATGGAACATTATAATGACAAGAATTCTGGAGCATTGTGATAAAAAGGGCATGGTCCATTGTGATTAGAGGGGCCAAGGAGCATTCTGATGACAACGGCATGGAGCATTGTGATGACAAGGGTCATCGAGCATTGTGATGATAGTGGTCATGAAGCATTGTGATGAATGTGGTCATGTATCATTGTGATGACAAGTGTCGTGGAGCATTGTGATGACAGGGGTCATAGAGCCTTGTGATGACACGTTTATGGAATATTGTGATGACCAGAATTCGGTAGCACAGTGATGAAAAGGGAATGGAGCATTGTGATTACAGGGGTCATGGAGCATTGTGATGACAATTGTTCTAGAATATTGTGATGACAGGGATCATGGAGCATAGTGATGAAAGGGGCAATGGAGATTTGTGTTGACAGGCGTCATGGGACATTGTGTTGACAGTGGACATGGAGCATTGTTAGAAAGGGAACATGGAGCAATTTGATTTCAGGGGCCATGAAAAATTGCGAATACATACGCCATGGAGTATTCAGATGAATATGGTCAAGGATCATTGTGACGAAAATTGTCCTGGAATATTGTGATGACACGGTTCAAGGAGCATTGCGATGACAAGGGCCATGGCGAAATGTGAAGACAGGTGTCATGGGGCATTGTGATGACAGTGGTCATCTAGAATTGTGAAGAAAGATATCATAGAGCACTGGGAAGACAGGGGCCATGGAACATTGTGATGACAGGGGTCATGGGGCATTGTGATGACACGGCCATGGAACATTATGATGACAAGAATTCTGGAGCATTGTGATAAAAAGGGCATGGACCATTGTGATTAGAGGGGCCAAGGAGCATTCTGATGACAACGGCATGGAGCATTGTGATGACAAGGGTCATCGAGCTTTGTGATGATAGTGGTCATGAAGCATTGTGATGAATGTGGTCATGGATCATTGTGATGACAAGTGTCGTGGAGCATTGTGATGAGAGTGGTCATAGAGCATTGTGATGACACGGTTATGGAATATTGTGATGACCAGAATTCTGTAGCACTGTCATGAAAAGGGAATGGAGCATTGTGATTACAGGGGTCATGGAGCATTGTGTTGACAATTGTTCTAGAACATTGTGATGACAGGGATCATGGAGCATAGTGATGAAAGGGGCAATGGAGATTTGTGTTGACAGGCGTCATGGGACATTGTGTTGACAGTGGTCATGGAGCATTGTTAGAAAGGGAACATGGAGCAATTTGATTTCAAGGGCCATGAACAATTGTGAATACATAGGCCATGGAGTATTCAGATGAATGTGGTCAAGGATCATTGTGACGAAAAGTGTCCTGGAATATTGTGATGACACGGTTCATGGAGCATTGCGATGACAAGGGCCATGGCGAAATGTGAAGACAGGTGTCATGGGGCATTGTGATGACAGTGGTCATCTAGAATTGTGAAGAAAGATATCATGGAGCACTGGGATGACAGGGGCCATGGAGCATTGTGATGACAGGGGTCATGGAGCATTGTGATGACACGGCCATGGAACATTATAATGACAAGAATTCTGGAGCATTGTGATAAAAAGGGCATGGTCCATTGTGATTAGAGGGGCCAAGGAGCATTCTGATGACAACGGCATGGAGCATTGTGATGACAAGGGTCATCGAGCATTGTGATGATAGTGGTCATGAAGCATTGTGATGAATGTGGTCATGCATCATTGTGATGACAAGTGTCGTGGAGCATTGTGATGACAGGGGTCATAGAGCATTGTGATGACACGGTGATGGAATATTGTGATGACCAGAATTCTGTAGCACAGTGATGAAAAAGGCATGGAGCATTGTGATTACAGTGGTCATGGAGCATTGTGATGACAATTGTTCTAGAACATTGTGATGACAGGGATCATGGAGCATAGTGATGAAAGGGGCCATGGAGCATAGTGTTGACAGGCGTCATGGGACATTGTGTTGACAGTGGACATGGAGCATTGTTAGAAAGGGAACATGGAGCAATTTGATTTCAGGGGCCATGAAAAATTGCGAATACATACGCCAAGGAGTATTCAGATGAATGTGGTCAAGGATCATTGTGACGAAAGTGTCCTGGAATATTGTGATGACACGATTCATGGAGCATTGCGATGACAAGGGCCATGGCGAAATGTGAAGACAGGTGTCATGGGGCATTGTGATGACAGTGGTCATCTAGAATTGTGAAGAAAGATATCATAGAGCACTGGGAAGACAGGGGCCATGGAACATTGTGATGACAGGGTTCATGGGGCATTGTGATGACACGGCCATGGAACATTATGATGACAAGAATTCTGGAGCATTGTGATAAAAAGGGCATGGACCATTGTGATTAGAGGGGCCAAGGAGCATTCTGATGACAATGGCATGGAGCATTGTGATGACAAGTGTCATCGAGCTTTGTGATGATAGTGGTCATGAAGCATTGTGATGAATGTGGTCATGGATCATTGTGATGACAAGTGTCGTGGAGCATTGTGATGACAGGGGTCATAGAGCATTGTGATGACACGGTTATGGAATATTGTGATGACCAGAATTCTGTAGCACTGTGATGAAAAAGGAATGGAGCATTGTGATTACAGGGGTCATGGAGCATTGTGTTGACAATTGTTCTAGAACATTCTGATGACAGGGATCATGGAGCATAGTGATGAAAGGGGCCATGGAGCATTGTGATGACATGCGTCATGGGATATTGTGTTGACAGTGGTCATGGAGCATTGTTAGAAAGAGAACATGGAGCAATTTGATTTCAAGGGCCATGAACAATTGTGAATACATAGGCCATGGAGTATTCAGATGAATGTGGTCAAGGATCATTGTGACGAAAAGTGTCCTGGAATATTGTGATGACACGGTCCATGGAGCATTGCAATGACAAGGACCATGGCGAAATGTGAAGACAGGTGTCATGGGGCATTGTGATGACAGTGGTCATCTAGAATTGTGAAGAAAGATATCATGGTGCACTGGGATGACAGGGGCCATGGAGCATTGTGATGACAGGGGTCAAGGGGCATTGTGATGACACGGCCATGTAACATTATAATGACAAGAATTCTGGAGCATTGTGATAAAAAGGGCATGGTCCATTGTGATTAGAGGGGCCAAGGAGCATTCTGATGACAACGGCATGGAGCATTGTGATGACAAGGGTCATCGAGCATTGTGATGATAGTGGTCATGAAGCATTGTGATGAATGTGGTCATGCATCATTGTGATGACAAGTGTCGTGGAGCATTGTGATGACAGGGGTCATAGAGCATTGTGATGACACGGTTATGGAATATTGTGATGACCAGAATTCGGTAGCACAGTGATGAAAAGGGAATGGAGCTTTGTGATTACAGTGGTCATGAAGCATTGTGATGAATGTGGTCATGCATCATTGTGATGACAAGTGTCGAGGAGCATTGTGATGACAGGGGACATAGAGCATTGTGATGACACGGTTATGGAATATTGTGATGACCAGAATTCGGTAGCACAGTGATGAAAAGGGAATGGAGCATTGTGATTACAGAGGTCATGGAGCATTGTGATGACAATTGTTCTAGAATATTGTGATGACAGGGATCATGGAGCATAGTGATGAAAGGGGCAATGGAGATTTGTGTTGACAGGCGTCATGGGACATTGTGTTGACAGTGGACATGGAACATTGTTAGAAAGGGAACATGGAGCAATTTGATTTCAGGGGCCATTAAAAATTGCGAATACATACGCCATGGAGTATTCAGATGAATGTGGTCAAAGATCATTGTGACGAAATGTGTCCTGGAATATTGTGATGACACGGTTCATGGAGCATTGCGATGACAAGGGCCATGGCGAAATGTGAAGACAAGTGTCATGGGGCATTGTGATGACAGTGGTCATCTAGAATTGTGAAGAAAGATATCATGGAGCACTGGGATGATAGGGTACATGGAACATTGTGATGAAAAGGGTCATGGGGCATTGTGATGACACGACCATGGAACATTATGATGACAAGAATTCTGGAGCATTGTGATAAAAAGGGCATGGACCATTGTGATTAGAGGGGCCAAGGAGCATTCTGATGACAACGGCATGGAGCATTGTGATGACAAGGTCATCGAGCATTTTGATGACAGTGGTCATGAAGCATTGTGATGAATGTGGTCATGGATCATTCTGATGAAAAGTGTCGTGGAGCATTGTGATGACAGGCGTCATGGGACAATGTTTTGACAGTGGTCATGGAGCATTGTTAGAAAGGGAACATGGAGCAATATGATTTCAGGGGCCATGAAAAATTGTGAATACATAGGCCATGGAGTATTCAGATGAATGTGGTCAAGGATCATTGGGACGAAATGTGTCCTGGAATATTGTGATGACACGGTTCATGGAGCATTGCGATGACAAGGGCCATGGCGAAATGTGAAGACAGGTGTCATGGGGCATTGTGATGACAGTGGTCATCTAGAATTGTGAAGAAAGATATCATGGAGCACTGGGATGACAGGGGCCATGGAGCATTGTGATGACAGGGGTCAAAGGGCATTGTGATGACAAGGCCAGGGAACATTATTATGACAAGAATTCTGGAGCATTGTGATAAAAAGGTCATGGACCATTGTGATTAGAGGGGCCAAGGAGCATTCTGATGACAACGGCATGGAGCATTGTGATGACAGTGGTCATGAAGCATTGTGATGAATGTGGTCATGCATCATTGTGATGACAAGTGTCGTGGAGCATTGTGATGACAGGGGTCATAGAGCATTGTGATGACACGGTTATGGAATATTGTGATGACCAGAATTCTGTAGCACAGTGATGAAAAGGGCATGGAGCATTGTGATTACAGGGGTCATGGAGCATTGTGATGACAATTGTTCTAGAACATTGTGATGACAGGGATCATGGAGCATAGTGATGAAAGGGCAATGGAGCATTGTGTTGACAGGCGTCATGGGACATTGTGTTGACAGTGGTCATGGAGCATTGTTAGAAAGTGCACTTGGAGCAATTTGATTTCAGGGGCCATGAACAATTGTGAATACATAGGCCATGGAGTATTCAGATGAATGTGGTCAAGGATCATTGTGACGAAAAGTGTCCTGGAATATTGTGATGACACGGTTCATGGAGCATTGCGATGACAAGGGCCATGGCGAAATGTGAAGACAGGTGTCATGGGGCATTGTGATGACAGGAGTCATGGGGCATTGTGATGACACGGCCATGGAACATTATGATGACAAGAATTCTGGAGCATTGTGATAAAAAGGGCATGGACCATTGTGATTAGAGGGGCCAAGGAGCATTCTAATGACAACGGCATGGAGCATAGTGATGACAAGGGTCATCGAGCATTGTGATGACAGTGGTCATGAAGCATTGTGATGAATGTGGTCATGGATCATTGTGATGACAAGTGTCGTGGAGCATTGTGATGACAGGGGTCATAGAGCATTGTGATGACACGGTTATGGAATATTGTGATGACCAGAATTCTGTAGCACTGTGATGAAAAGGGAATGGAGCATTGTGATTACAGGGGTCATGGAGCATTGTGATGACAATTGTTCTAGAACATTGTGATGACAGGGATCATGGAGCATAGTGATGAAAGGGTCCATGGAGCATTGTGATGACAGGCGCCATGGGACATTGTGTTGACAGTGCTCATGGAGCATTGTTAGAAAGGGAACATGGAGCAATTTGATTTCAGGGGCCATGAAAAATTGTGAATACATAGGCCATGGAGTATTCAGATGAATGTGGTCAAGGATCATTGTGACGACAAGTGTCCTGGAATATTGTGATGACACGGTTCATGGAGCATTGCGATGACAAAGGCCATGGCGAAATGTGAAGACAGGTGTCATGGGGCATTGTGATGACAGTGGTCATCTAGAATTGTGAAGGAAGATATCATGGAGCACTGGGATGATAGGGGCCATGGAGCATTGTGATGACAGGGGTCATGGGGCATTGTGATGACACGGCCATGGAACATTATGATGACAAAAATTCTGGAGCATTGTGATAAAAAGGGCATGGACCATTGTGATTAGAGGGGCCAAGGAGAATTCTGATGACAACGGCATGGAGCATTGTGATGACAAGGGTCATCGAGCATTGTGATGACAGTGGTCATGAAGCATTGTGATGAATGTGGTCATGGATCATTGTGATGACAAGTGTCGTGGAGCATTGTGATGACAGGGGTCATAGAGCATTGTGATGACACGGTTATGGAATATTGTGATGACCAGAATTCTGTAGCACTGTGATGAAAAGGGAATGGAGCAATGTGATTACAGGGGTCATGGAGCATTGTGATGACAATTGTTCTAGAACATTGTGAAGACAGGGATCATGGAGTATAGTGATGAAAGGGGCCATGGAGCATTGTGATGACAGGCGTCATGGGACAATGTGTTGACAGTGGTCATGGAGCCTTGTTAGAAAGGGAACATGGAGCAATTTGATTTCAGGGGTCATGAAAAATTGTGAATACATAGGCCATGGAGTATTCAGATGAATGTGGTCAAGGATCATTGTGACGAAAATTGTCCTGGAATATTGTGATGACACGGTTCATGGAGCATTGGGATGACAAGGGCCATGGCAAAATGTGAAGACAGGTGTCATGGGGCATTGTGATGACAGTGGTCATCTAGAATTGTGAAGAAAGATATCATGGAGCACTGGGATGACAGGGGCCATGGAACATTGTGATGACAGGGGTCATGGGGCATTGTGATGACACGGCCATGGAACATTATGATGACAAGAATTCTGGAGCATTGTGATAAAAAGGGCATGGACCATTGTGATTAGAGGGGCCAAGGAGCATTCTGATGACAACGGCATGGAGCATTGTGATGACAAGGGTCATCGAGCTTTGTGATGACAGTGGTCATGAAGCATTGTGATGAATGTGGTCATGGATCATTGTGATGACAAGCGTCGTGGAGCATTGTGATGACAGGGGTCATAGAGCATTGTGATGACACGGTTATGGAATATTGTGATGACCAGAATTCTGTAGCACTGTGATGAAAAGGGAATGGAGCATTGTGATTACAGGGGTCATGGAGCATTGTGATGACAATTGTTCTAGAACATTGTGATGACAGGGATCATGGAGCATAGTGATGAAAGGGTCCATGGAGCATTGTGATGACAGGCGCCAAGGGACATTGTGTTGACAGTGGTCATGGAGCATTGTTAGAAAGGGAACATGGAGCAATTTGATTTCAGGGGCCATGAAAAATTGTGAATACATAGGCCATGGAGTATTCAGATGAATGTGGTCAAGGATCATTGTGATGACAAGTGTCCTGGAATATTGTGATGACACGGTTCATGGAGCATTGGGATGACAAGGGCCATGGCGAAATGTGAAGACAGGTGTCATGGGGCATTGTGATGACAGTGGTCATCTAGAATTGTGAAGGAAGATATCATGGAGCACTGGGATGACAGGGGCCATGGAGCATTGTGATGACAGGGGTCATGGGGCATTGTGATGACACGGCCATGGAACATTATGATGACAAGAATTCTGGAGCATTGTGATAAAAAGGGCATGGACCATTGTGATTAGAGGGGCCAAGGAGCATTCTGATGACAACGGCATGGAGAATTGTGATGACAAGGGTCATCGAGCATTGTGAAGACAGTGGTCATGAAGCATTGTGATGAATGTGGTCATGGATCATTGTGATGACAAGTGTCGTGGATCATTGTGATGACAGGGGTCATAGAGCATTGTGATGACACGGATATGGAATATTGTGATGACCAGAATTCTGTAGCACTGTGATGAAAAGGGAATGGAGCATTGTGATTAGAGGGGTCATGGAGCATTGTGATGACAATTGTTCTAGAACATTGTGATGACAGGGATCATGGAGCATAGTTATGAAAGGGTCCATGGAGCATTGTGATGACAGGCGCCATGGGATATTGTGTTGACAGTGGTCATGGAGCATTGTTAGAAAGGGAACATGGAGCAATTTGATTTCAGGGGCCATGAAAAATTGCGAATACATAGGCCATGGAGTATTCAGATGAATGTGGTCAAGAATCATTGTGACGAAAAGTGTCCTGGAATATTGTGATGACACGGTTCATGGAGCATTGCGATGACAAGGGCCATGGCGAAATGTGAAGACAGGTGTCATGGGGCTTTGTGATGACAGGGGTCAAGGGGCATTGTGATGTCACGGCCATGGAACATTATGATGACAAGAATTCTGGAGCATTGTGATAAAAAGGGCATGGACCATTGTGATTAGAGGGGCCAAGGAGCTTTCTGATGACAACGGCATGGAGCATTGTGATGACAAGGGTCATCGAGCATTGTGATGACAGTGGTCATGAAGCATTGTGATGAATGTGGTCATGGATCATTGTGATGACAAGTGTCGTGGAGCATTGTGATGACAGGGGTCATAGAGCATTGTGATGACACGGTTATGGAATATTGTGATGACCAGAATTCTGTAGCACTGTGATGAAAAGGGAATGGAGCATTGTGATTACAGGGGTCATGGAGCATTGTGATGACAATTGTTCTAGAACATTGTGATGACAGGGATCATGGAGCATAGTGATGAAAGGGTCCATGGAGCATTGTGATGACAGGCGCCATGGGATATTGTGTTGACAGTGGTCATGGAGCATTGTTAGAAAGGGAACATGGAGCAATTTGATTTCAGGGGCCATGAAAAATTGTGAATACATAGGCCATGGAGTATTCAGATGAATGTGGTCAAGGATCATTGTGACGACAAGTGTCCTGGAATATTGTGATGACACGGTTCATGGAGCATTGCGATGACAAGGGCCATGGCGAAATGTGAAGACAGGTGTCATGGGGCATTGTGATGACAGTGGTCATCTAGAATTGTGAAGGAAGATATCATGGAGCACTGGGATGACAGGGGCCATGGAGCATTGTGATGACAGGGGTCATGGGTCATTGTGATGACACGGCCATGGAACATTATGATGACAAGAATTCTGGAGCATTGTGATAAAAAGGGCATGGACCATTGTGATTAGAGGGGCCAAAGAGCATTCTGATGACAACGGCATGGAGCATTGTGATGACAAGGGTCATCGAGCATTGTGATGACAGTGGTCATGAAGCATTGTGATGAATGTGGTCATGGATCATTGTGATGACAAGTCTCGTGGAGCATTGTGATGACAGGGGTCATAGAGCATTGTGATGACACGGTTATGGAATATTGTGATGACCAGAATTCTGTAGCACTGTGATGAAAAGGGAATGGAGCATTGTGATTACAGGGGTCATGGAGCATTGTGATGACAATTGTTCTAGAACATTGTGAAGACAGGGATCATGGAGCATAGTGATGAAAGGGGCCATGGAGCATTGTGATGACAGGCTTCATGGGACAATGTGTTGACAGTGGTCATGGAGCCTTGTTAGAAAGGGAACATGGAGCA
The DNA here is from genome assembly GCF_028021215.1 of Eschrichtius robustus. Classification (NCBI taxonomy): domain Eukaryota; kingdom Metazoa; phylum Chordata; class Mammalia; order Artiodactyla; family Eschrichtiidae; genus Eschrichtius; species Eschrichtius robustus. The sequence continues at coordinate 1,701,679 of NW_027175249.1, read as the reverse complement.
ATTTGATTTCAGGGGTCATGAAAAATTGTGAATACATAGGCCATGGAGTATTCAGATGAATGTGGTCAAGGATCATTGTGACGAAAAGTGTCCTGGAATATTGTGATGACACGGTTCATGGAGCATTGGGATGAAAAGGGCCATGGCGAAATGTGAAGACAGGTGTCATGGGGCATTGTGATGACAGGAGTCATGGGGCATTGTGATGACACGGCCATGGAACATTATGATGACAAGAATTCTGGAGCATTGTGATAAAAAGGGCATGGACCATTGTGATTAGAGGGGCCAAGGAGCATTCTGATGACAACGGCATGGAGCATTGTGATGACAAGGGTCATCGAGCATTGTGATGACAGTGGTCATGAAGCATTGTGATGAATGTGGTCATGGATCATTGTGATGACAAGTGTCGTGGAGCATTGTGATGACAGGGGTCATAGAGCATTGTGATGACACGGTTATGGAATATTGTGATGACCAGAATTCTGTAGCACAGTGATGAAAAGGGCATGGAGCATTGTGATTACAGGGGTCATGGAGCATTGTGATGACAATTGTTCTAGAACATTGTGATGACAGGGATCATGGAGCATAGTGATGAAAGGGGCAATGGAGCATTGTGTTGAACGGAGTCATGGGACATTGTGTTGACAGAGGACATGGAGCATTGTTAGAAATGGAACATGGAGTAATTTGATTTCAGGGGCCATGAAAAATTGCGAATACATAGGCCATGGAGTATTCAGATGAATGTGGTCAAGGATCATTGTGACGAAAAGTGTCCTGGAATATTGTGATGACACGGTTCATGGAGCATTGCGATGAAAAGGGCCATGGCGAAATGTGAAGACAGGTGTCATAAGGCATTGTGATGACAGTGGTCATCTAGAATTGTGAAGAAAGATATCATGGAGCACTGGGATGACAGGGGCCATGGAACATTGTGATGACAGGGGTCATGGGGCATTGTGATGACACGGCCATGGAACATTATGATGACAAGAATTCTGGAGCATTGTGATAAAAAGGGCATGGACCATTGTGATTAGAGGGGCCAAGGAGCATTCTGATGACAAGGTCATGGAGCATTGTGATGACAAGGGTCATCGAGCTTTGTGATGAGAGTGGTCATGAAGCATTGTGATGAATGTGGTCATGGATCTTTGTGATGACAAGTGTCGTGGAGCATTGTGATGACAAGGGGCATATAGCATTGTGATGACACGGTTATGGAATATTGTGATGACCAGAATTCTGTAGCACTGTGATGAAAAGGGAATGGAGCACTGTGATTACAGGGGTCATGGAGCATTGTGATGACAATTGTTCTAGAACATTATGATGACAGGGATCATGGAGCATAGTGATGAAAGGGGCCATGGAGAATTGTGATGACAGGCGTCATGGGACATTGTGTTGACAGTGGTCATGGAGCATTGTTAGAAAGGGCACTTGGAGCAATTTGATTTCAGGGGCCATGAACAATTGTGAATACATAGGCCATGGAGTATTCAGATGAATGTGGTCAAGGATCATTGTGACGAAAAGTGTCCTGGAATATTGTGATGACACGGTTCATGGAGCATTGCGATGACAAGGGCCATGGCGAAATGTGAAGACAGGTGTCATGGGGCATTGTGATGACAGGAGTCATGGGGCATTGTGATGACACGGCCATGGAACATTATGATGACAAGAATTCTGGAGCATTGTGATAAAAAGGGCATGGACCATTGTGATTAGAGGGGCCAAGGAGCATTCTGATGACAACGGCATGGAGCATTGTGATGACAAGGGTCATCGAGCATTTTGATGACAGTGGTCATGAAGCATTGTGATGAATGTGGTCATGGATCATTGTGATGACAAGTGTCGTGGAGCACTGTGATGACAGGGGTCATAGAGCATTGTGATGACACGGTTATGGAATATTGTGATGACCAGAATTCTGTAGCACTGTGATGAAAAGGGAATGGAGCATTGTGATTACAGGGGTCATGGAGCATTGTGATGACAATTGTTCTAGAACATTGTGATGACAGGGATCATGGAGCATAGTGATGAAAGGGTTCATGGAGCATTGTGATGACAGGCGCCATGGGATATTGTGTTGACAGTGGTCATGGAGCATTGTTAGAAAGGGAACATGGAGCAATTTGATTTCAGGGGCCATGAAAAATTGTGAATACATAGGCCATGGAGTATTCAGATGAATGTGGTCAAGGATCATTGTGACGACAAGTGTCCTGGAATATTGTGATGACACGGTTCATGGAGCATTGCGATGACAAGGGCCATGGCGAAATGTGAAGACAGGTGTCATGGGGCATTGTGATGACAGTGGTCATCTAGAATTGTGAAGGAAGATATCATGGAGCACTGGGATGACAGGGGCCATGGAGCATTGTGATGACAGGGGTCATGGGGCATTGTGATGACACGGCCATGGAACATTATGATGACAAGAATTCTGGAGCATTGTGATAAAAAGGGCATGGACCATTGTGATTAGAGGGGCCAAGGAGCATTCTGATGACAACGGCATGGAGCATTGTGATGACAAGGGTCATCGAGCATTGTGATGACAGTGGTCATGAAGCATTGTGATGAATGTGGTCATGGATCATTGTGATGACAAGTCTCGTGGAGCATTGTGATGACAGGGGTCATAGAGCATTGTGATGACACGGTTATGGAATATTGTGATGACCAGAATTCTGTAGCACTGTGATGAAAAGGGAATGGAGCATTGTGATTACAGGGGTCATGGAGCATTGTGATGACAATTGTTCTACAACATTGTGAAGACAGGGATCATGGAGCATAGTGATGAAAGGGGCCATGGAGCATTGTGATGACAGGCTTCATGGGACAATGTGTTGACAGTGGTCATGGAGCCTTGTTAGAAAGGGAACATGGAGCAATTTGATTTCAGGGGTCATGAAAAATTGTGAATACATAGGCCATGGAGTATTCAGATGAATGTGGTCAAGGATCATTGTGACGAAAATTGTCCTAGAATATTGTGATGACACGGTTCATGGAGCATTGGGATGACAAGGGCCATGGCGAAATGTGAAGACAGGTGTCATGGGGCATTGTGATGACAGTGGTCATCTAGAATTGTGAAGAAAGATATCATGGAACACTGGGATGACAGGGGCCATGGAACATTGTGATGACAGGGGTCATGGGGCACTGTGATGACACGACCATGGAACATTATGATGACAAGTATTCTGGAGCATTGTGATAAAAAGGTCATGGAACATTGTGATTATAGGGGCCAAGGAGCATTTTGATGACAACGGCACGAAGCATTGTGATGACAAGGGTCATCGAGTATTGTGATGAAAGTGGTCATGAAGCATTGTGATGAATGTGGTCATGGATCATTGTGATGACAAGTGTCGTAGAGCATTGTGATGACAGGAGTCATAGAGCATTGTGATGACACGGTTATGGAATATTGTGATGACCAGAATTCTGTAGCACAGTGATGAAAAGGGCATGGAGCATTGTGATTACAGGGGTCATGGAGCATTGTGATGACAATTGTTCTAGAACATTGTGATGACAGGGATCATGGATCATAGTGATTAAAGGGTCCATGGAGCTTTGTGATGACAGGCGCCATGGGACATTGTGTTGACAGTGGTCATGGAGCATTGTTAGAAAGGGAACATGGAGCAATTTGATTTTAGGGGCCATGAAAAATTGTGAATACATAGGCCATGGAGTATTCAGATGAATGTGGTCAAGGATCATTGTGACGACAAGTGTCCTGGAATATTGTGATGACACGGTTCATGGAGCATTGCGATGACAAGGGCCATGTCGAAATGTGAAGACAGGTGTCATGGGGCATTGTGATGACAGTGGTCATCTAGAATTGTGAAGGAAGATATCATGGAGCACTGGGATGACAGGGGCCATGGAGCATTGTGATGACAGGGGTCATGGGGCATTGTGATGACACGGCCATGGAACATTATGATGACAAGAATTCTGGAGCATTATGATAAAAAGGGCATGGACCATTGTGATTAGAGGGGCCAAGGAGCATTCTGATGACAACGGCATGGAGCATTGTGATGACAGTGGTCATGAAGCATTGTGATGAATGTGGTCATGCATCATTGTGATGACAAGTGTCGTGGAGCATTGTGATGACAGGGGTCATAGAGCATTGTGATGACACGGTTATGGAATATTGTGATGACCAGAATTCTGTAGCACTGTGATGAAAAGGGAAAGGAGCATTGTGATTACAGGGGTCATGGAGCATTTTGATGACAATTGTTTAGAACATTGTGAAGACAGGGATCATGGAGCATAGTGATGAAAGGGGCCATGGAGCATTGTGATGACAGGCGTCATGGGACATTGTGTTGACAGTGGTCATGGAGCATTGTTAGAAAGGGAACATCGAGCAATTTGATTTCAGGGGCCATGAACAATTGTGAATACATAGGCCATGGAGTATTCAGATGAATGTGGTCAAGGATCATTGTGACGAAAAGTGTACTGGAATATTGTGATGACACGGTTCATGGAGCATTGCGATGACAAGGGCCACGGCGAAATGTGAAGACAGGTGTCATGGGGCATTGTGATGACAGTGGTCATCTAGAATTGTGAAGAAAGATATCATGGGGCACTGGGATGACAGGGGCCATGGAGCATTGTGATGACAGGGTTCATGGGGCATTGTGATGACACGGCCAGGGAACATTATTATGACAAGAATTCTGGAGCATTGTAATAAAAAGGTCATGGATCATTGTGATTAGAGGGGCCAAGGAGCATTCTGATGACAACTGCATGGAGCATTGTGATGACAGTGGTCATGAAGCATTGTGATGAATGTCGTCATTCATCATTGTGATGACAAGTGTCGAGGAGCATTGTGATGACAGGGGACATAGAGCATTTTGATGACACGGTGATGGAATATTGTGATGACCAGAATTCTGTAGCACAGTGATGAAAAGGGCATGGAGCATTGTGATTACAGGGGTCATGGAGCATTGTGATGACAATTGTTCTAGAACATTGTGATGACAGGGATCATGGAGCATAGTGATGAAAGGGGCCATGCAGCATTGTGATGACAGGCGTCATGGGACATTGTGTAGACAGTGGTCATGGAGCATTGTTAGAAAGGGAACATGGAGCAATTTGATTTCAGGGGCCATGAAAAATTGCGAATACATAGGCCATGGAGTATTCAGATGAATGTGGTCAAGGATCATTGTGACGAAAAGTGTTCCTGGAATATTGTGATGACACGGTTCATGGAGCATTGCGATGACAAGGGCCGTGGCGAAATGTGAAGACAGGTGTCATGGGGCATTGTGATGACAGTGGTCATCTAGAATTGTGAAGAAAGATATCATGGAGCACTGAGATGACAGGGGCCATGGAACATTGTGATGACAGGGGTCATGGGGCATTGTGATGACACGGCCATGGAACATTATGATGACAAGAATTCTGGAGCATTGTGATAAAATGGGCATGGACCATTGTGATTAGAGGGGCCAAGGAGCATTCTGATCACAACGGCATGGAGCATTGTGATGACAAGGGTCATCGAGCATTGTGATGACAGTGGTCATGAAGCATTGTGATGAATGTGGTCATGGATCATTGTGATGACAAGTGTCGTGGAGCATTGTGATGACAGAGGTCATAGAGCATTGTGGTGACAGTGGTCATGAAGCATTGTGATGAATGTGGTCATGCATCATTGTGATGACAAGTGTCGTGGAGCATTGTGATGACAGGGGTCATAGAGCATTGTGATGACACTGTTATGGAATATTGTGATGACCAGAATTCTGTAGCACTGTGATGAATAGGGAATGGAGCATTGTGATTACAGGGGTCATGGAGCATTGTGATGACACGGCCAGGGAACATTATTATGACAAGAATTCTGGAGCATTGTGATAAAAAGGTCATGGATCATTGTGATTAGAGGGGCCAAGGAGCATTCTGATGACAACGGCATGGAGCATTGTGATGACAGTGGTCATGAAGCATTGTGATGAATGTGGTCATTCATCATTGTGATGACAAGTGTCGAGGAGCATTGTGATGACAGGGGACATATTGCATTGTGATGACACGGTGATGGAATATTGTGATGACCAGAATTCTGTAGCTCAGTGATGAAAAGTGCATGGAGCATTGTGATTACAGGGGTCATGGAGCATTGTGATGACAATTGTTCTAGAACATTGTGATGACAGGGATCATGGAGCATAGTGATGAAAGGGGCCATGGAGAATTGTGTTGACAGGCGTCATGGGACATTGTGTTGACAGTGGTCATGGAGCATTGTTAGAAAGGGAACATGGAGCAATTTGATTTCAGGGGCCATGAACAATTGTGAATACATAGGCCATGGAGTATTCAGATGAATGTGGTCAAGGATCATTGTGACGAAAAGTGTCCTGGAATATTGTGATGACACGGTTCATGGAGCATTGCGATGACAAGGGCCATGGCGAAATGTGAAGAGAGGTGTCATGGGGCATTGTGATGACAGTGGTCATTAAGAATTGTGAAGAAAGATATCATGGAGCACTGGGATGACAGGCGCCATGGAGCATTGTGATGACAGGGGTCATGGGGCATTGTGATGACACGGCCATGGAACATTATGAAGACAAGAATTCTGGAGAATTGTGATAAAATGGGCATGGACCATTGTGATTAGAGGGTCCAAGGAGCATTCTGATCACAACGGCATGGAGCATTGTGATGACAAGGGTCATTGAGCATTGTGATGACAGTGGTCATGAAGCATTGTGATGAATGTGGTCATGCATCATTGTGATGACAAGTGTCGTGGAGCATTGTGATGACAGGGGTCATAGAGCATTGTGATGACACGGTTATGGAATATTGTGATGACCAGAATTCTGTAGCACTGTGATGAAAAGGGAATGGAGCATTGTGATTACAGGGGTCATGGAGCATTGTGATGACAATTGTTCTAGAACATTGTGATGACAGGGATCATGGAGCATAGTGATGAAAGGGGCAATGGAGATTTGTGTTGACAGGCGTCATGGGACATTGTGTTGACAGTGGTCATGGAGCATTGTTAGAAAGGGAACATGGAGCAATTTGATTTCAGGGGCCATTAAAAATTGCGAATACATACGCCATGGAGTATTCAGATGAATGTGGTCAAGAATCATTGTGACGAAAAGTGTCCTGGAATATTGTGATGACACGGTTCATGGAGCATTGCGATGACAAGGGCCATGGCGAAATGTGAAGACAGGTGTCATGGGGCATTGTGATGAGAGGAGTCATGGGGCATTGTGATGACACGGCCATGGAACATTATGATGACAAGAATTCTGGAGCATTGTGATAAAAAGGGCATGGAACATTGTGATTAGAGGGGCCAAGGAGCATTCTGATGACAACGGCATGGAGCATTGTGATGACAAGGGTCATCGAGCATTGTGATGACAGTGGTCATGAAGCATTCTGATGAATGTGGTCATGCATCATTGTGATGACAAGTGTCGTGGAGCATTGTGATGACAGGGGTCATAGAGCATTGTGATGACACGGTTATGGAATATTGTGATGACCAGAATTCTGTAGCACTGTGATGAAAAGGGAAAGGAGCATTGTGATTACAGGGGTCATGGAGCATTTTGATGACAATTGTTTAGAACATTGTGAAGACAGGGATCATGGAGCATAGTGATGAAAGGGGCCATGGAGCATTGTGATGACAGGCGTCATGGGACATTGTGTTGACAGTGGTCATGGAGCATTGTTAGAAAGGGAACATCGAGCAATTTGATTTCAGGGGCCATGAACAATTGTGAATACATAGGCCATGGAGTATTCAGATGAATGTGGTCAAGGATCATTGTGACGAAAAGTGTACTGGAATATTGTGATGACACGGTTCATGGAGCATTGCGATGACAAGGGCCACGGCGAAATGTGAAGACAGGTGTCATGGGGCATTGTGATGACAGTGGTCATCTAGAATTGTGAAGAAAGATATCATGGGGCACTGGGATGACAGGGGCCATGGAGCATTGTGATGACACGGCCAGGGAACATTATTATGACAAGAATTCTGGAGCATTGTAATAAAAAGGTCATGGATCATTGTGATTAGAGGGGCCAAGGAGCATTCTGATGACAACTGCATGGAGCATTGTGATGACAGTGGTCATGAAGCATTGTGATGAATGTCGTCATTCATCATTGTGATGACAAGTGTCGAGGAGCATTGTGATGACAGGGGACATAGAGCATTTTGATGACACGGTGATGGAATATTGTGATGACCAGAATTCTGTAGCACAGTGATGAAAAGGGCATGGAGCATTGTGATTACAGGGGTCATGGAGCATTGTGATGACAATTGTTCTAGAACATTGTGATGACAGGGATCATGGAGCATAGTGATGAAAGGGGCCATGGAGCATTGTGATGACAGGCGTCATGGGACATTGTGTAGACAGTGGTCATGGAGCATTGTTAGAAAGGGAACATGGAGCAATTTGATTTCAGGGGCCATGAAAAATTGCGAATACATAGGCCATGGAGTATTCAGATGAATGTGGTCAAGGATCATTGTGACGAAAAGTGTTCCTGGAATATTGTGATGACACGGTTCATGGAGCATTGCGATGACAAGGGCCGTGGCGAAATGTGAAGACAGGTGTCATGGGGCATTGTGATGACAGTGGTCATCTAGAATTGTGAAGAAAGATATCATGGAGCACTGAGATGACAGGGGCCATGGAACATTGTGATGACAGGGGTCATGGGGCATTGTGATGACACGGCCATGGAACATTATGATGACAAGAATTCTGGAGCATTGTGATAAAATGGGCATGGACCATTGTGATTAGAGGGGCCAAGGAGCATTCTGATCACAACGGCATGGAGCATTGTGATGACAAGGGTCATCGAGCATTGTGATGACAGTGGTCATGAAGCATTTTGATGAATGTGGTCATGGATCATTGTGATGACAAGTGTCGTGGAGCATTGTGATGACAGAGGTCATAGAGCATTGTGGTGACACGGTTATGGAATATTGTGATGACCAGAATTCTGTAGCACTGTGATGAAAAGGGAAAGGAGCATTGTGATTACAGGGGTCATGGAGCATTTTGATGAAAATACTTTAGAACATTGTGAAGACAGGGATCATGGAGCATAGTGATGAAAGAGGCCATGGAGCATTGTGATGACAGGCGTCATGGGACAATGTGTTGACAGTGGTCATGGAGCATTGTTCGAAAGCGAACATGGAGCAATTTGATTTCAGGGGCCATGAACAATTGTGAATACATAGGCCATGGAGTATTCAGATGAATGTGGTCAAGGATCATTGTGACGAAAAGTGTCCTGGAATATTGCGATGACACGGTTCATGGAGCATTGCGATGACAAGGGCCATGGCGAAATGTGAAGACAGGTGTCATGCGGCATTGTGATGACAGTGGTTATCTAGAATTGTGAAGAAAGATATCATGGAGCACTGGGATGACAGGGGCCATGGAGCATTGTGATGACAGGGGTCATGGGGCATTGTGATGACACGGCCATGGAACATTAAGAAGACAAGAATTCTGGAGCATTGTGATAAAAAGGTCATGGACCATTGTGATTAGAGGGGCCAAGGAACATTCTGATGACAACGGCATGGAGCATTGTGATGACATGGGTCATCGAGCATTGTGATGACAGTGGTCATGAAGCATTGTGATGAATGTGGTCATGCATCATTGTGATGACAAGTGTCGTGGAGCATTGTGATGACAGGGGTCATAGAGCATTGTGATGACACTGTTATGGAATATTGTGATGACCAGAATTCTGTAGCACTGTGATGAATAGGGAATGGAGCATTGTGATTACAGGGGTCATGGAGCATTGTGATGACACGGCCAGGGAACATTATTATGACAAGAATTCTGGAGCATTGTGATAAAAAGGTCATGGATCATTGTGATTAGAGGGGCCAAGGAGCATTCTGATGACAACGGCATGGAGCATTGTGATGACAGTGGTCATGAAGCATTGTGATGAATGTGGTCTTACATCATTGTGATGACAAGTGTCGAGGAGCATTGTGATGACAGGGGACATATTGCATTGTGATGACACGGTGATGGAATATTGTGATGACCAGAATTCTGTAGCTCAGTGATGAAAAGTGCATGGAGCATTGTGATTACAGGGGTCATGGAGCATTGTGATGACAATTGTTCTAGAACATTGTGATGACAGGGATCATGGAGCATAGTGATGAAAGGGGCCATGGAGAATTGTGTTGACAGGCATCATGGGACATTGTGTTGACAGTGGTCATGGAGCATTGTTAGAAAGGGAACATGGAGCAATTTGATTTCAGGGGCCATGAACAATTGTGAATACATAGGCCATGGAGTATTCAGATGAATGTGGTCAAGGATCATTGTGACGAAAAGTGTCCTGGAATATTGTGATGACACGGTTCATGGAGCATTGCGATGACAAGGGCCATGGCGAAATGTGAAGAGAGGTGTCATGGGGCATTGTGATGACAGTGGTCATTAAGAATTGTGAAGAAAGATATCATGGAGCACTGGGATGACAGGCGCCATGGAGCATTGTGATGACAGGGGTCATGGGGCATTGTGATGACACGGCCATGGAACATTATGAAGACAAGAATTCTGGAGAATTGTGATAAAATGGGCATGGACCATTGTGATTAGAGGGTCCAAGGAGCATTCTGATCACAACGGCATGGAGCATTGTGATGACAAGGGTCATTGAGCATTGTGATGACAGTGGTCATGAAGCATTGTGATGAATGTGGTCATGCATCATTGTGATGACAAGTGTCGTGGAGCATTGTGATGACAGGGGTCATAGAGCATTGTGATGACACGGTTATGGAATATTGTGATGACCAGAATTCTGTAGCACTGTGATGAAAAGGGAATGGAGCATTGTGATTACAGGGGTCATGGAGCATTGTGATGACAATTGTTCTAGAACATTGTGATGACAGGGATCATGGAGCATAGTGATGAAAGGGGCAATGGAGATTTGTGTTGACAGGCGTCATGGGACATTGTGTTGACAGTGGACATGGAACATAGTTAGAAAGGGAACATGGAGCAATTTGATTTCAGGGGCCATTAAAAATTGCGAATACATACGCCATGGAGTATTCAGATGAATGTGGTCAAGGATCATTGTGACGAAAAGTGTCCTGGAATATTGTGATGACACGGTTCATGGAGCATTGCGATGACAAGGGCCATGGCGAAATGTGAAGACAGGTGTCATGGGGCATTGTGATGAGAGGAGTCACGGGGCATTGTGATGACACGGCCATGGAACATTATGATGACAAGAATTCTGGAGCATTGTGATAAAAAGGGCATGGACCATTGTGATTAGAGGGGCCAAGGAGCATTCTGATGACAACGGCATGGAGCATTGTGATGACAAGGGTCATCGAGCATTGTGATGACAGTGGTCATGAAGCATTGTGATGAATGTGGTCATGGATCATTGTGATGACAAGTGTCGTGGAGCATTGTGATGACAGGGGTCATAGAGCATTGTGATGAAACGGTTATGGAATATTGTGATGACCAGAATTCTGTAGCACAGTGATGAAAAGGGAATGGAGCATTGTGATTACAGGGGTCATGGAGCATTGTGATGACAATTGTTCTAGAACATTGTGAAGACAAGGATCATGGAGCATAGTGATGAAAGGGGCCATGGAGCATTGTGATGACAGGCGTCATGGGACAATGTGTTGACAGTGGTCATGGAACCTTGTTAGAAAGGGAACATGGAGCAATTTGATTTCAGGGGTCATGAAAAATTGTGAATACATAGGCCATGGAGTATTCAGAGGAATGTGGTCAAGGATCATTGTGACGAAAATTGTCCTGGAATATTGTGATGACACGGTTCATGGAGCATTGGGATGACAAGGGCCATGGCGAAATGTGAAGACAGGTGTCATGGGGCATTGTCATGACAGTGGTCATCTAGAATTGTGAAGAAAGATATCATGGAGCACTGGGATGACAGGGGCCATGGAACATTGTGATGACAGGGGTCATGGGGCATTGTGATGACACGGCCATGGAACATTATGATGACAAGAATTCTGGAGCATTGTGATAAAAAGGTCATGGACCATTGTGATTAGAGTGGCCAAGGAGCATTCTGATGACAACGGCATGGAGCATTTTGATGACAGTGGTCATGAAGCATTGTGATGAATGTGGTCATGCATCATTGTGATGACAAGTGTCGTGGAGCATTGTGATGACAGGGGTCATAGAGCATTGTGATGACACGGTTATGGAATATTGTGATGACCAGAATTCTGTAGCACTGTGATGAAAAGGGAAAGGAGCATTGTGATTACAGGGGTCATGGAGCATTGTGATGACAATTGTTTAGAACATTGTGAAGACAGGGATCATGGAGCATAGTGATGAAAGGGGCCATGGAGCTTTGTGATGACAGGCGTCATGGGACATTGTGTTGACAGTGGTCATGGAGCATTGTTAGAAAGGGAACATCGAGCAATTTGATTTCAGGGGCCATGAACAATTGTGAATACATAGGCCATGGAGTATTCAGATGAATGTGGTCAAGGATCATTGTGACGAAATGTGTACTGGAATATTGTGATGACACGGTTCATGGAGCATTGCGATGACAAGGGCCACGGCGAAATGTGAAGACAGGTGTCATGGGGCATTGTGATGACAGTGGTCATCTAGAATTGTGAAGAAAGATATCATGGGGCACTGGGATGACAGGGGCCATGGAGCATTGTGATGACAGGGGTCATGGGGCATTGTGATGACACGGCCAGGGAACATTATTATGACAAGAATTCTGGAGCATTGTAATAAAAAGGTCATGGATCATTGTGATTAGAGGGGCCAAGGAGCATTCTGATGACAACGGCATGGAGCATTGTGATGACAGTGGTCATGAAGCATTGTGATGAATGTGGTCATTCATCATTGTGATGACAAGTGTCGAGGAGCATTGTGATGACAGGGGACATAGAGAATTTTGATGACACGGTGATGGAATATTGTGATGACCAGAATTCTGTAGCACAGTGATGAAAAGGGCATGGAGCATTGTGATTACAGGGGTCATGGAGCATTGTGATGACAATTGTTCTAGAACATTGTGATGACAGGGATCATGGAGCATAGTGATGAAAGGGGCCATGGAGCATTGTGATGACAGGCGTCATGGGACATTGTGTAGACAGTGGTCATGGAGCATTGTTAGAAAGGGAACATGGAGCAATTTGATTTCAGGGGCCATGAAAAATTGCGAATACATAGGCCATGGAGTATTCAGATGAATGTGGTCAAGGATCATTGTGACGAAAAGTGTTCCTGGAATATTGTGATGACACGGTTCATGGAGCATTGCGATGACAAGGGCCGTGGCGAAATGTGAAGACAGGTGTCATGGGGCATTGTGATGACAGTGGTCATCTAGAATTGTGAAGAAAGATATCATGGAGCACTGAGATGACAGGGGCCATGGAACATTGTGATGACAGGGGTCATGGGGCATTGTGATGACACGGCCATGGAACATTATGATGACAAGAATTCTGGAGCATTGTGATAAAATGGGCATGGACCATTGTGATTAGAGGGGCCAAGGAGCATTCTGATGACAACGGCATGGAGCATTGTGATGACAGTGGTCATGAAGCATTGTGATGAATGTGGTCATTCATCATTGTGATGACAAGTGTCGAGGAGCATTGTGATGACACGGTGATGGAATATTGTGATGACCAGAATTCTGTAGCTCAGTGATGAAAAGTGCATGGAGCATTGTGATTACAGGGGTCATGGAGCATTGTGATGACAATTGTTCTAGAACATTGTGATGACAGGGATCATGGAGCATAGTGATGAAAGGGGCCATGGAGAATTGTGTTGACAGGCGTCATGGGACATTGTGTTGACAGTGGTCATGGAGCATTGTTAGAAAGGGAACATGGAGCAATTTGATTTCAGGGGCCATGAACAATTGTGAATACATAGGCCATGGAGTATTCAGATGAATGTGGTCAAGGATCATTGTGACGAAAAGTGTCCTGGAATATTGTGATGACACGGTTCATGGAGCATTGCGATGACAAGGGCCATGGCGAAATGTGAAGACAGGTGTCATGGGGCATTGTGATGACAGTGGTCATTAAGAATTGTGAAGAAAGATATCATGGAGCACTGGGATGACAGGCGCCATGGAGCATTGTGATGACAGGGGTCATGGGGCATTGTGATGACACGGCCATGGAACATTATGAAGACAAGAATTCTGGAGAATTGTGATAAAATGGGCATGGACCATTGTGATTAGAGGGTCCAAGGAGCATTCTGATCACAACGGCATGGAGCATTGTGATGACAAGTGTCATTGAGCATTGTGATGACAGTGGTCATGAAGCATTGTGATGAATGTGGTCATGCATCATTGTGATGACAAGTGTCGTGGAGCATTGTGATGACAGGGGTCATAGAGCATTGTGATGACACGGTTATGGAATATTGTGATGACCAGAATTCTGTAGCACTGTGATGAAAAGGGAATGGAGCATTGTGATTACAGGGGTCATGGAGCATTGTGATGACAATTGTTCTAGAACATTGTGATGACAGGGATCATGGAGCATAGTAATGAAAGGGGCAATGGAGATTTGTGTTGACAGGCGTCATGGGACATTGTGTTGACAGTGGACATGGAACATTGTTAGAAAGGGAACATGGAGCAATTTGATTTCAGGGGCCATTAAAAATTGCGAATACATACGCCATGGAGTATTCAGATGAATGTGGTCAAGGATCATTGTGACGACAAGTGTCCTGGAATATTGTGATGACACGGTTCATGGAGCATTGCGATGACAAGGGCCATGGCGAAATGTGAAGACAGGTGTCATGGGGCATTGTGATGAGAGGAGTCATGGGGCATTGTGATGACACGGCCTTGGAACATTATGATGACAAGAATTCTGGAGCATTGTGATAAAAAGGGCATGGACCATTGTGATTAGAGGGGCCAAGGAGCATTCTGATGACAACGGCATGGAGCATTGTGATGACAAGGGTCATCGAGCATTGTGATGACAGTGGTCATGAAGCATTGTGATGAATGTGGTCATGGATCATTGTGATGACAAGTGTCGTGGAGCATTGTGATGACAGGGGTCATAGAGCATTGTGATGAAACGGTTATGGAATATTGTGATGACCAGAATTCTGTAGCACAGTGATGAAAAGGGAATGGAGCATTGTGATTACAGGGGTCATGGAGCATTGTGATGACAATTGTTCTAGAACATTGTGAAGACAGGGATCATGGAGCATAGTGATGAAAGGGGCCATGGAGCATTGTGATGACAGGCGTCATGGGACAATGTGTTGACAGTGGTCATGGAACCTTGTTAGAAAGGGAACATGGAGCAATTTGATTTCAGGGGTCATGAAAAATTGTGAATACATAGGCCATGGAGTATTCAGAGGAATGTGGTCAAGGATCATTGTGACGAAAATTGTCCTGGAATATTGTGATGACACGGTTCATGGAGCATTGGGATTACAAGGGCCATGGCGAAATGTGAAGACAGGTGTCATGGGGCATTGTCATGACAGTGGTCATCTAGAATTGTGAAGAAAGATATCATGGAGCACTGGGATGACAGGGGCCATGGAACATTGTGATGACAGGGGTCATGGGGCATTGTGATGACACGGCCATGGAACATTATGATGACAAGAATTCTGGAGCATTGTGATAAAAAGGTCATGGACCATTGTGATTAGAGGGGCCAAGGAGCATTCTGATGACAACGGCATGGAGCATTGTGATGACAGTGGTCATGAAGCATTGTGATGAATGTGGTCATGCATCATTGTGATGACAAGTGTCGTGGAGCATTGTGATGACAGGGGTCATAGAGCATTGTGATGACACGGTTATGGAATATTGTGATGACCAGAATTCTGTAGCACTGTGATGAAAAGGGAAAGGAGCATTGTGATTACAGGGGTCATGGAGCATTGTGATGACAATTGTTTAGAACATTGTGAAGACAGGGATCATGGAGCATAGTGATGAAAGGGGCCATGGAGCATTGTGATGACAGGCGTCATGGGACATTGTGTTGACAGTGGTCATGGAGCATTGTTAGAAAGGGAACATCGAGCAATTTGATTTCAGGGGCCATGAACAATTGTGAATACATAGGCCATGGAGTATTCAGATGAATGTGGTCAAGGATCATTGTGACGAAAATTGTACTGGAATATTGTGATGACACGGTTCATGGAGCATTGCGATGACAAGGGCCACGGCGAAATGTGAAGACAGGTGTCATGGGGCATTGTGATGACAGTGGTCATCTAGAATTGTGAAGAAAGATATCATGGGGCACTGGGATGACAGGGGCCATGGAGCATTGTGATGACAGGGGTCATGGGGCATTGTGATGACACGGCCAGGGAACATTATTATGACAAGAATTCTGGAGCATTGTAATAAAAAGGTCATGGATCATTGTGATTAGAGGGGCCAAGGAGCATTCTGATGACAATGGCATGGAGCATTGTGATGACAGTGGTCATGAAGCATTGTGATGAATGTGGTCATTCATCATTGTGATGACAAGTGTCGAGGAGCATTGTGATGACAGGGGACATAGAGCATTTTGATGACACGGTGATGGAATATTGTGATGACCAGAATTCTGTAGCACAGTGATGAAAAGGGAATGGAGCATTGTGATTACAGGGGTCATGGAGCATTGTGATGACAATTGTTCTAGAACATTGTGATGACAGGGATCATGGAGCATAGTGATGAAAGGGGCCATGGAGCATTGTGATGACAGGCGTCATGGGACATTGTGTAGACAGTGGTCATGGAGCATTGTTAGAAAGGGAACATGGAGCAATTTGATTTCAGGGGCCATGAAAAATTGCGAATACATAGGCCATGGAGTAGTCAGATGAATGTGGTCAAGGATCATTGTGACGAAAAGTGTTCCTGGAATATTGTGATGACACGGTTCATGGAGCATTGCGATGACAAGGGCCGTGGCGAAATGTGAAGACAGGTGTCATGGGGCATTGTGATGACAGTGGTCATCTAGAATTGTGAAGAAAGATATCATGGAGCACTGAGATGACAGGGGCCATGGAACATTGTGATGACTGGGGTCATGGGGCATTGTGATGACACGGCCATGGAACATTATGATGACAAGAATTCTGGAGCATTGTGATAAAATGGGCATGGACCATTGTGATTAGAGGGGCCAAGGAGCATTCTGATCACAACGGCATGGAGCATTGTGATGACAAGGGTCATCGAGCATTGTGATGACAGTGGTCATGAAGCATTGTGATGAACGTGGTCATGGATCATTGTGATGACAAGTGTCGTGGAGCATTGTGATGACAGAGGTCATAGAGCATTGTGATGACACGGTTATGGAATATTGTGATGACCAGAATTCTGTAGCACTGTGATGAAAAGGGAAAGGAGCATTGTGATTACAGGGGTCATGGAACATTTTGATGAAAATACTTTAGAACATTGTGAAGACAGGGATCATGGAGCATAGTGATGAAAGAGGCCATGGAGCATTGTGATGACAGGCGTCATGGGACAATGTGTTGACAGTGGTCATGGAGCATTGTTCGAAAGCGATCATGGAGCAATTTGATTTCAGGGGCCATGAACAATTGTGAATACATAGGCCATGGAGTATTCAGATGAATGTGGTCAAGGATCATTGTGACGAAAAGTGTCCTGGAATATTGTGATGACACGGTTCATGGAGCATTGCGATGACAAGGGCCATGGCGAAATATGAAGACAGGTGTCATGCGGCATTGTGATGACAGTGGTTATCTAGAATTGTGAAGAAAGATATCATGGAGCACTGGGATGACAGGGGCCATGGAGCATTTTGATGACAGGGGTAATGGGGAATTGTGATGACACGGCCATGGAACATTATTATGACAAGAATTCTGGAGCATTGTGATAAAAAGGTCATGGACCATTGTGATTAGAGGGGCCAAGGAGCATTCTGATGAGAACGGCATGGAGCATTGTGATGACATGGGTCATCGAGCATTGTGATGACAGTGGTCATGAAGCATTGTGATGAATGTGGTCATGCATCATTGTGATGACAAGTGTCGTGGAGCATTGTGATGACAGTGGTCATGAAGCATTGTGATGATTGTGGTCATTCATCATTGTGATGACAAGTGTCGAGGAGCATTGTGATGACAGGGGACATATTGCATTGTGATGACACGGTGATGGTATATTGTGATGACCAGAATTCTGTAGCTCAGTGATGAAAAGTGCATGGAGCATTGTGATTACAGGGGTCATGGAGCATTGTGATGACAATTGTTCTAGAACATTGTGATGACAGGGATCATGGAGCATAGTGATGAAAGGGGCCATGGAGAATTGTGTTGACAGGCGTCATGGGACATTGTGTTGACAGTGGTCATGGAGCATTGTTAGAAAGGGAACATGGAGCAATTTGATTTCAGGGGCCATGAACAATTGTGAATACATAGGCCATGGAGTATTCAGATGAATGTGGTCAAGGATCATTGTGACGAAAAGTGTCCTGGAATATTGTGATGACACGGTTCATGGAGCATTGCGATGACAAGGGCCATGGCGAAATGTGAAGACAGGTGTCATGGGACATTGTGATGACAGTGGTCATTAAGAATTGTGAAGAAAGATATCATGGAGCACTGGGATGACAGGGGCCATGGAGCATTGTGATGACAGGGGTCATGGGGCATTGTGATGACACGGCCATGGAACATTATGAAGACAAGAATTCTGGAGAATTGTGATAAAATGGGCATGGACCATTGTGATTAGAGGGTCCAAGGAGCATTCTGATCACACCGGCATGGAGCATTGTGATGACAAGGGTCATTGAGCATTGTGATGACAGTGGTCATGAAGCATTGTGATGAATGTGGTCATGCATCATTGTGATGACAAGTGTCGTGGAGCATTGTGATGACAGGGGTCATAGAGCATTGTGATGACACGGTTATGGAATATTGTGATGACCAGAATTCTGTAGCACTGTGATGAAAAGGGAATGGAGCATTGTGATTACAGGGGTCATGGAGCATTGTGATTACAGGGGTCATGGAGCATTGTGATGACAATTGTTCTAGAACATTGTGATGACAGGGATCATGGAGCATAGTGATGAAAGTGGCCATGGAGCATTGTGATGACAGGCGTCATGGGATATTGTGTTGACAGTGGTCATGGAGCATTGTTAGAAAGGGAACATGGAGCAATTTGATTTCAGGGGCCATGAACAATTGTGAATACATAGGCCATGGAGTATTCAGATGAATTTGGTCAAGGATCATTGTGACGAAAATTGTCCTGGAATATTGTGATGACACGGTTCATGGAGCATTGGGATGACAAGGGCCATGGCGAAATGTGAAGACAGGTGTCATGGGGCATTGTGATGACAGTGGTCATCTAGAATTGTGAAGAAAGATATCATGGATCACTGGGATGACAGGGGCCATGGAACATTGTGATGACAGGGGTCATGGGGCATTGTGATGACATGGCCATGGAACATTATAATGACAAGAATTCTGGAGCATTGTGATAAAAAGGGCATGGTCCATTGTGATTAGAGGGGCCAAGGAGCATTCTGATGACAACGGCATGGAGCATTGTGATGACAAGGGTCATCGAACATTGTGATGACAGTGGTCATGAAACATTGTGATGAATGTGGTCATGGATCATTGTGATGACAAGTGTCGCGGAGCATTGTGATGACAGGGGTCATAGAGCATTGTGATGACACGGTTATGGAATATTGTGATGACCAGAATTCGGTAGCACAGTGATGAAAAGGGAATGGAGCATTGTGATTACAGGGGTCATGGAGCATTGTGATGACAATTGTTCTAGAATATTGTGATGACATGGATCATGGAGCATAGTGATGAAAGGGGCAATGGAGATTTGTGTTGACAGGCGTCATGGGACATTGTGTTGACAGTGGACATGGAGCATTGTTAGAAAGGGAACATGGAGCAATTTGATTTCAGGGGCCATGAAAAATTGCGAATACATACGCCATAGAGTATTCAGATGAATGTGGTCAAGGATCATTGTGACGAAAAGTGTCCTGGAATATTGTGATGACACGGTTCATGGAGCATTGCGATGACAAGGGCCATGGCGAAATGTGAAGACAGGTGTCATGGGGCATTGTGATGACAGTGGTCATCTAGAATTGTGAAGAAAGATATCATAGAGCACTGGGAAGACAGGGGCCATGGAACATTGTGATGACAGGGGTCATGGGGCATTGTGATGACACGGCCATGGAACATTATGATGACAAGAATTCTGGAGCATTGTGATAAAAAGGGCATGGACCATTGTGATTAGAGGGGCCAAGGAGCATTCTGATGACAACGGCATGGAGCATTGTGATGACAAGGGTCATCGAGCTTTGTGATGATAGTGGTCATGAAGCATTGTGATGAATGTGGTCATGGATCATTGTGATGACAAGTGTCGTGGAGCATTGTGATGAGAGTGGTCATAGAGCATTGTGATGACACGGTTATGGAATATTGTGATGACCAGAATTCTGTAGCACTGTGATGAAAAGGGAATGGAGCATTGTGATTACAGGGGTCATGGAGCATTGTGTTGACAATTGTTCTAGAACATTGTGATGACAGGGATCATGGAGCATAGTGATGTAAGGGGCCATGGAGCATTGTGATGACAGGCGTCATGGGATATTGTGTTGACAGTGGTCATGGAGCATTGTTAGAAAGGGAACATGGAGCAATTTGATTTCAAGGGCCATGAACAATTGTGAATACATAGGCCATGGAGTATTCAGATGAATGTGGTCAAGGATCATTGTGACGAAAAGTGTCCTGGAATATTGTGATGACACGGTTCATGGAGCATTGCGATGACAAGGGCCATGGCGAAATGTGAAGACAGGTGTCATGGGGCATTGTGATGACAGTGGTCATCTAGAATTGTGAAGAAAGATATCATGGAACACTGGGATGACAGGGGCCATGGAGCATTGTGATGACAGGGGTCATGGAGCATTGTGATGACACGGCCATGGAACATTATAATGACAAGAATTCTGGAGCATTGTGATAAAAAGGGCATGGTCCATTGTGATTAGAGGGGCCAAGGAGCATTCTGATGACAACGGCATGGAGCATTGTGATGACAAGGGTCATCGAGCATTGTGATGATAGTGGTCATGAAGCATTGTGAAGAATGTGGTCATGCATCATTGTGATGACAAGTGTCGTGGAGCATTGTTATGACAGGGGTCATAGAGCATTGTGATGACACGGTTATGGAATATTGTGATGACCAGAATTCGGTAGCACAGTGATGAAAAGGGAATGGAGCATTGTGATTACAGAGGTCATGGAGCATTGTGATGACAATTGTTCTAGAATATTGTGATGACAGGGATCATGGAGCATAGTGATGAAAGGGGCAATGGAGATTTGTGTTGACAGGCGTCATGGGACATTGTGTTGACAGTGGACATGGAACATTGTTAGAAAGGGAACATGGAACAATTTGATTTCAGGGGCCATTAAAAATTGCGAATACATACGCCATGGAGTATTCAGATGAATGTGGTCAAGGATCATTGTGACGAAATGTGTCCTGGAATATTGTGATGACACGGTTCATGGAGCATTGCGATGACAAGGGCCATGGCGAAATGTGAAGACAAGTGTCATGGGGCATTGTGATGACAGTGGTATTCTAGAATTGTGAAGAAAGATATCATGGAGCACTGGGATGATAGGGTACATGGAACATTGTGATGACAGGGGTCATGGGGCATTGTGATGACACGGCCATGGAACATTATGATGACAAGTATTCTGGAGCATTGTGATAAAAAGGGCATGGACCATTGTGATTAGAGGGGCCAAGGAGCATTCTGATGACAACGGCATGGAGCATTGTGATGACAAGGTCATCGAGCATTGTGATGACAATGGTCATGAAGCATTGTGATGAATGTGGTCATGGATCATTCTGATGACAAGTGTCGTGGAGCATTGTGATGACAGGGGTCATAGAGCATTGTGATGACACGGTTATGGAATATTGTGATGACCAGAATTCTGTAGCACAGTGATGAAAAGGGAATGGAGCATTGTGATTACAAGGGTCATGGAGCATTGTGATGACATGGGTCATCGAGCATTGTGATGACAGTGGTCATGAAGCATTGTGATGAATGTGGTCATGGATCATTGTGATGACAAGTGTCGTGGAGCATTGTGATGACAGGCGTCATGGGACAATGTGTTGACAGTGGTCATGGAGCATT
This sequence comes from Eschrichtius robustus, assembly GCF_028021215.1. NCBI lineage: Eukaryota > Metazoa > Chordata > Mammalia > Artiodactyla > Eschrichtiidae > Eschrichtius > Eschrichtius robustus. Next base: position 1,679,163 of record NW_027175249.1, on the reverse strand, counting down.
GTTAGAAAGGGAACATGGAGCAATTTGATTTCAGGGGCCATGAACAATTGTGAATACATAGGCCGTGGAGTATTCAGATGAATGTGGTCAAGGATCATTGGGACGAAATGTGTCCTGGAATATTGTGATAACACGGTTCATGGAGCATTGCGATGACAAGGGCCATGGCGAAATGTGAAGACAGGTGTCATGGGGCATTGTGATGACAGTGGTCATCTAGAATTGTGAAGAAAGATATCATGGAGCACTGGGATGACATGGGCCATGGAGCATTGTGATGACAGGGGTCAAGGGGCATTGTGATGACACGGCCAGGGAACTTTATTATGACAAGTATTCTGGAGCATTGTGATAAAAAGTCATGGACCATTGTGATTAGAGGGGCCAAAGAGCATTCTGATGACAACGGCATGGAGCATTGTGATGACAGTGGTCATGAAGCATTGTGATGAATGTGGTCATGCATCATTGTGATGACAAGTGTCGTGGAGCATTGTGATGACAGGGGTCATAGAGCATTGTGATGACACGGTTATGGAATATTGTGATGACCAGAATTCTGTAGCACAGTGATGAAAAGGGCATGGAGCATTGTGATTACAGTGGTCATGGAGCATTGTGTTGACAATTGTTCTAGAACATTCTGATGACAGGGATCATGGAGCATAGTGATGAAAGGGGCCATGGAGCATTGTGATGACAGGCGTCATGGGACATTGTGTTGACAGTGGTCATGGAGCATTGTTAGAAAGGGAACATGGAGCAATTTGATTTCAGGGGCCATGAAGAATTGTGAATACATAGGCCATGGAGTATTCAGATGAATGTGGTCAAGGATCATTGTGACGACAAGTGTCCTGGAATATTGTGATGACACGGTTCATGGAGCATTGCGATGACAAGGGCCATGGCGAAATGTGAAGACAGGTGTCATGGGGCATTGTGATGACAGTGGTCATCTAGAATTGTGAAGAAAGATATCATGGAGCACTGGGATGACAGGGGCCATGGAGCATTGTGATGACAGGGGTCAAGGGGCATTGTGATGACAAGGCCAGGGAACATTATTATGACAAGAATTCTGGAGCATTGTGATTAGAGGGGCCAAGGAGCATTCTGATGACAACGGCATGGAGCATTGTGATGACAGTGGTCATGAAGCATTGTGATGAATGTGGTCATGCATCATTGTGATGACAAGTGTCGTGGAGCATTGTGATGACAGGGGTCATAGAGCATTGTGATGACACGGTTATGGAATATTGTGATGACCAGAATTCTGTAGCACAGTGATGTAAAGGGCATGGAGCATTGTGATTACAGGGGTCATGGAGCATTGTGATGACAATTGTTCTAGAACATTGTGATGACAGGGATCATGGAGCATAGTGATGAAAGGGCAATGGAGCATTGTGTTGACAGGCGTCATGGGACATTGTGTTGACAGTGGACATGGAGCATTGTTAGAAATGGAACATGGAGCAATTTGACTTCAGGGGCCATGAAAAATTGTGAATACATAGGCCATGGAGTATTCAGATGAATGTGGTCAAGGATCATTGTGACGAAAAGTGTCCTGGAATATTGTGATGACACGGTTCATGGAGCATTGCGATGAAAAGGGCCATGGCGAAATGTGAAGACAGGCGTCATGAGGCATTGTGATGATAGTGGTCATCTAGAATTGTGAAGAAAGATATCATGGAGCACTGGGATGACAGGGGCCATGGAACATTGTGATGACAGGGGTCATGGGGCATTGTGATGACACGGCCATGGAACATTATGATGACAAGAATTCTGGAGCATTGTGATAAAAAGGGCATGGACCATTGTGATTAGAGGGGCCAAAGAGCATTCTGATGACAAGGTCATGGAGCATTGTGATGACAAGGGTCATCGAGCTTTGTGATGACAGTGGTCATGAAGCATTGTGATGAATGTGGTCATGGATCATTGTGATGACAAGTGTCGTGGAGCATTGTGATGACAAGGGGCATATAGCATTGTGATGACACGGTTATGGAATATTGTGATGACCAGAATTCTGTAGCACTGTGATGAAAAGGGAATGGAGCACTGTGATTACAGGGGTCATGGAGCATTGTGATGACAATTGTTCTAGAACATTATGATGACAGGGATCATGGAGCATAGTGATAAAAGGGGCCATGGAGAATTGTGATGACAGGCGTCATGGGACATTGTGTTGACAGTGGTCATGGAGCATTGTTAGAAAGGGCACTTGGAGCAATTTGATTTCAGGGGCCATGAACAATTGTGAATACATAGGCCATGGAGTATTCAGATGAATGTGGTCAAGGATCATTGTGACGAAAAGTGTCCTGGAATATTGTGATGACACGGTTCATGGAGCATTGCGATGACAAGGGCCATGGCGAAATGTGAAGACAGGTGTCATGGGGCATTGTGATGACAGGAGCCATGGGGCATTGTGATGACACGGCCATGGAACATTATGATGACAAGAATTCTGGAGCATTGTGATAAAAAGGGCATGGACCATTGTGATTAGAGGGGCCAAGGAGCATTCTGATGACAACGGCATGGAGCATTGTGATGACAAGGGTCATCGAGCATTGTGATGACAGTGGTCATGAAGCATTGTGATGAATGTGGTCATGGATCATTGTGATGACAAGTGTCGTGGAGCATTGTGATGACAGGGGTCATAGAGCATTGTGATGACACGGTTATGGAATATTGTGATGACCAGAATTCTGTAGCACTGTGATGAAAAGGGAATGGAGCATTGTGATTACAGGGGTCATGGAGCATTGTGATGACAATTGTTCTAGAACATTGTGATGACAGGGATCATGGAGCATAGTGATGAAAGGGTCCATGGAGCATTGTGATGACAGGCGCCATGGGACATTGTGTTGACAGTGCTCATGGAGCATTGTTAGAAAGGGAACATGGAGCAATTTGATTTCAGGGGCCATGAAAAATTGTGAATACATAGGCCATGGAGTATTCAGATGAATGTGGTCAAGAATCATTGTGACGACAAGTGTCCTGGAATATTGTGATGACACGGTTCATGGAGCATTGCGATGACAAGGGCCATGGCGAAATGTGAAGACAGGTGTCATGGGGCATTGTGATGACAGTGGTCATCTAGAATTGTGAAGGAAGATATCATGGAGCACTGGGATGACAGGGGCCATGGAGCCTTGTGATGACAGGGGTCATGGGGCATTGTGATGACACGGCCATGGAACATTATGATGACAAGAATTCTGGAGCATTGTGATAAAAAGGGCATGGACCATTGTGATTAGAGGGGCCAAGGAGCATTCTGATGACAACGGCATGGAGCATTGTGATGACAAGGGTCATCGAGCATTGTGATGACAGTGGTCATGAAGCATTGTGATGAATGTGGTCATGGATCATTGTGATGACAAGTGTCGTGGAGCATTGTGATGACAGGGGTCATAGAGCATTGTGATGACACGGTTATGGAATATTGTGATGACCAGAATTCTGTAGCACTGTGATGAAAAGGGAATGGAGCATTGTGATTACAGGGGTCATGGAGCATTGTGATGACAATTGTTCTAGAACATTGTGAAGACAGGGATCATGGAGCATAGTGATGAAAGGGGCCATGGAGCATTGTGATGACAGGCGTCATGGGACAATGTGTTGAAAGTGGTCATGGAGCCTTGTTAGAAAGGGAACATGGAGCAATTTGATTTCAGGGGTCATGAAAAATTGTGAATACATAGGCCATGGAGTATTCAGATGAATGTGGTCAAGGATCATTGTGACGAAAATTGTCCTGGAATATTGTGATGACACGGTTCATGGAGCATTGGGATGACAAGGGCCATGGCGAAATGTGAAGACATGTGTCATGGGGCATTGTGATGACAGTGGTCATATAGAATTGTGAAGGAAGATATCATGGAGCACTGGGATGACAGGGGCCATGGAGCATTGTGATGACAGGGGTCATGGGGCATTGTGATGACACGGCCATGGAACATTATGATGACAAGAATTCTGGAGCATTGTGATAAAAAGGGCATGGACCATTTTGATTAGAGGGGCCAAGGAGCATTCTGATGAAAACGGCATGGAGCATTGTGATGACAAGGGTCATCGAGCATTGTGATGACAGTGGTCATGAAGCATTGTGATGAATGTGGTCATGGATCATTGTGATGACAAGTGTCGTGGAGCATTGTGATGACAGGGGTCATAGAGCATTGTGATGACACGGTTATGGAGTATTGTGATGACCAGATTTCTGTAGCACTGTGATGAAAAGGGAATGGAGCATTGTGATTACAGGGGTCATGGAGCATTGTGATGACAATTGTTCTAGAACATTGTGAAGACAGGGATCATGGAGCATAGTGATGAAAGGGGCCATGGAGCATTGTGATGACAGGCGTCATGGGACAATATGTTGACAGTGGTCATGGAGCCTTGTTAGAAAGGGAACATGGAGCAATTTGATTTCAGGGGTCATGAAAAATTGTGAATACATAGGCCATGGAGTATTCAGATGAATGTGGTCAAGGATAATTGTGACGAAAATTGTCCTGGAATATTGTGATGACACTGTTCATGGAGCATTGGGATGACAAGGGCCATGGCGAAACGTGAAGACAGGTGTCATGGGGCATTGTGATGACAGTGGTCATCTAGTATTGTGAAGAAAGATATCATGGAGCACTGGGATGACAGGGGCCATGGAGCATTGTGATGACAGGGGTCATGGGTCATTGTGATGACACGGCCATGGAACATTATGATGACAAGAATTCTGGAGCATTGTGATAAAAAGGGCATGGACCATTGTGATTATAGGGGCCAAGGAGCATTCTGATGACAACGGCATGGAGCATTGTGATGACAATGGTCATCGAGCATTGTGATGATAGTGGTCATGAAGCATTGTGATGAATGTGGTCATGGATCATTGTGATGACAAGTGTCGTGGAGCATTGTGATGACAGGGGTCATAGAGCATTGTGATGACACGGTTATGGAATATTGTGATGACCAGAATTCTGTAGCACAGTGATGAAAAGGGCATGGAGCATTGTGATTACAGGGGTCATGGAGCATTGTGATGACAATTGTTCTAGAACATTGTGATGACAGGGATCATGGAGCATAGTGATGTAAGGGGCAATGGAGCATTGTGTTGACAGGCGACATGGGACATTGTGTTGACAGTGGACATGGAGCATTGTTAGAAAAGGAACATGGAGCAATTTGATTTCAGGGGCCATGAACAATTGCGAATACATAGGCCATGGAGTATTCAGATGAATGCGGTCAAGGATCATTGTGACGAAAAGTGTCCTGGAATATTGTGATGACACGGTTCATGGAGCCTTGCGATGAAAAGGGCCATGGCGAAATGTGAAGACAGGTGTCATGAGGCATTGTGATGACAGTTGTCATCTAGAATTGTGAAGAAAGATATCATGGAGCACTGGGATGACAGGGGCCATGGAACATTGAGATGACAGGGGTCATGGGGCATTGTGATGACACGGCCATGGAACATTATGATGACAAGAATTCTGGAGCATTGTGATAAAAAGGACATGGACCATTGTGATTAGAGGGGTCAAGGAGCATTCTGATGACAACGGCATGGAGAATTGTGATGACAAGGGTCATCGAGCATTGTGATGACAGTGGTCATGAAGCATTGTGATGAATGTGGTCATGGATCATTGTGATGAAAAGTGTCGTGGAGCATTGTGATGACAGGGGTCATAGAGCATTGTGATGACACAGATATGGAATATTGTGATGACCAGAATTCTGTAGCACTGTGATGAAAAGGGAATGGAGCATTGTGATTACAGGGGTCATGGAGCATTGTGATGACAATTGTTCTAGAACATTGTGATGACAGGGATCATGGAGCATAGATATGAAAGGGTCCATGGAGCATTGTGATGACAGGCACCATGGGATATTGTGTTGACAGTGGTCATGGAGCATTGTTAGAAAGGGAACATGGAGCAATTTGATTTCAGGGGCCATGAAAAATTGCGAATACATAGGCCATGGAGTATTCAGATGAATGTGGTCAAGAATCATTGTGACGAAAAGTGTCCTGGAATATTGTGATGACACGGTTCATGGAGCATTGCGATGACAAGGGCCATGGCGAAATGTGAAGACAGGTGTCATGGGGCTTTGTGATGACAGGGGTCAAGGGGCATTGTGATGACACGGCCATGGAACATTATGATGACAAGAATTCTGGAGCATTGTGATAAAAAGGGCATGGACCATTGTGATTAGAGGGGCCAAGGAGCATTCTGATGACAACGTCATGGAGCATTGTGATGACAAGGGTCATCGAGCATTGTGATGACAGTGGTCATGAAGCATTGTGATGAATGTGGTCATGGATCATTGTGATGACAAGTGTCGTGGAGCATTGTGATGACAGGGGTCATAGAGCATTGTGATGACACGGTTATGGAATATTGTGATGACCAGAATTCTGTAGCACTGTGATGAAAAGGGAATGGAGCATTGTGATTACAGGGGTCATGGAGCATTGTGATGACAATTGTTCTAGAACATTGTGATGACAGGGATCATGGAGCATAGTGATGAAAGGGTCCATGGAGCATTGTGATGACAGGCGCCATGGGATATTGTGTTGACAGCGGTCATGGAGCATTGTTAGAAAGGGAACATGGAGCAATTTGATTTCAGGGGCCATGAAAAATTGTGAATACATAGGCCATGGAGTATTCAGATGAATGTGGTCAAGGATCATTGTGACGACAAGTGTCCTGGAATATTGTGATGACACGGTTCATGGAGCATTGCGATGACAAGGGCCATGGCGAAATGTGAAGACAGGTGTCATGGGGCATTGTGATGACAGTGGTCATCTAGAATTGTGAAGGAAGATATCATGGAGCACTGGGATGACAGGGGCCATGGAGCATTGTGATGACAGGGGTCATGGGGCATTGTGATGACACGGCCATGGAACATTATGATGACAAGAATTCTGGAGCATTGTGATAAAAATGGCATGGACCATTGTGATTAGAGGGGCCAAAGAGCATTCTGATGACAACGGCATGGAGCATTGTGATGACAAGGGTCATCGAGCATTGTGATGACAGTGGTCATGAAGCATTGTGATGAATGTGGTCATGGATCATTGTGATGACAAGTCTCGTGGAGCATTGTGATGACAGGGGTCATAGAGCATTGTGATGACACGGTTATGGAATATTGTGATGACCAGAATTCTGTAGCACTGTGATGAAAAGGGAATGGAGCATTGTGATTACAGGGGTCATGGAGCATTGTGATGACAATTGTTCTAGAACATTGTGAAGACAGGGATCATGGAGCATAGTGATGAAAGGGGCCATGGAGCATTGTGATGACAGGCTTCATGGGACAATGTGTTGACAGTGGTCATGGAGCCTTGTTAGAAAGGGAACATGGAGCAATTTGATTTCAGGGGTCATGAAAAATTGTGAATACATAGGCCATGGAGTATTCAGATGAATGTGGTCAAGGATCATTGTGACGAAAATTGTCCTGGAATATTGTGATGACACGGTTCATGGAGCATTTGGATGACAAGGGCCATGGCGAAATGTGAAGACAGGTGTCATGGGGCATTGTGATGACAGTGGTCATCTAGAATTGTGAAGAAAGATATCATGGAGCACTGGGATGACAGGGGCCATGGAACATTGTGATGACAGGGGTCATGGGGCACTGTGATGACACGACAATGGAACATTATGATGACAAGTATTCTGGAGCATTGTGATAAAAAGGTCATGGACCATTGTGATTATAGGGGCCAAGGAGCATTCTGATGACAACGGCATGGAGCATTGTGATGACAAGGGTCATCGAGCATTGTGATGATAGTGGTCATGAAGCATTGTGATGAATGTGGTCATGGATCATTGTGATGACAAGTGTCGTGGAGCATTGTGATGACAGGGGTCATAGAGCATTGTGATGACACGGTTATGGAATATTGTGATGACCAGAATTCTGTAGCACAGTGATGAAAAGGGCATGGAGCTTTGTGATTACAGGGGTCATGGAGCATTGTGATGACAATTGTTCTAGAACATTGTGATGACAGGGATCATGGAGCACAGTGATGTAAGGGGCAATGGAGCATTGTGTTGACAGGCGTCATGGGACATTGTGTTGACAGTGGACATGGAGCATTGTTAGAAAAGGAACATGGAGCAATTTGATTTCAGGGGCCATGAACAATTGCGAATACATAGGCCATGGAGTATTCAGATGAATGTGGTCAAGGATCATTGTGACGAAAAGTGTCCTGGAATATTGTGATGACACGGTTCATGGAGCATTGCGATGAAAAGGGCCATGGCGAAATGTGAAGACAGGTGTCATGAGGCATTGTGATGACAGTGGTCATCTAGAATTGTGAAGAAAGATATCATGGAGCACTGGGATGACAGGGGCCATGGAACATTGTGATGACAGGGGTCATGGGGCATTGTGATGACACGGCCATGGAACATAATGATGACAAGAATTCTGGAGCATTGTGATAAAAAGGGCATGGACCATTGTGATTAGAGGGGCCAAGGAGCATTCTGATAACAAAGTCATGGAGCATTGTGATGACAAGTGTCATCGAGCTTTGTGATGACAGTGGTCATGAAGCATTGTGATGAATGTGGTCATGGATCATTGTTATGACAAGTGTCGTGGAGCATTGTGATGACAAGGGGCATATAGCATTGTGATGACACGGTTATGGAATATTGTGATGACCAGAATTCTGTAGCACTGTGATGAAAAGGGAATGGAGCACTGTGATTACAGGGGTCATTGAGCATTGTGATGACAATTGTTTTAGAACATTATGATGACAGGGATCATGGAGTATAGTGATGAAAGGGGCCATGGAGAATTGTGATGACAGGCGTCATGGGACATTGTGTTGACAGTGGTCATGGAGCATTGTTAGAAAGGGCACTTGGAGCAATTTGATTTCAGGGACCATGAACAATTGTGAATACATAGGCCATGGAGTATTCAGATGAATGTGGTCAAGGATCATTGTGACGAAAAGTGTACTGGAATATTGTGATGACACGGTTCATGGAGCATTGCGATGACAAGGGCCATGGCGAAATGTGAAGACAGGTGTCATGGGGCATTGTGATGACAGGAGTCATGGGGCATTGTGATGACACGGCCATGGAACATTATGATGACAAGAATTCTGGAGCATTGTGATAAAAAGGGCATGGACCATTGTGATTAGAGGGGCCAAGGAGCATTCTGATGACAACGGCATGGAGAATTGTGATGACAAGGGTCATCGAGCATTGTGATGACAGTGGTCATGAAGCATTGTGATGAATGTGGTCATGGATCATTGTGATGAAAGGGTCGTGGAGCATTGTGATGACAGGGGTCATAGAGCATTGTGATGACACGGATATGGAATATTGTGATGACCAGAATTCTGTAGCACTGTGATGAAAAGGGAATGGAGCATTGTGATTACAGGGATCATGGAGCATTGTGATGACAATTGTTCTAGAATATTGTGATGACAGGAATCATGGAGCATAGTTATGAAAGGGTCCATGGAGCATTGTGATGACAGGCGCCATGGGATATTGTGTTGACAGTGTTCATGGAGCATTGTTAGAAAGGGAACATGGAGCAATTTGATTTCAGGGGCCATGAAAAATTGTGAATACATAGGCCATGGAGTATTCAGATGAATGTGGTCAAGAATCATTGTGACGAAAAGTGTCCTGGAATATTGTGATGACACGGTTCATGGAGCATTGCGATGACAAGGGCCATGGCGAAATGTGAAGACAGGTGTCATGGGGCTTTGTGATGACAGGGGTCAAGGGGCATTGTGATGACACGGCCATGGAACATTATGATGACAAGAATTCTGGAGCATTGTGATAAAAAGGGCATGGACCATTGTGATTAGAGGGGCCAAGGAGCATTCTGATGACAACGGCATGGAGCATTGTGATGACAAGGGTCATCGAGCATTGTGATGACAGTGGTCATGAAGCATTGTGATGAATGTGGTCATGGATCATTGTGATGACAAGTGTCGTGGAGCATTGTGATGACAGGGGTCATAGAGCATTGTGATGACACGGTTATGGAATATTGTGATGACCAGAATTCTGAAGCACTGTGATGAAAAGGGAATGGAGCATTGTGATTACAGGGGTCATGGAGCATTGTGATGACAATTGTTCTAGAACATTGTGATGACAGGGATCATGGAGCGTAGTGATGAAAGGGTCCATGGAGCATTGTGATGACAGGCGCCATGGGATATTGTGTTGACAGTGGTCATGGAGCATTGTTAGAAAGGGAACATGGAGCAATTTGATTTCAGGGGCCATGAAAAATTGTGAATACATAGGCCATGGAGTATTCAGATGAATGTGGTCAAGGATCATTGTGACGACAAGTGTCCTGGAATATTGTGATGACACGGTTCATGGAGCATTGCGATGACAAGGGCCATGGCGAAATGTGAAGACAGGTGTCATGGGGCATTGTGATGACAGTGGTCATCTAGAATTGTGAAGAAAGATATCATGGAGCACTGGGATGACAGGGGCCATGGAGCATTGTGATGACAGGGGTCATGGGGCATTGTGATGACACGGCCATGGAACATTATGATGACAAGAATTCTGGAGCATTGTGATAAAAAGAGCATGGACCATTGTGATTAGAGGGGTCAAGGAGCATTTTGATGACAACGGCATGGAGCATTGTGATGACAAGGGTCATCGAGCATTGTGATGACAGTGGTCATGAAACATTGTGATGAATGTGGTCATGGATCATTGTGATGACAAGTGTCGTGGAGCATTGTGATGACAGGGGTCATAGAGCATTGTGATGACACGGTTAGGGAATATTGTGATGACCAGAATTCTGTAGCACTGTGATGAAAAGGGAATGGAGCATTGTGATTACAGGTGTCATGGAGCATTGTGTTGACAATTGTTCTAGAACATTGTGATGACAGGGATCATGGAGCATAGTGATGAAACGGGCCATGGAGCATTGTGATGACAGGCGTCATGGGGCATTGTGTTGACAGTGGTCATGGAGCATTGTTAGAAAGGGAACCTGGAGCATTTTGATTTCAGGGGCCATGAAAAATTGTGAATACATAGGCCATGGAGTATTCAGATGAATGTGGTCATGAATCATTGTGATGACAACTGTCGTGGAGCATTGTGATGACAGGGGTCATAGAGCATTTTGATGTCACGGTTATGGAATATTGTGATGACCAGAATTCTGTAGCGCTGTGATGAAAAGGGAATGGAGCATTGTGATTACAGGGGTCATGGAGCATTGTGATGACAATTGTTTAGAACATTGTGAAGACAGGGATCATGGAGCATAGTGATGAAAGGGGCCATGGAGCATTGTGATGACAGGCGTCATGGGACAATGTGTTGACAGTGGTCATGGAGCATTTTTAGAAAGGGACCATGGAGCAATTTGATTTCAGGGGCCATGAAAAATTGTGAATACATAGGCCATGGAGTATTCAGATGAATGTGGTCAAGGATCATTGTGACGACAAGTGTCCTGGAATATTGTGATGACACGGTTCATGGAGCATTGCGATGACAAGGGCCATGGTGAAATGTGAAGACAGGTGTCATGGGGCTTTGTGATGACAGTGGTCATCTAGAATTGTGAAGAAAGATATCATGGAGCAGTGGGATGACAGGGGCCTTGGAGCATTGTGATGACAGGGGTCATGGGGCATTGTGATGACACGGCCATGGAACATTATGATGACAAGAATTCTGGAGCATTGTGATAAAAATGGCATGGACCATTGTGATTAGAGTGGCCAAGGAGCATTCTGATGACAACGGCATGGAGCATTGTGATGACAAGGGTCATCGTGCATTGTGATGACAGTGGTCATGAAGCATTGTGATGAATGTGGTCATGGATCATTGTGATGACAAGTGTCGTGGAGCATTGTGATGACAGGGGTCATAGAGCATTGTGATGACACGGTTATGGAATGTTGTGATGACCAGAATTCTGTAGCACTGGGATGAAAAGGGAATGGAGCATTGTGATTAAAGGGGTCATGGAGCATTGTGATGACAATTGTTCTAGAACATTGTGAAGACAGGGATCATGGAGCATAGTGATGAAAGGGCCATGGAGCATTGTGATGACAGGCATCATGGGACAATGTGTTGACAGTGGTCATGGAGCATTTTTAGAAAGGGAACATGGAGCAATTTGATTTCAGGGGCCATGAAAAATTGTGAATACATAGGCCATGGAGTATTCAGATGAATGTGGTCAAGGATCATTGTGACGACAAGTGTCCTGGAATATTGTGATGACACGGTTCATGGAGCATTGTGATGACAAGGGCCATGGCGAAATGTGAAGACAGGTGTCATGGGGCATTGTGATGACAGTCGTCATCTAGAATTGTGAAGAAATATATCATGGAGCACTGGGAAAACAGGGGCCATGGAGCATTGTGATGACAGGGGTCATGGGGCATTGTGATGACACGGCCATGGAACATTATGATGACAAGAATTCTGGAGCATTGTGATAAAAAGAGCATGGACCATTGTGATTAGAGTGGTCAAGGAGCATTTTGATGACAACGGCATGGAGCATTGTGATGACAAGGGTCATCGAGCTTTGTGATGATAGTGCTCATGAAGCATTGTGATGAATGTGGTCATGGATCATTGTGATGACAAGTGTCGTGGAGCATTGTGATGACAGGGGTCATAGAGCATTGTGATGACACGGTTATGGAATGTTGTGATGACCAGAATTCTGTAGCACTGGGATGAAAAGGGAATGGAGCATTGTGATTACAGGGGTCATGGAGCATTGTGATTACAATTGTTTAGAACATTGTGAAGACAGGGATCATGGAGCATAGTGATGAAAGGGGCCATGGAGCATTGTGATGACAGGCGTCATGGGACAATGTGTTGACAGTGGTCATGGAGCATTTTTAGAAAGGGAACATGGAGCAATTTGATTTCAGGGGCCATGAAAAATTGTGAATACATAGGCCATGGAGTATTCAGATGAATGTGGTCAAGGATCATTGTGACGACAAGTGTCCTGGAATATTGTGATGACACGGTTCATGGAGCATTGCGATGACAAGGGCCATGGTGAAATGTGAAGACAGGTGTCATGGGGCTTTGTGATGACAGTGGTCATCTAGAATTGTGAAGAAAGATATCATGGAGCAGTGGGATGACAGGGGCCATGGAGCATTGTGATGACAGGGGTCATGGGGCATTGTGATGACACGGCCATGGAACATTATGATGACAAGAATTCTGGAGCATTGTGATAAAAATGGCATGGACCATTGTGATTAGAGTGGCCAAGGAGCATTCTGATGACAACGGCATGGAGCATTGTGATGACAAGGGTCATCGTGCATTGTGATGACAGTGGTCATGAAGCATTGTGATGAATGTGGTCATGGATCATTGTGATGACAAGTGTCGTGGAGCATTGTGATGACAGGGGTCATAGAGCATTGTGATGACACGGTTATGGAATGTTGTGATGACCAGAATTCTGTAGCACTGGGATGAAAAGGGAATGGAGCATTGTGATTAAAGGGGTCATGGAGCATTGTGATGACAATTGTTCTAGAACATTGTGAAGACAGGGATCATGGAGCATAGTGATGAAAGGGCCATGGAGCATTGTGATGACAGGCATCATGGGACAATGTGTTGACAGTGGTCATGGAGCATTTTTAGAAAGGGAACATGGAGCAATTTGATTTCAGGGGCCATGAAAAATTGTGAATACATAGGCCATGGAGTATTCAGATGAATGTGGTCAAGGATCATTGTGACGACAAGTGTCCTGGAATATTGTGATGACACGGTTCATGGAGCATTGTGATGACAAGGGCCATGGCGAAATGTGAAGACAGGTGTCATGGGGCATTGTGATGACAGTCGTCATCTAGAATTGTGAAGAAATATATCATGGAGCACTGGGAAAACAGGGGCCATGGAGCATTGTGATGACAGGGGTCATGGGGCATTGTGATGACACGGCCATGGAACATTATGATGACAAGAATTCTGGAGCATTGTGATAAAAAGAGCATGGACCATTGTGATTAGAGTGGTCAAGGAGCATTTTGATGACAACGGCATGGAGCATTGTGATGACAAGGGTCATCGAGCATTGTGATGACAGTGGTCATGAAACATTGTGATGAATGTGGTCATGGATCATTGTGATGACAAGTGTCGTGGAGCATTTTGATGACAGAGGTCATAGAGCATTGTGATGACACGGTTAGGGAATATTGTGATGACCAGAATTCTGTAGCACTGTGATGAAAAGGGAATGGAGCATTGTGATTACAGGTGTCATGGAGCATTGTGATGACAATTGTTCTAGAACATTGTGATGACAGGGATCATGGAGCATAGTGATGAAAGGGGCCATGGAGCATTGTGATGACAGGCGTCATGGGACATTGTGTTGACAGTGGTCATGGAGCATTGTTAGAAAGGGAACATGGAGCAATTTGATTTCAGGGGCCATGAAAAATTGTGAATACATAGGCCATGGAGTATTCAGATAAATGTGGTCAAGGATTATTGTGACGAAATGTGTCCTGGAATATTGTGATGACACGGTTCATGGAGCATTACGATGACAAGGGCCATGGCGAAATGTGAAGACAGGTGTCATGGGGCATTGTGATGACAGTGGTCATCTAGAATTGTGAAGAAAGATATCATGCAGCACTGGGATGACAGGGGCCTTGGAGCATTGTGATGACAGGGTTCATGGGGCATTGTGATGACACGGCCATGGAACATTATGATGACAAGAAGTCTGGAGCATTGTGATAAAAAGGGCATGGACCATTGTGATTAGAGTGGCCAAGGAGCATTCTGATGACAACGGCATTGAGCATTGTGATGACAAGGGTCATCGAGCATTGTGATGACAGTGGTCATGAAGCATTGTGATGAATGTGGTCATGGATCATTGTGATGACAAGTGTCGTGGAGCATTGTGATGACAGGGGTCATAGAGCATTGTGATGACATGGTTATGGAATTTTGTGATGACCAAAATTCTGTAGCAGTGTGATGAAAAGGGAATGGAGCATTGTGATTACATGGGTCATGGAGCCTTGTGATGACAATTGTTCTAGAACATTGTGAAGACAGGGTTCATGGAGCATAGTGATGAAAGGGCCATGGAGCATTGTGATGACAGATGTCATGGGACAATGTGTTGACAGTGGTCATGGAGCATTGTTAGAAAGGGAACATGGAGCAATTTGATTTCAGGGGCCATGAAAAATTGTGAATACATAGGCCATGGAATATTCAGATCAATGTGGTCATGAATCATTGTGATGACAAGTGTCGTGGAGCATTGTGATGACAGGGGTCATAGAGCATTGTGATGACACGGTTATGGAATATTGTGATGACCAGAATTCTGTAGCACTGTGATGAAAAGGGAATGGAGCATTGTGATTACAGGGGTCATGGAGCATTGTGATGACAATTGTTTACAACATTGTGAAGACAGGGATCATGGAGCATAGTGATGAAAGGGCCATGGAGCTTTGTGATGACAGGCGTCATGGGACAATGTGTTGACAGTGGTCATGGAGCATTGTTAGAAAGGGAAATTGGAGCAATTTGATTTCAGGGGCCATGAAAAATTGTGAATACATAGGCCATGGAGTATTCAGATGAATGTGGTCAAGGATCATTGTGACGACGTGTCCTGGAATATTGAGATGACACGGTTCATGGAGCATTGCGATGACAAGGGCCATGGCGAAATGTGAAGACAGGTGTCATGGGGCATTGTGATGACAGTGGTCCTCTAGAATTGTGAAGAAAGATATCATGGAGCAGTGTGATGACAGGGGCCATGGAGCATTGTGATGACAGGGGTCATGGGGCATTGTGATGACACGGCCATGGAACATTATGATGACAAGAATTCTGGAGCATTGTGATAAAAAGGGCATGGACCATTGTGATTAGAGGGGCCAAGGAGCATTCTGATGACAACGGCATGGAGCATTGTGATGACAAGGGTCATCGAGCATTGTGATGACAGTGGTCATGAAGCATTGTGATGAATGTGGTCATGGATCATTGTGATGACAAGTGTCGTGGAGCATTGTGATGACAGGGGTCATAGAGCATTGTGATGACACGGTTATGGAATATTGTGATGACCAGAATTCTGTAGCACTGTGATGAAAAGGGAATGGAGCATTGTGATTACAGGGGTCATGGAGCATTGTGATGACAATTGTTCTAGAACATTGTGATGACAGGGATCATGGAGCATAGTGATGAAAGGTTCCATGGAGCATTGTGATGACAGGCGCCATGGGATATTGTGTTGACAGTGGTCATGGAGCATTGTTAGAAAGGGAACATGGAGCAATTTGATTTCAGGGGCCATGAAAAATTGTGAATACATAGGCCATGGAGTATTCAGATGAATGTGGTCAAGGATCATTGTGACGACAAGTGTCCTGGTATATTGTGATGACACGGTTCATGGAGCATTGCGATGACAAGGGCCATGGCGAAATGTGAAGACAGGTGTCATGGGGCATTGTGATGACAGTGGTCATCTAGAATTGTGAAGAAAGATATCATGGAGCACTGGGATGACAGGGGCCATGGAGCATTGTGATGACAGGGGTCATGGGGCATTGTGATGACACGGCCATGGAACATTATGATGACAAGAATTCTGGAGCATTGTGATAAAAAGAGCATGGACCATTGTGATTAGAGGGGTCAAGGAGCATTTTGATGACAACGGCATGGAGCATTGTGATGACAAGGGTCATCGAGCATTGTGATGACAGTGGTCATGAAACATTGTGATGAATGTGGTCATGGATCATTGTGATGACAAGTGTCGTGGAGCATTGTGATGACAGGGGTCATAGAGCATTGTGATGACACGGTTAGGGAGTATTGTGATGACCAGAATTCTGTAGCACTGTGATGAAAAGGGAATGGAGCATTGTGATTACAGGTGTCATGGAGCATTGTGATGACAATTGTTCTAGAACATTGTGATGACAGGGATCATGGAGCATAGTGATGAAAGGGGCCATGGAGCATTGTGATGACAGGCGTCATGGGACATTGTGTTGACAGTGGTCATGGAGCATTGTTAGAAAGGGAACCTGGAGCATTTTGATTTCAGGGGCCATGAAAAATTTTGAATACATAGGCCATGGAGTATTCAGATGAATGTGGTCATGAATCATTGTGATGACAACTGTCGTGGAGCATTGTGATGACAGGGGTCATAGAGCATTTTGATGTCACGGTTATGGAATATTGTGATGACCAGAATTCTGTAGCGCTGTGATGAAAAGGGAATGGAGCATTGTGATTACAGGGGTCATGGAGCATTGTGATGACAATTGTTTAGAACATGGTGAAGACAGGGATCATGGAGCATAGTGATGAAAGGGGCCATGGAGCATTGTGATGACAGGCGTCATGGGACAATGTGTTGACAGTGGTCATGGAGCATTTTTAGAAAGGGACCATGGAGCAATTTGATTTCAGGGGCCATGAAAAATTGTGAATACATAGGCCATGGAGTATTCAGATGAATGTGGTCAAGGATCATTGTGACGACAAGTGTCCTGGAATATTGTGATGACACGGTTCATGGAGCATTGCGATGACAAGGGCCATGGTGAAATGTGAAGACAGGTGTCATGGGGCTTTGTGATGACAGTGGTCATCTAGAATTGTGAATAAAGATATCATGGAGCAGTGGGATGACAGGGGCCATGGAGCATTGTGATGACAGGGGTCATGGGGCATTGTGATGACACGGCCATGGAACATTATGATGACAAGAATTCTGGAGCATTGTGATAAAAATGGCATGGACCATTGTGATTAGAGTGGCCAAGGAGCATTCTGATGACAACGGCATGGAGCATTGTGATGACAAGGGTCATCGTGCATTGTGATGACAGTGGTCATGAAGCATTGTGATGAATGTGGTCATGGATCATTGTGATGACAAGTGTCGTGGAGCATTGTGATGACAGGGTTCATAGAGCATTGTGATGACACGGTTATGGAATGTTGTGATGACCAGAATTCTGTAGCACTGGGATGAAAAGGGAATGGAGCATTGTGATTAAAGGGGTCATGGAGCATTGTGATGACAATTGTTCTAGAACATTGTGAAGACAGGGATCATGGAGCATAGTGATGAAAGGGCCATGGAGCATTGTGAGGACAGGCATCATGGGACAATGTGTTGACAGTGGTCATGGAGCATTTTTAGAAAGGGAACATGGAGCAATTTGATTTCAGGGGCCATGAAAAATTGTGAATACATAGGCCATGGAGTATTCAGATGAATGTGGTCAAGGATCATTGTGACGACAAGTGTCCTGGAATATTGTGATGACACGGTTCATGGAGCATTGTGATGACAAGGGCCATGGTGAAATGTGAAGACAGGTGTCATGGGGCATTGTGATGACAGTCGTCATCTAGAATTGTGAAGAAATATATCATGGAGCACTGGGAAAACAGGGGCCATGGAGCATTGTGATGACAGGGGTCATGGGGCATTGTGATGACACGGCCATGGAACATTATGATGACAAGAATTCTGGAGCATTGTGATAAAAAGAGCATGGACCATTGTGATTAGAGTGGTCAAGGAGCATTTTGATGACAACGGCATGGAGCATTGTGATGACAAGGGTCATCGAGCATTGTGATGACAGTGGTCATGAAACATTGTGATGAATGTGGTCATGGATCATTGTGATGACAAGTGTCGTGGAGCATTGTGATGACAGAGGTCATAGAGCATTGTGATGACACGGTTAGGGAATATTGTGATGACCAGAATTCTGTAGCACTGTGATGAAAAGGGAATGGAGAATTGTGATTACAGGGGTCATGGAGCATTGTGATGACAATTGTTTAGAACATTGTGAAGACAGGGATCATGGAGCATAGTGATGAAAGGGGCCATGGAGCATTGTGATGACAGGCGTCATGGGACATTGTGTTGACAGTGGTCATGGAGCATTTTTAGAAAGGGAACATGGAGCAATTTGATTTCAGGGGCCATGAAAAATTGTGAATACATAGGCCATGGAGTATTCAGATGAATGTGGTCAAGGATCATTGTGACGACAAGTGTCCTGGAATATTGTGATGACACGGTTCATGGAGCATTGCGATGACAAGGGCCATGGTGAAATGTGAAGACAGGTGTCATGGGGCTTTGTGATGACAGTGGTCATCTAGAATTGTGAAGAAAGATATCATGGAGCAGTGGGATGACAGGGGCCATGGAGCATTGTGATGACAGGGGTCATGGGGCATTGTGATGACACGGCCATGGAACATTATGATGACAAGAATTCTGGAGCATTGTGATAAAAAGGGCATGGACCATTGTAATTAGAGGGGCCAAGGAGCATTCTGATGACAACGGCATGGAGCATTGTGATGACAAGGGTCATCGAGCATTGTGATGACAGTGGTCATGAAGCATTGTGATGAATGTGGTTATGGATCATTGTGATGACAAGTGTCGTGGAGCATTGTGATACAGGGGTCATAGAGCATTGTGATGACACATTTATGGAATATTGTGATGACCAGAATTCTGTAGCACTGTGATGAAAAGGGAATGGAGCATTGTGATTACAGGGGTCATGGAGCATTGTGATGACAATTGTTCTAGAACATTGTGATGACAGGGATCATGGAGCATAGTGATGAAAGGGGCCATGGAGCATTGTGATGACAGGTGTCATGGGACATTGTGTTGACAGTGGTCATGGAGCATTGTTAGAAAGGGAACATGGAGCAATTTGATTTCAGGGGCCATGAAAAATTGTGAATACATAGGCCATGGAGTATTCAGATAAATGTGGTCAAGGATTATTGTGACGAAATGTGTCCTGGAATATTGTGATGACACGGTTCATGGAGCATTACGATGACAAGGGCCATGGCGAAATGTGAAGACAGGTGTCATGGGGCATTGTGATGACAGTGGTCATCTAGAATTGTGAAGAAAGATATCATGGAGCACTGGGATGACAGGGGCCTTGGAGCATTGTGATGACAGGGTTCATGGGGCATTGTGATGACACGGCCATGGAACATTATGATGACAAGAAGTCTGGAGCATTGTGATAAAAAGGGCATGGACCATTGTGATTAGAGTGGCCAAGGAGCATTCTGATGACAACGGCATTGAGCATTGTGATGACAAGGGTCATCGAGCATTGTGATGACAGTGGTCATGAAGCATTGTGATGAATGTGGTCATGGATCATTGTGATGACAAGTGTCGTGGAACATTGTGATGACAGGGGTCATAGAGCATTGTGATGACATGGTTATGGAATTTTGTGATGACCAAAATTCTGTAGCAGTGTGATGAAAAGGGAATGGAGCATTGTGATTACATGGGTCATGGAGCCTTGTGATGACAATTGTTCTAGAACATTGTGAAGACAGGGATCATGGAGCATAGTGATGAAAGGGCCATGGAGCATTGTGATGAGAGATGTCATGGGACAATGTGTTGACAGTGGTCATGGAGCATTGTTAGAAAGGGAACATGGAGCAATTTGATTTCAGGGGCCATGAAAAATTGTGAATACATAGGCCATGGAGTATTCAGATCAATGTGGTCATGAATCATTGTGATGACAAGTGTCGTGGAGCATTGTGATGACAGGGGTCATAGAGCTTTGTGATGACATGGTTATGGAATATTGTGATGACCAGAATTCTGTAGCACTGTGATGAAAAGGGAATGGAGCATTGTGATTACAGGGGTCATGGAGCATTGTGATGACAATTGTTTACAACATTGTGAAGACAGGGATCATGGAGCATAGTGATGAAAGGGCCATGGAGCATTGTGATGAAAGGCGTCATGGGACAATGTGTTGACAGTGGTCATGGAGCATTGTTAGAAAGGGAAATTGGAGCAATTTGATTTCAGGGGCCATGAAAAATTGTGAATACATAGGCCATGGAGTATTCAGATGAATGTGGTCAAGGATCATTGTGACGACGTGTCCTGGAATATTGAGATGACACGGTTCATGGAGCATTGCTATGACAAGGGCCATGGCGAAATGTGAAGACAGGTGTCATGGGGCATTGTGATGACAGTGGTCCTCTAGAATTGTGAAGAAAGATATCATGGAGCAGTGGGATGAGAGGGGCCATGGAGCATTGTGATGACAGGGGTCATGGGGCATTGTGATGACACGGCCATGGAACATTATGATGACAAGAATTCTGGAGCATTGTGATAAAAAGGGCATGGACCATTGTGATTAGAGGGGCCAAGGAGCATTCTGATGACAACGGCATGGAGCATTGTGATGACAAGGGTCATCGAGCATTGTGATGACAGTGGTCATGAAGCATTGTGATGAATGTGGTCATGGATCATTGTGATGACAAGTGTCGTGGAGCATTGTGATGACAGGGGTCATAGAGCATTGTGATGACACGGTTATGGAATATTGTGATGACCAGAATTCTGTAGCACTGTGATGAAAAGGGAATGGAGCATTGTGATTACAGGGGTCATGGAGCATTGTGATGACAATTGTTCTAGAACATTGTGATGACAGGGATCATGGAGCATAGTGATGAAAGGGTCCATGGAGCATTGTGATGACAGGCGCCATGGGATATTGTGTTGACAGTGGTCATGGAGCATTGTTAGAAAGGGAACATGGAGCAATTTGATTTCAGGGGCCATGAAAAATTGTGAATACATAGGCCATGGAGTATTCAGATGAATGTGGTCAAGGATCATTGTGACGACAAGTGTCCAGGAATATTGTGATGACACGGTTCATGGAGCATTGCGATGACAAGGGCCATGGCGAAATGTGAAGACAGGTGTCATGGGGCATTGTGATGACAGTGGTCATCTAGAATTGTGAAGGAAGATATCATGGAGCACTGGGATGACAGGGGCCATGGAGCATTGTGATGACAGGGGTCATGGTGCATTGTGATGACACGGCCATGGAACATTATGATGACAAGAATTCTGGAGCATTGTGATAAAAAGGGCATGGACCATTGTGATTAGAGGTGCCAAAGAGCATTCTGATGACAACGGCATGGAGCATTGTGATGCCAAGGGTCAACGAGCATTGTGATGACAGTGGTCATGAAGCATTGTGATGAATGTGGTCATGGATCATTGTGATGACAAGTCTCGTGGAGCATTGTGATGACAGGGGTCATAGAGCATTGTGATGACACGGTTATGGAATATTGTGATGACCAGAATTCTGTAGCACTGTGATGAAAAGGGAATGGAGCATTGTGATTACAGGGGTCATGGAGCATTGTGATGACAATTGTTCTAGAACATTGTGAAGACAGGGATCATGGAGCATAGTGATGAAAGGGGCCATGGAGCATTGTGATGACAGGCTTCATGGGACAATGTGTTGACAGTGGTCATGGAGCCTTGTTAGAAAGGGAACATGGAGCAATTTGATTTCAGGGGTCATGAAAAATTGTGAATACATAGGCCATGGTGTATTCAGATGAATGTGGTCAAGGATCATTGTGACGAAAATTGTCCTGGAATATTGTGATGACACGGTTCATGGAGCTTTGGGATGACAAGTGCCGTGGCGAAATGTGAAGACAGGTGTCATGGGGCATTGTGATGACAGGAGTCATGGGGCATTGTGATGACACGGCCATGGAACATTATGATGACAAGAATTCTGGAGCATTGTGATAAAAAGGGCATGGACCATTGTGATTAGAGGGGCCAAGGAGCATTCTGATGACAACGGCATGGAGCATTGTGATGACAAGGGTCATCGAGCATTGTGATGACAGTGGTCATGAAGCATTGTGATGAATGTGGTCATGGATCATTGTGATGACAAGTGTCGTGGAGCATTGTGATGACAGGGGTCATAGAGCATTGTGATGACACGGTTATGGAATATTGTGATGACCAGAATTCTGTAGCACAGTGATGAAAAGGGCATGGAGCATTGTGATTACAGGGGTCATGGAGCATTGTGATGACAATTGTTCTAGAACATTGTGATGACAGGGATCATGGAGCATAGTGATGAAAGGGGCAATGGAGCATTGTGTTGAAAGGAGTCATGGGACATTGTGTTGACAGTGGTCATGGAGCATTGTTAGAAAGGAAACATGGAGCAATTTGATTTCAGGGGTCATGAAAAATTGTGAATACATAGGCCATGGAGTATTCAGAGGAATGTGGTCAAGGATCATTGTGACGAAAATTGTCCTGGAATATTGTGATGACACGGTTCATGGAGCATTGGGATGACAAGGGCCATGGCGAAATGTGAAGACAGGTGTCATGGGGCATTGTGATGACAGGAGTCATGGGGCATTGTGATGACACGGCCATGGAACATTATGATGACAAGAATTCTGGAGCACTGTGATAAAAAGGGCATGGACCATTGTGATTAGAGGGGCCAAGGAGCATTCTGATGACAACGGCATGGAGCATTGTGATGACAAGGGTCATCGAGCATTGTGATGACAGTGGTCATCTAGAATTGTGAAGAAAGATATCATGGAGCACTGGGATGACAGGGGCCATGGAGCATTGTGATGACAGGGGTCAGGGGGCATTGTGATGACACGGCCAGGGAACAATATTATGACAAGAATTCTGGAGCATTGTAATAAAAAGGTCATGGATCATTGTGATTAGAGGGGCCAAGGAGCATTCTGATGACAACGGCATGGAGCATTGTGATGACAGTGGTCATGAAGCATTGTGATGAATGTGGTCATTCATCATTGTGATGACAAGTGTCGAGGAGCATTGTGATGACAGGGGACATAGAGCATTTTGATGACACGGTGATGGAATATTGTGATGACCAGAATTCTGTAGCACAGTGATGAAAAGGGCATGGAGCATTGTGATTACAGGGGTCATGGAGCATTGTGATGACAATTGTTCTAGAACATTGTGATGACAGGGATCATGGAGCATAGTGATGAAAGGGGCCATGGAGCATTGTGATGACAGGCGTCATGGGACATTGTGTAGACAGTGGTCATGGAGCATTGTTAGAAAGGGAACATGGAGCAATTTGATTTCAGGGGCCATGAAAAATTGCGAATACATAGGCCATGGAGTATTCAGATGAATGTGGTCAAGGATCATTGTGACGAAAAGTGTTCCTGGAATATTGTGATGACACGGTTCATGGAGCATTGCGATGACAAGTGCCGTGGCGAAATGTGAAGACAGGTGTCATGGGGCATTGTAATGACAGTCGTCATCTAGAATTGTGAAGAAAGATATCATGGAGCACTGGGATGACAGGGGCCATGGAGCATTGTGATGACAGGGTCATGGGGCATTGTGATGACACGGCCATGGAACATTATGAAGACAAGAATTCTGGAGAATTGTGATAAAATGGGCATGGACCATTGTGATTAGAGGGTCCAAGGAGCATTCTGATCACAACGGCATGGAGCATTGTGATGACAAGGGTCATTGAGCATTGTGATGACAGTGGTCATGAAGCATTGTGATGAATGTGGTCATGCATCATTGTGATGACAAGTGTCGTGGAGCATTGTGATGACAGGGGTCATAGAGCATTGTGATGACACGGTTATGGAATATTGTGATGACCAGAATTCTGTAGCACTGTGATGAAAAGGGAATGGAGCATTGTGATTACAGGGGTCATGGAGCATTGTGATGACAATTGTTCTAGAACATTGTGATGACAGGGATCATGGAGCATAGTGATGAAAGTGGCCATGGAGCATTTTGATGACAGGCGTCATGGGATATTGTGTTGACAGTGGTCATGGAGCATTGTTAGAAAGGGAACATGGAGCAATTTGATTTCAGGGGCCATGAACAATTGTGAATACATAGGCCATGGAGTATTCAGATGAATTTGCTCAAGGATCATTGTGACGAAAATTGTCCTGGAATATTGTGATGACACGGTTCATGGAGCATTGCGATGACAAGGGCCATGGCGAAATGTGAAGACAGGTGTCATGGGGCATTGTGATGACAGTGGTCATCTAGAATTGTGAAGAAAGATATCATGGAGCACTGGGATGACAGGGGCCATGGAGCATTGTGATGACAGGGGTCATGGGGCATTGTGATGACACGGCCATGGAACATTATGATGACAAGAATTCTGGAGCATTGTGATAAAAAGAGCATGGACCATTGTGATTAGAGGGGTCAAGGAGCATTTTGATGACAACGGCATGGAGCATTGTGATGACAAGGGTCATCGAGCATTGTGATGACAGTGGTCATGAAACATTGTGATGAATGTGGTCATGGATCATTGTGATGACAAGTGTCGTGGAGCATTGTGATGACAGGGGTCATAGAGCATTGTGATGACACGGTTAGGGAATATTGTGATGACCAGAATTCTGTAGCACTGTGATGAAAAGGGAATGGAGCATTGTGATTACAGGTGTCATGGAGCATTGTGATGACAATTGTTCTAGAACATTGTGATGACAGGGATCATGGAGCATAGTGATGAAAGGGGCCATGGAGCATTGTGATGACAGGCGTCATGGGACATTGTGTTGACAGTGGTCATGGAGCATTGTTAGAAAGGGAACCTGGAGCATTTTGATTTCAGGGGCCATGAAAAATTGTGAATACATAGGCCATGGAGTATTCAGATGAATGTGGTCATGAATCATTGTGATGACAACTGTCGTGGAGCATTGTGATGACAGGGGTCAT
The DNA here is from genome assembly GCF_028021215.1 of Eschrichtius robustus. Taxonomy (NCBI): domain Eukaryota; kingdom Metazoa; phylum Chordata; class Mammalia; order Artiodactyla; family Eschrichtiidae; genus Eschrichtius; species Eschrichtius robustus. Next base: position 1,653,249 of record NW_027175249.1, on the reverse strand, counting down.
AGAGCATTTTGATGTCACGGTTATGGAATATTGTGATGACCAGAATTCTGTAGCGCTGTGATGAAAAGGGAATGGAGCATTGTGATTACAGGGGTCATGGAGCATTGTGATGACAATTGTTTAGAACATGGTGAAGACAGGGATCATGGAGCATAGTGATGAAAGGGGCCATGGAGCATTGTGATGACAGGCGTCATGGGACAATGTGTTGACAGTGGTCATGGAGCATTTTTAGAAAGGGACCATGGAGCAATTTGATTTCAGGGGCCATGAAAAATTGTGAATACATAGGCCATGGAGTATTCAGATGAATGTGGTCAAGGATCATTGTGACGACAAGTGTCCTGGAATATTGTGATGACACGGTTCATGGAGCATTGCGATGACAAGGGCCATGGTGAAATGTGAAGACAGGTGTCATGGGGCTTTGTGATGACAGTGGTATTCTAGAATTGTGAAGAAAGATATCATGGAGCAGTGGGATGACAGGGGCCATGGAGCATTGTGATGACAGGGGTCATGGGGCATTGTGATGACACGGCCATGGAACATTATGATGACAAGAATTCTGGAGCATTGTGATAAAAATGGCATGGACCATTGTGATTAGAGTGGCCAAGGAGCATTCTGATGACAACGGCATGGAGCATTGTGATGACAAGGGTCATCGTGCATTGTGATGACAGTGGTCATGAAGCATTGTGATGAATGTGGTCATGGATCATTGTGATGACAAGTGTCGTGGAGCATTGTGATGACAGGGGTCATAGAGCATTGTGATGACACGGTTATGGAATGTTGTGATGACCAGAATTCTGTAGCACTGGGATGAAAAGGGAATGGAGCATTGTGATTAAAGGGGTCATGGAGCATTGTGATGACAATTGTTCTAGAACATTGTGAAGACAGGGATCATGGAGCATAGTGATGAAAGGGCCATGGAGCATTGTGAGGACAGGCATCATGGGACAATGTGTTGACAGTGGTCATGGAGCATTTTTAGAAAGGGAACATGGAGCAATTTGATTTCAGGGGCCATGAAAAATTGTGAATACATAGGCCATGGAGTATTCAGATGAATGTGGTCAAGGATCATTGTGACGACAAGTGTCCTGGAATATTGTGATGACACGGTTCATGGAGCATTGTGATGACAAGGGCCATGGCGAAATGTGAAGACAGGTGTCATGGGGCATTGTGATGACAGTCGTCATCTAGAATTGTGAAGAAATATATCATGGAGCACTGGGAAAACAGGGGCCATGGAGCATTGTGATGACAGGGGTCATGGGGCATTGTGATGACACGGCCATGGAACATTATGATGACAAGAATTCTGGAGCATTGTGATAAAAAGAGCATGGACCATTGTGATTAGAGTGGTCAAGGAGCATTTTGATGACAACGGCATGGAGCATTGTGATGACAAGGGTCATCGAGCATTGTGATGACAGTGGTCATGAAACATTGTGATGAATGTGGTCATGGATCATTGTGATGACAAGTGTCGTGGAGCATTGTGATGACAGAGGTCATAGAGCATTGTGATGACACGGTTAGGGAATATTGTGATGACCAGAATTCTGTAGCACTGTGATGAAAAGGGAATGGAGCATTGTGATTACAGGGGTCATGGAGCATTGTGATGACAATTGTTTAGAACATTGTGAAGACAGGGATCATGGAGCATAGTGATGAAAGGGGCCATGGAGCATTGTGATGACAGGCGTCATGGGACAATGTGTTGACAGTGGTCATGGAGCATTTTTAGAAAGGGAACATGGAGCAATTTGATTTCAGGGGCCATGAAAAATTGTGAATACATAGGCCATGGAGTATTCAGATGAATGTGGTCAAGGATCATTGTGACGACAAGTGTCCTGGAATATTGTGATGACACGGTTCATGGAGCATTGCGATGACAAGGGCAATGGTGAAATGTGAAGACAGGTGTCATGGGGCTTTGTGATGACAGTGGTCATCTAGAATTGTGAAGAAAGATATCATGGAGCAGTGGGATGACAGGGGCCATGGAGCATTGTGATGACAGGGGTCATGGGGCATTGTGATGACACGGCCATGGAACATTATGATGACAAGAATTCTGGAGCATTGTGATAAAAAGGGCATGGACCATTGTAATTAGAGGGGCCAAGGAGCATTCTGATGACAACGGCATGGAGCATTGTGATGACAAGGGTCATCGAGCATTGTGATGACAGTGGTCATGAAGCATTGTGATGAATGTGGTTATGGATCATTGTGATGACAAGTGTCGTGGAGCATTGTGATACAGGGGTCATAGAGCATTGTGATGACATATTTATGGAATATTGTGATGACCAGAATTCTGTAGCACTGTGATGAAAAGGGAATGGAGCATTGTGATTACAGGGGTCATGGAGCATTGTGATGACAATTGTTCTAGAACATTGTGATGACAGGGATCATGGAGCATAGTGATGAAAGGGGCCATGGAGCATTGTGATGACAGGTGTCATGGGACATTGTGTTGACAGTGGTCATGGAGCATTGTTAGAAAGGGAACATGGAGCAATTTGATTTCAGGGGCCATGAAAAATTGTGAATACATAGGCCATGGAGTATTCAGATAAATGTGGTCAAGGATTATTGTGACGAAATGTGTCCTGGAATATTGTGATGACACGGTTCATGGAGCATTACGATGACAAGGGCCATGGCGAAATGTGAAGACAGGTGTCATGGGGCATTGTGATGACAGTGGTCATCTAGAATTGTGAAGAAAGATATCATGGAGCACTGGGATGACAGGGGCCTTGGAGCATTGTGATGACAGGGTTCATGGGGCATTGTGATGACACGGCCATGGAACATTATGATGACAAGTAGTCTGGAGCATTGTGATAAAAAGGGCATGGACCATTGTGATTAGAGTGGCCAAGGAGCATTCTGATGACAACGGCATTGAGCATTGTGATGACAAGGGTCATCGAGCATTGTGATGACAGTGGTCATGAAGCATTGTGATGAATGTGGTCATGGATCATTGTGATGACAAGTGTCGTGGAGCATTGTGATGACAGGGGTCATAGAGCATTGTGATGACATGGTTATGGAATTTTGTGATGACCAAAATTCTGTAGCAGTGTGATGAAAAGGGAATGGAGCATTGTGATTACATGGGTCATGGAGCCTTGTGATGACAATTGTTCTAGAACATTGTGAAGACAGGGATCATGGAGCATAGTGATGAAAGGGCCATGGAGCATTGTGATGACAGATGTCATGGGACAATGTGTTGACAGTGGTCATGGAGCATTGTTAGAAAGGGAACATGGAGCAATTTGATTTCAGGGGCCATGAAAAATTGTGAATACATAGGCCATGGAGTATTCAGATCAATGTGGTCATGAATCATTGTGATGACAAGTGTCTTGGAGCATTGTGATGACAGGGGTCATAGAGCATTGTGATGACACGGTTATGGAATATTGTGATGACCAGAATTCTGTAGCACTGTGATGAAAAGGGAATGGAGCATTGTGATTACAGGGGTCATGGAGCATTGTGATGACAATTGTTTACAACATTGTGAAGACAGGGATCATGGAGCATAGTGATGAAAGGGCCATGGAGCATTGTGATGACAGGCGTCATGGGACAATGTGTTGACAGTGGTCATGGAGCATTGTTAGAAAGGGAAATTGGAGCAATTTGATTTCAGGGGCCATGAAAAATTGTGAATACATAGGCCATGGAGTATTCAGATGAATGTGGTCAAGGATCATTGTGACGACGTGTCCTGGAATATTGAGATGACACGGTTCATGGAGCATTGCGATGACAAGGGCCATGGCGAAATGTGAAGACAGGTGTCATGGGGCATTGTGATGACAGTGGTCCTCTAGAATTGTGAAGAAAGATATCATGGAGCAGTGGGATGAGAGGGGCCATGGAGCATTGTGATGACAGGGGTCATGGGGCATTGTGATGACACGGCCATGGAACATTATGATGACAAGAATTCTGGAGCATTGTGATAAAAAGGGCATGGACCATTGTGATTAGAGGGGCCAAGGAGCATTCTGATGACAACGGCATGGAGCATTGTGATGACAAGGGTCATCGAGCATTGTGATGACAGTGGTCATGAAGCATTGTGATGAATGTGGTCATGGATCATTGTGATGACAAGTGTCGTGGAGCATTGTGATGACAGGGGTCATAGAGCATTGTGATGACACGGTTATGGAATATTGTGATGACCAGAATTCTGTAGCACTGTGATGAAAAGGGAATGGAGCATTGTGATTACAGGGGTCATGGAGCATTGTGATGACAATTGTTCTAGAACATTGTGATGACAGGGATCATGGAGCATAGTGATGAAAGGGTCCATGGAGCATTGTGATGACAGGCGCCATGGGATATTGTGTTGACAGTGGTCATGGAGCATTGTTAGAAAGGGAACATGGAGCAATTTGATTTCAGGGGCCATGAAAAATTGTGAATACATAGGCCATGGAGTATTCAGATGAATGTGGTCAAGGATCATTGTGACGACAAGTGTCCAGGAATATTGTGATGACACGGTTCATGGAGCATTGCGATGACAAGGGCCATGGCGAAATGTGAAGACAGGTGTCATGGGGCATTGTGATGACAGTGGTCATCTAGAATTGTGAAGGAAGATATCATGGAGCACTGGGATGACAGGGGCCATGGAGCATTGTGATGACAGGGGTCATGGGGCATTGTGATGACACGGCCATGGAACATTATGATGACAAGAATTCTGGAGCATTGTGATAAAAAGGGCATGGACCATTGTGATTAGAGGTGCCAAGGAGCATTCTGATGACAACGGCATGGAGCATTGTGATGACAAGGGTCATCGAGCATTGTGATGACAGTGGTCATGAAGCATTGTGATGAATGTGGTCATGGATCATTGTGATGACAAGTGTCGTGGAGCATTGTGATGACAGGGGTCATAGAGCATTGTGATGACACGGTTATGGAATATTGTGATGACCAGAATTCTGTAGCACAGTGATGAAAAGGGCATGGAGCATTGTGATTACAGGGGTCATGGAGCATTGTGATGACAATTGTTCTAGAACATTGTGATGACAGGGATCATGGAGCATAGTGATGAAAGGGGCAATGGAGCATTGTGTTGAAAGGAGTCATGGGACATTGTGTTGACAGTGGTCATGGAGCATTGTTAGAAAGGAAACATGGAGCAATTTGATTTCAGGGGTCATGAAAAATTGTGAATACATAGGCCATGGAGTATTCAGAGGAATGTGGTCAAGGATCATTTTGACGAAAATTGTCCTGGAATATTGTGATGACACGGTTCATGGAGCATTGGGATGACAAGGGCCATGGCGAAATGTGAAGACAGGTGTCATGGGGCATTGTGATGACAGGAGTCATGGGGCATTGTGATGACACGGCCATGGAACATTATGATGACAAGAATTCTGGAGCATTGTGATAAAAAGGTCATGGACCATTGTGATTAGAGGGGCCAAGGAGCATTCTGATGACAACGGCATGGAGCATTGTGATGACAAGGGTCATCGAGCATTGTGATGACAGTGGTCATGAAGCATTGTGATGAATGTGGTCATGGATCATTGTGATGACAAGTGTCGTGGAGCATTGTGATGACAGGGGTCATAGAGCATTGTGATGACACGGTTATGGAATATTGTGATGACCAGAATTCTGTAGCACAGTGATGAAAAGGGCATGGAGCATTGTGATTACAGGGGTCATGGAGCATTGTGATGACAATTGTTCTAGAACATTGTGATGACAGGGATCATGGAGCATAGTGATGAAAGGGGCAATGGAGCATTGTGTTGAAAGGAGTCATGGGACATTGTGTTGACAGTGGTCATGGAGCATTGTTAGAAAGGAAACATGGAGCAATTTGATTTCAGGGGTCATGAAAAATTGTGAATACATAGGCCATGGAGTATTCAGAGGAATGTGGTCAAGGATCATTGTGACGAAAATTGTCCTGGAATATTGTGATGACACGGTTCATGGAGCATTGGGATGACAAGGGCCATGGCGAAATGTGAAGACAGGTGTCATGGGGCATTGTGATGACAGTGGTCATCTAGAATTGTGAAGAAAGATATCATGGAGCACTGGGATGACAGGGGCCATGGAGCATTGTGATGACAGGGGTCATGGGGCATTGTGATGACACGGCCAGGGAACATTATTATGACAAGAATTCTGGAGCATTGTAATAAAAAGGTCATGGATCATTGTGATTAGAGGGGCCAAGGAGCATTCTGATGACAACGGCATGGAGCATTGTGATGACAGTGGTCATGAAGCATTGTGATGAATGTGGTCATTCATCATTGTGATGACAAGTGTCGAGGAGCATTGTGATGACAGGGGACATAGAGCATTTTGATGACACGGTGATGGAATATTGTGATGACCAGAATTCTGTAGCACAGTGATGAAAAGGGCATGGAGCATTGTGATTACAGGGGTCATGGAGCATTGTGATGACAATTGTTCTAGAACATTGTGATGACAGGGATCATGGAGCATAGTGATGAAAGGGGCCATGGAGCATTGTGATGACAGGCGTCATGGGACATTGTGTAGACAGTGGTCATGGAGCATTGTTAGAAAGGGAACATGGAGCAATTTGATTTCAGGGGCCATGAAAAATTGCGAATACATAGGCCATGGAGTATTCAGATGAATGTGGTCAAGGATCATTGTGACGAAAAGTGTTCCTGGAATATTGTGATGACACGGTTCATGGAGCATTGCGATGACAAGGGCCGTGGCGAAATGTGAAGACAGGTGTCATGGGGCATTGTGATGACAGTGGTCATCTAGAATTGTGAAGAAAGATATCATGGAGCACTGGGATGACAGGGGCCATGGAGCATTGTGATGACAGGGTCATGGGGCATTGTGATGACACGGCCATGGAACATTATGAAGACAAGAATTCTGGAGAATTGTGATAAAATGGGCATGGACCATTGTGATTAGAGGGTCCAAGGAGCATTCTGATCACAACGGCATGGAGCATTGTGATGACAAGGGTCATTGAGCATTGTGATGACAGTGGTCATGAAGCATTGTGATGAATGTGGTCATGCATCATTGTGATGACAAGTGTCGTGGAGCATTGTGATGACAGGGGTCATAGAGCATTGTGATGACACGGTTATGGAATATTGTGATGACCAGAATTCTGTAGCACTGTGATGAAAAGGGAATGGAGCATTGTGATTACAGGGGTCATGGAGCATTGTGATGACAATTGTTCTAGAACATTGTGATGACAGGGATCATGGAGCATAGTGATGAAAGTGGCCATGGAGCATTGTGATGACAGGCGTCATGGGATATTGTGTTGACAGTGGTCATGGAGCATTGTTAGAAAGGGAACATGGAGCAATTTGATTTCAGGGGCCATGAACAATTGTGAATACATAGGCCATGGAGTATTCAGATGAATTTGCTCAAGGATCATTGTGACGAAAATTGTCCTGGAATATTGTGATGACACGGTTCATGGAGCATTGCGATGACAAGGGCCATGGCGAAATGTGAAGACAGGTGTCATGGGGCATTGTGATGACAGTGGTCATCTAGAATTGTGAAGAAAGATATCATGGAGCACTGGGATGACAGGGGCCATGGAACATTGTGATGACAGGGGTCATGGGGCATTGTGATGACACGGCCATGGAACATTATAATGACAAGAATTCTGGAGCATTGTGATAAAAAGGGCATGGTCCATTGTGATTAGAGGGGCCAAGGAGCATTCTGATGACAACGGCATGGAGCATTGTGATGACAAGGGTCATCGAGCATTGTGATGATAGTGGTCATGAAGCATTGTGATGAATGTGGTCATGCATCATTGTGATGACAAGTGTCGTGGAGCATTGTGATGACAGGGGTCATAGAGCATTGTGATGACACGGTTATGGAATATTGTGATGACCAGAATTCGGTAGCATATTGATGAAAAGGGAATGGAGCATTGTGATTACAGGGGTCATTTTGCATTGTGATGACACGGTTATGGAATATTGTGATGACCAGAATTCGGTAGCACAGTGATGAAAAGGGAATGGAGCATTGTGATTACAGGGGTCATGGAGCATTGTGATGACAATTGTTCTAGAATATTGTGATGACAGGGATCATGGAGCATAGTGATGAAAGGGGCAATGGAGATTTGTGTTGACAGGCGTCATGGGACATTGTGTTGACAGTGGACATGGAGCATTGTTAGAAATGGAACATGGAGCAATTTGATTTCAGGGGCCATGAAAAATTGCGAATACATACGCCATGGAGTATTCAGATGAATGTGGTCAAGGATCATTGTGACGAAAAGTGTCCTGGAATATTGTGATGACACGGTTCATGGAGCATTGCGATGACAAGGGCCATGGCGAAATGTGAAGACAGGTGTCATGGGGCATTGTGATGACAGTGGTCATCTAGAATTGTGAAGAAAGATATCATAGAGCACTGGGAAGACAGGGGCCATGGAACATTGTGATGACAGGGGTTATGGGGCATTGTGATGACACGGCCATGGAACATTATGATGACAAGAATTCTGGAGCATTGTGATAAAAAGGGCATGGACCATTGTGATTAGAGGGGCCAAGGAGCATTCTGATGACAACGGCATGGAGCATTGTGATGACAAGGGTCATCGAGCTTTGTGATGATAGTGGTCATGAAGCATTGTGATGAATGTGGTCATGGATCATTGTGATGACAAGTGTCGTGGAGCATTGTGATGAGAGTGGTCATAGAGCATTGTGATGACACGGTTATGGAATATTGTGATGACCAGAATTCTGTAGCACTGTGATGAAAAGGGAATGGAGCATTGTGATTACAGGGGTCATGGAGCATTGTGTTGACAATTGTTCTAGAACATTGTGATGACAGGGATCATGGAGCATAGTGATGTAAGGGGCCATGGAGCATTGTGATGACAGGCGTCATGGGATATTTTGTTGACAGTGGTCATGGAGCATTGTTAGAAAGGGAACATGGAGCAATTTGATTTCAAGGGCCATGAACAATTGTGAATACATAGGCCATGGAGTATTCAGATGAATGTGGGCAAGGATCATTGTGACGAAAATTGTCCTGGAATATTGTGATGACACGGTTCATGGAGCATTGCGATGACAAGGGCCATGGCGAAATGTGAAGACAGGTGTCATGGGGCATTGTGATGACAGTGGTCATCTAGAATTGTGAAGAAAGATATCATGGAACACTGGGATGACAGGGGCCATGGAGCATTGTGATGACAGGGGTCATGGAGCATTGTGATGACACGGCCATTGAACATTATAATGACAAGAATTCTGGAGCATTGTGATAAAAAGGGCATGGTCCATTGTGATTAGAGGGGCCAAGGAGCATTCTGATGACAACGGCATGGAGCATTGTGATGACAAGGGTCATCGAGCATTGTGATGATAGTGGTCATGAAGCATTGTGATGAATGTGGTCATGCATCATTGTGATGACAAGTGTCGTGGAGCATTGTGATGACAGGGGTCATAGAGCATTGTGATGACACGGTTATGGAATATTGTGATGACCAGAATTCGGTAGCACAGTGATGAAAAGGGAATGGAGCATTGTGATTACAGAGGTCATGGAGCATTGTGATGACAATTGTTCTAGAATATTGTGATGACAGGGATCATGGAGCATAGTGATGAAAGGGGCAATGGAGATTTGTGTTGACAGGCGTCATGGGACATTGTGTTGACAGTGGACATGGAACATTGTTAGAAAGGGAACATGGAGCAATTTGATTTCAGGGGCCATTAAAAATTGCGAATACATACGCCATGGAGTATTCAGATGAATGTGGTCAAGGATCATTGTGACGAAAAGTGTCCTGGAATATTGTGATGACACGGTTCATGGAGCATTGCGATGACAAGGGCCATGGCGAAATGTGAAGACAGGTGTCATGGGGCATTGTGATGACAGGAGTCATGGGGCATTGTGATGACACGGCCATGGAACATTATGATGACAAGAATTCTGCAGCATTGTGATAAAAAGGGCATGGACCATTGTGATTAGAGGGGCCAAGGAGCATTCTGATGACAACGGCATGGAGCATTGTGATGACAAGGGTCATCGAGCATTGTGATGACAGTGGTCATGAAGCATTGTGATGAATGTGGTCATGGATCATTGTGATGACAAGTGTCATGGAGCATTGTGATGACAGGGGTCATAGAGCATTGTGATGAAACGGTTATGGAATATTGTGATGACCAGAATTCTGTAGCACAGTGATGAAAAGGGAATGGAGCATTGTGATTACAGGGGTCATGGAGCATTGTGATGACAATTGTTCAAGAACATTGTGAAGACAGGGATCATGGAGCATAGTGATGAAAGGGGCCATGGAGCATTGTGATGACAGGCGTCATGGGACAATGTGTTGACAGTGGTCATGGAACCTTGTTAGAAAGGGAACATGGAGCAATTTGATTTCAGGGGTCATGAAAAATTGTGAATACATAGGCCATGGAGTATTCAGAGGAATGTGGTCAAGGATCATTGTGACGAAAATTGTCCTGGAATATTGTGATGACACGGTTCATGGAGCATTGGGATGACAAGGGCCATGGCGAAATGTGAAGACAGGTGTCATGGGGCATTGTGATGACAGTGGTCATCTAGAATTGTGAAGAAAGATATCATGGAGCACTGGGATGACAGGGGCCATGGAACATTGTGATGACAGGGGTCATGGGGCATTGTGATGACACGGCCATGGAACATTATGATGACAAGTATTCTGGAGCATTGTGATAAAAAGGTCATGGACCATTGTGATTAGAGGGGCCAAGGAGCATTCTGATGACAACGGCATGGAGCATTGTGATGACAGTGGTCATGAAGCATTGTGATGAATGTGGTCATGCATCATTGTGATGACAAGTGTCGTGGAGCATTGTGATGACAGGGGTCATAGAGCATTGTGATGACACGGTTATGGAATATTGTGATGACCAGAATTCTGTAGCACTGTGATGAAAAGGGAAAGGAGCATTGTGATTACAGGGGTCATGGAGCATTGTGATGACAATTGTTTAGAACATTGTGAAGACAGGGATCATGGAGCATAGTGATGAAAGGGGCCATGGAGCATTGTGATGACAGGCGTCATGGGACATTGTGTTGACAGTGGTCATGGAGCATTGTTAGAAAGGGAACATGGAGCAATTTGATTTCAGGGGCCATGAACAATTGTGAATACATAGGCCATGGAGTATTCAGATGAATGTGGTCAAGGATCATTGTGACGAAAAGTGTACTGGAATATTGTGATGACACGGTTCATGGAGCATTGCGATGACAAGGGCCACGGCGAAATGTGAAGACAGGTGTCATGGGGCATTGTGATGACAGTGGTCATCTAGAATTGTGAAGAAAGATATCATGGGGCACTGGGATGACAGGGGCCATGGAGCATTGTGATGACAGGGGTCATGGGGCATTGTGATGACACGGCCAGGGAACATTATTATGACAAGAATTCTGGAGCATTGTAATAAAAAGGTCATGGATCATTGTGATTAGAGGGGCCAAGGAGCATTCTGATGACAACGGCATGGAGCATTGTGATGACAGTGGTCATGAAGCATTGTGATGAATGTGGTCATTCATCATTGTGATGACAAGTGTCGAGGAGCATTGTGATGACAGGGGACATAGAGCATTTTGATGACACGGTGATGGAATATTGTGATGACCAGAATTCTGTAGCACAGTGATGAAAAGGGCATGGAGCATTGTGATGACAATGGTCATCGAGCATTGTGATGACAGTGGTCATGAAGCATTGTGATGAATGTGGTCATGGATCATTGTGATGACAAGTTTCGTGGAGCATTGTGATGACAGGGGTCATAGAGCATTGTGATGACACGGTTATGGAATATTGTGATGACCAGAATTCTGTAGCACTGTGATGAAAAGGGAAAGGAGCATTGTGATTACAGGGGTCATGGAGCATTGTGATGACAATTGTTCTAGAACATTGTGATGACAGGGATCATGGAGCATAGTGATGAAAGGGGCCATGGAGCATTGTGATGACAGGCGTCATGGGACATTGTGTAGACAGTGGTTATGGAGCATTGTTAGAAAGGGAACATGGAGCAATTTGATTTCAGGGGCCATGAAAAATTGCGAATACATAGGCCATGGAGTATTCAGATGAATGTGGTCAAGGATCATTGTGACGAAAAGTGTTCCTGGAATATTGTGATGACACGGTTCATGGAGCATTGCGATGACAAGGGCCATGGCGAAATGTGAAGACAGGTGTCATGGGGCATTGTGATGACAGTGGTCATCTAGAATTGTGAAGAAAGATATCATGGAGCACTGAGATGACAGGGGCCATGGAACATTGTGATGAAAGGGGTCATGGGGCATTGTGATGACACGGCCATGGAACATTATGATGACAAGAATTCTGGAGCATTGTGATAAAATGGGCATGGACCATTGTGATTAGAGGGGCCAAGGAGCATTCTGATCACAACGGCATGGAGCATTGTGATGACAAGGGTCATCGAGCATTGTGATGACAGTGGTCATGAAGCATTGTGATGAATGTGGTCATGGATCATTGTGATGACAAGTGTCGTGGAGCATTGTGATGACAGAGGTCATAGAGCATTGTGATGACACGGTTATGGAATATTGTGATGACCAGAATTCTGTAGCACTGTGATGAAAAGGGAATGGAGCATTGTGATTACAGGGGTCATGGAGCATTGTGATGACAATTGTTCTAGAACATTGTGATGACAGGGATCATAGAGCATAGTGATGAAAGTGGCCATGGAGCATTGTGATGACAGGCGTCATGGGATATTGTGTTGACAGTGGTCATGGAGCATTGTTAGAAAGGGAACATGGAGCAATTTGATTTCAGGGGCCATGAACAATTGTGAATACATAGGCCATGGAGTATTCAGATGAATTTGGTCAAGGATCATTGTGACGAAAATGGTCCTGGAATATTGTGATGACACGGTTCATGGAGCATTGCGATGACAAGGGCCATGGCGAAATGTGAAGACAGGTGTCATGGGGCATTGTGATGACAGTGGTCATCTAGAATTGTGAAGAAAGATATCATGGAGCACTGGGATGACAGGGGCCATGGAACATTGTGATGACAGGGGTCATGGGGCATTGTGATGACACGGCCATGGAACATTATAATAACAAGAATTCTGGAGCATTGTGATAAAAAGGGCATGGTCCATTGTGATTAGAGGGGCCAAGGAGCATTCTGATGACAACGGCATGGAGCATTGTGATGACAAGGGTCATCGAGCATTGTGATGATAGTGGTCATGAAGCATTGTGATGAATGTGGTCATGCATCATTGTGATGACAAGTGTCGTGGAGCATTGTGATGACAGGGGTCATAGAGCATTGTGATGACACGGTTATGGAATATTGTGATGACCAGAATTCGGTAGCACAGTGATGAAAAGGGAATGGAGCCTTGTGATTACAGGGGTCATGGAGCATTGTGATGACAATTGTTCTAGAATATTGTGATGACAGGGATCATGGAGCATAGTGATGAAAGGGGCAATGGAGATTTGTGTTGACAGGCGTCATGGGACATTGTGTTGACAGTGGACATGGAGCATTGTTAGAAAGGGAACATGGAGCAATTTGATTTCAGGGGCCATGAAAAATTGCGAATACATACGCCATGGAGTATTCAGATGAATGTGGTCAAGGATCATTGTGACGAAAAGTGTCCTGGAATATTGTGATGACACGGTTCATGGAGCATTGCGATGACAAGGGCCATGGCGAAATGTGAAGACAGGTGTCATGGGGCATTGTGATGACAGTGGTCATCTAGAATTGTGAAGAAAGATATCATAGAGCACTGGGAAGACAGGGGCCATGGAACATTGTGATGACAGGGGTCATGGGGCATTGTGATGACACGGCCATGGAACATTATGATGACAAGAATTCTGGAGCATTGTGATAAAAAGGGCATGGACCATTGTGATTAGAGGGGCCAAGGAGCATTCTGATGACAACGGCATGGAGCATTGTGATGACAAGGGTCATCGAGCTTTGTGATGATAGTGCTCATGAAGCATTGTGATGAATGTGGTCATGGATCATTGTGATGACAAGTGTCGTGGAGCATTGTGATGAGAGTGGTCATAGAGCATTGTGATGACACGGTTATGGAATATTGTGATGCCCAGAATTCTGTAGCACTGTGATGAAAAGGGAATGGAGCATTGTGATTACAGGGGTCATGGAGCATTGTGTTGACAATTGTTCTAGAACATTGTGATGACAGGGATCATGGAGCATAGTGATGTAAGGGGCCATGGAGCATTGTGATGACAGGCGTCATGGGATATTGTGTTGACAGTGGTCATGGAGCATTGTTAGAAAGCGAACATGGAGCAATTTGATTTCAAGGGCCATGAACAATTGTGAATACATAGTCCATGGAGTATTCAGATGAATGTGGTCAAGGATCATTGTGACGAAAAGTGTCCTGGAATATTGTGATGACACGGTTCATGGAGCATTGCGATGACAAGGGCCATGGCGAAATGTGAAGACAGGTGTCATGGGGCATTGTGATGACAGTGGTCATCTAGAATTGTGAAGAAAGATATCATGGAGCACTGGGATGACAGGGGCCATGGAGCATTGTGATGACAGGGGTCATGGAGCATTGTGATGACACGGCCATGGAACATTATAATGACAAGAATTCTGGAGCATTGTGATAAAAAGGGCATGGTCCACTGTGATTAGAGTGGCCAAGGAGCATTCTGATGACAACGGCATGGAGCATTGTGATGACAAGGGTCATCGAGCATTGTGATGATAGTGGTCATGAAGCATTGTGATGAATGTGGTCATGCATCATTGTGATGACAAGTGTCGTGGAGCATTGTGATGACAGGGGTCATAGAGCATTGTGATGACACGGTTATGGAATATTGTGATGACCAGAATTCGGTAGCACAGTGATGAAAAGGGAATGGAGCATTGTGATTACAGAGGTCATGGAGCATTGTGATGACAATTGTTCTAGAATATTGTGATGACAGGGATCATGGAGCATAGTGATGAAAGGGGCAATGGAGATTTGTGTTGACAGGCGTCATGGGACATTGTGTTGACAGTGGACATGGAACATTGTTAGAAAGGGAACATGGAGCAATTTGATTTCAGGGGCCATTAAAAATTGCGAATACATACGCCATGGAGTATTCAGATGAATGTGGTCAAGGATCATTGTGACGAAATGTGTCCTGGAATATTGTGATGACACGGTTCATGGAGCATTGCGATGACAAGGGCCATGGCGAAATGTGAAGACAAGTGTCATGGGGCATTGTGATGACAGTGGTCATCTAGAATTGTGAAGAAAGATATCATGGAGCACTGGGATGATAGGGTACATGGAACATTGTGATGACAGGGGTCATGGGGCATTGTGATGACACGGCCATGGAACATTATGATGACAAGTATTCTGGAGCACTGTGATAAAAAGGGCATGGTCCATTGTGATTAGAGGGGCCAAGGAGCATTCTGATGACAACGGCATGGAGCATTGTGATGACAAGGTCATCGAGCATTGTGATGACAGTGGTCATGAAGCATTGTGATGAATGTGGTCATGGATCATTCTGATGACAAGTGTCGTGGAGCATTGTGATGACAGGCGTCATGGGACAATGTGTTGACAGTGGTCATGGAGCATTGTTAGAAAGGGAACATGGAGCAATATGATTTCAGGGGCCATGAAAAATTGTGAATACATAGGCCATGGAGTATTCAGATGAATGTGGTCAAGGATCATTGGGACGAAATGTGTCCTGGAATATTGTGATGACACGGTTCATGGAGCATTGCGATGACAAGGGCCATGGCGAAATGTGAAGACAGGTGTCATGGGGCATTGTGATGACAGTGGTCATCTAGAATTGTGAAGGAAGATATCATGGAGCACTGGGATGACAGGGGCCATGGAGCATTGTGATGACAGGGGTCAAGGGGCATCGTGATGAAAAGGCCAGGGAACATTATTATGACAAGAATTCTGGAGCATTGTGATAAAAAGGTCATGGACCATTGTGATTAGAGTGGCCAAGGAGCATTCTGATGACAACGGCATGGAGCATTGTGATGACAGTGGTCATGAAGCATTGTGATGAATGTGGTCATGCATCATTGTGATGACAAGTGTCGTGGAGCATTGTGATGACAGGGGTCATAGAGCATTGTGATGACACGGTTATGGAATATTGTGATGACCAGAATTCTGTAGCACAGTGATGAAAAGGGCATGGAGCATTGTGATTACAGTGGTCATGGAGCATTGTGATGACAATTGTTCTAGAACATTGTGATGACAGGGATCATGGAGCATAGTGATGAAAGGGGCCATGGAGCATAGTGTTGACAGGCGTCATGGGACATTGTCTTGACAGTGGACATGGAGCATTGTTAGAAAGGGAACATGGAGCAATTTGATTTCAGGGGCCATGAAAAATTGCGAATACATACGCCATGGAGTATTCAGATGAATGTGGTCAAGGATCATTGTGACGAAAACTGTCTTGGAATATTGTGATGACACGGTTCATGGAGCATTGCGATGACAAGGGCCATGGCGAAATGTGAAGACAGGTGTCATGGGGCATTGTGATGACAGTGGTCATCTAGAATTGTGAAGAAAGATATCATAGAGCACTGGGAAGACAGGGGCCATGGAACATTGTGATGACAGCGGTCATGGGGCATTGTGATGACACGGCCATGGAACATTATGATGAAAAGAATTCTGGAGCATTGTGATAAAAAGGGCATGGACCATTGTGATTAGAGGGGCCAAGGAGCATTCTGATGACAACGGCATGCAGCATTGTGATGACAAGGGTCATCGAGCATTGTGATGATAGTGGTCATGAAGCATTGTGATGAATGTGGTCATGCATCATTGTGATGACAAGTGTCGTGGAGCATTGTGATGACAGGGGTCATAGAGCATTGTGATGACACGGTTATGGAATATTGTGATGACCAGAATTCGGTAGCACAGTGATGAAAAGGGAATGGAGCATTGTGATTACAGGGGTCATGGAGCATTGTGATGACAATTGTTCTAGAACATTGTGATGACAGGGATCATGGAGCTTAGTGATGAAAGGGGCAATGGAGCATTGTTTTGACAGGCGTCATGGGACATTGTGTTGACAGTGGACATGGAGCATTGTTAGAAATGGAACATGGAGCAATTTGATTTCAGGGGCCATGAAAAATTGCGAATACATAGGCCATGGAGTATTCAGATGAATGTGGTCAAGGATCATTGTGACGAAATTTGTCCTGGAATATTGTGATGACACGGTTCATGGAGCATTGCGATGAAAAGGGCCATGGCGAAATGTGAAGACAGGTGTCATGAGGCATTGTGATGACAGTGGTCATCTAGAATTGTGAAGAAAGATATCATGGAGCACTGGGATGACAGGGGCGATGGAACATTGTGATGACAGGGGTCATGGGGCATTGTGATGACACGGCCATGGAACATTATGATGACAAGAATTCTGGACCATTGTGATAAAAAGGGCATGGACCATTGTGATTAGAGGGGCCAAGGAGCATTCTGATGACAACGGCATGGAGCATTGTGATGAAAAGGGTCATCGAGCATTGTGATGACAGTGGTCATGAAGCATTGTGATGAATGTGGTCATGGATCATTGTGATGACAAGTGTCGTGGAGCATTGTGATGACAGAGGTCATAGAGCATTGTGATGACACGGTTATGGAATATTGTGATGACCAGAATTCTGTAGCACTGTGATGAAAAGGGAATGGAGCATTGTGATTACAGGGGTCATGGAGCATTGTGATGACAATTGTTCTAGAACATTGTGATGACAGGGATCATAGAGCATAGTGATGAAAGTGGCCATGGAGCATTGTGATGACAGGCGTCATGGGATATTGTGTTGACAGTGGTCATGGAGCATTGTTAGAAAGGGAACATGGAGCAATTTGATTTCAGGGGCCATGAACAATTGTGAATACATAGGCCATGGAGTATTCAGATGAATTTGGTCAAGGATCATTGTGACGAAAATGGTCCTGGAATATTGTGATGACACGGTTCATGGAGCATTGCGATGACAAGGGCCATGGCGAAATGTGAAGACAGGTGTCATGGGGCATTGTGATGACAGTGGTCATCTAGAATTGTGAAGAAAGATATCATGGAGCACTGGGATGACAGGGGCCATGGAACATTGTGATGACAGGGGTCATGGGGCATTGTGATGACACGGCCATGGAACATTATAATAACAAGAATTCTGGAGCATTGTGATAAAAAGGGCATGGTCCATTGTGATTAGAGGGGCCAAGGAGCATTCTGATGACAACGGCATGGAGCATTGTGATGACAAGGGTCATCGAGCATTGTGATGATAGTGGTCATGAAGCATTGTGATGAATGTGGTCATGCATCATTGTGATGACAAGTGTCGTGGAGCATTGTGATGACAGGGGTCATAGAGCATTGTGATGACACGGTTATGGAATATTGTGATGACCAGAATTCGGTAGCACAGTGATGAAAAGGGAATGGAGCCTTGTGATTACAGGGGTCATGGAGCATTGTGATGACAATTGTTCTAGAATATTGTGATGACAGGGATCATGGAGCATAGTGATGAAAGGGGCAATGGAGATTTGTGTTGACAGGCGTCATGGGACATTGTGTTGACAGTGGACATGGAGCATTGTTAGAAAGGGAACATGGAGCAATTTGATTTCAGGGGCCATGAAAAATTGCGAATACATACGCCATGGAGTATTCAGATGAATGTGGTCAAGGATCATTGTGACGAAAAGTGTCCTGGAATATTGTGATGACACGGTTCATGGAGCATTGCGATGACAAGGGCCATGGCGAAATGTGAAGACAGGTGTCATGGGGCATTGTGATGACAGTGGTCATCTAGAATTGTGAAGAAAGATATCATAGAGCACTGGGAAGACAGGGGCCATGGAACATTGTGATGACAAGGGTCATGGGGCATTGTGATGACACGGCCATGGAACATTATGATGACAAGAATTCTGGAGCATTGTGATAAAAAGGGCATGGACCATTGTGATTAGAGGGGCCAAGGAGCATTCTGATGACAACGGCATGGAGCATTGTGATGACAAGGGTCATCGAGCTTTGTGATGATAGTGCTCATGAAGCATTGTGATGAATGTGGTCATGGATCATTGTGATGACAAGTGTCGTGGAGCATTGTGATGAGAGTGGTCATAGAGCATTGTGATGACACGGTTATGGAATATTGTGATGACCAGAATTCTGTAGCACTGTGATGAAAAGGCAATGGAGCATTGTGATTACAGGGGTCATGGAGCATTGTGTTGACAATTGTTCTAGAACATTGTGATGACAGGGATCATGGAGCATAGTGATGTAAGGGGCCATGGAGCATTGTGATGACAGGCGTCATGGGATATTGTGTTGACAGTGGTCATGGAGCATTGTTAGAAAGCGAACATGGAGCAATTTGATTTCAAGGGCCATGAACAATTGTGAATACATAGTCCATGGAGTATTCAGATGAATGTGGTCAAGGATCATTGTGACGAAAAGTGTCCTGGAATATTGTGATGACACGGTTCATGGAGCATTGCGATGACAAGGGCCATGGCGAAATGTGAAGACAGGTGTCATGGGGCATTGTGATGACAGTGGTCATCTAGAATTGTGAAGAAAGATATCATGGAGCACTGGGATGACAGGGGCCATGGAGCATTGTGATGACAGGGGTCATGGAGCATTGTGATGACACGGCCATGGAACATTATAATGACAAGAATTCTGGAGCATTGTGATAAAAAGGGCATGGTCCACTGTGATTAGAGTGGCCAAGGAGCATTCTGATGACAACGGCATGGAGCATTGTGATGACAAGGGTCATCGAGCATTGTGATGATAGTGGTCATGAAGCATTGTGATGAATGTGGTCATGCATCATTGTGATGACAAGTGTCGTGGAGCATTGTGATGACAGGGGTCATAGAGCATTGTGATGACACGGTTATGGAATATTGTGATGACCAGAATTCGGTAGCACAGTGATGAAAAGGGAATGGAGCATTGTGATTACAGAGGTCATGGAGCATTGTGATGACAATTGTTCTAGAATATTGTGATGACAGGGATCATGGAGCATAGTGATGAAAGGGGCAATGGAGATTTGTGTTGACAGGCGTCATGGGACATTGTGTTGACAGTGGACATGGAACATTGTTAGAAAGGGAACATGGAGCAATTTGATTTCAGGGGCCATTAAAAATTGCGAATACATACGCCATGGAGTATTCAGATGAATGTGGTCAAGGATCATTGTGACGAAATGTGTCCTGGAATATTGTGATGACACGGTTCATGGAGCATTGCGATGACAAGGGCCATGGCGAAATGTGAAGACAAGTGTCATGGGGCATTGTGATGACAGTGGTCATCTAGAATTGTGAAGAAAGATATCATGGAGCACTGGGATGATAGGGTACATGGAACATTGTGATGACAGGGGTCATGGGGCATTGTGATGACACGGCCATGGAACATTATGATGACAAGTATTCTGGAGCACTGTGATAAAAAGGGCATGGTCCATTGTGATTAGAGGGGCCAAGGAGCATTCTGATGACAACGGCATGGAGCATTGTGATGACAAGGTCATCGAGCATTGTGATGACAGTGGTCATGAAGCATTGTGATGAATGTGGTCATGGATCATTCTGATGACAAGTGTCGTGGAGCATTGTGATGACAGGCGTCATGGGACAATGTGTTGACAGTGGTCATGGAGCATTGTTAGAAAGGGAACATGGAGCAATATGATTTCAGGGGCCATGAAAAATTGTGAATACATAGGCCATGGAGTATTCAGATGAATGTGGTCAAGGATCATTGGGACGAAATGTGTCCTGGAATATTGTGATGACACGGTTCATGGAGCATTGCGATGACAAGGGCCATGGCGAAATGTGAAGACAGGTGTCATGGGGCATTGTGATGACAGTGGTCATCTAGAATTGTGAAGGAAGATATCATGGAGCACTGGGATGACAGGGGCCATGGAGCATTGTGATGACAGGGGTCAAGGGGCATCGTGATGAAAAGGCCAGGGAACATTATTATGACAAGAATTCTGGAGCATTGTGATAAAAAGGTCATGGACCATTGTGATTAGAGTGGCCAAGGAGCATTCTGATGACAACGGCATGGAGCATTGTGATGACAGTGGTCATGAAGCATTGTGATGAATGTGGTCATGCATCATTGTGATGACAAGTGTCGTGGAGCATTGTGATGACAGGGGTCATAGAGCATTGTGATGACACGGTTATGGAATATTGTGATGACCAGAATTCTGTAGCACAGTGATGAAAAGGGCATGGAGCATTGTGATTACAGTGGTCATGGAGCATTGTGATGACAATTGTTCTAGAACATTGTGATGACAGGGATCATGGAGCATAGTGATGAAAGGGGCCATGGAGCATAGTGTTGACAGGCGTCATGGGACATTGTCTTGACAGTGGACATGGAGCATTGTTAGAAAGGGAACATGGAGCAATTTGATTTCAGGGGCCATGAAAAATTGCGAATACATACGCCATGGAGTATTCAGATGAATGTGGTCAAGGATCATTGTGACGAAAACTGTCTTGGAATATTGTGATGACACGGTTCATGGAGCATTGCGATGACAAGGGCCATGGCGAAATGTGAAGACAGGTGTCATGGGGCATTGTGATGACAGTGGTCATCTAGAATTGTGAAGAAAGATATCATAGAGCACTGGGAAGACAGGGGCCATGGAACATTGTGATGACAGCGGTCATGGGGCATTGTGATGACACGGCCATGGAACATTATGATGACAAGAATTCTGGAGCATTGTGATAAAAAGGGCATGGACCATTGTGATTAGAGGGGCCAAGGAGCATTCTGATGACAACGGCATGCAGCATTGTGATGACAAGGGTCATCGAGCATTGTGATGATAGTGGTCATGAAGCATTGTGATGAATGTGGTCATGCATCATTGTGATGACAAGTGTCGTGGAGCATTGTGATGACAGGGGTCATAGAGCATTGTGATGACACGGTTATGGAATATTGTGATGACCAGAATTCGGTAGCATATTGATGAAAAGGGAATGGAGCATTGTGATTACAGGGGTCATTTTGCATTGTGATGACACGGTTATGGAATATTGTGATGACCAGAATTCGGTAGCACAGTGATGAAAAGGGAATGGAGCATTGTGATTACAGGGGTCATGGAGCATTGTGATGACAATTGTTCTAGAATATTGTGATGACAGGGATCATGGAGCATAGTGATGAAAGGGGCAATGGAGATTTGTGTTGACAGGCGTCATGGGACATTGTGTTGACAGTGGACATGGAGCATTGTTAGAAATGGAACATGGAGCAATTTGATTTCAGGGGCCATGAAAAATTGCGAATACATACGCCATGGAGTATTCAGATGAATGTGGTCAAGGATCATTGTGACGAAAAGTGTCCTGGAATATTGTGATGACACGGTTCATGGAGCATTGCGATGACAAGGGCCATGGCGAAATGTGAAGACAGGTGTCATGGGGCATTGTGATGACAGTGGTCATCTAGAATTGTGAAGAAAGATATCATAGAGCACTGGGAAGACAGGGGCCATGGAACATTGTGATGACAGGGGTTATGGGGCATTGTGATGACACGGCCATGGAACATTATGATGACAAGAATTCTGGAGCATTGTGATAAAAAGGGCATGGACCATTGTGATTAGAGGGGCCAAGGAGCATTCTGATGACAACGGCATGGAGCATTGTGATGACAAGGGTCATCGAGCTTTGTGATGATAGTGGTCATGAAGCATTGTGATGAATGTGGTCATGGATCATTGTGATGACAAGTGTCGTGGAGCATTGTGATGAGAGTGGTCATAGAGCATTGTGATGACACGGTTATGGAATATTGTGATGACCAGAATTCTGTAGCACTGTGATGAAAAGGGAATGGAGCATTGTGATTACAGGGGTCATGGAGCATTGTGTTGACAATTGTTCTAGAACATTGTGATGACAGGGATCATGGAGCATAGTGATGTAAGGGGCCATGGAGCATTGTGATGACAGGCGTCATGGGATATTTTGTTGACAGTGGTCATGGAGCATTGTTAGAAAGGGAACATGGAGCAATTTGATTTCAAGGGCCATGAACAATTGTGAATACATAGGCCATGGAGTATTCAGATGAATGTGGGCAAGGATCATTGTGACGAAAATTGTCCTGGAATATTGTGATGACACGGTTCATGGAGCATTGCGATGACAAGGGCCATGGCGAAATGTGAAGACAGGTGTCATGGGGCATTGTGATGACAGTGGTCATCTAGAATTGTGAAGAAAGATATCATGGAACACTGGGATGACAGGGGCCATGGAGCATTGTGATGACAGGGGTCATGGAGCATTGTGATGACACGGCCATTGAACATTATAATGACAAGAATTCTGGAGCATTGTGATAAAAAGGGCATGGTCCATTGTGATTAGAGGGGCCAAGGAGCATTCTGATGACAACGGCATGGAGCATTGTGATGACAAGGGTCATCGAGCATTGTGATGATAGTGGTCATGAAGCATTGTGATGAATGTGGTCATGCATCATTGTGATGACAAGTGTCGTGGAGCATTGTGATGACAGGGGTCATAGAGCATTGTGATGACACGGTTATGGAATATTGTGATGACCAGAATTCGGTAGCACAGTGATGAAAAGGGAATGGAGCATTGTGATTACAGAGGTCATGGAGCATTGTGATGACAATTGTTCTAGAATATTGTGATGACAGGGATCATGGAGCATAGTGATGAAAGGGGCAATGGAGATTTGTGTTGACAGGCGTCATGGGACATTGTGTTGACAGTGGACATGGAACATTGTTAGAAAGGGAACATGGAGCAATTTGATTTCAGGGGCCATTAAAAATTGCGAATACATACGCCATGGAGTATTCAGATGAATGTGGTCAAGGATCATTGTGACGAAAAGTGTCCTGGAATATTGTGATGACACGGTTCATGGAGCATTGCGATGACAAGGGCCATGGCGAAATGTGAAGACAGGTGTCATGGGGCATTGTGATGACAGGAGTCATGGGGCATTGTGATGACACGGCCATGGAACATTATGATGACAAGAATTCTGCAGCATTGTGATAAAAAGGGCATGGACCATTGTGATTAGAGGGGCCAAGGAGCATTCTGATGACAACGGCATGGAGCATTGTGATGACAAGGGTCATCGAGCATTGTGATGACAGTGGTCATGAAGCATTGTGATGAATGTGGTCATGGATCATTGTGATGACAAGTGTCATGGAGCATTGTGATGACAGGGGTCATAGAGCATTGTGATGAAACGGTTATGGAATATTGTGATGACCAGAATTCTGTAGCACAGTGATGAAAAGGGAATGGAGCATTGTGATTACAGGGGTCATGGAGCATTGTGATGACAATTGTTCAAGAACATTGTGAAGACAGGGATCATGGAGCATAGTGATGAAAGGGGCCATGGAGCATTGTGATGACAGGCGTCATGGGACAATGTGTTGACAGTGGTCATGGAACCTTGTTAGAAAGGGAACATGGAGCAATTTGATTTCAGGGGTCATGAAAAATTGTGAATACATAGGCCATGGAGTATTCAGAGGAATGTGGTCAAGGATCATTGTGACGAAAATTGTCCTGGAATATTGTGATGACACGGTTCATGGAGCATTGGGATGACAAGGGCCATGGCGAAATGTGAAGACAGGTGTCATGGGGCATTGTGATGACAGTGGTCATCTAGAATTGTGAAGAAAGATATCATGGAGCACTGGGATGACAGGGGCCATGGAACATTGTGATGACAGGGGTCATGGGGCATTGTGATGACACGGCCATGGAACATTATGATGACAAGTATTCTGGAGCATTGTGATAAAAAGGTCATGGACCATTGTGATTAGAGGGGCCAAGGAGCATTCTGATGACAACGGCATGGAGCATTGTGATGACAGTGGTCATGAAGCATTGTGATGAATGTGGTCATGCATCATTGTGATGACAAGTGTCGTGGAGCATTGTGATGACAGGGGTCATAGAGCATTGTGATGACACGGTTATGGAATATTGTGATGACCAGAATTCTGTAGCACTGTGATGAAAAGGGAAAGGAGCATTGTGATTACAGGGGTCATGGAGCATTGTGATGACAATTGTTTAGAACATTGTGAAGACAGGGATCATGGAGCATAGTGATGAAAGGGGCCATGGAGCATTGTGATGACAGGCGTCATGGGACATTGTGTTGACAGTGGTCATGGAGCATTGTTAGAAAGGGAACATGGAGCAATTTGATTTCAGGGGCCATGAACAATTGTGAATACATAGGCCATGGAGTATTCAGATGAATGTGGTCAAGGATCATTGTGACGAAAAGTGTACTGGAATATTGTGATGACACGGTTCATGGAGCATTGCGATGACAAGGGCCACGGCGAAATGTGAAGACAGGTGTCATGGGGCATTGTGATGACAGTGGTCATCTAGAATTGTGAAGAAAGATATCATGGGGCACTGGGATGACAGGGGCCATGGAGCATTGTGATGACAGGGGTCATGGGGCATTGTGATGACACGGCCAGGGAACATTATTATGACAAGAATTCTGGAGCATTGTAATAAAAAGGTCATGGATCATTGTGATTAGAGGGGCCAAGGAGCATTCTGATGACAACGGCATGGAGCATTGTGATGACAGTGGTCATGAAGCATTGTGATGAATGTGGTCATTCATCATTGTGATGACAAGTGTCGAGGAGCATTGTGATGACAGGGGACATAGAGCATTTTGATGACACGGTGATGGAATATTGTGATGACCAGAATTCTGTAGCACAGTGATGAAAAGGGCATGGAGCATTGTGATGACAATGGTCATCGAGCATTGTGATGACAGTGGTCATGAAGCATTGTGATGAATGTGGTCATGGATCATTGTGATGACAAGTTTCGTGGAGCATTGTGATGACAGGGGTCATAGAGCATTGTGATGACACGGTTATGGAATATTGTGATGACCAGAATTCTGTAGCACTGTGATGAAAAGGGAAAGGAGCATTGTGATTACAGGGGTCATGGAGCATTGTGATGACAATTGTTCTAGAACATTGTGATGACAGGGATCATGGAGCATAGTGATGAAAGGGGCCATGGAGCATTGTGATGACAGGCGTCATGGGACATTGTGTAGACAGTGGTTATGGAGCATTGTTAGAAAGGGAACATGGAGCAATTTGATTTCAGGGGCCATGAAAAATTGCGAATACATAGGCCATGGAGTATTCAGATGAATGTGGTCAAGGATCATTGTGACGAAAAGTGTTCCTGGAATATTGTGATGACACGGTTCATGGAGCATTGCGATGACAAGGGCCATGGCGAAATGTGAAGACAGGTGTCATGGGGCATTGTGATGACAGTGGTCATCTAGAATTGTGAAGAAAGATATCATGGAGCACTGAGATGACAGGGGCCATGGAACATTGTGATGAAAGGGGTCATGGGGCATTGTGATGACACGGCCATGGAACATTATGATGACAAGAATTCTGGAGCATTGTGATAAAATGGGCATGGACCATTGTGATTAGAGGGGCCAAGGAGCATTCTGATCACAACGGCATGGAGCATTGTGATGACAAGGGTCATCGAGCATTGTGATGACAGTGGTCATGAAGCATTGTGATGAATGTGGTCATGGATCATTGTGATGACAAGTGTCGTGGAGCATTGTGATGACAGAGGTCATAGAGCATTGTGATGACACGGTTATGGAATATTGTGATGACCAGAATTCTGTAGCACTGTGATGAAAAGGGAATGGAGCATTGTGATTACAGGGGTCATGGAGCATTGTGATGACAATTGTTCTAGAACATTGTGATGACAGGGATCATAGAGCATAGTGATGAAAGTGGCCATGGAGCATTGTGATGACAGGCGTCATGGGATATTGTGTTGACAGTGGTCATGGAGCATTGTTAGAAAGGGAACATGGAGCAATTTGATTTCAGGGGCCATGAACAATTGTGAATACATAGGCCATGGAGTATTCAGATGAATTTGGTCAAGGATCATTGTGACGAAAATGGTCCTGGAATATTGTGATGACACGGTTCATGGAGCATTGCGATGACAAGGGCCATGGCGAAATGTGAAGACAGGTGTCATGGGGCATTGTGATGACAGTGGTCATCTAGAATTGTGAAGAAAGATATCATGGAGCACTGGGATGACAGGGGCCATGGAACATTGTGATGACAGGGGTCATGGGGCATTGTGATGACACGGCCATGGAACATTATAATAACAAGAATTCTGGAGCATTGTGATAAAAAGGGCATGGTCCATTGTGATTAGAGGGGCCAAGGAGCATTCTGATGACAACGGCATGGAGCATTGTGATGACAAGGGTCATCGAGCATTGTGATGATAGTGGTCATGAAGCATTGTGATGAATGTGGTCATGCATCATTGTGATGACAAGTGTCGTGGAGCATTGTGATGACAGGGGTCATAGAGCATTGTGATGACACGGTTATGGAATATTGTGATGACCAGAATTCGGTAGCACAGTGATGAAAAGGGAATGGAGCCTTGTGATTACAGGGGTCATGGAGCATTGTGATGACAATTGTTCTAGAATATTGTGATGACAGGGATCATGGAGCATAGTGATGAAAGGGGCAATGGAGATTTGTGTTGACAGGCGTCATGGGACATTGTGTTGACAGTGGACATGGAGCATTGTTAGAAAGGGAACATGGAGCAATTTGATTTCAGGGGCCATGAAAAATTGCGAATACATACGCCATGGAGTATTCAGATGAATGTGGTCAAGGATCATTGTGACGAAAAGTGTCCTGGAATATTGTGATGACACGGTTCATGGAGCATTGCGATGACAAGGGCCATGGCGAAATGTGAAGACAGGTGTCATGGGGCATTGTGATGACAGTGGTCATCTAGAATTGTGAAGAAAGATATCATAGAGCACTGGGAAGACAGGGGCCATGGAACATTGTGATGACAGGGGTCATGGGGCATTGTGATGACACGGCCATGGAACATTATGATGACAAGAATTCTGGAGCATTGTGATAAAAAGGGCATGGACCATTGTGATTAGAGGGGCCAAGGAGCATTCTGATGACAACGGCATGGAGCATTGTGATGACAAGGGTCATCGAGCTTTGTGATGATAGTGCTCATGAAGCATTGTGATGAATGTGGTCATGGATCATTGTGATGACAAGTGTCGTGGAGCATTGTGATGAGAGTGGTCATAGAGCATTGTGATGACACGGTTATGGAATATTGTGATGACCAGAATTCTGTAGCACTGTGATGAAAAGGGAATGGAGCATTGTGATTACAGGGGTCATGGAGCATTGTGTTGACAATTGTTCTAGAACATTGTGATGACAGGGATCATGGAGCATAGTGATGTAAGGGGCCATGGAGCATTGTGATGACAGGCGTCATGGGATATTGTGTTGACAGTGGTCATGGAGCATTGTTAGAAAGCGAACATGGAGCAATTTGATTTCAAGGGCCATGAACAATTGTGAATACATAGTCCATGGAGTATTCAGATGAATGTGGTCAAGGATCATTGTGACGAAAAGTGTCCTGGAATATTGTGATGACACGGTTCATGGAGCATTGCGATGACAAGGGCCATGGCGAAATGTGAAGACAGGTGTCATGGGGCATTGTGATGACAGTGGTCATCTAGAATTGTGAAGAAAGATATCATGGAGCACTGGGATGACAGGGGCCATGGAGCATTGTGATGACAGGGGTCATGGAGCATTGTGATGACACGGCCATGGAACATTATAATGACAAGAATTCTGGAGCATTGTGATAAAAAGGGCATGGTCCACTGTGATTAGAGTGGCCAAGGAGCATTCTGATGACAACGGCATGGAGCATTGTGATGACAAGGGTCATCGAGCATTGTGATGATAGTGGTCATGAAGCATTGTGATGAATGTGGTCATGCATCATTGTGATGACAAGTGTCGTGGAGCATTGTGATGACAGGGGTCATAGAGCATTGTGATGACACGGTTATGGAATATTGTGATGACCAGAATTCGGTAGCACAGTGATGAAAAGGGAATGGAGCATTGTGATTACAGAGGTCATGGAGCATTGTGATGACAATTGTTCTAGAATATTGTGATGACAGGGATCATGGAGCATAGTGATGAAAGGGGCAATGGAGATTTGTGTTGACAGGCGTCATGGGACATTGTGTTGACAGTGGACATGGAACATTGTTAGAAAGGGAACATGGAGCAATTTGATTTCAGGGGCCATTAAAAATTGCGAATACATACGCCATGGAGTATTCAGATGAATGTGGTCAAGGATCATTGTGACGAAATGTGTCCTGGAATATTGTGATGACACGGTTCATGGAGCATTGCGATGACAAGGGCCATGGCGAAATGTGAAGACAAGTGTCATGGGGCATTGTGATGACAGTGGTCATCTAGAATTGTGAAGAAAGATATCATGGAGCACTGGGATGATAGGGTACATGGAACATTGTGATGACAGGGGTCATGGGGCATTGTGATGACACGGCCATGGAACATTATGATGACAAGTATTCTGGAGCACTGTGATAAAAAGGGCATGGTCCATTGTGATTAGAGGGGCCAAGGAGCATTCTGATGACAACGGCATGGAGCATTGTGATGACAAGGTCATCGAGCATTGTGATGACAGTGGTCATGAAGCATTGTGATGAATGTGGTCATGGATCATTCTGATGACAAGTGTCGTGGAGCATTGTGATGACAGGCGTCATGGGACAATGTGTTGACAGTGGTCATGGAGCATTGTTAGAAAGGGAACATGGAGCAATATGATTTCAGGGGCCATGAAAAATTGTGAATACATAGGCCATGGAGTATTCAGATGAATGTGGTCAAGGATCATTGGGACGAAATGTGTCCTGGAATATTGTGATGACACGGTTCATGGAGCATTGCGATGACAAGGGCCATGGCGAAATGTGAAGACAGGTGTCATGGGGCATTGTGATGACAGTGGTCATCTAGAATTGTGAAGGAAGATATCATGGAGCACTGGGATGACAGGGGCCATGGAGCATTGTGATGACAGGGGTCAAGGGGCATCGTGATGAAAAGGCCAGGGAACATTATTATGACAAGAATTCTGGAGCATTGTGATAAAAAGGTCATGGACCATTGTGATTAGAGTGGCCAAGGAGCATTCTGATGACAACGGCATGGAGCATTGTGATGACAGTGGTCATGAAGCATTGTGATGAATGTGGTCATGCATCATTGTGATGACAAGTGTCGTGGAGCATTGTGATGACAGGGGTCATAGAGCATTGTGATGACACGGTTATGGAATATTGTGATGACCAGAATTCTGTAGCACAGTGATGAAAAGGGCATGGAGCATTGTGATTACAGTGGTCATGGAGCATTGTGATGACAATTGTTCTAGAACATTGTGATGACAGGGATCATGGAGCATAGTGATGAAAGGGGCCATGGAGCATAGTGTTGACAGGCGTCATGGGACATTGTCTTGACAGTGGACATGGAGCATTGTTAGAAAGGGAACATGGAGCAATTTGATTTCAGGGGCCATGAAAAATTGCGAATACATACGCCATGGAGTATTCAGATGAATGTGGTCAAGGATCATTGTGACGAAAACTGTCTTGGAATATTGTGATGACACGGTTCATGGAGCATTGCGATGACAAGGGCCATGGCGAAATGTGAAGACAGGTGTCATGGGGCATTGTGATGACAGTGGTCATCTAGAATTGTGAAGAAAGATATCATAGAGCACTGGGAAGACAGGGGCCATGGAACATTGTGATGACAGCGGTCATGGGGCATTGTGATGACACGGCCATGGAACATTATGATGAAAAGAATTCTGGAGCATTGTGATAAAAAGGGCATGGACCATTGTGATTAGAGGGGCCAAGGAGCATTCTGATGACAACGGCATGCAGCATTGTGATGACAAGGGTCATCGAGCATTGTGATGATAGTGGTCATGAAGCATTGTGATGAATGTGGTCATGCATCATTGTGATGACAAGTGTCGTGGAGCATTGTGATGACAGGGGTCATAGAGCATTGTGATGACACGGTTATGGAATATTGTGATGACCAGAATTCGGTAGCACAGTGATGAAAAGGGAATGGAGCATTGTGATTACAGGGGTCATGGAGCATTGTGATGACAATTGTTCTAGAACATTGTGATGACAGGGATCATGGAGCTTAGTGATGAAAGGGGCAATGGAGCATTGTTTTGACAGGCGTCATGGGACATTGTGTTGACAGTGGACATGGAGCATTGTTAGAAATGGAACATGGAGCAATTTGATTTCAGGGGCCATGAAAAATTGCGAATACATAGGCCATGGAGTATTCAGATGAATGTGGTCAAGGATCATTGTGACGAAATTTGTCCTGGAATATTGTGATGACACGGTTCATGGAGCATTGCGATGAAAAGGGCCATGGCGAAATGTGAAGACAGGTGTCATGAGGCATTGTGATGACAGTGGTCATCTAGAATTGTGAAGAAAGATATCATGGAGCACTGGGATGACAGGGGCGATGGAACATTGTGATGACAGGGGTCATGGGGCATTGTGATGACACGGCCATGGAACATTATGATGACAAGAATTCTGGACCATTGTGATAAAAAGGGCATGGACCATTGTGATTAGAGGGGCCAAGGAGCATTCTGATGACAACGGCATGGAGCATTGTGATGAAAAGGGTCATCGAGCATTGTGATGACAGTGGTCATGAAGCATTGTGATGAATGTGGTCATGGATCATTGTGATGACAAGTGTCGTGGAGCATTGTGATGACAGAGGTCATAGAGCATTGTGATGACACGGTTATGGAATATTGTGATGACCAGAATTCTGTAGCACTGTGATGAAAAGGGAATGGAGCATTGTGATTACAGGGGTCATGGAGCATTGTGATGACAATTGTTCTAGAACATTGTGATGACAGGGATCATAGAGCATAGTGATGAAAGTGGCCATGGAGCATTGTGATGACAGGCGTCATGGGATATTGTGTTGACAGTGGTCATGGAGCATTGTTAGAAAGGGAACATGGAGCAATTTGATTTCAGGGGCCATGAACAATTGTGAATACATAGGCCATGGAGTATTCAGATGAATTTGGTCAAGGATCATTGTGACGAAAATGGTCCTGGAATATTGTGATGACACGGTTCATGGAGCATTGCGATGACAAGGGCCATGGCGAAATGTGAAGACAGGTGTCATGGGGCATTGTGATGACAGTGGTCATCTAGAATTGTGAAGAAAGATATCATGGAGCACTGGGATGACAGGGGCCATGGAACATTGTGATGACAGGGGTCATGGGGCATTGTGATGACACGGCCATGGAACATTATAATAACAAGAATTCTGGAGCATTGTGATAAAAAGGGCATGGTCCATTGTGATTAGAGGGGCCAAGGAGCATTCTGATGACAACGGCATGGAGCATTGTGATGACAAGGGTCATCGAGCATTGTGATGATAGTGGTCATGAAGCATTGTGATGAATGTGGTCATGCATCATTGTGATGACAAGTGTCGTGGAGCATTGTGATGACAGGGGTCATAGAGCATTGTGATGACACGGTTATGGAATATTGTGATGACCAGAATTCGGTAGCACAGTGATGAAAAGGGAATGGAGCCTTGTGATTACAGGGGTCATGGAGCATTGTGATGACAATTGTTCTAGAATATTGTGATGACAGGGATCATGGAGCATAGTGATGAAAGGGGCAATGGAGATTTGTGTTGACAGGCGTCATGGGACATTGTGTTGACAGTGGACATGGAGCATTGTTAGAAAGGGAACATGGAGCAATTTGATTTCAGGGGCCATGAAAAATTGCGAATACATACGCCATGGAGTATTCAGATGAATGTGGTCAAGGATCATTGTGACGAAAAGTGTCCTGGAATATTGTGATGACACGGTTCATGGAGCATTGCGATGACAAGGGCCATGGCGAAATGTGAAGACAGGTGTCATGGGGCATTGTGATGACAGTGGTCATCTAGAATTGTGAAGAAAGATATCATAGAGCACTGGGAAGACAGGGGCCATGGAACATTGTGATGACAGGGGTCATGGGGCATTGTGATGACACGGCCATGGAACATTATGATGACAAGAATTCTGGAGCATTGTGATAAAAAGGGCATGGACCATTGTGATTAGAGGGGCCAAGGAGCATTCTGATGACAACGGCATGGAGCATTGTGATGACAAGGGTCATCGAGCTTTGTGATGATAGTGCTCATGAAGCATTGTGATGAATGTGGTCATGGATCATTGTGATGACAAGTGTCGTGGAGCATTGTGATGAGAGTGGTCATAGAGCATTGTGATGACACGGTTATGGAATATTGTGATGACCAGAATTCTGTAGCACTGTGATGAAAAGGCAATGGAGCATTGTGATTACAGGGGTCATGGAGCATTGTGTTGACAATTGTTCTAGAACATTGTGATGACAGGGATCATGGAGCATAGTGATGTAAGGGGCCATGGAGCATTGTGATGACAGGCGTCATGGGATATTGTGTTGACAGTGGTCATGGAGCATTGTTAGAAAGCGAACATGGAGCAATTTGATTTCAAGGGCCATGAACAATTGTGAATACATAGTCCATGGAGTATTCAGATGAATGTGGTCAAGGATCATTGTGACGAAAAGTGTCCTGGAATATTGTGATGACACGGTTCATGGAGCATTGCGATGACAAGGGCCATGGCGAAATGTGAAGACAGGTGTCATGGGGCATTGTGATGACAGTGGTCATCTAGAATTGTGAAGAAAGATATCATGGAGCACTGGGATGACAGGGGCCATGGAGCATTGTGATGACAGGGGTCATGGAGCATTGTGATGACACGGCCATGGAACATTATAATGACAAGAATTCTGGAGCATTGTGATAAAAAGGGCATGGTCCACTGTGATTAGAGTGGCCAAGGAGCATTCTGATGACAACGGCATGGAGCATTGTGATGACAAGGGTCATCGAGCATTGTGATGATAGTGGTCATGAAGCATTGTGATGAATGTGGTCATGCATCATTGTGATGACAAGTGTCGTGGAGCATTGTGATGACAGGGGTCATAGAGCATTGTGATGACACGGTTATGGAATATTGTGATGACCAGAATTCGGTAGCACAGTGATGAAAAGGGAATGGAGCATTGTGATTACAGAGGTCATGGAGCATTGTGATGACAATTGTTCTAGAATATTGTGATGACAGGGATCATGGAGCATAGTGATGAAAGGGGCAATGGAGATTTGTGTTGACAGGCGTCATGGGACATTGTGTTGACAGTGGACATGGAACATTGTTAGAAAGGGAACATGGAGCAATTTGATTTCAGGGGCCATTAAAAATTGCGAATACATACGCCATGGAGTATTCAGATGAATGTGGTCAAGGATCATTGTGACGAAATGTGTCCTGGAATATTGTGATGACACGGTTCATGGAGCATTGCGATGACAAGGGCCATGGCGAAATGTGAAGACAAGTGTCATGGGGCATTGTGATGACAGTGGTCATCTAGAATTGTGAAGAAAGATATCATGGAGCACTGGGATGATAGGGTACATGGAACATTGTGATGACAGGGGTCATGGGGCATTGTGATGACACGGCCATGGAACATTATGATGACAAGTATTCTGGAGCACTGTGATAAAAAGGGCATGGTCCATTGTGATTAGAGGGGCCAAGGAGCATTCTGATGACAACGGCATGGAGCATTGTGATGACAAGGTCATCGAGCATTGTGATGACAGTGGTCATGAAGCATTGTGATGAATGTGGTCATGGATCATTCTGATGACAAGTGTCGTGGAGCATTGTGATGACAGGCGTCATGGGACAATGTGTTGACAGTGGTCATGGAGCATTGTTAGAAAGGGAACATGGAGCAATATGATTTCAGGGGCCATGAAAAATTGTGAATACATAGGCCATGGAGTATTCAGATGAATGTGGTCAAGGATCATTGGGACGAAATGTGTCCTGGAATATTGTGATGACACGGTTCATGGAGCATTGCGATGACAAGGGCCATGGCGAAATGTGAAGACAGGTGTCATGGGGCATTGTGATGACAGTGGTCATCTAGAATTGTGAAGGAAGATATCATGGAGCACTGGGATGACAGGGGCCATGGAGCATTGTGATGACAGGGGTCAAGGGGCATCGTGATGAAAAGGCCAGGGAACATTATTATGACAAGAATTCTGGAGCATTGTGATAAAAAGGTCATGGACCATTGTGATTAGAGTGGCCAAGGAGCATTCTGATGACAACGGCATGGAGCATTGTGATGACAGTGGTCATGAAGCATTGTGATGAATGTGGTCATGCATCATTGTGATGACAAGTGTCGTGGAGCATTGTGATGACAGGGGTCATAGAGCATTGTGATGACACGGTTATGGAATATTGTGATGACCAGAATTCTGTAGCACAGTGATGAAAAGGGCATGGAGCATTGTGATTACAGTGGTCATGGAGCATTGTGATGACAATTGTTCTAGAACATTGTGATGACAGGGATCATGGAGCATAGTGATGAAAGGGGCCATGGAGCATAGTGTTGACAGGCGTCATGGGACATTGTCTTGACAGTGGACATGGAGCATTGTTAGAAAGGGAACATGGAGCAATTTGATTTCAGGGGCCATGAAAAATTGCGAATACATACGCCATGGAGTATTCAGATGAATGTGGTCAAGGATCATTGTGACGAAAACTGTCTTGGAATATTGTGATGACACGGTTCATGGAGCATTGCGATGACAAGGGCCATGGCGAAATGTGAAGACAGGTGTCATGGGGCATTGTGATGACAGTGGTCATCTAGAATTGTGAAGAAAGATATCATAGAGCACTGGGAAGACAGGGGCCATGGAACATTGTGATGACAGCGGTCATGGGGCATTGTGATGACACGGCCATGGAACATTATGATGAAAAGAATTCTGGAGCATTGTGATAAAAAGGGCATGGACCATTGTGATTAGAGGGGCCAAGGAGCATTCTGATGACAACGGCATGCAGCATTGTGATGACAAGGGTCATCGAGCATTGTGATGATAGTGGTCATGAAGCATTGTGATGAATGTGGTCATGCATCATTGTGATGACAAGTGTCGTGGAGCATTGTGATGACAGGGGTCATAGAGCATTGTGATGACACGGTTATGGAATATTGTGATGACCAGAATTCGGTAGCACAGTGATGAAAAGGGAATGGAGCATTGTGATTACAGGGGTCATGGAGCATTGTGATGACAATTGTTCTAGAACATTGTGATGACAGGGATCATGGAGCTTAGTGATGAAAGGGGCAATGGAGCATTGTTTTGACAGGCGTCATGGGACATTGTGTTGACAGTGGACATGGAGCATTGTTAGAAATGGAACATGGAGCAATTTGATTTCAGGGGCCATGAAAAATTGCGAATACATAGGCCATGGAGTATTCAGATGAATGTGGTCAAGGATCATTGTGACGAAATTTGTCCTGGAATATTGTGATGACACGGTTCATGGAGCATTGCGATGAAAAGGGCCATGGCGAAATGTGAAGACAGGTGTCATGAGGCATTGTGATGACAGTGGTCATCTAGAATTGTGAAGAAAGATATCATGGAGCACTGGGATGACAGGGGCGATGGAACATTGTGATGACAGGGGTCATGGGGCATTGTGATGACACGGCCATGGAACATTATGATGACAAGAATTCTGGACCATTGTGATAAAAAGGGCATGGACCATTGTGATTAGAGGGGCCAAGGAGCATTCTGATGACAACGGCATGGAGCATTGTGATGAAAAGGGTCATCGAGCATTGTGATGACAGTGGTCATGAAGCATTGTGATGAATGTGGTCATGGATCATTGTGATGACAAGTGTCGTGGAGCATTGTGATGACAGGGGTCATAGAGCATTGTGATGAAACGGTTATGGAATATTGTGATGACCAGAATTCTGTAGCACAGTGATGAAAAGGGAATGGAGCATTGTGATTACAGGGGTCATGGAGCATTGTGATGACAATTGTTCTAGAACATTGTGATGACAGGGATCATGGATCATAGTGATTAAAGGGTCCATGGAGCTTTGTGATGACAGGCGCCATGGGACATTGTGTTGACAGTGGTCATGGAGCATTGTTAGAAAGGGAACATGGAGCAATTTGATTTTAGGGGCCATGAAAAATTGTGAATACATAGGATATGGAGTATTCAGATGAATGTGGTCAAGGATCATTGTGACGACAAGTGTCCTGGAATATTGTGATGACACGGTTCATGGAGCATTGCGATGACAAGGGCCATGGCGAAATGTGAAGACAGGTGTCATGGGGCATTGTGATGACAGTGGTCATCTAGAATTGTGAAGGAAGATATCATGGAGCACTGGGATGACAGGGGCCATGGAGCATTGTGATGACAGGGGTCATGGGGCATTGTGATGACACGGCCATGGAACATTATGATGACAAGAATTCTGGAGCATTGTGATAAAAAGGGCATGGACCATTGTGATTAGAGGGGCCAAGGAGCATTCTGATGACAACGGCATGGAGCATTGTGATGACAAGGGTCATCGAGCATTGTGATGACAGTGGTCATGAAGCATTGTGATAAATGTGGTCATGGATCATTGTGATGACAAGTGTCGTAGAGCATTGTGATGACACGGTTATGGAATATTGTGATGACCAGAATTCTGTAGCACTGTGATGAAAAGGGAATGGAGCATTGTGATTACAGGGGTCATGGAGCAATTTGATGACAATTGTTCTAGAACATTGTGAAGACAGGGATCATGGAGCATAGTGATGAAAGGGGCCATGGAGCATTGTGATGACAGGCGTCATGGGACAATGTGTTGACAGTGGTCATGGAACCTTGTTAGAAAGGGAACATGGAGCAATTTGATTTCAGGGGTCATGAAAAATTGTGAATACATAGGCCATGGAGTATTCAGAGGAATGTGGTCAAGGATCATTGTGACGAAAATTGTCCTGGAATATTGTGATGACACGGTTCATGGAGCATTGGGATGACAAAGGCCATGGCGAAATGTGAAGACAGGTGTCATGGGGCATTGTGATGACAGTGGTCATCTAGAATTGTGAAGAAAGATATCATGGAGCACTGGGATGACAGGGGCCTTGGAACATTGTGATGACAGGGGTCATGGGGCACTGTGATGACACGACCATGGAACATTATGATGACAAGTATTCTGGAGCATTGTGATAAAAAGGTCATGGACCATTGTGATTATAGGGGCCAAGGAGCATTCTGATGACAACGGCATGGAGCATTGTGATGACAATGGTCATCGAGCATTGTGATGATAGTGGTCATGAAGCATTGTGAAGAATGTGGTCATGCATCATTGTGATGACAAGTGTCGTGGAGCATTGTGATGACAGGGGTCATAGAGCATTGTGATGACACGGTTATGGAATATTGTGATGACCAGAATTCGGTAGCACAGTGATGAAAAGGGAATGGAGCATTGTGATTACAGAGGTCATGGAGCATTGTGATGACAATTGTTCTAGAATATTGTGATGACAGGGATCATGGAGCATAGTGATGAAAGGGGCAATGGAGATTTGTGTTGACAGGTGTCATGGGACATTGTGTTGACAGTGGACATGGAACATTGTTAGAAAGGGAACATGGAGCAATTTGATTTCAGGGGCCATTAAAAATTGCGAATACATACGCCATGGAGTATTCAGATGAATGTGGTCAAGGATCATTGTGACGAAATGTGTCCTGGAATATTGTGATGACACGGTTCATGGAGCATTGCGATGACAAGGGCCATGGCGAAATGTGAAGACAAGTGTCATGGGGCATTGTGATGACAGTGGTCATCTAGAATTGTGAAGAAAGATATCATGGAGCACTGGGATGATAGGGTACATGGAACATTGTGATGACAGGGGTCATGGGGCATTGTGATGACACGGCCATGGAACATTATGATGACAAGTATTCTGGAGCACTGTGATAAAAAGGGCATGGTCCATTGTGATTAGAGGGGCCAAGGAGCATTCTGATGACAACGGCATGGAGCATTGTGATGACAAGGTCATCGAGCATTGTGATGACAGTGGTCATGAAGCATTGTGATGAATGTGGTCATGGATCATTCTGATGACAAGTGTCGTGGAGCATTGTGATGACAGGCGTCATGGGACAATGTGTTGACAGTGGTCATGGAGCATTGTTAGAAAGGGAACATGGAGCAATATGATTTCAGGGGCCATGAAAAATTGTGAATACATAGGCCATGGAGTATTCAGATGAATGTGGTCAAGGATCATTGGGACGAAATGTGTCCTGGAATATTGTGATGACACGGTTCATGGAGCATTGCGATGACAAGGGCCATGGCGAAATGTGAAGACAGGTGTCATGGGGCATTGTGATGACAGTGGTCATCTAGAATTGTGAAGGAAGATATCATGGAGCACTGGGATGACAGGGGCCATGGAGCATTGTGATGACAGGGGTCAAGGGGCATCGTGATGAAAAGGCCAGGGAACATTATTATGACAAGAATTCTGGAGCATTGTGATAAAAAGGTCATGGACCATTGTGATTAGAGTGGCCAAGGAGCATTCTGATGACAACGGCATGGAGCATTGTGATGACAGTGGTCATGAAGCATTGTGATGAATGTGGTCATGCATCATTGTGATGACAAGTGTCGTGGAGCATTGTGATGACAGGGGTCATAGAGCATTGTGATGACACGGTTATGGAATATTGTGATGACCAGAATTCGGTAGCACAGTGATGAAAAGGGAATGGAGCATTGTGATTACAGGGGTCATGGAGCATTGTGATGACAATTGTTCTAGAACATTGTGATGACAGGGATCATGGAGCTTAGTGATGAAAGGGGCAATGGAGCATTGTTTTGACAGGCGTCATGGGACATTGTGTTGACAGTGGACATGGAGCATTGTTAGAAATGGAACATGGAGCAATTTGATTTCAGGGGCCATGAAAAATTGCGAATACATAGGCCATGGAGTATTCAGATGAATGTGGTCAAGGATCATTGTGACGAAATTTGTCCTGGAATATTGTGATGACACGGTTCATGGAGCATTGCGATGAAAAGGGCCATGGCGAAATGTGAAGACAGGTGTCATGAGGCATTGTGATGACAGTGGTCATCTAGAATTGTGAAGAAAGATATCATGGAGCACTGGGATGACAGGGGCGATGGAACATTGTGATGACAGGGGTCATGGGGCATTGTGATGACACGGCCATGGAACATTATGATGACAAGAATTCTGGACCATTGTGATAAAAAGGGCATGGACCATTGTGATTAGAGGGGCCAAGAAGCATTCTGATGACAAGGTCATGGAGCATTGTGATGACAAGGGTCATCGAGCTTTGTGATGACAGTGGTCATGAAGCATTGTGATGAATGTGGTCATGGATCATTGTGATGACAAGTTTCGTGGAGCATTGTGATGACAGGGGTCATAGAGCATTGTGATGACACGGTTATGGAATATTGTGATGACCAGAATTCTGTAGCACTGTGATGAAAAGGGAATGGAGCATTGTGATTACAGGGGTCACGGAGCATTGTGTTGACAATTGTTCTAGAACATTGTGATGACAGGGATCATGGAGCATAGTGATGAAAGGGGCCATGGAGCATTGGGATGACAGGCGTCATGGGACATTGTGTTGACAGTGGTCATGGAGCATTGTTAGAAAGGGAACATGGAGCAATTAGATTTCAGGGGCCATGAAAAATTGTGAATACATAGGCCATGGAGTATTCAGATGAATGTGGTCAAGGATCATTGTGACGAAAAGTGTCCTGGAATATTGTGATGACACGGTTCATGGAGCATTGCGATGACAAGGGCCATGGCGAAATGTGAAGACAGGTGTCATGGGGCATTGTGATGACAGGAGTCATGGGGCATTGTGATGACACGGCCATGGAACATTATGATGACAAGAATTCTGGAGCATTGTGATAAAAAGGGCATGGACCATTGTGATTAGAGGGGCCAAGGAGCATTCTGATGACAACGGCATGGAGCATTGTGATGAAAAGGGTCATCGAGCATTGTGATGACAGTGGTCATGAAGCATTGTGATGAATGTGGTCATGGATCATTGTGATGACAATTGTCGTGGAGCATTGTGATGACAGGGGTCATAGAGCATTGTGATGAAACGGTTATGGAATATTGTGATGACCATAATTCTGTAGCACAGTGATGAAAAGGGAATGGAGCATTGTGATTACAGGGGTCATGGAGCATTGTGATGACAATTGTTCTAGAACATTGTGATGACAGGGATCATGGATCATAGTGATTAAAGGGTCCATGAAGCTTTGTGATGACAGGCGCCATGGGACATTGTGTTGACAGTGGTCATGGAGCATTGTTAGAAAGGGAACATGGAGCAATTTGATTTTAGGGGCCATGAAAAATTGTGAATACATAGGACATGGAGTATTCAGATGAATGTGGTCAAGGATCATTGTGACGACAAGTGTCCTGGAATATTGTGATGACACGGTTCATGGAGCATTGCGATGACAAGGGCCATGGCGAAATGTGAAGACAGGTGTCATGGGGCATTGTGATGACAGTGGTCATCTAGAATTGTGAAGGAAGATATCATGGAGCACTGGGATGACAGGGGCCATGGAGCATTGTGATGACAGGGGTCATGGGGCATTGTGATGACACGGCCATGGAACATTATGATGACAAGAATTCTGGAGCATTGTGATAAAAAGGGCATGGACCATTGTGA
Organism: Eschrichtius robustus; assembly: GCF_028021215.1. NCBI lineage: Eukaryota > Metazoa > Chordata > Mammalia > Artiodactyla > Eschrichtiidae > Eschrichtius > Eschrichtius robustus. The sequence continues at coordinate 1,610,962 of NW_027175249.1, read as the reverse complement.
TTAGAGGGGCCAAGGAGCATTCTGATGACAACGGCATGGAGCATTGTGATGACAAGGGTCATCGAGCATTGTGATGACAGTGGTCATGAAGCATTGTGATAAATGTGGTCATGGATCATTGTGATGACAAGTGTCGTAGAGCATTGTGATGACACGGTTATGGAATATTGTGATGACCAGAATTCTGTAGCACTGTGATGAAAAGGGAATGGAGCATTGTGATTACAGGGGTCATGGAGCATTGTGATGACAATTGTTCTAGAATATTGTGAAGACAGGGATCATGGAGCATAGTGATGAAAGGGGCCATGGAGCATTGTGATGACAGGCGTCATGGGACAATGTGTTGACAGTGGTCATGGAACCTTGTTAGAAAGGGAACATGGAGCAATTTGATTTCAGGGGTCATGAAAAATTGTGAATACATAGGCCATGGAGTATTCAGAGGAATGTGGTCAAGGATCATTGTGACGAAAATTGTCCTGGAATATTGTGATGACACGGTTCATGGAGCATTGGGATGACAAAGGCCATGGCGAAATGTGAAGACAGGTGTCATGGGGCATTGTGATGACAGTGGTCATCTAGAATTGTGAAGAAAGATATCATGGAGCACTGGGATGACAGGGGCCATGGAACATTGTGATGACAGGGGTCATGGGGCATTGTGATGACACGGCCATGGAACATTATGATGACAAGAATTCTGGAGCATTGTGATAAAAAGGTCATGGACCATTGTGATTATAGGGGCCAAGGAGCATTCTGATGACAACGGCATGGAGCATTGTGATGACAATGGTCATCGAGCATTGTGATGATAGTGGTCATGAAGCATTGTGAAGAATGTGGTCATGCATCATTGTGATGACAAGTGTCGTGGAGCATTGTGATGACAGGGGTCATAGAGCATTGTGATGACACGGTTATGGAATATTGTGATGACCAGAATTCGGTAGCACAGTGATGAAAAGGGAATGGAGCATTGTGATTACAGAGGTCATGGAGCATTGTGATGACAATTGTTCTAGAATATTGTGATGACAGGGATCATGGAGCATAGTGATGAAAGGGGCCATGGAGATTTGTGTTGACAGGCGTCATGGGACATTGTGTTGACAGTGGACATGGAACATTGTTAGAAAGGGAACATGGAGCAATTTGATTTCAGGGGCCATTAAAAATTGCGAATACATACGCCATGTAGTATTCAGATGAATGTGGTCAAGGATCATTGTGACGAAATGTGTCCTGGAATATTGTGATGACACGGTTCATGGAGCATTGCGATGACAAGGGCCATGGCGAAATGTGAAGACAAGTGTCATGGGGCATTGTGATGACAGTGGTCATCTAGAATTGTGAAGAAAGATATCATGGAGCACTGGGATGATAGGGTACATGGAACATTGTGATGACAGGGGTCATGGGGCATTGTGATGACACGGCCATGGAACATTATGATGACAAGTATTCTGGAGCACTGTGATAAAAAGGGCATGGTCCATTGTGATTAGAGGGGCCAAGGAGCATTCTGATGACAACGGCATGGAGCATTGTGATGACAAGGTCATCGAGCATTGTGATGACAGTGGTCATGAAGCATTGTGATGAATGTGGTCATGGATCATTCTGATGACAAGTGTCGTGGAGCATTGTGATGACAGGCGTCATGGGACAATGTGTTGACAGTGGTCATGGAGCATTGTTAGAAAGGGAACATGGAGCAATATGATTTCAGGGGCCATGAAAAATTGTGAATACATAGGCCATGGAGTATTCAGATGAATGTGGTCAAGGATCATTGGGACGAAATGTGTCCTGGAATATTGTGATGACACGGTTCATGGAGCATTGCGATGACAAGGGCCATGGCGAAATGTGAAGACAGGTGTCATGGGGCATTGTGATGACAGTGGTCATCTAGAATTGTGAAGGAAGATATCATGGAGCACTGGGATGACAGGGGCCATGGAGCATTGTGATGACAGGGGTCAAGGGGCATCGTGATGAAAAGGCCAGGGAACATTATTATGACAAGAATTCTGGAGCATTGTGATAAAAAGGTCATGGACCATTGTGATTAGAGTGGCCAAGGAGCATTCTGATGACAACGGCATGGAGCATTGTGATGACAGTGGTCATGAAGCATTGTGATGAATGTGGTCATGCATCATTGTGATGACAAGTGTCGTGGAGCATTGTGATGACAGGGGTCATAGAGCATTGTGATGACACGGTTATGGAATATTGTGATGACCAGAATTCTGTAGCACAGTGATGAAAAGGGCATGGAGCATTGTGATTACAGTGGTCATGGAGCATTGTGATGACAATTGTTCTAGAACATTGTGATGACAGGGATCATGGAGCATAGTGATGAAAGGGGCCATGGAGCATAGTGTTGACAGGCGTCATTGGACATTGTCTTGACAGTGGACATGGAGCATTGTTAGAAAGGGAACATGGAGCAATTTGATTTCAGGGGCCATGAAAAATTGCGAATACATACGCCATGGAGTATTCAGATGAATGTGGTCAAGGATCATTGTGACGAAAACTGTCTTGGAATATTGTGATGACACGGTTCATGGAGCATTGCGATGACAAGGGCCATGGCGAAATGTGAAGACAGGTGTCATGGGGCATTGTGATGACAGTGGTCATCTAGAATTGTGAAGAAAGATATCATAGAGCACTGGGAAGACAGGGGCCATGGAACATTGTGATGACAGCGGTCATGGGGCATTGTGATGACACGGCCATGGAACATTATGATGAAAAGAATTCTGGAGCATTGTGATAAAAAGGGCATGGACCATTGTGATTAGAGGGGCCAAGGAGCATTCTGATGACAACGGCATGCAGCATTGTGATGACAAGGGTCATCGAGCATTGTGATGATAGTGGTCATGAAGCATTGTGATGAATGTGGTCATGCATCATTGTGATGACAAGTGTCGTGGAGCATTGTGATGACAGGGGTCATAGAGCATTGTGATGACACGGTTATGGAATATTGTGATGACCAGAATTCGGTAGCACAGTGATGAAAAGGGAATGGAGCATTGTGATTACAGGGGTCATGGAGCATTGTGATGACAATTGTTCTAGAACATTGTGATGACAGGGATCATGGAGCTTAGTGATGAAAGGGGCAATGGAGCATAGTTTTGACAGGCGTCATGGGACATTGTGTTGACAGTGGACATGGAGCATTGTTAGAAATGGAACATGGAGCAATTTGATTTCAGGGGCCATGAAAAATTGCGAATACATAGGCCATGGAGTATTCAGATGAATGTGGTCAAGGATCATTGTGACGAAATTTGTCCTGGAATATTGTGATGACACGGTTCATGGAGCATTGCGATGAAAAGGGCCATGGCGAAATGTGAAGACAGGTGTCATGAGGCATTGTGATGACAGTGGTCATCTAGAATTGTGAAGAAAGATATCATGGAGCACTGGGATGACAGGGGCGATGGAACATTGTGATGACAGGGGTCATGGGGCATTGTGATGACACGGCCATGGAACATTATGATGACAAGAATTCTGGACCATTGTGATAAAAAGGGCATGGACCATTGTGATTAGAGGGGCCAAGAAGCATTCTGATGACAAGGTCATGGAGCATTGTGATGACAAGGGTCATCGAGCTTTGTGATGACAGTGGTCATGAAGCATTGTGATGAATGTGGTCATGGATCATTGTGATGACAAGTTTCGTGGAGCATTGTGATGACAGGGGTCATAGAGCATTGTGATGACACGGTTATGGAATATTGTGATGACCAGAATTCTGTAGCACTGTGATGAAAAGGGAATGGAGCATTGTGATTACAGGGGTCACGGAGCATTGTGTTGACAATTGTTCTAGAACATTGTGATGACAGGGATCATGGAGCATAGTGATGAAAGGGGCCATGGAGCATTGGGATGACAGGCGTCATGGGACATTGTGTTGACAGTGGTCATGGAGCATTGTTAGAAAGGGAACATGGAGCAATTAGATTTCAGGGGCCATGAAAAATTGTGAATACATAGGCCATGGAGTATTCAGATGAATGTGGTCAAGGATCATTGTGACGACAAGTGTCCTGGAATATTGTGATGACACGGTTCATGGAGCATTGCGATGACAAGGGCCATGGCGAAATGTGAAGACAGGTGTCATGGGGCATTGTGATGACAGTGGTCATCTAGAATTGTGAAGAAAGATATCATGGAGCACTGGGATGACAGGGGCCATGGAGCATTGTGATGACAGGGGTCATGGGGCATTGTGATGACACGGCCATGGAACATTATGATGACAAGAATTCTGGAGCATTGTGATAAAAAGAGCATGGACCATTGTGATTAGAGGGGTCAAGGAGCATTCTGATGACAACGGCATGGAGCATTGTGATGACAAGGGTCATCGAGCATTGTGATGACAGTGGTCATGAAACATTGTGATGAATGTGGTCATGGATCATTGTGATGACAAGTGTCGTGGAGCATTGTGATGACAGGGGTCATAGAGCACTGTGATGACACATTTATGGAATATTGTGATGACCAGAATTCTGTAGCACTGTGATGAAAAGGGAATGGAGCATTGTGATTACAGGGGTCATGGAGCATTGTGATGACAAATGTTCTAGAACATTGTGATGACAGGGATCATGGAGCATAGTGATGAAAGGGGCCATGGAGCATTGTGATGACAGGCGTCATGGGACATTGTGTTGACAGTGGTCATGGAGCATTGTTAGAAAGGGAACATGGAGCAATTTTATTTCAGGGGCCATGAAAAATTGTGAATACATAGGCCATGGAGTATTCAGATAAATGTGGTCAAGGATTATTGTGACGAAATGTGTCCTGGAATATTGTGATGACACGGTTCATGGAGCATTACGATGACAAGGGCCATGGCGAAATGTGAAGACAGGTGTCATGGGGCATTGTGATGACAGTGGTCATCTAGAATTGTGAAGAAAGATATCATGGAGCACTGGGATTACAGGGGCCTTGGAGCATTGTGATGACAGGGTTCATGGGGCATTGTGATGACACGGCCATGGAACATTATGATGACAAGAAGTCTGGAGCATTGTGATAAAAAGGGCATGGACCATTGTGATTAGAGTGGCCAAGGAGCATTCTGATGACAACGGCATGGAGCATTGTGATGACAAGGGTCATCGAGCATTGTGATGACAGTGGTCATGAAGCATTGTGATGAATGTGGTCATGGATCATTGTGATGACAAGTGTCGTGGAGCATTGTGATGACAGGGGTCATAGAGCATTGTGATGACACGGTTATGGAATTTTGTGATGACCAAAATTCTGTAGCAGTGTGATGAAAAGGGAATGGAGCATTGTGATTACATGGGTCATGGAGCCTTGTGATGACAATTGTTCTAGAACATTGTGAAGACAGGGATCATGGAGCATAGTGATGAAAGGGCCATGGAGCATTGTGATGACAGATGTCATGGGACAATGTGTTGACAGTGGTCATGGAGCATTGTTAGAAAGGGAACATGGAGCAATTTGATTTCAGGGGCCATGAAAAATTGTGAATACATAGGCCATGGAGTATTCAGATCAATGTGGTCATGAATCATTGTGATGACAAGTGTCGTGGAGCATTGTGATGACAGGGGTCATAGAGCATTGTGATGACACGGTTATGGAATATTGTGATGACCAGAATTCTGTAGCACTGTGATGAAAAGGGAATGGAGCACTGTGATTACAGGGGTCATGGAGCATTGTGATGACAATTGTTTTAGAACATTATGATGACAGGGATCATGGAGTATAGTGATGAAAGGGGCCATGGAGAATTGTGTTGACAGGCGTCATGGGACATTGTGTTGACAGTGGTCATGGAGCATTGTTAGAAAGGGCACTTGGAGCAATTTGATTTCAGGGGCCATGAACAATTGTGAATACATAGGCCATGGAGTATTCAGATGAATGTGGTCAAGGATCATTGTGACGAAAAGTGTACTGGAATATTGTGATGACACGGTTCATGGAGCATTGCGATGACAAGGGCTATGGCGAAATGTGAAGACAGGTGTCATGGGGCATTGTGATGACAGGAGTCATGGGGCATTGTGATGACACGGCCATGGAACATTATGATGACAAGAATTCTGGAGCATTGTGATAAAAAGGGCATGGACCATTGTGATTAGAGGGGCCGAGGAGCATTCTGATGACAACGGCATGGAGAATTGTGATGACAAGGGTCATCGAGCATTGTGATGACAGTGGTCATGAAGCATTGTGATGAATGTGGTCATGGATCATTGTGATGACAAGTGTCGTGGAGCATGGTGATGACAGGGGTCATAGAGCATTGTGATGACACGGATATGGAATATTGTGATGACCAGAATTCTGTAGCACTGTGATGAAAAGGGAATGGAGCATTGTGATTACAGGGGTCACGGAGCATTGTGATGACAATTGTTCTAGAACATTGTGATGACAGGGATCATGGAGCATAGTTATGAAAGGGTCCATGGAGCATTGTGATGACAGGCGCCATGGGATATTGTGTTGACAGTGGTCATGGAGCATTGTTAGAAAGGGAACATGGAGCAATTTGATTTCAGGGGCCATGAAAAATTGTGAATACATAGGCCATGGAGTATTCAGATGAATGTGGTCAAGAATCATTGTGACGAAAAGTGTCCTGGAATATTGTGATGACACGGTTCATGGAGCATTGCGATGACAAGGGCCATGGCGAAATGTGAAGACAGGTGTCATGGGGCTTTGTGATGACAGGGGTCAAGGGGCATTGTGATGACACGGCCATGGAACATTATGATGACAAGAATTCTGGAGCATTGTGATAAAAAGGGCATGGACCATTGTGATTAGAGGGGCCAAGGAGCATTCTGATGACAACGGCATGGAGCATTGTGATGACAAGGGTCATCGAGCATTGTGATGACAGTGGTCATGAAGCATTGTGATGAATGTGGTCATGGATCATTGTGATGACAAGTGTCGTGGAGCATTGTGATGACAGGTGTCATAGAGCATTGTGATGACACGGTTATGGAATATTGTGATGACCAGAATTCTGTAGCACTGTGATGAAAAGGGAATGGAGCATTGTGATTACAGCGGTCATGGAGCATTGTGATGACAATTGTTCTAGAACATTGTGATGACAGGGATCATGGAGCATAGTGATGAAAGGGTCCATGGAGCATTGTGATGACAGGCGCCATGGGATATTGTGTTGACAGTGGTCATGGAGCATTGTTAGAAAGGGAACATGGAGCAATTTGATTTCAGGGGCCATGAAAAATTGTGAATACATAGGCCATGGAGTATTCAGATGAATGTGGTCAAGGATCATTGTGACGACAAGTGTCCTGGAATATTGTGATGACACGGTTCATGGAGCATTGCGATGACAAGGGCCATGGCGAAATGTGAAGACAGGTGTCATGGGGCATTGTGATGACAGTGGTCATCTAGAATTGTGAAGAAAGATATCATGGAGCACTGGGATGACAGGGGCCATGGAGCATTGTGATGACAGGGGTCATGGGGCATTGTGATGACACGGCCATGGAACATTATGATGATAAGAATTCTGGAGCATTGTGATAAAAAGAGCATGGACCATTGTGATTAGAGGGGTCAAGGAGCATTTTGATGACAACGGCATGGAGCATTGTGATGACAAGGGTCATCGAGCATTGTGATGACAGTGGTCATGAAACATTGTGATGAATGTGGTCATGGATCATTGTGATGACAAGTGTCGTGGAGCATTGTGATGACAGGGGTCATAGAGCACTGTGATGACACATTTATGGAATATTGTGATGACCAGAATTCTGTAGCACTGTGATGAAAAGTGAATGGAGCATTGTGATTACAGGGGTCATGGAGCATTGTGATGACAATTGTTCTAGAACATTGTGATGACAGGGATCATGGAGCATAGTGATGAAAGGGGCCATGGAGCATTGTGATGACAGGCGTCATGGGACATTGTGTTGACAGTGGTCATGGAGCATTGTTAGAAAGGGAACATGGAGCAATTTTATTTCAGGGGCCATGAAAAATTGTGAATACATAGGCCATGGAGTATTCAGATAAATGTGGTCAAGGATTATTGTGACGAAATGTGTCCTGGAATATTGTGATGACACGGTTCATGGAGCATTACGATGACAAGGGCCATGGCGAAATGTGAAGACAGGTGTCATGGGGTATTGTGATGACAGTGGTCATCTAGAATTGTGAAGAAAGATATCATGGAGCACTGGGATGACAGGGGCCTTGGAGCATTGTGATGACAGGGTTCATGGGGCATTGTGATGACACGGCCATGGAACATTATGATGACAAGAAGTCTGGAGCATTGTGATAAAAAGGGAATGGACCATTGTGATTAGAGTGGCCAAGGAGCATTCTGATGACAACGGCATGGAGCATTGTGATGACAAGGGTCATCGAGCATTGTGATGACAGTGGTCATGAAGCATTGTGATGAATGTGGTCATGGATCATTGTGATGACAAGTGTCGTGGAGCATTGTGATGACAGGGGTCATAGAGCATTGTGATGACACGGTTATGGAATTTTGTGATGACCAAAATTCTGTAGCAGTGTGATGAAAAGGGAATGGAGCATTGTGATTACATGGGTCATGGAGCCTTGTGATGACAATTGTTCTAGAACATTGTGAAGACAGGGATCATGGAGCATAGTGATGAAAGGGCCATGGAGCATTGTGATGACAGATGTCATGGGACAATGTGTTGACAGTGGTCATGGAGCATTGTTAGAAAGGGAACATGGAGCAATTTGATTTCAGGGGCCATGAAAAATTGTGAATACATAGGCCATGGAGTATTCAGATCAATGTGGTCATGAATCATTGTGATGACAAGTGTCGTGGAGCATTGTGATGACAGGGGTCATAGAGCATTGTGATGACACGGTTATGGAATATTGTGATGACCAGAATTCTGTAGCACTGTGATGAAAAGGGAATGGAGCATTGTGATTACAGGGGTCATGGAGCATTGTGATGACAATTGTTTACAACATTGTGAAGACAGGGATCATGGAGCATAGTGATGAAAGGGCCATGGAGCATTGTGATGACAGGCGTCATGGGACAATGTGTTGACAGTGGTCATGGAGCATTGTTAGAAAGGGAAATTGGAGCAATTTGATTTCAGGGGCCATGAAAAATTGTGAATACATAGGCCATGGAGTATTCAAATGAATGTGGTCAAGGATCATTGTGACGACGTGTCCTGGAATATTGAGATGACACGGTTCATGGAGCATTGCGATGACAAGGGCCATGGCGAAATGTGAAGACAGGTGTCATGGGGCATTGTGATGACAGTGGTCCTCTAGAATTGTGAAGGAAGATATCATGGAGCAGTGGGATGACAGGGGCCATGGAGCATTGTGATGACAGGGGTCATGGGGCATTGTGATGACACGGCCATGGAACATTATGATGACAAGAATTCTGGAGCATTGTGATAAAAAGGGCATGGACCATTGTGATTAGAGGGGCCAAGGAGCATTCTGATGACAACGGCATGGAGCATTGTGATGACAAGGGTCATCGAGCATTGTGATGACAGTGGTCATGAAGCATTGTGATGAATGTGGTCATGGATCATTGTGATGACAAGTGTCGTGGAGCATTGTGATGACAGGGGTCATAGAGCATTGTGATGACACGGTTATGGAATATTGTGATGACCAGAATTCTGTAGCACTGTGATGAAAAGGGAATGGAGCATTGTGATTACAGGGGTCATGGAGCATTGTGATGACAATTGTTCTAGAACATTGTGATGACAGGGATCATGGAGCATAGTGATGAAAGGGTCCATGGAGCATTGTGATGACAGGCGCCATGGGATATTGTGTTGACAGTGGTCATGGAGCATTGTTAGAAAGGGAACATGGAGCAATTTGATTTCAGGGGCCATGAAAAATTGTGAATACATAGGCCATGGAGTATTCAGATGAATGTGGTCAAGGATCATTGTGACGACAAGTGTCCTGGAATATTGTGATGACACGGTTCATGGAGCATTGCGATGACAAGGGCCATGGCGAAATGTGAAGACAGGTGTCATGGGGCATTGTGATGACAGTGGTCATCTAGAATTGTGAAGGATGATATCATGGAGCACTGGGATGACAGGGGCCATGGAGCATTGTGATGACAGGGGTCATGGGGCATTGTGATGACACGGCCATGGAACATTATGATGACAAGAATTCTGGAGCATTGTGATAAAAAGGGCATGGACCATTGTGATTAGAGGGGCCAAAGAGCATTCTGATGACAACGGCATGGAGCATTGTGATGACAAGGGTCATCAAGCATTGTGATGACAGTGGTCATGAAGCATTGTGATGAATGTGGTCATGGATCATTGTGATGACAAGTCTCGTGGAGCATTGTGATGACAGGGGTCATAGAGCATTGTGATGACACGGTTATGGAATATTGTGATGACCAGAATTCTGTAGCACTGTGATGAAAAGGGAATGGAGCATTGTGATTACAGGGGTCATGGAGCATTGTGATGACAATTGTTCTAGAACATTGTGAAGACAGGGATCATGGAGCATAGTGATGAAAGGGGCCATGGAGCATTGTGATGACAGGCTTCATGGGACAATGTGTTGACAGTGGTCATGGAGCCTTGTTAGAAAGGGAACATGGAGCAATTTGATTTCAGGGGTCATGAAATATTGTGAATACATAGGCCATGGAGTATTCAGATGAATGTGGTCAAGGATCATTGTGACGAAAATTGTCCTGGAATATTGTGATGACACGGTTCATGGAGCATTGGGATGACAAGGGCCATGGCGAAATGTGAAGACAGGTGTCATGGGGCATTGTGATGACAGGAGTCATGGGGCATTGTGATGACACGGCCATGGAACATTATGATGACAAGAATTCTGGAGCATTGTGATAAAAAGGGCATGGACCATTGTGATTAGAGGGGCCAAGGAGCATTCTGATGACAACGGCATGGAGCATTGTGATGACAAGGGTCATCGAGCATTGTGATGACAGTGGTCATGAAGCATTGTGATGAATGTGGTCATGGATCATTGTGATGACAAGTGTCGTGGAGCATTGTGATGACAGGGGTCATAGATCATTGTGATGACACGGTTATGGAATATTGTGATGACCAGAATTCTGTAGCACAGTGATGAAAAGGGCATGGAGCATTGTGATTACAGGGGTCATGGAGCATTGTGATGACAATTGTTCTAGAACATTGTGATGACAGGGATCATGGAGCATAGTGATGAAAGGGGCCATGGAGAATTGTGTTGACAGGCGTCATGGGACATTGTGTTGACAGTGGTCATGGAGCATTGTTAGAAAGGGAACATGGAGCAATTTGATTTCAGGGGCCATGAACAATTGTGAATACATAGGCCATGGAGTATTCAGATGAATGTGGTCAAGGATCATTCTGACGAAAAGTGTCCTGGAATATTGTGATGACACGGTTCATGGAGCATTGCGATGACAAGGGCCATGGCGAAATGTGAAGACAGGTGTCATGGGGCATTGTGATGACAGTGGTCATTAAGAATTGTGAAGAAAGATATCATGGAGCACTGGGATGACAGGGGCCATGGAGCATTGTGATGACAGGGGTCATGGGGCATTGTGATGACACGGCCATGGAACATTATGAAGACAAGAATTCTGGAGAATTGTGATAAAATGGGCATGGACCATTGTGATTAGAGGGTCCAAGGAGCATTCTGATCACAACGGCATGGAGCATTGTGATGATAAGGGTCATTGAGCATTGGGATGACAGTGGTCATGAAGCATTGTGATGAATGTGGTCATGCATCATTGTGATGACAAGTGTCGTGGAGCATTGTGATGACAGGGGTCATAGAGCATTGTGATGACACGGTTATGGAATATTGTGATGACCAGAATTCTGTAGCACTGTGATGAAAAGGGAATGGAGCATTGTGATTACAGGGGTCATGGAGCATTTTGATGACAATTGTTCTAGAACATTGTGATGACAGGGATCATGGAGCATAGTGATGAAAGTGGCCATGGAGCATTGTGATGACAGGCGTCATGGGATATTGTGTTGACAGTGGTCATGGAGCATTGTTAGAAAGGGAACATGGAGCAATTTGATTTCAGGGGCCATGAACAATTGTGAATACATAGGCCATGGAGTATTCAGATGAATTTGGTCAAGGATCATTGTGACGAAAATTGTCCTGGAATATTGTGATGACACGGTTCATGGAGCATTGCGATGACAAGGGCCATGGCGAAATGTGAAGACAGGTGTCATGAGGCATTGTGATGACAGTGGTCATCTAGAATTGTGAAGAAAGATATCATGGAGCACTGGGATGACAGGGGCCATGGAACATTGTGATGACAGGGGTCATGGGGCATTGTGATGACACGGCCATGGAACATTATAATGACAAGAATTCTGGAGCATTGTGATAAAAAGGGCATGGACCATTGTGATTAGAGGGGCCAAGGAGCATTCTGATGACAACGGCATGGAGCATTGTGATGACAAGGGTCATCGAGCTTTGTGATGATAGTGGTCATGAAGCATTGTGATGAATGTGGTCATGGATCATTGTGATGACAAGTGTCGTGGAGCATTGTGATGACAGGGGTCATAGAGCATTGTGATGACACGGTTATGGAATATTGTGATGACCAGAATTCGGTAGCACAGTGATGAAAAGGGAATGGAGCATTGTGATTACAGAGGTCATGGAGCATTGTGATGACAATTGTTCTAGAATATTATGATGACAGGGATCATGGAGCATAGTGATGAAAGGGGCAATGGAGATTTGTGTTGACAGGCGTCATGGGACATTGTGTTGACAGTGGTCATGGAGCATTGTTAGAAAGGGAACATGGAGCAATTTGATTTCAGGGGCCATGAAAAATTGAGAATACATAGGCCATGGAGTATTCAGATGAATGTGGTCAAGGATCATTGTGACGAAAAGTGTCCTGGAATATTGTGATGACACGGTTCATGGAGCATTGCGATGACAAGGGCCATGGCGAAATGTGAAGACAGGTGTCATGGGGCATTGTGATGACAGTGGTCATCTAGAATTGTGAAGAAAGATATCATGGAGCACTGAGATGACAGGGGCCATGGAACATTGTGATGACAGGGGTCATGGGGCATTGTGATGACACGGCCATGGAACATTATGATGACAAGAATTCTGGAGCATTGTGATAAAATGGGCATGGACCATTGTGATTAGAGGGGCCAAGGAGCATTCTGATCACAACGGCATGGAGCATTGTGATGACAAGGGTCATCGAGCATTGTGATGACAGTGGTCATGAAGCATTGTGATGAATGTGGTCATGGATCATTGTGATGACAAGTGTCGTGGAGCATTGTGATGAGAGTGGTCATAGAGCATTGTGATGACACGGTTATGGAATATTGTGATGACCAGAATTCTGTAGCACTGTGATGAAAATGGAATGGAGCATTGTGATTACAGGGGTCATGGAGCATTGTGTTGACAATTGTTCTAGAACATTGTGATGACAGGGATCATGGAGCATAGTGATGTAAGGGGCCATGGAGCATTGTGATGACAGGCGTCATGGGATATTGTGTTGACAGTGGTCATGGAGCATTGTTAGAAAGGGAACATGGAGCAATTTGATTTCAAGGGCCATGAACAATTGTGAATACATAGGCCATGGAGTATTCAGATGAATGTGGTCAAGGATCATTGTGACGAAAAATGTCCTGGAATATTGTGATGACACGGTTCATGGAGCATTGCGATGACAAGGGCCATGGCGAAATGTGAAGACAGGTGTCATGGGGCATTGTGATGACAGTGGTCATCTAGAATTGTGAAGAAAGATATCATGGAGCACTGGGATGACAGGGGCCATGGAACATTGTGATGACAGGGGTCATGGGGCATTGTGATGACAGGAGTCATGGGGCATTGTGATGACACGGCCATGGAACATTATGATGACAAGAATTCTGGAGCATTGTGATAAAAAGGGCATGGACCATTGTGATTAGAGGGGCCAAGGAGCATTCTGATGACAACGGCATGGAGCATTGTGATGACAAGGGTGATCGAGCATTGTGATGACAGTGGTCATGAAGCATTGTGATGAATGTGGTCATGGATCATTGTGATGACAAGTGTCGTGGAGCATTGTGATGACAGGGGTCATAGAGCATTGTGATGACACGGTTATGGAATATTGTGATGACCAGAATTCTGTAGCACAGTGATGAAAAGGGCATGGAGCATTGTGATTACAGGGGTCATGGAGCATTGTGATGACAATTGTTCTAGAACATTGTGATGACAGGGATCATGGAGCATAGTGATGAAAGGGGCCATGGAGAATTGTGTTGACAGGCGTCATGGGACATTGTGTTGACAGTGGTCATGGAGCATTGTTAGAAAGGGAACATGGAGCAATTTGATTTCAGGGGCCATGAACAATTGTGAATACATAGGCCATGGAGTATTCAGATGAATGTGGTCAAGGATCATTCTGACGAAAAGTGTCCTGGAATATTGTGATGACACGGTTCATGGAGCATTGCGATGATAAGGGCCATGGCGAAATGTGAAGACAGGTGTCATGGGGCATTGTGATGACAGTGGTCATCTAGAATTGTGAAGAAAGATATCATGGAGCACTGGGATGACAGGGGCCATGGAGCATTGTGATGACAGGGGTCATGGGGCATTGTGATGACACGGCCATGGAACATTATGAAGACAAGAATTCTGGAGAATTGTGATAAAATGGGCATGGACCATTGTGATTAGAGGGGCCAAGGAGCATTCTGATCACAACGGCATGGAGCATTGTGATGACAAGGGTCATCGAGCATTGTGATGACAGTGGTCATGAAGCATTGTGATGAATGTGGTCATGGATCATTGTGATGACAAGTGTCGTGGAGCATTGTGATGAGAGTGGTCATAGAGCATTGTGATGACACGGTTATGGAATATTGTGATGACCAGAATTCTGTAGCACTGTGATGAAAATGGAATGGAGCATTGTGATTACAGGGGTCATGGAGCATTGTGTTGACAATTGTTCTAGAACATTGTGATGACAGGGATCATGGAGCATAGTGATGTAAGGGGCCATGGAGCATTGTGATGACAGGCGTCATGGGATATTGTGTTGACAGTGGTCATGGAGCATTGTTAGAAAGGGAACATGGAGCAATTTGATTTCAAGGGCCATGAACAATTGTGAATACATAGGCCATGGAGTATTCAGATGAATGTGGTCAAGGATCATTGTGACGAAAAATGTCCTGGAATATTGTGATGACACGGTTCATGGAGCATTGCGATGACAAGGGCCATGGCGAAATGTGAAGACAGGTGTCATGGGGCATTGTGATGACAGTGGTCATCTAGAATTGTGAAGAAAGATATCATGGAGCACTGGGATGACAGGGGCCATGGAACATTGTGATGACAGGGGTCATGGGGCATTGTGATGACAGGAGTCATGGGGCATTGTGATGACACGGCCATGGAACATTATGATGACAAGAATTCTGGAGCATTGTGATAAAAAGGGCATGGACCATTGTGATTAGAGGGGCCAAGGAGCATTCTGATGACAACGGCATGGAGCATTGTGATGACAAGGGTCATCGAGCATTGTGATGACAGTGGTCATGAAGCATTGTGATGAATGTGGTCATGGATCATTGTGATGACAAGTGTCGTGGAGCATTGTGATGACAGGGGTCATAGAGCATTGTGATGACACGGTTATGGAATATTGTGATGACCAGAATTCTGTAGCACAGTGATGAAAAGGGCATGGAGCATTGTGATTACAGGGGTCATGGAGCATTGTGATGACAATTGTTCTAGAACATTGTGATGACAGGGATCATGGAGCATAGTGATGAAAGGGGCCATGGAGAATTGTGTTGACAGGCGTCATGGGACATTGTGTTGACAGTGGTCATGGAGCATTGTTAGAAAGGGAACATGGAGCAATTTGATTTCAGGGGCCATGAACAATTGTGAATACATAGGCCATGGAGTATTCAGATGAATGTGGTCAAGGATCATTCTGACGAAAAGTGTCCTGGAATATTGTGATGACACGGTTCATGGAGCATTGCGATGATAAGGGCCATGGCGAAATGTGAAGACAGGTGTCATGGGGCATTGTGATGACAGTGGTCATTAAGAATTGTGAAGAAAGATATCATGGAGCACTGGGATGACAGGGGCCATGGAGCATTGTGATGACAGGGGTCATGGGGCATTGTGATGACACGGCCATGGAACATTATGAAGACAAGAATTCTGGAGAATTGTGATAAAATGGGCATGGACCATTGTGATTAGAGGGTCCAAGGAGCATTCTGATCACAACGGCATGGAGCATTGTGATGATAAGGGTCATTGAGCATTGGGATGACAGTGGTCATGAAGCATTGTGATGAATGTGGTCATGCATCATTGTGATGACAAGTGTCGTGGAGCATTGTTATGACAGGGGTCATAGAGCATTGTGATGACAAGGTTATGGAATATTGTGATGACCAGAATTCTGTAGCACTGTGATGAAAAGGGAATGGAGCATTGTGATTACAGGGGTCATGGAGCATTGTGATGACAATTGTTCTAGAACATTGTGATGACAGGGATCATGGAGCATAGTGATGAAAGGGGCCATGGAGCATTGTGATGACAGGCGTCATGGGACATTGTGTTGACAGTGGTCATGGAGCATTGTTAGAAAGGGAACATGGAGCAATTTGATTTCAGGGGCCATGAAAAATTGTGAATACATAGGCCATGGAGTATTCAGATAAATGTGGTCAAGGATTATTGTGACGAAATGTGTCCTGGAATATTGTGATGACACGGTTCATGGAGCATTACGATGACAAGGGCCATGGCGAAATGTGAAGACAGGTGTCATGGGGCATTGTGATGACAGTGGTCATCTAGAATTGTGAAGAAAGATATCATGGAGCACTGGGATGACAGGGGCCTTGGAGCATTGTGATGACAGGGTTCATGGGGCATTGTGATGACACGGCCATGGAACATTATGATGACAAGAAGTCTGGAGCATTGTGATAAAAAGGGAATGGACCATTGTGATTAGAGTGGCCAAGGAGCATTCTGATGACAACGGCATGGAGCATTGTGATGACAAGGGTCATCGAGCATTGTGATGACAGTGGTCATGAAGCATTGTGATGAATGTGGTCATGGATCATTGTGATGACAAGTGTCGTGGAGCATTGTGATGACAGGGGTCATAGAGCATTGTGATGACACGGTTATGGAATTTTGTGATGACCAAAATTCTGTAGCAGTGTGATGAAAAGGGAATGGAGCATTGTGATTACATGGGTCATGGAGCCTTGTGATGACAATTGTTCTAGAACATTGTGAAGACAGGGATCATGGAGCATAGTGATGAAAGGGCCATGGAGCATTGTGATGACAGATGTCATGGGACAATGTGTTGACAGTGGTCATGGAGCATTGTTAGAAAGGGAACATGGAGCAATTTGATTTCAGGGGCCATGAAAAATTGTGAATACATAGGCCATGGAGTATTCAGATCAATGTGGTCATGAATCATTGTGATGACAAGTGTCGTGGAGCATTGTGATGACAGGGGTCATAGAGCATTGTGATGACACGGTTATGGAATATTGTGATGACCAGAATTCTGTAGCACTGTGATGAAAAGGGAATGGAGCATTGTGATTACAGGGGTCATGGAGCATTGTGATGACAATTGTTTACAACATTGTGAAGACAGGGATCATGGAGCATAGTGATGAAAGGGCCATGGAGCATTGTGATGACAGGCGTCATGGGACAATGTGTTGACAGTGGTCATGGAGCATTGTTAGAAAGGGAAATTGGAGCAATTTGATTTCAGGGGCCATGAAAAATTGTGAATACATAGGCCATGGAGTATTCAGATGAATGTGGTCAAGGATCATTGTGACGACGTGTCCTGGAATATTGAGATGACACGGTTCATGGAGCATTGCGATGACAAGGGCCATGGCGAAATGTGAAGACAGGTGTCATGGGGCATTGTGATGACAGTGGTCCTCTAGAATTGTGAAGGAAGATATCATGGAGCAGTGGGATGACAGGGGCCATGGAGCATTGTGATGACAGGGGTCATGGGGCATTGTGATGACACGGCCATGGAACATTATGATGACAAGAATTCTGGAGCATTGTGATAAAAAGGGCATGGACCATTGTGATTAGAGGGGCCAAGGAGCATTCTGATGACAACGGCATGGAGCATTGTGATGACAAGGGTCATCGAGCATTGTGATGACAGTGGTCATGAAGCATTGTGATGAATGTGGTCATGGATCATTGTGATGACAAGTGTCGTGGAGCATTGTGATGACAGGGGTCATAGAGCATTGTGATGACACGGTTATGGAATATTGTGATGACCAGAATTCTGTAGCACTGTGATGAAAAGGGAATGGAGCATTGTGATTACAGGGGTCATGGAGCATTGTGATGACAATTGTTCTAGAACATTGTGAAGACAGGGATCATGGAGCATAGTGATGAAAGGGGCCATGGAGCATTGTGATGACAGGCTTCATGGGACAATGTGTTGACAGTGGTCATGGAGCCTTGTTAGAAAGGGAACATGGAGCAATTTGATTTCAGGGGTCATGAAATATTGTTAATACATAGGCCATGGAGTATTCAGATGAATGTGGTCAAGGATCATTGTGACGAAAATTGTCCTGGAATATTGTGATGACACGGTTCATGGAGCATTGGGATGACAAGGGCCATGGCGAAATGTGAAGACAGGTGTCATGGGGCATTGTGATGACAGGAGTCATGGGGCATTGTGATGACACGGCCATGGAACATTATGATGACAAGAATTCTGGAGCATTGTGATAAAAAGGGCATGGACCATTGTGATTAGAGGGGCCAAGGAGCATTCTGATGACAACGGCATGGAGCATTGTGATGACAAGGGTCATCGAGCATTGTGATGACAGTGGTCATGAAGCATTGTGATGAATGTGGTCATGGATCATTGTGATGACAAGTGTCGTGGAGCATTGTGATGACAGGGGTCATAGATCATTGTGATGACACGGTTATGGAATATTGTGATGACCAGAATTCTGTAGCACAGTGATGAAAAGGGCATGGAGCATTGTGATTACAGGGGTCATGGAGCATTGTGATGACAATTGTTCTAGAACATTGTGATGACAGGGATCATGGAGCATAGTGATGAAAGGGGCCATGGAGAATTGTGTTGACAGGCGTCATGGGACATTGTGTTGACAGTGGTCATGGAGCATTGTTAGAAAGGGAACATGGAGCAATTTGATTTCAGGGGCCATGAACAATTGTGAATACATAGGCCATGGAGTATTCAGATGAATGTGGTCAAGGATCATTCTGACGAAAAGTGTCCTGGAATATTGTGATGACACGGTTCATGGAGCATTGCGATGACAAGGGCCATGGCGAAATGTGAAGACAGGTGTCATGGGGCATTGTGATGACAGTGGTCATTAAGAATTGTGAAGAAAGATATCATGGAGCACTGGGATGACAGGGGCCATGGAGCATTGTGATGACAGGGGTCATGGGGCATTGTGATGACACGGCCATGGAACATTATGAAGACAAGAATTCTGGAGAATTGTGATAAAATGGGCATGGACCATTGTGATTAGAGGGTCCAAGGAGCATTCTGATCACAACGGCATGGAGCATTGTGATGATAAGGGTCATTGAGCATTGGGATGACAGTGGTCATGAAGCATTGTGATGAATGTGGTCATGCATCATTGTGATGACAAGTGTCGTGGAGCATTGTGATGACAGGGGTCATAGAGCATTGTGATGACACGGTTATGGAATATTGTGATGACCAGAATTCTGTAGCACTGTGATGAAAATGGAATGGAGCATTGTGATTACAGGGGTCATGGAGCATTGTGTTGACAATTGTTCTAGAACATTGTGATGACAGGGATCATGGAGCATAGTGATGTAAGGGGCCATGGAGCATTGTGATGACAGGCGTCATGGGATATTGTGTTGACAGTGGTCATGGAGCATTGTTAGAAAGGGAACATGGAGCAATTTGATTTCAAGGGCCATGAACAATTGTGAATACATAGGCCATGGAGTATTCAGATGAATGTGGTCAAGGATCATTGTGACGAAAAATGTCCTGGAATATTGTGATGACACGGTTCATGGAGCATTGCGATGACAAGGGCCATGGCGAAATGTGAAGACAGGTGTCATGGGGCATTGTGATGACAGTGGTCATCTAGAATTGTGAAGAAAGATATCATGGAGCACTGGGATGACAGGGGCCATGGAACATTGTGATGACAGGGGTCATGGGGCATTGTGATGACAGGAGTCATGGGGCATTGTGATGACACGGCCATGGAACATTATGATGACAAGAATTCTGGAGCATTGTGATAAAAAGGGCATGGACCATTGTGATTAGAGGGGCCAAGGAGCATTCTGATGACAACGGCATGGAGCATTGTGATGACAAGGGTGATCGAGCATTGTGATGACAGTGGTCATGAAGCATTGTGATGAATGTGGTCATGGATCATTGTGATGACAAGTGTCGTGGAGCATTGTGATGACAGGGGTCATAGAGCATTGTGATGACACGGTTATGGAATATTGTGATGACCAGAATTCTGTAGCACAGTGATGAAAAGGGCATGGAGCATTGTGATTACAGGGGTCATGGAGCATTGTGATGACAATTGTTCTAGAACATTGTGATGACAGGGATCATGGAGCATAGTGATGAAAGGGGCCATGGAGAATTGTGTTGACAGGCGTCATGGGACATTGTGTTGACAGTGGTCATGGAGCATTGTTAGAAAGGGAACATGGAGCAATTTGATTTCAGGGGCCATGAACAATTGTGAATACATAGGCCATGGAGTATTCAGATGAATGTGGTCAAGGATCATTCTGACGAAAAGTGTCCTGGAATATTGTGATGACACGGTTCATGGAGCATTGCGATGATAAGGGCCATGGCGAAATGTGAAGACAGGTGTCATGGGGCATTGTGATGACAGTGGTCATCTAGAATTGTGAAGAAAGATATCATGGAGCACTGGGATGACAGGGGCCATGGAGCATTGTGATGACAGGGGTCATGGGGCATTGTGATGACACGGCCATGGAACATTATGAAGACAAGAATTCTGGAGAATTGTGATAAAATGGGCATGGACCATTGTGATTAGAGGGGCCAAGGAGCATTCTGATCACAACGGCATGGAGCATTGTGATGACAAGGGTCATCGAGCATTGTGATGACAGTGGTCATGAAGCATTGTGATGAATGTGGTCATGGATCATTGTGATGACAAGTGTCGTGGAGCATTGTGATGAGAGTGGTCATAGAGCATTGTGATGACACGGTTATGGAATATTGTGATGACCAGAATTCTGTAGCACTGTGATGAAAATGGAATGGAGCATTGTGATTACAGGGGTCATGGAGCATTGTGTTGACAATTGTTCTAGAACATTGTGATGACAGGGATCATGGAGCATAGTGATGTAAGGGGCCATGGAGCATTGTGATGACAGGCGTCATGGGATATTGTGTTGACAGTGGTCATGGAGCATTGTTAGAAAGGGAACATGGAGCAATTTGATTTCAAGGGCCATGAACAATTGTGAATACATAGGCCATGGAGTATTCAGATGAATGTGGTCAAGGATCATTGTGACGAAAAATGTCCTGGAATATTGTGATGACACGGTTCATGGAGCATTGCGATGACAAGGGCCATGGCGAAATGTGAAGACAGGTGTCATGGGGCATTGTGATGACAGTGGTCATCTAGAATTGTGAAGAAAGATATCATGGAGCACTGGGATGACAGGGGCCATGGAACATTGTGATGACAGGGGTCATGGGGCATTGTGATGACAGGAGTCATGGGGCATTGTGATGACACGGCCATGGAACATTATGATGACAAGAATTCTGGAGCATTGTGATAAAAAGGGCATGGACCATTGTGATTAGAGGGGCCAAGGAGCATTCTGATGACAACGGCATGGAGCATTGTGATGACAAGGGTCATCGAGCATTGTGATGACAGTGGTCATGAAGCATTGTGATGAATGTGGTCATGGATCATTGTGATGACAAGTGTCGTGGAGCATTGTGATGACAGGGGTCATAGAGCATTGTGATGACACGGTTATGGAATATTGTGATGACCAGAATTCTGTAGCACAGTGATGAAAAGGGCATGGAGCATTGTGATTACAGGGGTCATGGAGCATTGTGATGACAATTGTTCTAGAACATTGTGATGACAGGGATCATGGAGCATAGTGATGAAAGGGGCCATGGAGAATTGTGTTGACAGGCGTCATGGGACATTGTGTTGACAGTGGTCATGGAGCATTGTTAGAAAGGGAACATGGAGCAATTTGATTTCAGGGGCCATGAACAATTGTGAATACATAGGCCATGGAGTATTCAGATGAATGTGGTCAAGGATCATTCTGACGAAAAGTGTCCTGGAATATTGTGATGACACGGTTCATGGAGCATTGCGATGATAAGGGCCATGGCGAAATGTGAAGACAGGTGTCATGGGGCATTGTGATGACAGTGGTCATTAAGAATTGTGAAGAAAGATATCATGGAGCACTGGGATGACAGGGGCCATGGAGCATTGTGATGACAGGGGTCATGGGGCATTGTGATGACACGGCCATGGAACATTATGAAGACAAGAATTCTGGAGAATTGTGATAAAATGGGCATGGACCATTGTGATTAGAGGGTCCAAGGAGCATTCTGATCACAACGGCATGGAGCATTGTGATGATAAGGGTCATTGAGCATTGGGATGACAGTGGTCATGAAGCATTGTGATGAATGTGGTCATGCATCATTGTGATGACAAGTGTCGTGGAGCATTGTTATGACAGGGGTCATAGAGCATTGTGATGACAAGGTTATGGAATATTGTGATGACCAGAATTCTGTAGCACTGTGATGAAAAGGGAATGGAGCATTGTGATTACAGGGGTCATGGAGCATTGTGATGACAATTGTTCTAGAACATTGTGATGACAGGGATCATGGAGCATAGTGATGAAAGGGGCCATGGAGCATTGTGATGACAGGCGTCATGGGACATTGTGTTGACAGTGGTCATGGAGCATTGTTAGAAAGGGAACATGGAGCAATTTGATTTCAGGGGCCATGAAAAATTGTGAATACATAGGCCATGGAGTATTCAGATAAATGTGGTCAAGGATTATTGTGACGAAATGTGTCCTGGAATATTGTGATGACACGGTTCATGGAGCATTACGATGACAAGGGCCATGGCGAAATGTGAAGACAGGTGTCATGGGGCATTGTGATGACAGTGGTCATCTAGAATTGTGAAGAAAGATATCATGGAGCACTGGGATGACAGGGGCCTTGGAGCATTGTGATGACAGGGTTCATGGGGCATTGTGATGACACGGCCATGGAACATTATGATGACAAGAAGTCTGGAGCATTGTGATAAAAAGGGAATGGACCATTGTGATTAGAGTGGCCAAGGAGCATTCTGATGACAACGGCATGGAGCATTGTGATGACAAGGGTCATCGAGCATTGTGATGACAGTGGTCATGAAGCATTGTGATGAATGTGGTCATGGATCATTGTGATGACAAGTGTCGTGGAGCATTGTGATGACAGGGGTCATAGAGCATTGTGATGACACGGTTATGGAATTTTGTGATGACCAAAATTCTGTAGCAGTGTGATGAAAAGGGAATGGAGCATTGTGATTACATGGGTCATGGAGCCTTGTGATGACAATTGTTCTAGAACATTGTGAAGACAGGGATCATGGAGCATAGTGATGAAAGGGCCATGGAGCATTGTGATGACAGATGTCATGGGACAATGTGTTGACAGTGGTCATGGAGCATTGTTAGAAAGGGAACATGGAGCAATTTGATTTCAGGGGCCATGAAAAATTGTGAATACATAGGCCATGGAGTATTCAGATCAATGTGGTCATGAATCATTGTGATGACAAGTGTCGTGGAGCATTGTGATGACAGGGGTCATAGAGCATTGTGATGACACGGTTATGGAATATTGTGATGACCAGAATTCTGTAGCACTGTGATGAAAAGGGAATGGAGCATTGTGATTACAGGGGTCATGGAGCATTGTGATGACAATTGTTTACAACATTGTGAAGACAGGGATCATGGAGCATAGTGATGAAAGGGCCATGGAGCATTGTGATGACAGGCGTCATGGGACAATGTGTTGACAGTGGTCATGGAGCATTGTTAGAAAGGGAAATTGGAGCAATTTGATTTCAGGGGCCATGAAAAATTGTGAATACATAGGCCATGGAGTATTCAGATGAATGTGGTCAAGGATCATTGTGACGACGTGTCCTGGAATATTGAGATGACACGGTTCATGGAGCATTGCGATGACAAGGGCCATGGCGAAATGTGAAGACAGGTGTCATGGGGCATTGTGATGACAGTGGTCCTCTAGAATTGTGAAGGAAGATATCATGGAGCAGTGGGATGACAGGGGCCATGGAGCATTGTGATGACAGGGGTCATGGGGCATTGTGATGACACGGCCATGGAACATTATGATGACAAGAATTCTGGAGCATTGTGATAAAAAGGGCATGGACCATTGTGATTAGAGGGGCCAAGGAGCATTCTGATGACAACGGCATGGAGCATTGTGATGACAAGGGTCATCGAGCATTGTGATGACAGTGGTCATGAAGCATTGTGATGAATGTGGTCATGGATCATTGTGATGACAAGTGTCGTGGAGCATTGTGATGACAGGGGTCATAGAGCATTGTGATGACACGGTTATGGAATATTGTGATGACCAGAATTCTGTAGCACTGTGATGAAAAGGGAATGGAGCATTGTGATTACAGGGGTCATGGAGCATTGTGATGACAATTGTTCTAGAACATTGTGAAGACAGGGATCATGGAGCATAGTGATGAAAGGGGCCATGGAGCATTGTGATGACAGGCTTCATGGGACAATGTGTTGACAGTGGTCATGGAGCCTTGTTAGAAAGGGAACATGGAGCAATTTGATTTCAGGGGTCATGAAATATTGTTAATACATAGGCCATGGAGTATTCAGATGAATGTGGTCAAGGATCATTGTGACGAAAATTGTCCTGGAATATTGTGATGACACGGTTCATGGAGCATTGGGATGACAAGGGCCATGGCGAAATGTGAAGACAGGTGTCATGGGGCATTGTGATGACAGGAGTCATGGGGCATTGTGATGACACGGCCATGGAACATTATGATGACAAGAATTCTGGAGCATTGTGATAAAAAGGGCATGGACCATTGTGATTAGAGGGGCCAAGGAGCATTCTGATGACAACGGCATGGAGCATTGTGATGACAAGGGTCATCGAGCATTGTGATGACAGTGGTCATGAAGCATTGTGATGAATGTGGTCATGGATCATTGTGATGACAAGTGTCGTGGAGCATTGTGATGACAGGGGTCATAGATCATTGTGATGACACGGTTATGGAATATTGTGATGACCAGAATTCTGTAGCACAGTGATGAAAAGGGCATGGAGCATTGTGATTACAGGGGTCATGGAGCATTGTGATGACAATTGTTCTAGAACATTGTGATGACAGGGATCATGGAGCATAGTGATGAAAGGGGCCATGGAGAATTGTGTTGACAGGCGTCATGGGACATTGTGTTGACAGTGGTCATGGAGCATTGTTAGAAAGGGAACATGGAGCAATTTGATTTCAGGGGCCATGAACAATTGTGAATACATAGGCCATGGAGTATTCAGATGAATGTGGTCAAGGATCATTCTGACGAAAAGTGTCCTGGAATATTGTGATGACACGGTTCATGGAGCATTGCGATGACAAGGGCCATGGCGAAATGTGAAGACAGGTGTCATGGGGCATTGTGATGACAGTGGTCATTAAGAATTGTGAAGAAAGATATCATGGAGCACTGGGATGACAGGGGCCATGGAGCATTGTGATGACAGGGGTCATGGGGCATTGTGATGACACGGCCATGGAACATTATGAAGACAAGAATTCTGGAGAATTGTGATAAAATGGGCATGGACCATTGTGATTAGAGGGTCCAAGGAGCATTCTGATCACAACGGCATGGAGCATTGTGATGATAAGGGTCATTGAGCATTGGGATGACAGTGGTCATGAAGCATTGTGATGAATGTGGTCATGCATCATTGTGATGACAAGTGTCGTGGAGCATTGTGATGACAGGGGTCATAGAGCATTGTGATGACACGGTTATGGAATATTGTGATGACCAGAATTCTGTAGCACTGTGATGAAAAGGGAATGGAGCATTGTGATTACAGGGGTCATGGAGCATTTTGATGACAATTGTTCTAGAACATTGTGATGACAGGGATCATGGAGCATAGTGATGAAAGTGGCCATGGAGCATTGTGATGACAGGCGTCATGGGATATTGTGTTGACAGTGGTCATGGAGCATTGTTAGAAAGGGAACATGGAGCAATTTGATTTCAGGGGCCATGAACAATTGTGAATACATAGGCCATGGAGTATTCAGATGAATTTGGTCAAGGATCATTGTGACGAAAATTGTCCTGGAATATTGTGATGACACGGTTCATGGAGCATTGCGATGACAAGGGCCATGGCGAAATGTGAAGACAGGTGTCATGAGGCATTGTGATGACAGTGGTCATCTAGAATTGTGAAGAAAGATATCATGGAGCACTGGGATGACAGGGGCCATGGAACATTGTGATGACAGGGGTCATGGGGCATTGTGATGACACGGCCATGGAACATTATAATGACAAGAATTCTGGAGCATTGTGATAAAAAGGGCATGGACCATTGTGATTAGAGGGGCCAAGGAGCATTCTGATGACAACGGCATGGAGCATTGTGATGACAAGGGTCATCGAGCTTTGTGATGATAGTGGTCATGAAGCATTGTGATGAATGTGGTCATGGATCATTGTGATGACAAGTGTCGTGGAGCATTGTGATGACAGGGGTCATAGAGCATTGTGATGACACGGTTATGGAATATTGTGATGACCAGAATTCTGTAGCACTGTGATGAAAAGGGAATGGAGCATTGTGATTACAGGGGTCATGGAGCATTGTGTTGACAATTGTTCTAGAACATTGTGATGACAGGGATCATGGAGCATAGTGATGTAAGGGGCCATGGAGCATTGTGATGACAGGCGTCATGGGATATTTTGTTGACAGTGGTCATGGAGCATTGTTAGAAAGGGAACATGGAGAAATTTGATTTCAAGGGCCATGAACAATTGTGAATACATAGGCCATGGAGTATTCAGATGAATGTGGGCAAGGATCATTGTGACGAAAAGTGTCCTGGAATATTGTGATGACACGGTTCATGGAGCATTGCGATGACAAGGGCCATGGCGAAATGTGAAGACAGTTGTCATGGGGCATTGTGATGACAGTGGTCATCTAGAATTGTGAAGAAAGATATCATGGAACACTGGGATGACAGGGGCCATGGAGCATTGTGATGACAGGGGTCATGGAGCATTGTGATGACACGGCCATGGAACATTATAATGACAAGAATTCTGGAGCATTGTGATAAAAAGGGCATGGTCCATTGTGATTAGAGGGGCCAAGGAGCATTCTGATGACAACGGCATGGAGCATTGTGATGACAAGGGTCATCGAGCATTTTGATGATAGTGGTCATGAAGCATTGTGATGAATGTGGTCATGCATCATTGTGATGACAATTGTCGTGGAGCATTGTGATGACAGGGGTCATAGAGCATTGTGATGACACGGTTATGGAATATTGTGATGACCAGAATTCGGTAGCACAGTGATGAAAAGGGAATGGAGCATTGTGATTACAGAGGTCATGGAGCATTGTGATGACAATTGTTCTAGAATATTATGATGACAGGGATCATGGAGCATAGTGATGAAAGGGGCAATGGAGATTTGTGTTGACAGGCGTCATGGGACATTGTGTTGACAGTGGTCATGGAGCATTGTTAGAAAGGGAACATGGAGCAATTTGATTTCAGGGGCCATGAAAAATTGAGAATACATAGGCCATGGAGTATTCAGATGAATGTGGTCAAGGATCATTGTGACGAAAAGTGTCCTGGAATATTGTGATGACACGGTTCATGGAGCATTGCGATGACAAGGGCCATGGCGAAATGTGAAGACAGGTGTCATGGGGCATTGTGATGACAGTGGTCATCTAGAATTGTGAAGAAAGATATCATGGAGCACTGAGATGACAGGGGCCATGGAACATTGTGATGACAGGGGTCATGGGGCATTGTGATGACACGGCCATGGAACATTATGATGACAAGAATTCTGGAGCATTGTGATAAAATGGGCATGGACCATTGTGATTAGAGGGGCCAAGGAGCATTCTGATCACAACGGCATGGAGCATTGTGATGACAAGGGTCATCGAGCATTGTGATGACAGTGGTCATGAAGCATTGTGATGAATGTGGTCATGGATCATTGTGATGACAAGTGTCGTGGAGCATTGTGATGAGAGTGGTCATAGAGCATTGTGATGACACGGTTATGGAATATTGTGATGACCAGAATTCTGTAGCACTGTGATGAAAATGGAATGGAGCATTGTGATTACAGGGGTCATGGAGCATTGTGTTGACAATTGTTCTAGAACATTGTGATGACAGGGATCATGGAGCATAGTGATGTAAGGGGCCATGGAGCATTGTGATGACAGGCGTCATGGGATATTGTGTTGACAGTGGTCATGGAGCATTGTTAGAAAGGGAACATGGAGCAATTTGATTTCAAGGGCCATGAACAATTGTGAATACATAGGCCATGGAGTATTCAGATGAATGTGGTCAAGGATCATTGTGACGAAAAATGTCCTGGAATATTGTGATGACACGGTTCATGGAGCATTGCGATGACAAGGGCCATGGCGAAATGTGAAGACAGGTGTCATGGGGCATTGTGATGACAGTGGTCATCTAGAATTGTGAAGAAAGATATCATGGAGCACTGGGATGACAGGGGCCATGGAACATTGTGATGACAGGGGTCATGGGGCATTGTGATGACAGGAGTCATGGGGCATTGTGATGACACGGCCATGGAACATTATGATGACAAGAATTCTGGAGCATTGTGATAAAAAGGGCATGGACCATTGTGATTAGAGGGGCCAAGGAGCATTCTGATGACAACGGCATGGAGCATTGTGATGACAAGGGTGATCGAGCATTGTGATGACAGTGGTCATGAAGCATTGTGATGAATGTGGTCATGGATCATTGTGATGACAAGTGTCGTGGAGCATTGTGATGACAGGGGTCATAGAGCATTGTGATGACACGGTTATGGAATATTGTGATGACCAGAATTCTGTAGCACAGTGATGAAAAGGGCATGGAGCATTGTGATTACAGGGGTCATGGAGCATTGTGATGACAATTGTTCTAGAACATTGTGATGACAGGGATCATGGAGCATAGTGATGAAAGGGGCCATGGAGAATTGTGTTGACAGGCGTCATGGGACATTGTGTTGACAGTGGTCATGGAGCATTGTTAGAAAGGGAACATGGAGCAATTTGATTTCAGGGGCCATGAACAATTGTGAATACATAGGCCATGGAGTATTCAGATGAATGTGGTCAAGGATCATTCTGACGAAAAGTGTCCTGGAATATTGTGATGACACGGTTCATGGAGCATTGCGATGATAAGGGCCATGGCGAAATGTGAAGACAGGTGTCATGGGGCATTGTGATGACAGTGGTCATCTAGAATTGTGAAGAAAGATATCATGGAGCACTGGGATGACAGGGGCCATGGAGCATTGTGATGACAGGGGTCATGGGGCATTGTGATGACACGGCCATGGAACATTATGAAGACAAGAATTCTGGAGAATTGTGATAAAATGGGCATGGACCATTGTGATTAGAGGGGCCAAGGAGCATTCTGATCACAACGGCATGGAGCATTGTGATGACAAGGGTCATCGAGCATTGTGATGACAGTGGTCATGAAGCATTGTGATGAATGTGGTCATGGATCATTGTGATGACAAGTGTCGTGGAGCATTCTGATGAGAGTGGTCATAGAGCATTGTGATGACACGGTTATGGAATATTGTGATGACCAGAATTCTGTAGCACTGTGATGAAAATGGAATGGAGCATTGTGATTACAGGGGTCATGGAGCATTGTGTTGACAATTGTTCTAGAACATTGTGATGACAGGGATCATGGAGCATAGTGATGTAAGGGGCCATGGAGCATTGTGATGACAGGCGTCATGGGATATTGTGTTGACAGTGGTCATGGAGCATTGTTAGAAAGGGAACATGGAGCAATTTGATTTCAAGGGCCATGAACAATTGTGAATACATAGGCCATGGAGTATTCAGATGAATGTGGTCAAGGATCATTGTGACGAAAAATGTCCTGGAATATTGTGATGACACGGTTCATGGAGCATTGCGATGACAAGGGCCATGGCGAAATGTGAAGACAGGTGTCATGGGGCATTGTGATGACAGTGGTCATCTAGAATTGTGAAGAAAGATATCATGGAGCACTGGGATGACAGGGGCCATGGAACATTGTGATGACAGGGGTCATGGGGCATTGTGATGACAGGAGTCATGGGGCATTGTGATGACACGGCCATGGAACATTATGATGACAAGAATTCTGGAGCATTGTGATAAAAAGGGCATGGACCATTGTGATTAGAGGGGCCAAGGAGCATTCTGATGACAACGGCATGGAGCATTGTGATGACAAGGGTCATCGAGCATTGTGATGACAGTGGTCATGAAGCATTGTGATGAATGTGGTCATGGATCATTGTGATGACAAGTGTCGTGGAGCATTGTGATGACAGGGGTCATAGAGCATTGTGATGACACGGTTATGGAATATTGTGATGACCAGAATTCTGTAGCACAGTGATGAAAAGGGCATGGAGCATTGTGATTACAGGGGTCATGGAGCATTGTGATGACAATTGTTCTAGAACATTGTGATGACAGGGATCATGGAGCATAGTGATGAAAGGGGCCATGGAGAATTGTGTTGACAGGCGTCATGGGACATTGTGTTGACAGTGGTCATGGAGCATTGTTAGAAAGGGAACATGGAGCAATTTGATTTCAGGGGCCATGAACAATTGTGAATACATAGGCCATGGAGTATTCAGATGAATGTGGTCAAGGATCATTCTGACGAAAAGTGTCCTGGAATATTGTGATGACACGGTTCATGGAGCATTGCGATGATAAGGGCCATGGCGAAATGTGAAGACAGGTGTCATGGGGCATTGTGATGACAGTGGTCATTAAGAATTGTGAAGAAAGATATCATGGAGCACTGGGATGACAGGGGCCATGGAGCATTGTGATGACAGGGGTCATGGGGCATTGTGATGACACGGCCATGGAACATTATGAAGACAAGAATTCTGGAGAATTGTGATAAAATGGGCATGGACCATTGTGATTAGAGGGTCCAAGGAGCATTCTGATCACAACGGCATGGAGCATTGTGATGATAAGGGTCATTGAGCATTGGGATGACAGTGGTCATGAAGCATTGTGATGAATGTGGTCATGCATCATTGTGATGACAAGTGTCGTGGAGCATTGTTATGACAGGGGTCATAGAGCATTGTGATGACAAGGTTATGGAATATTGTGATGACCAGAATTCTGTAGCACTGTGATGAAAAGGGAATGGAGCATTGTGATTACAGGGGTCATGGAGCATTTTGATGACAATTGTTCTAGAACATTGTGATGACAGGGATCATGGAGCATAGTGATGAAAGTGGCCATGGAGCATTGTGATGACAGGCGTCATGGGATATTGTGTTGACAGTGGTCATGGAACATTGTTAGAAAGGGAACATGGAGCAATTTGATTTCAGGGGCCATGAACAATTGTGAATACATAGGCCATGGACTATTCAGATGAATTTGGTCAAGGATCATTGTGACGAAAATTTTCCTGGAATATTGTGATGACACGGTTCATGGAGCATTGCGATGACAAGGGCCATGGCGAAATGTGAAGACAGGTGTCATGGGGCATTGTGATGACAGTGGTCATCTAGAATTGTGAAGAAAGATATCATGGAGCACTGGGATGACAGGGGCCATGGAACATTGTGATGACAGGGGTCATGGGGCATTGTGATGACACGGCCATGGAACATTATAATGACAAGAATTCTGGAGCATTGTGATAAAAAGGGCATGGTCCATTGTGATTAGAGGGGCCAAGGAGCATTCTGATGACAACGGCATGGAGCATTGTGATGACAAGGGTCATCGAGCATTGTGATGATAGTGGTCATGAAGCATTGTGATGAATGTGGTCATGCATCATTGTGATGACAAGTGTCGTGGAGCATTGTGATGACAGGGGTCATAGAGCATTGTGATGACACGGTTATGGAATATTGTGATGACCAGAATTCGGTAGCACAGTGATGAAAAGGGAATGGAGCATTGTGATTACAGGGGTCATGGAGCATTGTGATGACAATTGTTCTAGAATATTGTGATGACAGGGATCATGGAGCATAGTGATGAAAGGGGCAATGGAGATTTGTGTTGACAGGCGTCATGGGACATTGTGTTGACAGTGGACATGGAGCATAGGTAGAAATGGAACATGGAGCAATTTGATTTCAGGGGCCATGAAAAATTGCGAATACATACGCCATGGAGTATTCAGATGAATGTGGTCAAGGATCATTGTGACGAAAAGTGTCCTGGAATATTGTGATGACACGGTTCATGGAGCATTGCGATGACAAGGGCCATGGCGAAATGTGAAGACAGGTGTCATGGGGCATTGTGATGACAGTGGTCATCTAGAATTGTGAAGAAAGATATCATAGAGCACTGGGAAGACAGGGGCCATGGAACATTGTGATGACAGGGGTCATGGGGCATTGTGATGACATGGCCATGGAACATTATGATGACAAGAATTCTGGAGCATTGTGATAAAAAGGGCATGGACCATTGTGATTAGAGGGGCCAAGGAGCATTCTGATGACAACGGCATGGAGCATTGTGATGACAAGGGTCATCGAGCTTTGTGATGATAGTGGTCATGAAGCATTGTGATGAATGTGGTCATGGATCATTGTGATGACAAGTGTCGTGGAGCATTGTGATGACAGGGGTCATAGAGCATTGTGATGACACGGTTATGGAATATTGTGATGACCAGAATTCTGTAGCACTGTGATGAAAAGGGAATGGAGCATTGTGATTACAGGGGTCATGGAGCATTGTGTTGACAATTGTTCTAGAACATTGTGATGACAGGGATCATGGAGCATAGTGATGTAAGGGGCCATGGAGCATTGTGATGACAGGCGTCATGGGATATTTTGTTGACAGTGGTCATGGAGCATTGTTAGAAAGGGAACATGGAGAAATTTGATTTCAAGGGCCATGAACAATTGTGAATACATAGGCCATGGAGTATTCAGATGAATGTGGGCAAGGATCATTGTGACGAAAAGTGTCCTGGAATATTGTGATGACACGGTTCATGGAGCATTGCGATGACAAGGGCCATGGCGAAATGTGAAGACAGGTGTCATGGGGCATTGTGATGACAGTGGTCATCTAGAATTGTGAAGAAAGATATCATGGAACACTGGGATGACAGGGGCCATGGAGCATTGTGATGACAGGGGTCATGGAGCATTGTGATGACACGGCCATGGAACATTATAATGACAAGAATTCTGGAGCATTGTGATAAAAAGGGCATGGTCCATTGTGATTAGAGGGGCCAAGGAGCATTCTGATGACAACGGCATGGAGCATTGTGATGACAAGGGTCATCGAGCATTGTGATGATAGTGGTCATGAAGCATTGTGATGAATGTGGTCATGCATCATTGTGATGACAAGTGTCGTGGAGCATTGTGATGACAGGGGTCATAGAGCATTGTGATGACACGGTTATGGAATATTGTGATGACCAGAATTCGGTAGCACAGTGATGAAAAGGGAATGGAGCATTGTGATTACAGAGGTCATGGAGCATTGTGATGACAATTGTTCTAGAATATTGTGATGACAGGGATCATGGAGCATAGTGATGAAAGGGGCAATGGAGATTTGTGTTGACAGGCGTCATGGGACATTGTGTTGACTGTGGACATGGAACATTGTTAGAAAGGGAACATGGAGCAATTTGATTTCAGGGGCCATTAAAAATTGCGAATACATACGCCATGGAGTATTCAGATGAATGTGGTCAAGGATCATTGTGACGAAAATTGTCCTGGAATATTGTGATGACACGGTTCATGGAGCATTGCGATGACAAGGGCCATGGCGAAATGTGAAGACAGGTGTCATGGGGCATTGTGATGACAGTGGTCATCTAGAATTGTGAAGAAAGATATCATGGTGCACTGGGATGATAGGGTACATGGAACATTGTGATGACAGGGGTCATGGGGCATTGTGATGACACGGCCATGGAACATTATGATGACAAGTATTCTGGAGCATTGTGATAAAAAGGGCATGGACCATTGTGATTAGAGGGGCCAAGGAGCATTCTGATGACAACGGCATGGAGCATTGTGATGACAAGGTCATCGAGCATTGTGATGACAGTGGTCATGAAGCATTGTGATGAATGTGGTCATGGATCATTCTGATGACAAGTGTCGTGGAGCATTGTGATGACAGGCGTCATGGGACAATGTGTTGACAGTGGTCATGGAGCATTGTTAGAAAGGGAACATGGAGCAATTTGATTTCAGGGGCCATGAACAATTGTGAATACATAGGCCATGGACTATTCAGATGAATTTGGTCAAGGATCATTGTGACGAAAATTTTCCTGGAATATTGTGATGACACGGTTCATGGAGCATTGCGATGACAAGGGCCATGGCGAAATGTGAAGACAGGTGTCATGGGGCATTGTGATGACAGTGGTCATCTAGAATTGTGAAGAAAGATATCATGGAGCACTGGGATGACAGGGGCCATGGAACATTGTGATGACAGGGGTCATGGGGCATTGTGATGACACGGCCATGGAACATTATAATGACAAGAATTCTGGAGCATTGTGATAAAAAGGGCATGGTCCATTGTGATTAGAGGGGCCAAGGAGCATTCTGATGACAACGGCATGGAGCATTGTGATGACAAGGGTCATCGAGCATTGTGATGATAGTGGTCATGAAGCATTGTGATGAATGTGGTCATGCATCATTGTGATGACAAGTGTCGTGGAGCATTGTGATGACAGGGGTCATAGAGCATTGTGATGACACGGTTATGGAATATTGTGATGACCAGAATTCGGTAGCACAGTGATGAAAAGGGAATGGAGCATTGTGATTACAGGGGTCATGGAGCATTGTGATGACAATTGTTCTAGAATATTGTGATGACAGGGATCATGGAGCATAGTGATGAAAGGGGCAATGGAGATTTGTGTTGACAGGCGTCATGGGACATTGTGTTGACAGTGGACATGGAGCATAGGTAGAAATGGAACATGGAGCAATTTGATTTCAGGGGCCATGAAAAATTGCGAATACATACGCCATGGAGTATTCAGATGAATGTGGTCAAGGATCATTGTGACGAAAAGTGTCCTGGAATATTGTGATGACACGGTTCATGGAGCATTGCGATGACAAGGGCCATGGCGAAATGTGAAGACAGGTGTCATGGGGCATTGTGATGACAGTGGTCATCTAGAATTGTGAAGAAAGATATCATAGAGCACTGGGAAGACAGGGGCCATGGAACATTGTGATGACAGGGGTCATGGGGCATTGTGATGACATGGCCATGGAACATTATGATGACAAGAATTCTGGAGCATTGTGATAAAAAGGGCATGGACCATTGTGATTAGAGGGGCCAAGGAGCATTCTGATGACAACGGCATGGAGCATTGTGATGACAAGGGTCATCGAGCTTTGTGATGATAGTGGTCATGAAGCATTGTGATGAATGTGGTCATGGATCATTGTGATGACAAGTGTCGTGGAGCATTGTGATGACAGGGGTCATAGAGCATTGTGATGACACGGTTATGGAATATTGTGATGACCAGAATTCTGTAGCACTGTGATGAAAAGGGAATGGAGCATTGTGATTACAGGGGTCATGGAGCATTGTGTTGACAATTGTTCTAGAACATTGTGATGACAGGGATCATGGAGCATAGTGATGTAAGGGGCCATGGAGCATTGTGATGACAGGCGTCATGGGATATTTTGTTGACAGTGGTCATGGAGCATTGTTAGAAAGGGAACATGGAGAAATTTGATTTCAAGGGCCATGAACAATTGTGAATACATAGGCCATGGAGTATTCAGATGAATGTGGGCAAGGATCATTGTGACGAAAAGTGTCCTGGAATATTGTGATGACACGGTTCATGGAGCATTGCGATGACAAGGGCCATGGCGAAATGTGAAGACAGGTGTCATGGGGCATTGTGATGACAGTGGTCATCTAGAATTGTGAAGAAAGATATCATGGAACACTGGGATGACAGGGGCCATGGAGCATTGTGATGACAGGGGTCATGGAGCATTGTGATGACACGGCCATGGAACATTATAATGACAAGAATTCTGGAGCATTGTGATAAAAAGGGCATGGTCCATTGTGATTAGAGGGGCCAAGGAGCATTCTGATGACAACGGCATGGAGCATTGTGATGACAAGGGTCATCGAGCATTGTGATGATAGTGGTCATGAAGCATTGTGATGAATGTGGTCATGCATCATTGTGATGACAAGTGTCGTGGAGCATTGTGATGACAGGGGTCATAGAGCATTGTGATGACACGGTTATGGAATATTGTGATGACCAGAATTCGGTAGCACAGTGATGAAAAGGGAATGGAGCATTGTGATTACAGAGGTCATGGAGCATTGTGATGACAATTGTTCTAGAATATTGTGATGACAGGGATCATGGAGCATAGTGATGAAAGGGGCAATGGAGATTTGTGTTGACAGGCGTCATGGGACATTGTGTTGACTGTGGACATGGAACATTGTTAGAAAGGGAACATGGAGCAATTTGATTTCAGGGGCCATTAAAAATTGCGAATACATACGCCATGGAGTATTCAGATGAATGTGGTCAAGGATCATTGTGACGAAAATTGTCCTGGAATATTGTGATGACACGGTTCATGGAGCATTGCGATGACAAGGGCCATGGCGAAATGTGAAGACAGGTGTCATGGGGCATTGTGATGACAGTGGTCATCTAGAATTGTGAAGAAAGATATCATGGTGCACTGGGATGATAGGGTACATGGAACATTGTGATGACAGGGGTCATGGGGCATTGTGATGACACGGCCATGGAACATTATGATGACAAGTATTCTGGAGCATTGTGATAAAAAGGGCATGGACCATTGTGATTAGAGGGGCCAAGGAGCATTCTGATGACAACGGCATGGAGCATTGTGATGACAAGGTCATCGAGCATTGTGATGACAGTGGTCATGAAGCATTGTGATGAATGTGGTCATGGATCATTCTGATGACAAGTGTCGTGGAGCATTGTGATGACAGGCGTCATGGGACAATGTGTTGACAGTGGTCATGGAGCATTGTTAGAAAGGGAACATGGAGCAATATGATTTCAGGGGCCATGAAAAATTGTGAATACATAGGCCATGGAGTATTCAGATGAATGTGGTCAAGGATCATTGGGACGAAATGTGTCCTGGAATATTGTGATGACACGGTTCATGGAGCATTGCGATGACAAGGGCCATGGCGAAATGTGAAGACAGGTGTCATGGGGCATTGTGATGACAGTGGTCATCTAGAATTGTGAAGAAAGATATCATGGAGCACTGGGATGACAGGGGCCATGGAGCATTGTGATGACAGGGGTCAAGGGGCATCGTGATGACAAGGCCAGGGAACATTATTATGACAAGAATTCTGGAGCATTGTGATAAAAAGGTCATGGACCATTGTGATTAGAGTGGCCAAGGAGCATTCTGATGACAACGGCATGGAGCATTGTGATGACAGTGGTCATGAAGCATTGTGATGAATGTGGTCATGCATCATTGTGATGACAAGTGTCGTGGAGCATTGTGATGACAGGGGTCATGGGACATTGTCTTGACAGTGGACCTGGAGCATTGTTAGAAAGGGAACATGGAGCAATTTGATTTCAGGGGCCATGAACAATTGTGAATACATAGGCCATGGAGTATTCAGATGAATTTGGTCAAGGATCATTGTGACGAAAATTGTCCTGGAATATTGTGATGACACGGTTCATGGAGCATTGCGATGACAAGGGCCATGGCGAAATGTAAAGACAGGTGTCATGGGGCATTGTGATGACAGTGGTCATCTAGAATTGTGAAGGAAGATATCATGGAGCACTGAGATGACAGGGGCCATGGAGCATTGTGATGACAGGGGTGATGGGGCACTGTGATGACACGACCATGGAACATTATGATGACAAGTATTCTGGAGCATTGTGATAAAAAGGTCATGGACCATTGTGATTAGAGGGGCCAAGGAGCATTCTGATGACAACGGCATGGAGCATTGTGATGAAAAGTGTCATCGAGCATTGTGATGACAGTGGTCATGAAGCATTGTGATGAATGTGGTCATGGATCATTGTGATGACAAGTGTCGTGGAGCATTGTGATGACAGGGGTCATAGAGCATTGTGATGAAACGGTTATGGAATATTGTGATGACCAGAATTCTGTAGCACAGTGATGAAAAGGGAATGGAGCATTGTGATTACAGGGGTCATGGAGCATTGTGATGACAATTGTTCTAGAACATTGTGATGACAGGGATCATGGATCATAGTGATTAAAGGGTCCATGGAGCTTTGTGATGACAGGCGCCATGGGACATTGTGTTGACAGTGGTCATGGAGCATTGTTAGAAAGGGAACATGGAGCAATTTGATTTTAGGGGCCATGAAAAATTGTGAATACATAGGACATGGAGTATTCAGATGAATGTGGTCAAGGATCATTGTGACGACAAGTGTCCTGGAATATTGTGATGACACGGTTCATGGAGCATTGCGATGACAAGGGCCATGGCGAAATGTGAAGACAGGTGTCATGGGGCATTGTGATGACAGTGGTCATCTAGAATTGTGAAGGAAGATATCATGGAGCACTGGGATGACAGGGGCCATGGAGCATTGTGATGACAGGGGTCATGGGGCATTGTGATGACACGGCCATGGAACATTATGATGACAAGAATTCTGGAGCATTGTGATAAAAAGGGCATGGACCATTGTGATTAGAGGGGCCAAGGAGCATTCTGCTGACAACGGCATGGAGCATTGTGATGACAAGGGTCATCGAGCATTGTGATGACAGTGGTCATGAAGCATTGTGATAAATGTGGTCATGGATCATTGTGATGACAAGTGTCGTAGAGCATTGTGATGACACGGTTATGGAATATTGTGATGACCAGAATTCTGTAGCACTGTGATGAAAAGGGAATGGAGCATTGTGATTACAGGGGTCATGGAGCATTGTGATGACAATTGTTCTAGAACATTGTGAAGACAGGGATCATGGAGCATAGTGATGAAAGGGGCCATGGAGCATTGTGATGACAGGCGTCATGGGACAATGTGTTGACAGTGGTCATGGAACCTTGTTAGAAAGGGAACATGGAGCAATTTGATTTCAGGGGTTATGAAAAATTGTGAATACATAGGCCATGGAGTATTCAGAGGAATGTGGTCAAGGATCATTGTGACGAAAATTGTCCTGGAATATTGTGATGACACGGTTCATGGAGCATTGGGATGACAAAGGCCATGGCGAAATGTGAAGACAGGTGTCATGGGGCATTGTGATGACAGTGGTCATCTAGAATTGTGAAGAAAGATATCATGGAGCACTGGGATGACAGGGGCCATGGAACATTGTGATGACAGGGGTCATGGGGCACTGTGATGACACGACCATGGAACATTATGATGACAAGTATTCTGGAGCATTGTGATAAAAAGGTCATGGACCATTGTGATTATAGGGGCCAAGGAGCATTCTGATGACAACGGCATGGAGCATTGTGATGACAAGGGTCATCGAGCATTGTGATGATAGTGGTCATGAAGCATTGTGATGAATGTGGTCATGGATCATTGTGATGACAACTGTCGTGGAGCATTGTGATGACAGGGGTCATAGAGCATTGTGATGACACGGTTATGGAATATTGTGATGACCAGAATTCTGTAGCACAGTGATGAAAAGGGCATGGAGCATTGTGATTACAGGGGTCATGGATCATTGTGATGACAATTGTTCTAGAACATTGTGATGACAGGGATCATGGAGCATAGTGATGTAAGGGGCAATGGAGCATTGTGTTGACAGGCGTCATGGGACATTGTGTTGACAGTGGACATGGAGCATTGTTAGAAAAGGAACATGGAGCAATTTGATTTCAGGGGCCATGAACAATTGCGAATACATAGGCCATGGAGTATTCAGATGAATGTGGTCAAGGATCATTGTGACGAAAAGTGTCCTGGAATATTGTGATGACACGGTTCATGGAGCATTGCGATGAAAAGGGCCATGGCGAAATGTGAAGACAGGTGTCATGAGGCATTGTGATGACAGTGGTCATCTAGAATTGTGAAGAAAGATATCATGGAGCACTGGGATGACAGGGGCCATGGAACATTGTGATGACAGGGGTCATGGGGCATTGTGATGACACGGCCATGGAACATAATGATGACAAGAATTCTGGAGCATTGTGATAAAAAGGGCATGGACCATTGTGATTAGAGGGGCCAAGGAGCATTCTGATAACAAAGTCATGGAGCATTGTGATGACAAGTGTCATCGAGCTTTGTGATGACAGTGGTCATGAAGCATTGTGATGAATGTGGTCATGGATCATTGTTATGACAAGTGTCGTGGAGCATTGTGATGACAAGGGGCATAAAGCATTGTGATGACACGGTTATGGAATATTGTGATGACCAGAATTCTGTAGCACTGTGATGAAAAGGGAATGGAGCACTGTGATTACAGGGGTCATGGAGCATTGTGATGACAATTGTTTTAGAACATTATGATGACAGGGATCATGGAGTATAGTGATGAAAGGGGCCATGGAGAATTGTGTTGACAGGCGTCATGGGACATTGTGTTGACAGTGGTCATGGAGCATTGTTAGAAAGGGCACTTGGAGCAATTTGATTTCAGGGGCCATGAACAATTGTGAATACATAGGCCATGGAGTATTCAGATGAATGTGGTCAAGGATCATTGTGACGAAAAGTGTACTGGAATATTGTGATGACACGGTTCATGGAGCATTGCGATGACAAGGGCTATGGCGAAATGTGAAGACAGGTGTCATGGGGCATTGTGATGACAGGAGTCATGGGGCATTGTGATGACACGGCCATGGAACATTATGATGACAAGAATTCTGGAGCATTGTGATAAAAAGTGCATGGACCATTGTGATTAGAGGGGCCGAGGAGCATTCTGATGACAACGGCATGGAGAATTGTGATGACAAGGGTCATCGAGCATTGTGATGACAGTGGTCATGAAGCATTGTGATGAATGTGGTCATGGATCATTGTGATGACAAGTGTCGTGGAGCATGGTGATGAGAGGGGTCATAGAGCATTGTGATGACACGGATATGGAATATTGTGATGACCAGAATTCTGTAGCACTGTGATGAAAAGGGAATGGAGCATTGTGATTACAGGGGTCACGGAGCATTGTGATGACAATTGTTCTAGAACATTGTGATGACAGGGATCATGGAGCATAGTTATGAAAGGGTCCATGGAGCATTGTGATGACAGGCGCCATGGGATATTGTGTTGACAGTGGTCATGGAGCATTGTTAGAAAGGGAACATGGAGCAATTTGATTTCAGGGGCCATGAAAAATTGTGAATACATAGGCCATGGAGTATTCAGATGAATGTGGTCAAGAATCATTGTGACGAAAAGTGTCCTGGAATATTGTGATGACACGGTTCATGGAGCATTGCGATGACAAGGGCCATGGCGAAATGTGAAGACAGGTGTCATGGGGCTTTGTGATGACAGGGGTCAAGGGGCATTGTGATGACACGGCCATGGAACATTATGATGACAAGAATTCTGGAGCATTGTGATAAAAAGAGCATGGACCATTGTGATTAGAGGGGTCAAGGAGCATTCTGATGACAACGGCATGGAGCATTGTGATGACAAGGGTCATCGAGCATTGTGATGACAGTGGTCATGAAACATTGTGATGAATGTGGTCATGGATCATTGTGATGACAAGTGTCGTGGAGCATTGTGATGACAGGGGTCATAGAGCACTGTGATGACACATTTATGGAATATTGTGATGACCAGAATTCTGTAGCACTGTGATGAAAAGGGAATGGAGCATTGTGATTACAGGGGTCATGGAGCATTGTGATGACAATTGTTCTAGAACATTGTGATGACAGGGATCATGGAGCATAGTGATGAAAGGGGCCATGGAGCATTGTGATGACAGGCGTCATGGGACATTGTGTTGACAGTGGTCATGGAGCATTGTTAGAAAGGGAACATGGAGCAATTTTATTTCAGGGGCCATGAAAAATTGTGAATACATAGGCCATGGAGTATTCAGATAAATGTGGTCAAGGATTATTGTGACGAAATGTGTCCTGGAATATTGTGATGACACGGTTCATGGAGCATTACGATGACAAGGGCCATGGCGAAATGTGAAGACAGGTGTCATGGGGCATTGTGATGACAGTGGTCATCTAGAATTGTGAAGAAAGATATCATGGAGCACTGGGATGACAGGGGCCTTGGAGCATTGTGATGACAGGGTTCATGGGGCATTGTGATGACACGGCCATGGAACATTATGATGACAAGAAGTCTGGAGCATTGTGATAAAAAGGGCATGGACCATTGTGATTAGAGTGGCCAAGGAGCATTCTGATGACAACGGCATGGAGCATTGTGATGACAAGGGTCATCGAGCATTGTGATGACAGTGGTCATGAAGCATTGTGATGAATGTGGTCATGGATCATTGTGATGACAAGTGTCGTGGAGCATTGTGATGACAGGGGTCATAGAGCATTGTGATGACACGGTTATGGAATTTTGTGATGACCAAAATTCTGTAGCAGTGTGATGAAAAGGGAATGGAGCATTGTGATTACATGGGTCATGGAGCCTTGTGATGACAATTGTTCTAGAACATTGTGAAGACAGGGATCATGGAGCATAGTGATGAAAGGGCCATGGAGCATTGTGATGACAGATGTCATGGGACAATGTGTTGACAGTGGTCATGGAGCATTGTTAGAAAGGGAACATGGAGCAATTTGATTTCAGGGGCCATGAAAAATTGTGAATACATAGGCCATGGAGTATTCAGATCAATGTGGTCATGAATCATTGTGATGACAAGTGTCGTGGAGCATTGTGATGACAGGGGTCATAGAGCATTGTGATGACACGGTTATGGAATATTGTGATGACCAGAATTCTGTAGCACTGTGATGAAAAGGGAATGGAGCACTGTGATTACAGGGGTCATGGAGCATTGTGATGACAATTGTTTTAGAACATTATGATGACAGGGATCATGGAGTATAGTGATGAAAGGGGCCATGGAGAATTGTGTTGACAGGCGTCATGGGACATTGTGTTGACAGTGGTCATGGAGCATTGTTAGAAAGGGCACTTGGAGCAATTTGATTTCAGGGGCCATGAACAATTGTGAATACATAGGCCATGGAGTATTCAGATGAATGTGGTCAAGGATCATTGTGACGACAAGTGTCCAGGAATATTGTGATGACACGGTTCATGGAGCATTGCGATGACAAGGGCCATGGCGAAATGTGAAGACAGGTGTCATGGGGCATTGTGATGACAGTGGTCATCTAGAATTGTGAAGAAAG
Source organism: Eschrichtius robustus (assembly GCF_028021215.1). Lineage (NCBI taxonomy): Eukaryota > Metazoa > Chordata > Mammalia > Artiodactyla > Eschrichtiidae > Eschrichtius > Eschrichtius robustus. Next base: position 1,566,698 of record NW_027175249.1, on the reverse strand, counting down.
ATATCATGGAGCACTGGGATGACAGGGGCCATGGAGCATTGTGATGACAGGGGTCAAGGGGCATCGTGATGACAAGGCCAGGGAACATTATTATGACAAGAATTCTGGAGCATTGTGATAAAAAGTCATGGACCATTGTGATTAGAGTGGCCAAGGAGCATTCTGATGACAACGGCATGGAGAATTGTGATGACAAGGGTCATCGAGCATTGTGATGACAGTGGTCATGAAGCATTGTGATGAATGTGGTCATGGATCATTGTGATGACAAGTGTCGTGGAGCATGGTGATGACAGGGGTCATAGAGCATTGTGATGACACGGATATGGAATATTGTGATGACCAGAATTCTGTAGCACTGTGATGAAAAGGGAATGGAGCATTGTGATTACAGGGGTCACGGAGCATTGTGATGACAATTGTTCTAGAACATTGTGATGACAGGGATCATGGAGCATAGTTATGAAAGGGTCCATGGAGCATTGTGATGACAGGCGCCATGGGATATTGTGTTGACAGTGGTCATGGAGCATTGTTAGAAAGGGAACATGGAGCAATTTGATTTCAGGGGCCATGAAAAATTGTGAATACATAGGCCATGGAGTATTCAGATGAATGTGGTCAAGAATCATTGTGACGAAAAGTGTCCTGGAATATTGTGATGACACGGTTCATGGAGCATTGCGATGACAAGTGCCATGGCGAAATGTGAAGACAGGTGTCATGGGGCTTTGTGATGACAGGGGTCAAGGGGCATTGTGATGACACGGCCATGGAACATTATGATGACAAGAATTCTGGAGCATTGTGATAAAAAGGGCATGGACCATTGTGATTAGAGGGGCCAAGGAGCATTCTGATGACAACGGCATGGAGCATTGTGATGACAAGGGTCATCGAGCATTGTGATGACAGTGGTCATGAAGCATTGTGATGAATGTGGTCATGGATCATTGTGATGACAAGTGTCGTGGAGCATTGTGATGACAGGGGTCATAGAGCATTGTGATGACACGGTTATGGAATATTGTGATGACCAGAATTCTGTAGCACTGTGATGAAAAGGGAATGGAGCATTGTGATTACAGCGGTCATGGAGCATTGTGATGACAATTGTTCTAGAACATTGTGATGACAGGGATCATGGAGCATAGTGATGAAAGGGTCCATGGAGCGTTGTGATGACAGGCGCCATGGGATATTGTGTTGACAGTGGTCATGGAGCATTGTTAGAAAGGGAACATGGAGCAATTTGATTTCAGGGGCCATGAAAAATTGTGAATACATAGGCCATGGAGTATTCAGATGAATGTGGTCAAGGATCATTGTGACGACAAGTGTCCTGGAATATTGTGATGACACGGTTCATGGAGCATTGCGATGACAAGGGCAATGGCGAAATGTGAAGACAGGTGTCATGGGGCATTGTGATGACAGTGGTCATCTAGAATTGTGAAGAAAGATATCATGGAGCACTGGGATGACAGGGGCCTTGGAGCATTGTGATGACAGGGTTCATGGGGCATTGTGATGACACGGCCATGGAACATTATGATGACAAGAAGTCTGGAGCATTGTGATAAAAAGGGCATGGACCATTGTGATTAGAGTGGCCAAGGAGCATTCTGATGACAACGGCATGGAGCATTGTGATGACAAGGGTCATCGAGCATTGTGATGACAGTGGTCATGAAGCATTGTGATGAATGTGGTCATGGATCATTGTGATGACAAGTGTCGTGGAGCATTGTGATGACAGGGGTCATAGAGCATTGTGATGACACGGTTATGGAATTTTGTGATGACCAAAATTCTGTAGCAGTGTGATGAAAAGGGAATGGAGCATTGTGATTACATGGGTCATGGAGCCTTGTGATGACAATTGTTCTAGAACATTGTGAAGACAGGGATCATGGAGCATAGTGATGAAAGGGCCATGGAGCATTGTGATGACAGATGTCATGGGACAATGTGTTGACAGTGGTCATGGAGCATTGTTAGAAAGGGAACATGGAGCAATTTGATTTCAGGGGCCATGAAAAATTGTGAATACATAGGCCATGGAGTATTCAGATCAATGTGGTCATGAATCATTGTGATGACAAGTGTCGTGAAGCATTGTGATGACAGGGGTCATAGAGCATTGTGATGACACGGTTATGGAATATTGTGATGACCAGAATTCTGTAGCACTGTGATGAAAAGGGAATGGAGCATTGTGATTACAGGGGTCATGGAGCATTGTGATGACAATTGTTTACAACATTGTGAAGAGAGGGATCATGGAGCATAGTGATGAAAGGGCCATGGAGCATTGTGATGACAGGCGTCATGGGACAATGTGTTGACAGTGGTCATGGAGCATTGTTAGAAAGGGAAATTGGAGCAATTTGATTTCAGGGGCCATGAAAAATTGTGAATACATAGGCCATGGAGTATTCAGATGAATGTGGTCAAGGATCATTGTGACGACGTGTCCTGGAATATTGAGATGACACGGTTCATGGAGCATTGCGATGACAAGGGCCATGGCGAAATGTGAAGACAGGTGTCATGGGGCATTGTGATGACAGTGGTCCTCTAGAATTGTGAAGAAAGATATCATGGAGCAGTGGGATGACAGGGGCCATGGAGCATTGTGATGACAGGGGTCATGGGGCATTGTGATGACACGGCCATGGAACATTATGATGACAAGAATTCTGGAGCATTGTGATAAAAAGGGCATGGACCATTGTGATTAGAGGGGCCAAGGAGCATTCTGATGACAACGGCATGGAGCATTGTGATGACAAGGGTCATCGAGCATTGTGATGACAGTGGTCATGAAGCATTGTGATGAATGTGGTCATGGATCATTGTGATGACAAGTGTCGTGGAGCATTGTGATGACAGGGGTCATAGAGCATTGTGATGACACGGTTATGGAATATTGTGATGACCAGAATTCTGTAGCACTGTGATGAAAAGGGAATGGAGCATTGTGATTACAGGGGTCATGGAGCGTTGTGATGACAATTGTTCTAGAACATTGTGATGACAGGGATCATGGAGCATAGTGATGAAAGGGTCCATGGAGCATTGTGATGACAGGCGCCATGGGATATTGTGTTGACAGTGGTCATGGAGCATTGTTAGAAAGGGAACATGGAGCAATTTGATTTCAGGGGCCATGAAAAATTGTGAATACATAGGCCATGGAGTATTCAGATGAATGTGGTCAAGGATCATTGTGACGGCAAGTGTCCTGGAATATTGTGATGACACGGTTCATGGAGCATTGCGATGACAAGGGCCATGGCGAAATGTGAAGACAGGTGTCATGGGGCATTGTGATGACAGTGGTCATCTAGAATTGTGAAGGATGATATCATGGAGCACTGGGATGAAAGGGGCCATGGAGCATTGTGATGACAGGGGTCATGGGGCATTGTGATGACACGGCCATGGAACATTATGATGACAAGAATTCTGGAGCATTGTGATAAAAAGGGCATGGACCATTGTGATTAGAGGGGCCAAAGAGCATTCTGATGACAACGGCATGGAGCATTGTGATGACAAGGGTCATCAAGCATTGTGATGACAGTGGTCATGAAGCATTGTGATGAATGTGGTCATGGATCATTGTGATGACAAGTCTCGTGGAGCATTGTGATGACAGGGGTCATAGAGCATTGTGATGACACGGTTATGGAATATTGTGATGACCAGAATTCTGTAGCACTGTGATGAAAAGGGAATGGAGCATTGTGATTACAGGGGTCATGGAGCATTGTGATGACAATTGTTCTAGAACATTGTGAAGACAGGGATCATGGAGCATAGTGATGAAAGGGGCCATGGAGCATTGTGATGACAGGCTTCATGGGACAATGTGTTGACAGTGGTCATGGAGCCTTGTTAGAAAGGGAACATGGAGCAATTTGATTTCAGGGGTCATGAAAAATTGTGAATACATAGGCCATGGAGTATTCAGATGAATGTGGTCAAGGATCATTGTGACGAAAATTGTCCTGGAATATTGTGATGACACGGTTCATGGAGCATTGGGATGACAAGGGCCATGGCGAAATGTGAAGACAGGTGTCATGGGGCATTGTGATGACAGGAGTCATGGGGCATTGTGATGACACGGCCATGGAACATTATGATGACAAGAATTCTGGAGCATTGTGATAAAAAGGGCATGGACCATTGTGATTAGAGGGGCCAAGGAGCATTCTGATGACAACGGCATGGAGCATTGTGATGACAAGGGTCATCGAGCATTGTGATGACAGTGGTCATGAAGCATTGTGATGAATGTGGTCATGGATCATTGTGATGACAAGTGTCGTGGAGCATTGTGATGACAGGGGTCATAGAGCATTGTGATGACACGGTTATGGAATATTGTGATGACCAGAATTCTGTAGCACAGTGATGAAAAGGGCATGGAGCATTGTGATTACAGGGGTCATGGAGCATTGTGATGACAATTGTTCTAGAACATTGTGATGACAGGGATCATGGAGCATAGTGATGAAAGGGGCCATGGAGAATTGTGTTGACAGGCGTCATGGGACATTGTGTTGACAGTGGTCATGGAGCATTGTTAGAAAGGGAACATGGAGCAATTTGATTTCAGGGGCCATGAACAATTGTGAATACATAGGCCATGGAGTATTCAGATGAATGTGGTCAAGGATCATTCTGACGAAAAGTGTCCTGGAATATTGTGATGACACGGTTCATGGAGCATTGCGATGACAAGGGCCATGGCGAAATGTGAAGACAGGTGTCATGGGGCATTGTGATGACAGTGGTCATTAAGAATTGTGAAGAAAGATATCATGGAGCACTGGGATGACAGGGGCCATGGAGCATTGTGATGACAGGGGTCATGGGGCATTGTGATGACACGGCCATGGAACATTATGAAGACAAGAATTCTGGAGAATTGTGATAAAATGGGCATGGACCATTGTGATTAGAGGGTCCAAGGAGCATTCTGATCACAACGGCATGGAGCATTGTGATGATAAGGGTCATTGAGCATTGGGATGACAGTGGTCATGAAGCATTGTGATGAATGTGGTCATGCATCATTGTGATGACAAGTGTCGTGGAGCATTGTGATGACAGGGGTCATAGAGCATTGTGATGACACGGTTATGGAATATTGTGATGACCAGAATTCTGTAGCACTGTGATGAAAAGGGAATGGAGCATTGTGATTACAGGGGTCATGGAGCATTTTGATGACAATTGTTCTAGAACATTGTGATGACAGGGATCATGGAGCATAGTGATGAAAGTGGCCATGGAGCATTGTGATGACAGGCGTCATGGGATATTGTGTTGACAGTGGTCATGGAGCATTGTTAGAAAGGGAACATGGAGCAATTTGATTTCAGGGGCCATGAACATTTGTGAATACATAGGCCATGGAGTATTCAGATGAATTTGGTCAAGGATCATTGTGACGAAAATTGTCCTGGAATATTGTGATGACACGGTTCATGGAGCATTGCGATGACAAGGGCCATGGCGAAATGTGAAGACAGGTGTCATGAGGCATTGTGATGACAGTGGTCATCTAGAATTGTGAAGAAAGATATCATGGAGCACTGGGATGACAGGGGCCATGGAACATTGTGATGACAGGGGTCATGGGGCATTGTGATGACACGGCCATGGAACATTATAATGACAAGAATTCTGGAGCATTGTGATAAAAAGGGCATGGTCCATTGTGATTAGAGGGGCCAAGGAGCATTCTGATGACAACGGCATGGAGCATTGTGATGACAAGGGTCATCGAGCATTGTGATGATAGTGGTCATGAAGCATTGTGATGAATGTGGTCATGCATCATTGTGATGACAAGTGTCGTGGAGCATTGTGATGACAGGGGTCATAGAGCATTGTGATGACACGGTTATGGAATATTGTGATGACCAGAATTCGGTAGCACAGTGATGAAAAGGGAATGGAGCATTGTGATTACAGGGGTCATGGAGCATTGTGATGACAATTGTTCTAGAATATTGTGATGACAGGGATCATGGAGCATAGTGATGAAAGGGGCAATGGAGATTTGTGTTGACAGGCGTCATGGGACATTGTGTTGACAGTGGACATGGAGCATTGGTAGAAATGGAACATGGAGCAATTTGATTTCAGGGGCCATGAAAAATTGCGAATACATACGCCATGGAGTATTCAGATGAATGTGGTCAAGGATCATTGTGACGAAAAGTGTCCTGGAATATTGTGATGACACGGTTCATGGAGCATTGCGATGACAAGGGCCATGGCGAAATGTGAAGACAGGTGTCATGGGGCATTGTGATGACAGTGGTCATTTAGAATTGTGAAGAAAGATATCATAGAGCACTGGGAAGACAGGGGCCATGGAACATTGTGATGACAGGGGTCATGGGGCATTGTGATGACATGGCCATGGAACATTATGATGACAAGAATTCTGGAGCATTGTGATAAAAAGGGCATGGACCATTGTGATTAGAGGGGCCAAGGAGCATTCTGATGACAACGGCATGGAGCATTGTGATGACAAGGGTCATCGAGCTTTGTGATGATAGTGGTCATGAAGCATTGTGATGAATGTGGTCATGGATCATTGTGATGACAAGTGTCGTGGAGCATTGTGATGACAGGGGTCATAGAGCATTGTGATGACACGGTTATGGAATATTGTGATGACCAGAATTCTGTAGCACTGTGATGAAAAGGGAATGGAGCATTGTGATTACAGGGGTCATGGAGCATTGTGTTGACAATTGTTCTAGAACATTGTGATGACAGGGATCATCGAGCATAGTGATGTAAGGGGCCATGGAGCATTGTGATGACAGGCGTCATGGGATATTTTGTTGACAGTGGTCATGGAGCATTGTTAGAAAGGGAACATGGAGAAATTTGATTTCAAGGGCCATGAACAATTGTGAATACATAGGCCATGGAGTATTCAGATGAATGTGGGCAAGGATCATTGTGACGAAATGTGTCCTGGAATATTGTGATGACACGGTTCATGGAGCATTGCGATGACAAGGGCCATGGCGAAATGTGAAGACAGGTGTCATGGGGCATTGTGATGACAGTGGTCATCTAGAATTGTGAAGAAAGATATCATGGAACACTGGGATGACAGGGGCCATGGAGCATTGTGATGACAGGGGTCATGGGGCATTGTGATGACACGGCCATGGAACATTATAATGACAAGAATTCTGGAGCATTGTGATAAAAAGGGCATGGTCCATTGTGATTAGAGGGGCCAAGGAGCATTCTGATGACAACGGCATGGAGCATTGTGATGACAAGGGTCATCGAGCATTGTGATGATAGTGGTCATGAAGCATTGTGATGAATGTGGTCATGCATCATTGTGATGACAATTGTCGTGGAGCATTGTGATGACAGGGGTCATAGAGCATTGTGATGACACGGTTATGGAATATTGTGATGACCAGAATTCGGTAGCACAGTGATGAAAAGGGAATGGAGCATTGTGATTACAGAGGTCATGGAGCATTGTGATGACAATTGTTCTAGAATATTATGATGACAGGGATCATGGAGCATAGTGATGAAAGGGGCAATGGAGATTTGTGTTGACAGGCGTCATGGGACATTGTGTTGACAGTGGTCATGGAGCATTGTTAGAAAGGGAACATGGAGCAATTTGATTTCAGGGGCCATGAAAAATTGAGAATACATAGGCCATGGAGTATTCAGATGAATGTGGTCAAGGATCATTGTGACGAAAAGTGTCCTGGAATATTGTGATGACACGGTTCATGGAGCATTGCGATGACAAGGGCCATAGCGAAATGTGAAGACAGGTGTCATGGGGCATTGTGATGACAGTGGTCATCTAGAATTGTGAAGAAAGATATCATGGAGCACTGAGATGACAGGGGCCATGGAACATTGTGATGACAGGGGTCATGGGGCATTGTGATGACACGGCCATGGAACATTATGATGACAAGAATTCTGGAGCATTGTGATAAAATGGGCATGGACCATTGTGATTAGAGGGGCCAAGGAGCATTCTGATCACAACGGCATGGAGCATTGTGATGACAAGGGTCATCGAGCATTGTGATGACAGTGGTCATGAAGCATTGTGATGAATGTGGTCATGGATCATTGTGATGACAAGTGTCGTGGAGCATTGTGATGAGAGTGGTCATAGAGCATTGTGATGACACGGTTATGGAATATTGTGATGACCAGAATTCTGTAGCACTGTGATGAAAATGGAATGGAGCATTGTGATTACAGGGGTCATGGAGCATTGTGTTGACAATTGTTCTAGAACATTGTGATGACAGGGATCATGGAGCATAGTGATGTAAGGGGCCATGGAGCATTGTGATGACAGGCGTCATGGGATATTGTGTTGACAGTGGTCATGGAGCATTGTTAGAAAGGGAACATGGAGCAATTTGATTTCAAGGGCCATGAACAATTGTGAATACATAGGCCATGGAGTATTCAGATGAATGTGGTCAAGGATCATTGTGACGAAAAATGTCCTGGAATATTGTGATGACACGGTTCATGGAGCATTGCGATGACAAGGGCCATGGCGAAATGTGAAGACAGGTGTCATGGGGCATTGTGATGACAGTGGTCATCTAGAATTGTGAAGAAAGATATCATGGAGCACTGGGATGACAGGGGCCATGGAACATTGTGATGACAGGGGTCATGGGGCATTGTGATGACAGGAGTCATGGGGCATTGTGATGACACGGCCATGGAACATTATGATGACAAGAATTCTGGAGCATTGTGATAAAAAGGGCATGGACCATTGTGATTAGAGGGGCCAAGGAGCATTCTGATGACAACGGCATGGAGCATTGTGATGACAAGGGTCATCGAGCATTGTGATGACAGTGGTCATGAAGCATTGTGATGAATGTGGTCATGGATCATTGTGATGACAAGTGTCGTGGAGCATTGTGATGAGAGCGGTCATAGAGCATTGTGATGACACGGTTATGGAATATTGTGATGACCAGAATTCTGTAGCACAGTGATGAAAAGGGCATGGAGCATTGTGATTACAGGGGTCATGGAGCATTGTGATGACAATTGTTCTAGAACATTGTGATGACAGGGATCATGGAGCATAGTGATGAAAGGGGCCATGGAGAATTGTGTTGACAGGCGTCATGGGACATTGTGTTGACAGTGGTCATGGAGCATTGTTAGAAAGGGAACATGGAGCAATTTGATTTCAGGGGCCATGAACAATTGTGAATACATAGGCCATGGAGTATTCAGATGAATGTGGTCAAGGATCATTCTGACGAAAAGTGTCCTGGAATATTGTGATGACACGGTTCATGGAGCATTGCGATGACAAGGGCCATGGCGAAATGTGAAGACAGGTGTCATGGGGCATTGTGATGACAGTGGTCATTAAGAATTGTGAAGAAAGATATCATGGAGCACTGGGATGACAGGGGCCATGGAGCATTGTGATGACAGGGGTCATGGGGCATTGTGATGACACGGCCATGGAACATTATGAAGACAAGAATTCTGGAGAATTGTGATAAAATGGGCATGGACCATTGTGATTAGAGGGTCCAAGGAGCATTCTGATCACAACGGCATGGAGCATTGTGATGATAAGGGTCATTGAGCATTGGGATGACAGTGGTCATGAAGCATTGTGATGAATGTGGTCATGCATCATTGTGATGACAAGTGTCGTGGAGCATTGTGATGACAGGGGTCATAGAGCATTGTGATGACACGGTTATGGAATATTGTGATGACCAGAATTCTGTAGCACTGTGATGAAAAGGGAATGGAGCATTGTGATTACAGGGGTCATGGAGCATTTTGATGACAATTGTTCTAGAACATTGTGATGACAGGGATCATGGAGCATAGTGATGAAAGTGGCCATGGAGCATTGTGATGACAGGCGTCATGGGATATTGTGTTGACAGTGGTCATGGAGCATTGTTAGAAAGGGAACATGGAGCAATTTGATTTCAGGGGCCATGAACAATTGTGAATACATAGGCCATGGACTATTCAGATGAATTTGGTCAAGGATCATTGTGACGAAAATTGTCCTGGAATATTGTGATGACACGGTTCATGGAGCATTGCGATGACAAGGGCCATGGCGAAATGTGAAGACAGGTGTCATGGGGCATTGTGATGACAGTGGTCATCTAGAATTGTGAAGAAAGATATCATGGAGCACTGGGATGACAGGGGCCATGGAACATTGTGATGACATGTGTCATGGGGCATTGTGATGACACGGCCATGGAACATTATGATGACAAGAATTCTGGAGCATTGTGATAAAAAGGGCATGGACCATTGTGATTAGAGGGGCCAAGGAGCATTCTGATGACAACGGCATGGAGCATTGTGATGACAAGGGTCATCGAGCATTGTGATGATAGTGGTCATGAATCATTGTGATGAATGTGGTCATGGATCATTGTGATGACAAGTGTCGTGGAGCATTGTGATGACAGGGGTCATAGAGCATTGTGATGACACGGTTATGGAATATTGTGATGACCAGAATTCTGTAGCACTGTGATGAAAAGGGAATGGAGCATTGTGATTACAGGGGTCATGGAGCATTGTGTTGACAATTGTTCTAGAACATTGTGATGACAGGGATCATGGAGCATAGTGATGAAAGGGTCCATGGAGCATTGTGATGACAGGCGCCATGGGATATTGTGTTGACAGTGGTCATGGAGCATTGTTAGAAAGGGAACATGGAGCAATTTGATTTCAGGGGCCATGAAAAATTGTGAATACATAGGCCATGGAGTATTCAGATGAATGTGGTCAAGGATCATTGTGACGGCAAGTGTCCTGGAATATTGTGATGACACGGTTCATGGAGCATTGCGATGACAAGGGCCATGGCGAAATGTGAAGACAGGTGTCATGGGGCATTGTGATGACAGTGGTCATCTAGAATTGTGAAGGATGATATCATGGAGCACTGGGATGACAGGGGCCATGGAGCATTGTGATGACAGGGGTCATGGGGCATTGTGATGACACGGCCATGGAACATTATGATGACAAGAATTCTGGAGCATTGTGATAAAAAGGGCATGGACCATTGTGATTAGAGTGGCCAAAGAGCATTCTGATGACAACGGCATGGAGCATTGTGATGACAAGGGTCATCAAGCATTGTGATGACAGTGGTCATGAAGCATTGTGATGAAAGTGGTCATGGATCATTGTGATGACAAGTCTCGTGGAGCATTGTGATGACAGGGGTCATAGAGCATTGTGATGACACGGTTATGGAATATTGTGATGACCAGAATTCTGTAGCACTGTGATGAAAAGGGAATGGAGCATTGTGATTACAGGGGTCATGGAGCATTGTGATGACAATTGTTCTAGAACATTGTGAAGACAGGGATCATGGAGCATAGTGATGAAAGGGGCCATGGAGCATTGTGATGACAGGCTTCATGGGACAATGTGTTGACAGTGGTCATGGAGCCTTGTTAGAAAGGGAACATGGAGCAATTTGATTTCAGGGGTCATGAAAAATTGTGAATACATAGGCCATGGAGTATTCAGATGAATGTGGTCAAGGATCATTGTGACGAAAATTGTCCAGGAATATTGTGATGACACGGTTCATGGAGCATTGGGATGACAAGGGCCATGGCGAAATGTGAAGACAGGTGTCATGGGGCATTGTGATGACAGGAGTCATGGGGCATTGTGATGACACGGCCATGGAACATTATGATGACAAGAATTCTGGAGCATTGTGATAAAAAGGGCATGGACCATTGTGATTAGAGGGGCCAAGGAGCATTCTGATGACAACGGCATGGAGCATTGTGATGACAAGTGTCATCGAGCATTGTGATGACAGTGGTCATGAAGCATTGTGATGAATGTGGTCATGGATCATTGTGATGACAAGTGTCGTGGAGCATTGTGATGACAGGGGTCATAGAGCATTGTGATGACACGGTTATGGAATATTGTGATGACCAGAATTCTGTAGCACAGTGATGAAAAGGGCATGGAGCATTGTGATTACAGGGGTCATGGAGCATTGTGATGACAATTGTTCTAGAACATTGTGATGACAGGGATCATGGAGCATAGTGATGAATGGGGCCATGGAGAATTGTGTTGACAGGCGTCATGGGACATTGTGTTGACAGTGGTCATGGAGCATTGTTAGAAAGGGAACATGGAGCAATTTGATTTCAGGGGCCATGAACAATTGTGAATACATAGGCCATGGAGTATTCAGATGAATGTGGTCAAGGATCATTCTGACGAAAAGTGTCCTGGAATATTGTGATGACACGGTTCATGGAGCATTGCGATGACAAGGGCCATGGCGAAATGTGAAGACAGGTGTCATGGGGCATTGTGATGACAGTGGTCATTAAGAATTGTGAAGAAAGATATCATGGAGCACTGGGATGACAGGGGCCATGGAGCATTGTGATGACACGGGTCATGGGGCATTGTGATGACACGGCCATGGAACATTATGAAGACAAGAATTCTGGAGAATTGTGATAAAATGGGCATGGACCATTGTGATTAGAGGGTCCAAGGAGCATTCTGATCACAACGGCATGGAGCATTGTGATGATAAGGGTCATTGAGCATTGGGATGACAGTGGTCATGAAGCATTGTGATGAATGTGGTCATGCATCATTGTGATGACAAGTGTCGTGGAGCATTGTGATGACAGGGGTCATAGAGCATTGTGATGACACGGTTATGGAATATTGTGATGACCAGAATTCTGTAGCACTGTGATGAAAAGGGAATGGAGCATTGTGATTACAGGGGTCATGGAGCATTTTGATGACAATTGTTCTAGAACATTGTGATGACAGGGATCATGGAGCATAGTGATGAAAGTGGCCATGGAGCATTGTGATGACAGGCGTCATGGGATATTGTGTTGACAGTGGTCATGGAGCATTGTTAGAAAGGGAACATGGAGCAATTTGATTTCAGGGGCCATGAACAATTGTGAATACATAGGCCATGGAGTATTCAGATGAATTTGGTCAAGGATCATTGTGACGAAAATTGTCCTGGAATATTGTGATGACACGGTTCATGGAGCATTGCGATGACAAGGGCCATGGCGAAATGTGAAGACAGGTGTCATGAGGCATTGTGATGACAGTGGTCATCTAGAATTGTGAAGAAAGATATCATGGAGCACTGGGATGACAGGGGCCATGGAACATTGTGATGACAGGGGTCATGGGGCATTGTGATGACACGGCCATGGAACATTATAATGACAAGAATTCTGGAGCATTGTGATAAAAAGGGCATGGTCCATTGTGATTAGAGGGGCCAAGGAGCATTCTGATGACAACGGCATGGAGCATTGTGATGACAAGGGTCATCGAGCATTGTGATGATAGTGGTCATGAAGCATTGTGATGAATGTGGTCATGCATCATTGTGATGACAAGTGTCGTGGAGCATTGTGATGACAGGGGTCATAGAGCATTGTGATGACACGGTTATGGAATATTGTGATGACCAGAATTCGGTAGCACAGTGATGAAAAGGGAATGGAGCATTGTGATTACAGGGGTCATGGAGCATTGTGATGACAATTGTTCTAGAATATTGTGATGACAGGGATCATGGAGCATAGTGATGAAAGGGGCAATGGAGATTTGTGTTGACAGGCGTCATGGGACATTGTGTTGACAGTGGACATGGAGCATTGGTAGAAATGGAACATGGAGCAATTTGATTTCAGGGGCCATGAAAAATTGCGAATACATACGCCATGGAGTATTCAGATGAATGTGGTCAAGGATCATTGTGACGAAAAGTGTCCTGGAATATTGTGATGACACGGTTCATGGAGCATTGCGATGACAAGGGCCATGGCGAAATGTGAAGACAGGTGTCATGGGGCATTGTGATGACAGTGGTCATTTAGAATTGTGAAGAAAGATATCATAGAGCACTGGGAAGACAGGGGCCATGGAACATTGTGATGACAGGGGTCATGGGGCATTGTGATGACATGGCCATGGAACATTATGATGACAAGAATTCTGGAGCATTGTGATAAAAAGGGCATGGTCCATTGTGATTAGAGGGGCCAAGGAGCATTCTGATGACAACGGCATGGAGCATTGTGATGACAAGGGTCATCGAGCATTGTGATGACAGTGGTAATGAAGCATTGTGATGAATGTGGTCATGGATCATTGTGATGACAAGTGTCGTGGAGCATTGTGATGACAGGGGTCATAGAGCATTGTGATGACACGGTTATGGAATATTGTGATGACCAGAATTCGGTAGCACAGTGATGAAAAGGGAATGGAGCATTGTGATTACAGGGGTCATGGAGCATTGTGATGACAATTGTTCTAGAATATTGTGATGACAGGGATCATGGAGCATAGTGATGAAAGGGGCAATGGAGATTTGTGTTGACAGGCGTCATGGGACAATGTGTTGACAGTGGACATGGAGCATTGGTAGAAATGGAACATGGAGCAATTTGATTTCAGGGGCCATGAAAAATTGCGAATACATACGCCATGGAGTATTCAGATGAATGTGGTCAAGGATCATTGTGACGAAAAGTGTCCTGGAATATTGTGATGACACGGTTCATGGAGCATTGCGATGACAAGGGCCATGGCGAAATGTGAAGACAGGTGTCATGGGGCATTGTGATGACAGTGGTCATTTAGAATTGTGAAGAAAGATATCATAGAGCACTGGGAAGACAGGGGCCATGGAACATTGTGATGACAGGGGTCATGGGGCATTGTGATGACATGGCCATGGAACATTATGATGACAAGAATTCTGGAGCATTGTGATAAAAAGGGCATGGACCATTGTGATTAGAGGGGCCAAGGAGCATTCTGATGACAACGGCATGGAGCATTGTGATGACAAGGGTCATCGAGCTTTGTGATGATAGTGGTCATGAAGCATTGTGATGAATGTGGTCATGGATCATTGTGATGACAAGTGTCGTGGAGCATTGTGATGACAGGGGTCATAGAGCATTGTGATGACACGGTTATGGAATATTGTGATGACCAGAATTCTGTAGCACTGTGATGAAAAGGGAATGGAGCATTGTGATTACAGGGGTCATGGAGCATTGTGTTGACAATTGTTCTAGAACATTGTGATGACAGGGATCATGGAGCATAGTGATGAAAGGGTCCATGGAGCATTGTGATGAGAGGCGCCATGGGATATTGTGTTGACAGTGGTCATGGAGCATTGTTAGAAAGGGAACATGGAGCAATTTGATTTCAGGGGCCATGAAAAATTGTGAATACATAGGCCATGGAGTATTCAGATGAATGTGGTCAAGGATCATTGTGACGGCAAGTGTCCTGGAATATTGTGATGACACGGTTCATGGAGCATTGCGATGACAAGGGCCATGGCGAAATGTGAAGACAGGTGTCATGGGGCATTGTGATGACAGTGGTCATCTAGAATTGTGAAGGATGATATCATGGAGCACTGGGATGACAGGGGCCATGGAGCATTGTGATGACAGGGGTCATGGGGCATTGTGATGACACGGCCATGGAACATTATGATGACAAGAATTCTGGAGCATTGTGATAAAAAGGGCATGGACCATTGTGATTAGAGGGGCCAAAGAGCATTCTGATGACAACGGCATGGAGCATTGTGATGACAAGGGTCATCAAGCATTGTGATGACAGTGGTCATGAAGCATTGTGATGAATGTGGTCATGGATCATTGTGATGACAAGTCTCGTGGAGCATTGTGATGACAGGGGTCATAGAGCATTGTGATGACACGGTTATGGAATATTGTGATGACCAGAATTCTGTAGCACTGTGATGAAAAGGGAATGGAGCATTGTGATTACAGGGGTCATGGAGCATTGTGATGACAATTGTTCTAGAACATTGTGAAGACAGGGATCATGGAGCATAGTGATGAAAGGGGCCATGGAGCATTGTGATGACAGGCTTCATGGGACAATGTGTTGACAGTGGTCATGGAGCCTTGTTAGAAAGGGAACATGGAGCAATTTGATTTCAGGGGTCATGAAAAATTGTGAATACATAGGCCATGGAGTATTCAGATGAATGTGGTCAAGGATCATTGTGACGAAAATTGTCCTGGAATATTGTGATGACACGGTTCATGGAGCATTGGGATGACAAGGGCCATGGCGAAATGTGAAGACAGGTGTCATGGGGCATTGTGATGACAGGAGTCATGGGGCATTGTGATGACACGGCCATGGAACATTATGATGACAAGAATTCTGGAGCATTGTGATAAAAAGGGCATGGACCATTGTGATTAGAGGGGCCAAGGAGCATTCTGATGACAACGGCATGGAGCATTGTGATGACAAGGGTCATCGAGCATTGTGATGACAGTGGTCATGAAGCATTGTGATGAATGTGGTCATGGATCATTGTGATGACAAGTGTCGTGGAGCATTGTGATGACAGGGGTCATAGAGCATTGTGATGACACGGTTATGGAATATTGTGATGACCAGAATTCTGTAGCACAGTGATGAAAAGGGCATGGAGCATTGTGATTACAGGGGTCATGGAGCATTGTGATGACAATTGTTCTAGAACATTGTGATGACAGGGATCATGGAGCATAGTGATGAAAGGGGCCATGGAGAATTGTGTTGACAGGCGTCATGGGACATTGTGTTGACAGTGGTCATGGAGCATTGTTAGAAAGGGAACATGGAGCAATTTGATTTCAGGGGCCATGAACAATTGTGAATACATAGGCCATGGAGTATTCAGATGAATGTGGTCAAGGATCATTCTGACGAAAAGTGTCCTGGAATATTGTGATGACACGGTTCATGGAGCATTGCGATGACAAGGGCCATGGCGAAATGTGAAGACAGGTGTCATGGGGCATTGTGATGACAGTGGTCATTAAGAATTGTGAAGAAAGATATCATGGAGCACTGGGATGACAGGGGCCATGGAGCATTGTGATGACACGGGTCATGGGGCATTGTGATGACACGGCCATGGAACATTATGAAGACAAGAATTCTGGAGAATTGTGATAAAATGGGCATGGACCATTGTGATTAGAGGGTCCAAGGAGCATTCTGATCACAACGGCATGGAGCATTGTGATGATAAGGGTCATTGAGCATTGGGATGACAGTGGTCATGAAGCATTGTGATGAATGTGGTCATGCATCATTGTGATGACAAGTGTCGTGGAGCATTGTGATGACAGGGGTCATAGAGCATTGTGATGACACGGTTATGGAATATTGTGATGACCAGAATTCTGTAGCACTGTGATGAAAAGGGAATGGAGCATTGTGATTACAGGGGTCATGGAGCATTTTGATGACAATTGTTCTAGAACATTGTGATGACAGGGATCATGGAGCATAGTGATGAAAGTGGCCATGGAGCATTGTGATGACAGGCGTCATGGGATATTGTGTTGACAGTGGTCATGGAGCATTGTTAGAAAGGGAACATGGAGCAATTTGATTTCAGGGGCCATGAACAATTGTGAATACATAGGCCATGGAGTATTCAGATGAATTTGGTCAAGGATCATTGTGACGAAAATTGTCCTGGAATATTGTGATGACACGGTTCATGGAGCATTGCGATGACAAGGGCCATGGCGAAATGTGAAGACAGGTGTCATGAGGCATTGTGATGACAGTGGTCATCTAGAATTGTGAAGAAAGATATCATGGAGCACTGGGATGACAGGGGCCATGGAACATTGTGATGACAGGGGTCATGGGGCATTGTGATGACACGGCCATGGAACATTATAATGACAAGAATTCTGGAGCATTGTGATAAAAAGGGCATGGTCCATTGTGATTAGAGGGGCCAAGGAGCATTCTGATGACAACGGCATGGAGCATTGTGATGACAAGGGTCATCGAGCATTGTGATGATAGTGGTCATGAAGCATTGTGATGAATGTGGTCATGCATCATTGTGATGACAAGTGTCGTGGAGCATTGTGATGACAGGGGTCATAGAGCATTGTGATGACACGGTTATGGAATATTGTGATGACCAGAATTCGGTAGCACAGTGATGAAAAGGGAATGGAGCATTGTGATTACAGGGGTCATGGAGCATTGTGATGACAATTGTTCTAGAATATTGTGATGACAGGGATCATGGAGCATAGTGATGAAAGGGGCAATGGAGATTTGTGTTGACAGGCGTCATGGGACATTGTGTTGACAGTGGACATGGAGCATTGGTAGAAATGGAACATGGAGCAATTTGATTTCAGGGGCCATGAAAAATTGCGAATACATACGCCATGGAGTATTCAGATGAATGTGGTCAAGGATCATTGTGACGAAAAGTGTCCTGGAATATTGTGATGACACGGTTCATGGAGCATTGCGATGACAAGGGCCATGGCGAAATGTGAAGACAGGTGTCATGGGGCATTGTGATGACAGTGGTCATCTAGAATTGTGAAGAAAGATATCATGGAGCACTGAGATGACAGGGGCCATGGAACATTGTGATGACAGGGGTCATGGGGCATTGTGATGACACGGCCATGGAACATTATGATGACAAGAATTCTGGAGCATTGTGATAAAATGGGCATGGACCATTGTGATTAGAGGGGCCAAGGAGCATTCTGATCACAACGGCATGGAGCATTGTGATGACAAGGGTCATCGAGCATTGTGATGACAGTGGTCATGAAGCATTGTGATGAATGTGGTCATGGATCATTGTGATGACAAGTGTCGTGGAGCATTGTGATGACAGGGGTCATAGAGCATTGTGATGACACGGTTATGGAATATTGTGATGACCAGAATTCTGTAGCACTGTGATGAAAAGGGAATGGAGCATTGTGATTACAGGGGTCATGGAGCATTGTGTTGACAATTGTTCTAGAACATTGTGATGACAGGGATCATGGAGCATAGTGATGTAAGGGGCCATGGAGCATTGTGATGACAGGCGTCATGGGATATTGTGTTGACAGTGGTCATGGAGCATTGTTAGAAAGGGAACATGGAGCAATTTGATTTCAAGGGCCATGAACAATTGTGAATACATAGGCCATGGAGTATTCAGATGAATGTGGGCAAGGATCATTGTGACGAAAAGTGTCCTGGAATATTGTGATGACACGGTTCATGGAGCATTGCGATGACAAGGGCCATGGCGAAATGTGAAGACAGGTGTCATGGGGCATTGTGATGACAGTGGTCATCTAGAATTGTGAAGAAAGATATCATGGAGCACTGGGATGACAGGGGCCATGGAGCATTGTGATGACAGGGGTCATGGGGCATTGTGATGACACGGCCAGGGAACATTATTATGACAAGAATTCTGGAGCATTGTGATAAAAAGGGCATGGACCATTGTGATTAGAGGGGCCAAGGAGCATTCTGATGACAACGGCATGGAGCATTGTGATGACAAGGGTCATCGAGCATTGTGATGACAGTGGTCATGAAGCATTGTGATGAATGTGGTCATGGATCATTGTGATGACAAGTGTCGTGGAGCATTGTGATGACAGGGGTCATAGAGCATTGTGATGACACGGTTATGGAATATTGTGATGACCAGAATTCTGTAGCACAGTGATGAAAAGGGCATGGAGCATTGTGATTACAGGGGTCATGGAGCATTGTGATGACAATTGTTCTAGAACATTGTGATGACAGGGATCATGGAGCATAGTGATGAAAGGGGCCATGGAGAATTGTGTTGACAGGCGTCATGGGACATTGTGTTGACAGTGGTCATGGAGCATTTTTAGAAAGGGAACATGGAGCAATTTGATTTCAGGGGCCATGAACAATTGTGAATACATAGGCCATGGAGTATTCAGATGAATGTGGTCAAGGATCATTCTGACGAAAAGTGTCCTGGAATATTGTGATGACACGGTTCATGGAGCATTGCGATGACAAGGGCCATGGCGAAATGTGAAGACAGGTGTCATGGGGCATTGTGATGACAGTGGTCATTAAGAATTGTGAAGAAAGATATCATGGAGCACTGGGATGACAGGGGCCATGGAGCATTGTGATGACAGGGGTCATGGGGCATTGTGATGACACGGCCATGGAACATTATGAAGACAAGAATTCTGGAGAATTGTGATAAAATGGGCATGGACCATTGTGATTAGAGGGTACAAGGAGCATTCTGATCACAACGGCATGGAGCATTGTGATAATAAGGGTCATTGAGCATTGGGATGACAGTGGTCATGAAGCATTGTGATGAATGTGGTCATGCATCATTGTGATGACAAGTGTCGTGGAGCATTGTGATGACAGGGGTCATAGAGCATTGTGATGACACGGTTATGGAATATTGTGATGACCAGAATTCTGTAGCACTGTGATGAAAAGGGAATGGAGCATTGTGATTACAGGGGTCATGGAGCATTTTGATGACAATTGTTCTAGAACATTGTGATGACAGGGATCATGGAGCATAGTGATGAAAGTGGCCATGGAGCATTGTGATGACAGGCGTCATGGGATATTGTGTTGACAGTGGTCATGGAGCATTGTTAGAAAGGGAACATGGAGCAATTTGATTTCAGGGGCCATGAACAATTGTGAATACATAGGCCATGGACTATTCAGATGAATTTGGTCAAGGATCATTGTGACGAAAATTGTCCTGGAATATTGTGATGACACGGTTCATGGAGCATTGCGATGACAAGGGCCATGGCGAAATGTGAAGACAGGTGTCATGGGGCATTGTGATGACAGTGGTCATCTAGAATTGTGAAGAAAGATATCATGGAGCACTGGGATGACAGGGGCCATGGAACATTGTGATGACAGGGGTCATGGGGCATTGTGATGACACGGCCATGGAACATTATAATGACAAGAATTCTGGAGCATTGTGATAAAAAGGGCATGGTCCATTGTGATTAGAGGGGCCAAGGAGCATTCTGATGACAACGGCATGGAGCATTGTGATGACAAGGGTCATCGAGCATTGTGATGATAGTGGTCATGAAGCATTGTGATGAATGTGGTCATGCATCATTGTGATGACAAGTGTCGTGGAGCATTGTGATGACAGGGGTCATAGAGCATTGTGATGACACGGTTATGGAATATTGTGATGACCAGAATTCGGTAGCACAGTGATGAAAAGGGAATGGAGCATTGTGATTACAGGGGTCATGGAGCATTGTGATGACAATTGTTCTAGAATATTGTGATGACAGGGATCATGGAGCATAGTGATGAAAGGGGCAATGGAGATTTGTGTTGACAGGCGTCATGGGACATTGTGTTGACAGTGGACATGGAGCATTGGTAGAAATGGAACATGGAGCAATTTGATTTCAGGGGCCATGAAAAATTGCGAATACATACGCCATGGAGTATTCAGATGAATGTGGTCAAGGATCATTGTGACGAAAAGTGTCCTGGAATATTGTGATGACACGGTTCATGGAGCATTGCGATGACAAGGGCCATGGCGAAATGTGAAGACAGGTGTCATGGGGCATTGTGATGACAGTGGTCATCTAGAATTGTGAAGAAAGATATCATAGAGCACTGGGAAGACAGGGGCCATGGAACATTGTGATGACAGGGGTCATGGGGCATTGTGATGACATGGCCATGGAACATTATGATGACAAGAATTCTGGAGCATTGTGATAAAAAGGGCATGGACCATTGTGATTAGAGGGGCCAAGGAGCATTCTGATGACAACGGCATGGAGCATTGTGATGACAAGGGTCATCGAGCTTTGTGATGATAGTGGTCATGAAGCATTGTGATGAATGTGGTCATGGATCATTGTGATGACAAGTGTCGTGGAGCATTGTGATGACAGGGGTCATAGAGCATTGTGATGACACGGTTATGGAATATTGTGATGACCAGAATTCTGTAGCACTGTGATGAAAACGGAATGGAGCATTGTGATTACAGGGGTCATGGAGCATTTTGATGACAATTGTTTAGAACATTGTGAAGACAGGGATCATGGAGCATAGTGATGAAAGGGGCCATGGAGCATTGTGTTGACAGGCGTCATGGGACATTGTGTTGACAGTGGTCATGGAGCATTGTTAGAAAGGGAACATGGAGCAATATGATTTCAGGGGCCATGAAAAATTGTGAATACATAGGCCATGGAGTATTCAGATGAATGTGGTCAAGGATCATTGGGACGAAATGTGTCCTGGAATATTGTGATGACACGGTTCATGGAGCATTGCGATGACAAGGGCCATGGCGAAATGTGAAGACAGGTGTCATGGGGCATTGTGATGACAGTGGTCATCTAGAATTGTGAAGAAAGATATCATGGAGCACTGGGATGACAGGGGCCATGGAGCATTGTGATGACAGGGGTCAAGGGGCATCGTGATGACAAGGCCAGGGAACATTATTATGACAAGAATTCTGGAGCATTGTGATAAAAAGTCATGGACCATTGTGATTAGAGTGGCCAAGGAGCATTCTGATGACAACGGCATGGAGCATTGTGATGACAGTGGTCATGAAGCATTGTGATGAATGTGGTCATGCATCATTGTGATGACAAGTGTCGTGGAGCATTGTGATGACAGGGGTCATGGGACATTGTCTTGACAGTGGACATGGAGCATTGTTAGAAAGAGAACATGGAGCAATTTGATTTCAGGGGTCATGAAAAATTGCTAATACATACGCCATGGAGTATTCAGATGAATGTGGTCAAGGATCATTGTGACGAAAACTGTCTTGGAATATTGTGATGACACGGTTCATGGAGCATTGCGATGACAAGGGCCATGGCGAAATGTGAAGACAGGTGTCATGGGGCATTGTGATGACAGTGGTCATCTAGAATTGTGAAGAAAGATATCATAGAGCACTGGGAAGACAGGGGCCATGGAACATTGTGATGACAGCGGTCATGGGGCATTGTGATGACACGGCCATGGAACATTATGATGAAAAGAATTCTGGAGCATTGTGATAAAAAGGGCATGGACCATTGTGATTAGAGGGGCCAAGGAGCATTCTGATGACAACGGCATGCAGCATTGTGATGACAAGGGTCATCGAGCATTGTGATGATAGTGGTCATGAAGCATTGTGATGAATGTGGTCATGCATCTTTGTGATGACAAGTGTCGTGGAGCATTGTGATGACAGGGGTCATAGAGCATTGTGATGACACGGTTATGGAATATTGTGATGACCAGAATTCGGTAGCACAGTGATGAAAAGGGAATGGAGCATTGTGATTACAGGGGTCATGGAGCATTGTGATGACAATTGTTCTAGAATATTGTGATGACAGGGATCATGGAGCATAGTGATGAAAGGGGCAATGGAGATTTGTGTTGACAGGCGTCATGGGACATTGTGTTGACAGTGGACATGGAACATTGGTAGAAAGGGAACATGGAGCAATTTGATTTCAGGGGCCATGAAAAATTACGAATACATAGGCCATGGAGTATTCAGATGAATGTGGTCAAGGATCATTGTGACGAAAAGTGTCCTGGAATATTGTGATGACACGGTTCATGGAGCATTGCGATGACAAGTGCCATGGAGAAATGTGAAGAAAAGTGTCATGGGGCATTGTGATGACAGTGGTCATCAAGAATTGTGAAGAAAGATATCATGGAGCACTGGGATGACAGGGGCCATGGAACATTGTGATCACAGGGGTCATGGGGCATTGTGATGACACGGCCATGGAACATTATGATGACAAGAATTCTGGAGCATTGTGATAAAAAGGGCGTGGACCATTGTGATTAGAGGGGCCAAGGAGCATTCTGATGGCAACGGCATGGAGCATTGTGATGACAAGAGTCATCGAGCATTGTGATGACAGTGGTCATGAAGCATTGTGATGAATGTGGTCATGGATCATTGTGATGACAACTATCGTGGAGCATTGTGATGACAGGCGTCATGGGACAATGTGTTGACAGTGGTCATGGAGCATTGTTAGAAAGGGAACATGGAGCAATTTGATTTCAGAGGCCATGAACAATTGTGAATACATAGGCCGTGTAGTATTCAGATGAATGTGGTCAAGGATCATTGGGACGAAATGTGTCCTGGAATATTGTGATAACACGGTTCATGGAGCATTGCGATGACAAGGGCCATGGCGAAATGTGAAGACAGGTGTCATGGGGCATTGTGATGACAGTGGTCAACTAGAATTGTGAAGAAAGATATCATGGAGCACTGGGATGACATGGGCCATGGAGCATTGTGATGACAGGGGTCAAGGGGCATTGTGATGACACGGCCAGGGAACATTATTATGACAAGTATTCTGGAGCATTGTGATAAAAAGGTCATGGACCATTGTGATTAGAGGGGCCAAGGAGCATTCTGATGACAACGGCATGGAGCATTGTGATGACAGTGGTCATGAAGCATTGTGATGAATGTGGTCATGCATCATTGTGATGACAAGTGTCGTGGAGCATTGTGATGACAGGGGTCATAGAGCATTGTGATGACACGGTTATGGAATATTGTGATGACCAGAATTCTGTAGCACAGTGATGAAAAGGGCATGGAGCATTGTGATTACAGTGGTCATGGAGCATTGTGATGACAATTGTTCTAGAACATTGTTATGACAGGGATCATGGAGCATAGTGATGAAAGGGGCCATGGAGCATAGTGTTGACAGGCGTCATGGGACATTGTGTTGACAGTGGACATGGAGCATTGTTAGAAAGGAAACATGGAGCAATTTGATTTCAGGGGCCATGAAAAATTGCGAATACATAGGCCATGGAGTATTCAGATGAATGTGGTCAAGGATCATTGTGACGAAAAGTGTCCTGGAATATTGTGATGACACGGTTCATGGAGCATTGCGATGACAAGGGCCATGGCGAAATGTGAAGACAGGTGTCATGGGGCATTGTGATGACAGTGGTCATCTAGAATTGTGAAGAAAGATATCATGGAGCACTGGGATGACAGGGGTCATGGAACATTGTGATGACAGGGGTCATGGGGCATTGTGATGACACGGCCATGGAACATTATAATGACAAGAATTCTGGAGCATTGTGATAAAAAGGGCATGGTCCATTGTGATTAGAGGGGCCAAGGAGCATTCTGATGACAACGGCATGGAGCATTGTGATGACAAGGGTCATCGAGCATTGTGATGATAGTGGTCATGAAGCATTGTGATGAATGTGGTCATGCATCATTGTGATGACAAGTGTCGTGGAGCATTGTGATGACAGGGGTCATAGAGCATTGTGATGACACGGTTATGGAATATTGTGATGACCAGAATTCGGTAGCACAGTGATGAAAAGGGAATGGAGCATTGTGATTACAGGGGTCATGGAGCATTGTGATGACAATTGTTCTAGAATATTGTGATGACAGGGATCATGGAGCATAGTGATGAAAGGGGCAATGGAGATTTGTGTTGACAGGCGTCATGGGACATTGTGTTGACAGTGGTCATGGAGCATTGTTAGAAAGGGAACATGGAGCAATTTGATTTCAGGGGCCATGAAAAATTGAGAATACATAGGCCATGGAGTATTCAGATGAATGTGGTCAAGGATCATTGTGACGAAAAGTGTCCTGGAATATTGTGATGACACGGTTCATGGAGCATTGCGATGACAAGGGCCATGGCGAAATGTGAAGACAGGTGTCATGGGGCATTGTGATGACAGTGGTCATCTAGAATTGTGAAGAAAGATATCATGGAGCACTGAGATGACAGGGGCCATGGAACATTGTGATGACAGGGGTCATGGGGCATTGTGATGACACGGCCATGGAACATTATGATGACAAGAATTCTGGAGCATTGTGATAAAATGGGCATGGACCATTGTGATTAGAGGGGCCAAGGAGCATTCTGATCACAACGGCATGGAGCATTGTGATGACAAGGGTCATCGAGCATTGTGATGACAGTGGTCATGAAGCATTGTGATGAATGTGGTCATGGATCATTGTGATGACAAGTGTCGTGGAGCATTGTGATGAGAGTGGTCATAGAGCATTGTGATGACACGGTTATGGAATATTGTGATGACCAGAATTCTGTAGCACTGTGATGAAAAGGGAATGGAGCATTGTGATTACAGGGGTCATGGAGCATTGTGTTGACAATTGTTCTAGAACATTGTGATGACAGGGATCATGGAGCATAGTGATGTAAGGGGCCATGGAGCATTGTGATGACAGGCGTCATGGGATATTGTGTTGACAGTGGTCATGGAGCATTGTTAGAAAGGGAACATGGAGCAATTTGATTTCAAGGGCCATGAACAATTGTGAATACATAGGCCATGGAGTATTCAGATGAATGTGGTCAAGGATCATTGTGACGAAAAGTGTCCTGGAATATTGTGATGACACGGTTCATGGAGCATTGCGATGACAAGGGCCATGGCGAAATGTGAAGACAGGTGTCATGGGGCATTGTGATGACAGTGGTCATCTAGAATTGTGAAGAAAGATATCATGGAACACTGGGATGACAGGGGCCATGGAGCATTGTGATGACAGGGGTCATGGAGCATTGTGATGACACGGCCATGGAACATTATAATGACAAGAATTCTGGAGCATTGTGATAAAAAGGGCATGGTCCATTGTGATTAGAGGGGCCAAGGAGCATTCTGATGACAACGGCATGGAGCATTGTGATGACAAGGGTCATCGAGCATTGTGATGATAGTGGTCATGAAGCATTGTGATGAATGTGGTCATGGATCATTGTGATGACAAGTGTCGTGGAGCATTGTGATGACAGGGGTCATAGAGCATTGTGATGACACGGTTATGGAATATTGTGATGACCAGAATTCGGTAGCACAGTGATGAAAAGGGAATGGAGCATTGTGATTACAGGGGTCATGGAGCATTGTGATGACAATTGTTCTAGAATATTGTGATGACAGGGATCATGGAGCATAGTGATGAAAGGGACAATGGAGATTTGTGTTGACAGGCGTCATGGGACATTGTGTTGACAGTGGACATGGAACATTGTTAGAAAGGGAACATGGAGCAATTTGATTTCAGGGGCCATTAAAAATTGCGAATACATACGCCATGGAGTATTCAGATGAATGTGGTCAAGGATCATTGTGACGAAAAGTGTCCTGGAATATTGTGATGACACGGTTCATGGAGCATTGCGATGACAAGGGCCATGGCGAAATGTGAAGACAGGTGTCATGGGGCATTGTGATGACAGTGGTCATCTAGAATTGTGAAGAAAGATATCATGGAGCACTGGGATGATAGGGTACATGGAACATTGTGATGACAGGGGTCATGGGGCATTGTGATGACACGGCCATGGAACATTATGATGACAAGTATTCTGGAGCATTGTGATAAAAAGGGCATGGACCATTGTGATTAGAGGGGCCAAGGAGCATTCTGATGACAACGGCATGGAGCATTGTGATGACAAGGTCATCGAGCATTGTGATGACAGTGGTCATGAAGCATTGTGATGAATGTGGTCATGGATCATTCTGATGACAAGTGTCGTGGAGCATTGTGATGACAGGCGTCATGGGACAATGTGTTGACAGTGGTCATGGAGCATTGTTAGAAAGGGAACATGGAGCAATATGATATCAGGGGCCATGAAAAATTGTGAATACATAGGCCATGGAGTATTCAGATGAATGTGGTCAAGGATCATTGGGACGAAATGTGTCCTGGAATATTGTGATGACACGGTTCATGGAGCATTGCGATGACAAGGGCCATGGCGAAATGTGAAGACAGGTGTCATGGGGCATTGTGATGACAGTGGTCATCTAGAATTGTGGAGAAAGATATCATGGAGCACTGGGATGACAGGGGCCATGGAGCATTGTGATGACAGGGGTCAAGGGGCATCGTGATGACAAGGCCAGGGAACATTATTATGACAAGAATTCTGGAGAATTGTGATAAAAAGGTCATGGACCATTGTGATTAGAGTGGCCAAGGAGCATTCTGATGACAACGCCATGGAGCATTGTGATGACAGTGGTCATGAAGCATTGTGATGAATGTGGTCATGCATCATTGTGATGACAAGTGTCGTGGAGCATTGTGATGACAGGGGTCATGGGACATTGTCTTGACAGTGGACATGGAGCATTGTTAGAAAGGGAACATGGAGCAATTTGATTTCAGGGGCCATGAAAAATTGCTAATACATACGCCATGGAGTATTCAGATGAATGTGGTCAAGGATCATTGTGACGAAAACTGTCTTGGAATATTGTGATGACACGGTTCATGGAGCATTGCGATGACAAGGGCCATGGCGAAATGTGAAGACAGGTGTCATGGGGCATTGTGATGACAGTGGTCATCTAGAATTGTGAAGAAAGATATCATAGAGCACTGGGAAGACAGGGGCCATGGAACATTGTGATGACAGCGGTCATGGGGCATTGTGATGACACGGCCATGGAACATTATGATGAAAAGAATTCTGGAGCATTGTGATAAAAAGGGCATGGTCCATTGTGATTAGAGGGGCCAAGGAGCATTCTGATGACAACGGCATGCAGCATTGTGATGACAAGGGTCATCGAGCATTGTGATGATAGTGGTCATGAAGCATTGTGATTAATGTGGTCATGCATCATTGTGATGACAAGTGTCGTGGAGCATTGTGATGACAGGGGTCATAGAGCATTGTGATGACACGGTTATGGAATATTGTGATGACCAGAATTCGGTAGCACAGTGATGAAAAGGGAATGGAGCATTGTGATTACAGGGGTCATGGAGCATTGTGATGACAATTGTTCTAGAATATTGTGATGACAGGGATCATGGAGCATAGTGATGAAAGGGGCAATGGAGATTTGTGTTGACAGGCGTCATGGGACATTGTGTTGACAGTGGACATGGAACATTGGTAGAAAGGGAACATGGAGCAATTTGATTTCAGGGGCCATGAAAAATTGCGAATACATAGGCCATGGAGTATTCAGATGAATGTGGTCAAGGATCATTGTGACGAAAAGTGTCCTGGAATATTGTGATGACACGGTTCATGGAGCATTGCGATGACAAGTGCCATGGAGAAATGTGAAGAAAAGTGTCATGGGGCATTGTGATGACAGTGGTCATCAAGAATTGTGAAGAAAGATATCATGGAGCACTGGGATGATAGGGTACATGGAACATTGTGATCACAGGGGTCATGGGGCATTGTGATGACACGGCCATGGAACATTATGATGACAAGAATTCTGGAGCATTGTGATAAAAAGGGCGTGGACCATTGTGATTAGAGGGGCCAAGGAGCATTCTGATGGCAACGGCATGGAGCATTGTGATGACAAGAGTCATCGAGAATTGTGATGACAGTGGTCATGAAGCATTGTGATGAATGTGGTCATGGATCATTGTGATGACAAGTGTCGTGGAGCATTGTGATGACAGGCGTCATGGGACAATGTGTTGACAGTGGTCATGGAGCATTGTTAGAAAGGGAACATGGAGCAATTTGATTTCAGGGGCCATGAACAATTGTGAATACATAGGCCGTGGAGTATTCAGATGAATGTGGTCAAGGATCATTGGGACGAAATGTGTCCTGGAATATTGTGATAACACGGTTCATGGAGCATTGCGATGACAAGGGCCATGGCGAAATGTGAAGACAGGTGTCATGGGGCATTGTGATGACAGTGGTCATCTAGAATTGTGAAGAAAGATATCATGGAGCACTGGGATGACATGGGCCATGGAGCATTGTGATGACAGGGGTCAAGGGGCATTGTGATGACACGGCCAGGGAACATTATTATGACAAGTATTCTGGAGCATTGTGATAAAAAGGTCATGGACCATTGTGATTAGAGGGGCCAAGGAGCATTCTGATGACAACGGCATGGAGCATTGTGATGACAGTGGTCATGAAGCATTGTGATGAATGTGGTCATGCATCATTGTGATGACAAGTGTCGTGGAGCATTGTGATGACAGGGGTCATAGAGCATTGTGATGACACGGTTATGGAATATTGTGATGACCAGAATTCTGTAGCACAGTGATGAAAAGGGCATGGAGCATTGTGATTACAGTGGTCATGGAGCATTGTGATGACAATTGTTCTAGAACATTGTTATGACAGGGATCATGGAGCATAGTGATGAAAGGGGCCATGGAGCATAGTGTTGACAGGCGTCATGGGACATTGTGTTGACAGTGGACATGGAGCATTGTTAGAAAGGAAACATGGAGCAATTTGATTTCAGGGGCCATGAAAAATTGCGAATACATAGGCCATGGAGTATTCAGATGAATGTGGTCAAGGATCATTGTGACGAAAAGTGTCCTGGAATATTGTGATGACACGGTTCATGGAGCATTGCGATGACAAGGGCCATGGCGAAATGTGAAGACAGGTGTCATGGGGCATTGTGATGACAGTGGTCATCTAGAATTGTGAAGAAAGATATCATAGAGCACTGGGAAGACAGGGGCCATGGAATATTGTGATGACAGGGGTCATGGGGCATTGTGATGACACGGCCATGGAACATTATGATGACAAGAATTCTGGAGCATTGTGATAAAAAGGGCATGGACCATTGTGATTAGAGGGGCCAAGGAGCATTCTGATGACAACGGCATGGAGCATTGTGATGACAAGGGTCATCGAGCTTTGTGATGATAGTGGTCATGAAGCATTGTGATGAATGTGGTCATGGATCATTGTGATGACAAGTGTCGTGGAGCATTGTGATGACAGGGGTCATAGAGCATTGTGATGACACGGTTATGGAATATTGTGATGACCAGAATTCTGTAGCACTGTGATGAAAAAGGAATGGAGCATTGTGATTACAGGGGTCATGGAGCATTGTGTTGACAATTGTTCTAGAACATTGTGATGACAGGGATCATGGAGCATAGTGATGAAAGGGGCCATGGAGCATTGTGATGACAGGTGTCATGGGGTATTTTGTTGACAGTGGTCATGGAGCATTGTTAGAAAGAGAACATGGAGCAATTTGATTTCAAGGGCCATGAACAATTGTGAATACATAGGCCATGGAGTATTCAGATGAATGTGGTCAAGGATCATTGTGACGAAAAGTGTCCTGGAATATTGTGATGACACGGTTCATGGAGCATTGCGATGACAAGGGCCATGGCGAAATGTGAAGACAGGTGTCATGGGGCATTGTGATGACAGTGGTCATCTAGAATTGTGAAGAAAGATATCATATAGCACTGTGAAGACAGGGGCCATGGAACATTGTGATGAGAGGGGTCATGGGGCATTGTGATGACACGGCCATGGAACATTATGATGACAAGAATTCTGGAGCATTGTGATAAAAAGGGCATGGACCATTGTGATTAGAGAGGCCAAGGAGCATTCTGATGACAACGGCATGGAGCATTGTGATGACAAGTGTCATCGACCTTTGTGATGATAGTGGTCATGAATCATTGTGATGAATGTGGTCATGGATCATTGTGATGACATGTGTCGTGGAGCATTGTGATGACAGGGGTCATAGAGCATTGTGATGACACGGTTATGTAATATTGTGATGACCAGAATTCTGTAGCACTGTGATGAAAAGGGAATGGAGCATTGTGATTACAGGGGTCATGGAGCATTGTGTTCACAATTGTTCTAGAACATTGTGATGACAGGGATCATGGAGCATAGTGATGAAAGGGGCCATGGAGCATTGTGATGACAGGCGTCATGGGATATTGTGTTGACAGTGGTCATGGAGCATTGTTAGAAAGGGAACATGGAGCAATTTGATTTCAAGGGCCATGAACAATTGTGAATACATAGGCCATGGAGTATTCAGATGAATGTGGTCAAGGATCATTGTGACGAAAAGTGTCCTGGAATATTGTGATGACTCGGTTCATGGAGCATTGCGATGACAAGGGCCATGGCGAAATGTGAAGACAGGTGTCATGGGGCATTGTGATGACAGTGGTCATCTAGAATTGTGAAGAAAGATATCATGGTGCACTGGGATGACAGGGGCCATGGAGCATTGTGATGACAGGGGTCATGGGGCATTGTGATGACACGGCAATGTAACATTATAATGACAAGAATTCTGGAGCATTGTGATAAAAAGGGAATTGTCCATTGTGATTAGAGGGGCCAAGGAGCATTCTGATGACAACGGCATGGAGCATTGTGATGACAAGGGTCATCGAGCATTGTGATGATAGTGGTCATGAAGCATTGTGATGAATGTGGTCATGCATCATTGTGATGACAAGTGTCGTGGAGCATTGTGATGACAGGGGTCATAGAGCATTGTGATGACACGGTTATGGAATATTGTGATGACCAGAATTCGGTAGCACAGTGATGAAAAGGGAATGGAGCATTGTGATTACAGAGGTCATGGAGCATTGTGATGACAATTGTTCTAGAATATTGTGATGACAGGGATCATGGAGCATAGTGATGAAAGGGGCAATGGAGATTTGTGTTGACAGGCGTCATGGGACATTGTGTTGACAGTGGACATGGAACATTGTTAGAAAGGGAACATGGAGCAATTTGATTTCTGGGGCCATTAAAAATTGCGAATACATACGCCATGGAGTATTCAGATGAATGTGGTCAAAGATCATTGTGACGAAATGTGTCCTGGAATATTGTGATGACACGGTTCATGGAGCATTGCGATGACAAGGGCCATGGCGAAATGTGAAGACAAGTGTCATGGGGCATTGTGATGACAGTGGTCATCTAGAATTGTGAAGAAAGATATCATGGAGCACTGGGATGATAGGGTACATGGAACATTGTGATGACAGGGGTCATGGGGCATTGTGATGACACGGCCATGGAACATTATGATGACAAGTATTCTGGAGCATTGTGATAAAAAGGGCATGGACCATTGTGATTAGAGGGGCCAAGGAGCATTCTGATGACAACGGCATGGAGCATTGTGATGACAAGGTCATCGAGCATTGTGATGACAGTGGTCATGAAGCATTGTGATGAATGTGGTCATGGATCATTCTGATGACAAGTGTCGTGGAGCATTGTGATGACAGGCGTCATGGGACAATGTTTTGACAGTGGTCATGGAGCATTGTTAGAAAGGGAACATGGAGCAATATGATTTCAGGGGCCATGAAAAATTGTGAATACATAGGCCATGGAGTATTCAGATGAATGTGGTCAATGATCATTGGGACGAAATGTGTCCTGGAATATTGTGATGACACGGTTCATGGAGCATTGCGATGACAAGGGCCATGGTGAAATGTGAAGACAGGTGTCATGGGGCATTGTGATGACAGTGGTCATCTAGAATTGTGAAGAAAGATATCATGGAGCACTGGGATGACAGGGGCCATGGAGCATTGTGATGACAGGGGTCAAGGGGCATTGTGATGACAAGGCCAGGGAACATTATTATGACAAGAATTCTGGAGCATTGTGATAAAAAGGTCATGGACCATTGTGATTAGAGGGGCCAAGGAGCATTCTGATGACAACGGCATGGAGCATTGTGATGACAGTGGTCATGAAGCATTGTGATGAATGTGGTCATGCATCATTGTGATGACAAGTGTCGTGGAGCATTGTGATGACAGGGGTCATAGAGCATTGTGATGACACGGTTATGGAATATTGTGATGACCAGAATTCTGTAGCACAGTGATGAAAAGGGCATGGAGCATTGTGATTACAGGGGTCATGGATAATTGTGATGACAATTGTTCTAGAACATTGTGATGACAGGGATCATGGAGCATAGTGATGAAAGGGCAATGGAGCATTGTGTTGACAGGCGTCATGGGACATTGTGTTGACAGTGGACATGGAGCATTGTTAGAAATGGAACATGGAGCAATTTGACTTCAGGGGCCATGAAACATTGCGAATACATAGGCCATGGAGTATTCAGATGAATGTGGTCAAGGATCATTGTGACGAAAAGTGTCCTGGAATATTGTGATGACACGGTTCATGGAGCATTGCGATGAAAAGGGCCATGGCGAAATGTGAAGACAGGCGTCATGAGGCATTGTGATGACAGTGGTCATCTAGAATTGTGAAGAAAGATATCATGGAGCACTGGGATGACAGGGGCCATGGAACATTGTGATGACAGGGGTCATGGGGCATTGTGATGACACGGCCATGGAACATTATGATGACAAGAATTCTGGAGCATTGTGATAAAAAGGGCATGGACCATTGTGATTAGAGGGGCCAAGGAGCATTCTGATGACAAGGTCATGGAGCATTGTGATGACAAGGGTCATCGAGCTTTGTGATGACAGTGGTTATGAAGCATTGTGATGAATGTGGTCATGGATCATTGTGATGACAAGTGTCGTGGAGCATTTTGATGACAAGGGGCATATAGCATTGTGATGACACGGTTATGGAATATTGTGATGACCAGAATTCTGTAGCACTGTGATGAAAAGGGAATGGAGCACTGTGATTACAGGGGTCATGGAGCATTGTGATGACAATTGTTCTAGAACATTATGATGACAGGGATCATGGAGCATAGTGATGAAAGGGGCCATGGAGAATTGTGATGACAGGCGTCATGGGACATTGTGTTGACAGTGGTCAAGGAGCATTGTTAGAAAGGGCACTTGGAGCAATTTGATTTCAGGGGCCATGAACAACTGTGAATACATAGGCCATGGATTATTCAGATGAATGTGGTCAAGGATCATTGTGACGAAAAGTGTCCTGGATTATTGTGATGACACGGTTCATGGAGCATTGCGATGACAAGGGCCATGGCGAAATGTGAAGACAGGTGTCATGGGGCATTGTGATGACAGGAGTCATGGGGCATTGTGATGACACGGCCATGGAACATTATGATGACAAGAATTCTGGAGCATTGTGATAAAAAGGGCATGGACCATTGTGATTAGAGGGGCCAAGGAGCATTCTGATGACAACGGCATGGAGCATTGTGATGACAAGGGTCATCGAGCATTGTGATGACAGTGGTCATGAAGCATTGTGATGAATGTGGTCATGGATCATTGTGATGAGAAGTGTCGTGGAGCATTGTGATGACAGGGGTCATAGAGCATTGTGATGACACGGTTATGGAATATTGTGATGACCAGAATTCTGTAGCACTGTGATGAAAAGGGAATGGAGCATTGTGATTACAGGGGTCATGGAGCATTGTGATGACAATTGTTCTAGAACATTGTGATGACAGGGATCATGGAGCATAGTGATGAAAGGGTCCATGGAGCATTGTGATGACAGGCGCAATGGGACATTGTGTTGACAGTGCTCATGGAGCATTGTTAGAAAGGGAACATGGAGCAATTTGATTTCAGGGGCCATGAAAAATTGTGAATACATAGGCCATGGAGTATTCAGATGAATGTGGTCAAGGATCATTGTGACGACAAGTGTCCTGGAATATTGTGATGACACGGTTCATGGAGCATTGCGATGACAAGGGCCATGGCGAAATGTGAAGACAGGTGTCATGGGGCATTGTGATGACAGTGGTCATCTAGAATTGTGAAGGAAGATATCATGGAGCACTGGGATGACAGGGGCCATGGAGCATTGTGATGACAGGGGTCATGGGGCATTGTGATGACACGGCCATGGAACATTATGATGACAAGAATTCTGGAGCATTGTGATAAAAAGGGCATGGACCATTGTGATTAGAGGGGCCAAGGAGCATTCTGATGACAACGGCATGGAGCATTGTGATGACAAGGGTCATCGAGCATTGTGATGACAGTGGTCATGAAGCATTGTGATGAATGTGGTCATGGATCATTGTGATGACATGTGTCGTGGAGCATTGTGATGACAGGGGTCATAGAGCATTGTGATGACACGGTTATGGAATATTGTGATGACCAGAATTCTGTAGCACTGTGATGAAAAGGGAATGGAGCATTGTGATTACAGGGGTCATGGAGCATTGTGATGACAATTGTTCTAGAACATTGTGAAGACAGGGATCATGGAGCATAGTGATGAAATGGGCCATGGAGCATTGTGAAGACAGGCGTCATGGGACAATGTGTTGAAAGTGGTCATGGAGCCTTGTTAGAAAGTGAACATGGAGAAATTTGATTTCAGGGGTCATGAAAAATTGTGAATACATAGGCCATGGAGTATTCAGATGAATGTGGTCAAGGATCATTGTGACGAAAATTGTCCTGGAATATTGTGATGACACGGTTCATGGAGCATTGGGATGACAAGGGCCATGGCGAAATGTGAAGACAGGTGTCATGGGGCATTGTGATGACAGTGGTCATCTAGAATTGTGAAGAAAGATATCATGGAGCACTGGGATGACAGGGGCCATGGAACATTGTGATGACAGGGGTCATGGGGCATTGTGATGACACGGCCATGGAACATTATGATGACAAGAATTCTGGAGCATTGTGATAAAAAGGGCATGGACCATTGTGATTAGAGGGGCCAAGGAGCATTCTGATGACAACGGCATGGAGCATTGTGATGACAAGGGTCATCGAGCATTGTGATGACAGTGGTCATGAAGCATTGTGATGAATGTGGTCATGGATCATTGTGATGACATGCGTCGTGGAGCATTGTGATGACAGGGATCATAGAGCATTGTGATGACACGGTTATGGAATATTGTGATGACCAGAATTCTGTAGCACTGTGATGAAAAGGGAATGGAGCATTGTGATTACAGGGGTCATGGAGCATTGTGATGACAATTGTTCTAGAACATTGTGATGACAGGGATCATGGAGCATAGTGATGAAAGGGTCCATGGAGCATTGTGATGACAGGCGCCAAGGGACATTGTGTTGACAGTGGTCATGGAGCATTGTTAGAAAGGGAACATGGAGCAATTTGATTTCAGGGGTCATGAAAAATTGTGAATACCTAGGCCATGGAGTATTCAGATGAATGTGGTCAAGGATCATTGTGATGACAAGTGTCCTGGAATATAGTGATGACACGGTTCATGGAGCATTGGGATGACAAGGGCCATGGCGAAATGTGAAGACAGGTGTCATGGGGCATTGTGATGACAGTGGTCATCTAGAATTGTGAAGGAAGATATCATGGAGCACTGGGATGACAGGGGCCATGGAGCATTGTGATGACAGGGGTCATGGGGCATTGTGATGACACGGCCATGGAACATTATGATGACAAGAATTCTGGAGCATTGTGATAAAAAGGGCATGGACCATTGTGATTAGAGGGGCCAAGGAGCATTCTGATGACAACGGCATGGAGCATTGTGATGACAAGGTTCATCGAGCATTGTGATGACAGTGGTCATGAAGCATTGCGATGAATGTGGTCATGGATCATTGTGATGACAAGTCTCGTGGAGCATTGTGATGACAGGGGTCATAGAGCATTGTGATGACACGGTTATGGAATATTGTGATGACCAGAATTCTGTAGCACTGTGATGAAAAGGGAATGGAGCATTGTGATTACAGGGGTCATGGAGCATTGTGATGACAATTGTTCTAGAACATTGTGAAGACAGGGATCATGGAGCATAGTGATGAAAGGGGCCATGGAGCATTGTGATGACAGGCTTCATGGGACAATGTGTTGACAGTGGTCATGGAGCCTTGTTAGAAAGGGAACATGGAGGAATTTGATTTCAGGGGTCATGAAAAATTGCGAATACATAGGCCATGGAGTATTCAGATGAATGTGGTCAAGGATCATTGTGACGAAAATTGTCCTGGAATATTGTGATGACACGGTTCATGGAGCATTGCGATGACAAGGGCCATGGCGAAATGTGAAGACAGGTGTCATGGGGCATTGTGATGACAGGAGTCATGGGGCATTGTGATGACACGGCCATGGAACATTATGATGAGAAGAATTCTGGAGCATTGTGATAAAAAGGGCATGGACCATTGTGATTAGAGGGGCCAAGGAGCATTCTGATGACAACGGCATGGAGCATTGTGATGACAAGGGTCATCGAGCATTGTGATGACAGTGGTCATGAAGCATTGTGATGAATGTGGTCATGGATCATTGTGATGACAAGTGTCGTGGAGCATTGTGATGACAGGGGTCATAGAGCATTGTGATGACACGGTTATGGAATATTGTGATGACCAGAGTTCTGTAGCACAGTGATGAAAAGGGCATGGAGCATTGTGATTACATGGGTCATGGAGCATTGTGATGACAATTGTTCTACAACATTGTGAAGACAGGGATCATGGAGCATAGTGATGAAAGGGGCCATGGAGCATTGTGATGACAGGCTTCATGGGACAATGTGTTGACAGTGGTCATGGAGCCTTGTTAGAAAGGGAACATGGAGCAATTTGATTTCAGGGGTCATGAAAAATTGTGAATACATAGGCCATGGAGTATTCAGATGAATGTGGTCAAGGATCATTGTGACGAAAATTGTCCTGGAATATTGTGATGACACGGTTCATGGAACATTGGGATGACAAGGGCCATGGCGAAATGTGAAGACAGGTGTCATGGGGCATTGTGATGACAGTGGTCATCTAGAATTGTGAAGAAAGATATCATGGAACACTGGGATGACAGGGGCCATGGAACATTGTGATGACAGGGGTCATGGGGCACTGTGATGACACGACCATGGAACATTATGATGACAAGTATTCTGGAGCATTGTGATAAAAAGGTCATGGAACATTGTGATTATAGGGGCCAAGGAGCATTCTGATGACAACGGCATGGAGCATTGTGATGACAAGGGTCATCGAGCATTGTGATGAAAGTGGTCATGAAGCATTGTGATGAATGTGGTCATGGATCATTGTGATGACAAGTGTCGTAGAGCATTGTGATGACAGGAGTCATAGAGCATTGTGATGACACGGTTATGGAATATTGTGATGACCAGAATTCTGTAGCACAGTGATGAAAAGGGCATGGAGCATTGTGATTACAGGGGTCATGGAGCATTGTGATGACAATTGTTCTAGAACATTGTGATGACAGGGATCATGGAGCTTAGTGATGAAACGGGCAATGGAGCATTGTTTTGACAGGCGTCATGGGACATTGTGTTGACAGTGGACATGGAGCATTGTTAGAAATGGAACATGGAGCAATTTGATTTCAGGGGCCATGAAAAATTGCGAATACATAGGCCATGGAGTATTCAGATGAATGTGGTCAAGGATCATTGTGACGAAATTTGTCCTGGAATATTGTGATGACACGGTTCATGGAGCATTGCGATGAAAAGGGCCATGGCGAAATGTGAAGACAGGTGTCATGAGGCATTGTGATGCCAGTGGTCATCTAGAATTGTGAAGAAAGATATCATGGAGCACTGGGATGACAGGGGCGATGGAACATTGTGATGACAGGGGTCATGGGGCATTGTGATGACACGGCCATGGAACATTATGATGACAAGAATTCTGGACCATTGTGATAAAAAGGGCATGGACCATTGTGATTAGAGGGGCCAAGAAGCATTCTGATGACAAGGTCATGGAGCATTGTGATGACAAGGGTCATCGAGCTTTGTGATGACAGTGGTCATGAAGCATTGTGATGAATGTGGTCATGGATCATTGTGATGACAAGTTTCGTGGAGCATTGTGATGACAGGGGTCATAGAGCATTGTGATGACACGGTTATGGAATATTGTGATGACCAGAATTCTGTAGCACTGTGATGAAAAGGGAATGGAGCATTGTGATTACAGGGGTCACGGAGCATTGTGTTGACAATTGTTCTAGAACATTGTGATGACAGGGATCATGGAGCATAGTGATGAAAGGGGCCATGGAGCATTGGGATGACAGGCGTCATGGGACATTGTGTTGACAGTGGTCATGGAGCATTGTTAGAAAGGGAACATGGAGCAATTAGATTTCAGGGGCCATGAAAAATTGTGAATACATAGGCCATGGAGTATTCAGATGAATGTGGTCAAGGATCATTGTGACGAAAAGTGTCCTGGAATATTGTGATGACACGGTTCATGGAGCATTGCGATGACAAGGGCCATGGCGAAATGTGAAGACAGGTGTCATGGGGCATTGTGATGACAGGAGTCATGGGGCATTGTGATGACACGGCCATGGAACATTATGATGACAAGAATTCTGGAGCATTGTGATAAAAAGGGCATGGACCATTGTGATTAGAGGGGCCAAGGAGCATTCTGATGACAACGGCATGGAGCATTGTGATGACAAGGGTCATCGAGCATTGTGATGACAGTGGTCATGAAGCATTGTGATGAATGTGGTCATGGATCATTGTGATGACAAGTGTCGTGGAGCATTGTGATGACAGGGGTCATAGAGCATTGTGATGACACGGTTATGGAATATTGTGATGACCAGAGTTCTGTAGCACAGTGATGAAAAGGGCATGGAGCATTGTGATTACATGGGTCATGGAGCATTGTGATGACAATTGTTCTACAACATTGTGAAGACAGGGATCATGGAGCATAGTGATGAAAGGGGCCATGGAGCATTGTGATGACAGGCTTCATGGGACATTGTGTTGACAGTGGTCATGGAGCCTTGTTAGAAAGGGAACATGGAGCAATTTGATTTCAGGGGTCATGAAAAATTGTGAATACATAGGCCATGGAGTATTCAGATGAATGTGGTCAAGGATCATTGTGACGAAAATTGTCCTGGAATATTGTGATGACACGGTTCATGGAGCATTGCGATGACAAGGGCCATGGCGAAATGTGAAGACAGGTGTCATGGGGCATTGTGATGACAGTGGTCATCTAGAATTGTGAAGAAAGATATCATGGAACA
Organism: Eschrichtius robustus; assembly: GCF_028021215.1. Classification (NCBI taxonomy): domain Eukaryota; kingdom Metazoa; phylum Chordata; class Mammalia; order Artiodactyla; family Eschrichtiidae; genus Eschrichtius; species Eschrichtius robustus. Next base: position 1,525,842 of record NW_027175249.1, on the reverse strand, counting down.
CTGGGATGACAGGGGCCATGGAAAATTGTGATGACAGGGGTCATGGGGCACTGTGATGACACGACCATGGAACATTATGATGACAAGTATTCTGGAGCATTGTGATAAAAAGGTCATGGAACATTGTGATTATAGGGGCCAAGGAGCATTCTGATGACAACGGCATGGAGCATTGTGATGACAAGGGTCATCGAGCATTGTGATGAAAGTGGTCATGAAGCATTGTGATGAATGTGGTCATGGATCATTGTGATGACAAGTGTCGTAGAGCATTGTGATGACAGGAGTCATAGAGCATTGTGATGACACGGTTATGGAATATTGTGATGACCAGAATTCTGTAGCACAGTGATGAAAAGGGCATGGAGCATTGTGATTACAGGGGTCATGGAGCATTGTGATGACAATTGTTCTAGAACATTGTGATGACAGGGATCATGGAGCTTAGTGATGAAACGGGCAATGGAGCATTGTTTTGACAGGCGTCATGGGACATTGTGTTGACAGTGGACATGGAGCATTGTTAGAAATGGAACATGGAGCAATTTGATTTCAGGGGCCATGAAAAATTGCGAATACATAGGCCATGGAGTATTCAGATGAATGTGGTCAAGGATCATTGTGACGAAATTTGTCCTGGAATATTGTGATGACACGGTTCATGGAGCATTGCGATGAAAAGGGCCATGGCGAAATGTGAAGACAGGTGTCATGAGGCATTGTGATGCCAGTGGTCATCTAGAATTGTGAAGAAAGATATCATGGAGCACTGGGATGACAGGGGCGATGGAACATTGTGATGACAGGGGTCATGGGGCATTGTGATGACACGGCCATGGAACATTATGATGACAAGAATTCTGGACCATTGTGATAAAAAGGGCATGGACCATTGTGATTAGAGGGGCCAAGAAGCATTCTGATGACAAGGTCATGGAGCATTGTGATGACAAGGGTCATCGAGCTTTGTGATGACAGTGGTCATGAAGCATTGTGATGAATGTGGTCATGGATCATTGTGATGACAAGTTTCGTGGAGCATTGTGATGACAGGGGTCATAGAGCATTGTGATGACACGGTTATGGAATATTGTGATGACCAGAATTCTGTAGCACTGTGATGAAAAGGGAATGGAGCATTGTGATTACAGGGGTCACGGAGCATTGTGTTGACAATTGTTCTAGAACATTGTGATGACAGGGATCATGGAGCATAGTGATGAAAGGGGCCATGGAGCATTGGGATGACAGGCGTCATGGGACATTGTGTTGACAGTGGTCATGGAGCATTGTTAGAAAGGGAACATGGAGCAATTAGATTTCAGGGGCCATGAAAAATTGTGAATACATAGGCCATGGAGTATTCAGATGAATGTGGTCAAGGATCATTGTGACGAAAAGTGTCCTGGAATATTGTGATGACACGGTTCATGGAGCATTGCGATGACAAGGGCCATGGCGAAATGTGAAGACAGGTGTCATGGGGCATTGTGATGACAGGAATCATGGGGCATTGTGATGACACGGCCATGGAACATTATGATGACAAGAATTCTGGAGCATTGTGATAAAAAGGGCATGGACCATTGTGATTAGAGGGGCCAAGGAGCATTCTGATGACAACGGCATGGAGCATTGTGATGAAAAGGGTCATCGAGCATTGTGATGACAGTGGTCATGAAGCATTGTGATGAATGTGGTCATGGATCATTGTGATGACAAGTGTCGTGGAGCATTGTGATGACAGGGGTCATAGAGCATTGTGATGAAACGGTTATGGAATATTGTGATGACCAGAATTCTGTAGCACAGTGATGAAAAGGGAATGGAGCATTGTGATTACAGGGGTCATGGAGCATTGTGATGACAATTGTTCTAGAACATTGTGATGACAGGGATCATGGATCATAGTGATTAAAGGGTCCATGGAGCTTTGTGATGACAGGCGCCATGGGACATTGTGTTGACAGTGGTCATGGAGCATTGTTAGAAAGGGAACATGGAGCAATTTGATTTTAGGGGCCATGAAAAATTGTGAATACATAGGCCATGGAGTATTCAGATGAATGTTGTCAAGGATCATTGTGACGACAAGTGTCCTGGAATATTGTGATGACACGGTTCATGGAGCATTGCGATGACAAGGGCCATGGCGAAATGTGAAGACAGGTGTCATGGGGCATTGTGATGACAGTGGTCATCTAGAATTGTGAAGGAAGATATCATGGAGCACTGGGATGAGAGGGGCCATGGAGAATTGTGATGACAGGGGTCATGGGGCATTGTGATGACACGGCCATGGAACATTATGATGACAAGAATTCTGGAGCATTGTGATAAAAAGGGCATGGACCATTGTGATTAGAGGGGCCAAGGAGCATTCTGATGACAACGGCATGGAGCATTGTGATGACAAGGGTCATCGAGCATTGTGATGACAGTGGTCATGAAGCATTGTGATAAATGTGGTCATGGATCATTGTGATGACAAGTGTCGTAGAGCATTGTGATGACACGGTTATGGAATATTGTGATGACCAGAATTCTGTAGCACTGTGATGAAAAGGGAATGGAGCATTGTGATTACAGGGGTCATGGAGCATTGTGTTGACAATTGTTCTAGAACATTGTGAAGACAGGGATCATGGAGCATAGTGATGAAAGGGGCCATGGAGCATTGTGATGACAGGCGTCATGGGACAATGTGTTGACAGTGGTCATGGAACCTTGTTAGAAAGGGAACATGGAGCAATTTGATTTCAGGGGTCATGAAAAATTGTGAATACATAGGCCATGGAGTATTCAGAGGAATGTGGTCAAGGATCATTGTGACGAAAAGTGTCCTGGAATATTGTGATGACACGGTTCATGGAGCATTGCGATGAAAAGGGCCATGGCGAAATGTGAAGACAGGTGTCATGAGGCATTGTGATGACAGTGGTCATCTAGAATTGTGAAGAAAGATATCATGGAGCACTGGGATGACAGGGGCCATGGAACATTGAGATGACAGGGGTCATGGGGCATTGTGATGACACGGCCATGGAACATAATGATGACAAGAATTCTGGAGCATTGTGATAAAAAGGGCATGGACCATTGTGATTAGAGGGGCCAAGGAGCATTCTGATAACAAAGTCATGGAGCATTGGGATGACAAGGGTCATCGAGCTTTGTGATGACAGTGGTCATGAAGCATTGTGATGAATGTGGTCATGGATCATTGTGATGACAAGTGTCGTGGAGCATTGTGATGACAAGGGGCATATAGCATTGTGATGACACGGTTATGGAATATTGTGATGACCAGAATTCTGTAGCACTGTGATGAAAAGGGAATGGAGCACTGTGATTACAGTGGTCATGGAGCATTGTGATGACAATTGTTTTAGAACATTATGATGACAGGGATCATGGAGCATAGTGATGAAAGGGGCCATGGAGAATTGTGATGACAGGCGTCATGGGACATTGTGTTGACAGTGGTCATGGAGCATTGTTAGAAAGGGCACTTGGAGCAATTTGATTTCAGGGGCCATGAACAATTGTGAATACATAGGCCATGGAGTATTCAGATGAATGTGGTCAAGGATCATTGTGACGAAAAGTGTACTGGAATATTGTGATGACAGGGTTCATGGAGCATTGCGATTACAAGGGCCATGGCGAAATGTGAAGACAGGTGTCATGGGGCATTGTGATGACAGGAGTCATGGGGCATTGTGATGACACGGCCATGGAACATTATGATGACAAGAATTCTGGAGCATTGTGATAAAAAGGGCATGGACCATTGTGATTAGAGGGGCCAAGGAGCATTCTGATGACAACGGCATGGAGAATTGTGATGACAACGGTCATCGAGCATTGTGATGACAGTGGTCATGAAGCATTGTGATGAATGTGGTCATGGATCATTGTGATGACAAGTGTCGTGGAGCATTGTGATGACAGGGGTCATAGAGCATTGTGATGACACGGATATGGAATATTGTGATGACCAGAATTCTGTAGCACTGTGATGAAAAGGGAATGGAGCATTGTGATTACAGGGGTCATGGAGCATTGTGATGACAATTGTTCTAGAACATTGTGATGACAGGGATCATGGAGCATAGTTATGAAAGGGTCCATGGAGCATTGTGATGACAGGCGCCATGGGATATTGTGTTGACAGTGGTCATGGAGCATTGTTAGAAAGGGAACATGGAGCAATTTGATTTCAGGGGCCATGAAAAATTGCGAATACATAGGCCATGGAGTATTCAGATGAATGTGGTCAAGAATCATTGTGACGAAAAGTGTCCTGGAATATTGTGATGACACGGTTCATGGAGCATTGCGATGACAAGGGCCATGGCAAAATGTGAAGACAGGTGTCATGGGGCTTTGTGATGACAGGGGTCAAGGGGCATTGTGATGACACGGCCATGGAACATTATGATGACAAGAATTCTGGAGCATTGTGATAAAAAGGGCATGGACCATTGTGATTAGAGGGGCCAAGGAGCATTCTGATGACAACGGCATGGAGCATTGTGATGACAAGGGTCATCGAGCATTGTGATGACAGTGGTCATGAAGCATTGTGATGAATGTGGTCATGGATCATTGTGATGACAAGTGTCGTGGAGCATTGTGATGACAAGGGTCATAGAGCATTGTGATGACACGGTTATGGAATATTGTGATGACCAGAATTCTGTAGCACTGTGATGAAAAGGGAATGGAGCATTGTGATTACAGGGGTCATGGAGCATTGTGATGACAATTGTTCTAGAACATTGTGATGACAGGGATCATGGACCATAGTGATGAAAGGGTCCATGGAGCATTGTGATGACAAGCGCCATGGGATATTGTGTTGACAGTGGTCATGGAGCATTGTTAGAAAGGGAACATGGAGCAATTTGATTTCAGGGGCCATGAAAAATTGTGAATACATAGGCCATGGAGTATTCAGATGAATGTGGTCAAGGATCATTGTGACAACAAGTGTCCTGGAATATTGTGATGACACGGTTCATAGAGCATTGCGATGACAAGGGCCATGGCGAAATGTGAAGACAGGTGTCATGGGGCATTGTGATGACAGGAGTCATGGGGCATTGTGATGACACGGCCATGGAACATTATGATGACAAGAATTCTGGAGCATTGTGATAAAAAGGGCATGGACCATTGTGATTAGAGGGGCCAAGGAGCATTCTGATGACAACGGCATGGAGCATTGTGATGACAAGTGTCATCGAGCATTGTGATGACAGTGGTCATGAAGCATTGTGATGAATGTGGTCATGGATCATTGTGATGACAAGTGTCGTGGAGCATTGTGATGACAGGGGTCATAGAGCATTGTGATGACACGGTTATGGAATATTGTGATGACCAGAATTCTGTAGCACAGTGATGAAAAGGGCATGGAGCATTGTGATTACAGGGGTCATGGAGCATTGTGATGACAATTGTTCTAGAACATTGTGATGACAGGGATCATGGAGCATAGTGATGAAAGGGGCAATGGAGCATTGTGTTGAAAGGAGTCATGGGACATTGTGTTGACAGTGGACATGGAGCATTGTTAGAAATGGAACATGGAGCAATTTGATTTCAGGGGCCATGAAAAATTGCGAATACATAGGCCATGGAGTATTCAGATGAATGTGGTCAAGGATCATTGTGACGAAAAGTGTCCTGGAATATTGTGATGACACGGTTCATGGAGCATTGCGATGAAAAGGGCCATGGCGAAATGTGAAGACAGGTGTCATGGGGCATTGTGATGACAGTGGTCATCTAGAATTGTGAAGAAAGATATCATGGAGCACTGGGATGACAGGGGCCATGGAGCATTGTGATGACAGGGGTCATGGGTCATTGTGATGACACGGCCATGGAACATTATGATGACAAGTATTCTGGAGCATTGTGATAAAAAGGGCATGGACCATTGTGATTAGAGGGGCCAAGGAGCATTCTGATGACAAGGTCATGGAGCATTGTGATGACAAGGGTCATCGAGCTTTGTGATGACAGTGGTCATGAAGCATTGTGATGAATGTGGTCATGGATCATTGTGATGACAAGTCTCGTGGAGCATTGTGATGACAGGGGTCATAGAGCATTGTGATGACACGGTTATGGAATATTGTGATGACCAGAATTCTGTAGCACTGTGATGAAAAGGGAATGGAGCATTGTGATTACAGGGGTCATGGAGCATTGTGATGACAATAGTTCTACAACATTGTGAAGACAGGGATCATGGAGCATAGTGATGAAAGGGGCCATGGAGCATTGTGATGACAGGCTTCATGGGACAATGTGTTGACAGTGGTCATGGAGCCTTGTTAGAAAGGGAACATGGAGCAATTTGATTTCAGGGGTCATGAAAAATTGTGAATACATAGGCCATGGAGTATTCAGATGAATGTGGTCAAGGATCATTGTGACGAAAATTGTCCTGGAATATTGTGATGACACGGTTCATGGAACATTGGGATGACAAGGGCCATGGCGAAATGTGAAGACAGGTGTCATGGGGCATTGTGATGACAGTGGTCATCTAGAATTGTGAAGAAAGATATCATGGAACACTGGGATGACAGGGGCCATGGAACATTGTGATGACAGGGGTCATGGGGCACTGTGATGAAACGACCATGGAACATTATGATGACAAGTATTCTGGAGCATTGTGATAAAAAGGTCATGGAACATTGTGATTATAGGGGCCAAGGAGCATTCTGATGACAACGGCATGGAGCATTGTGATGACAAGGGTCATCGAGCATTGTGATGAAAGTGGTCATGAAGCATTGTGATGAATGTGGTCATGGATCATTGTGATGACAAGTGTCGTAGAGCATTGTGATGACAGGAGTCATAGAGCATTGTGATGACACGGTTATGGAATATTGTGATGACCAGAATTCTGTAGCACAGTGATGAAAAGGGCATGGAGCATTGTGATTACAGGGGTCATAGAGCATTGTGATGACAATTGTTCTAGATCATTGTGATGACAGGGATCATGGAGCTTAGTGATGAAAGGGGCAATGGAGCATTGTTTTGACAGGCGTCATGGGACATTGTGTTGACAGTGGACATGGAGCATTGTTAGAAATGGAACATGGAGCAATTTGATTTCAGGGGCCATGAAAAATTGCGAATACATAGGCCATGGAGTATTCAGATGAATGTGGTCAAGGATCATTGTGACGAAATTTGTCCTGGAATATTGTGATGACACAGTTCATGGAGCATTGCGATGAAAAGGGCCATGGCGAAATGTGAAGACAGGTGTCATGAGGCATTGTGATGCCAGTGGTCATCTAGAATTGTGAAGAAAGATATCATGGAGCACTGGGATGACAGGGGCGATGGAACATTGTGATGACAGGGGTCATGGGGCATTGTGATGAAACGGCCATGGAACATTATGATGACAAGAATTCTGGACCATTGTGATAAAAAGGGCATGGACCATTGTGATTAGAGGGGCCAAGAAGCATTCTGATGACAAGGTCATGGAGCATTGTGATGACAAGGGTCATCGAGCTTTGTGATGACAGTGGTCATGAAGCATTGTGATGAATGTGGTCATGGATCATTGTGATGACAAGTTTCGTGGAGCATTGTGATGACAGGGGTCATAGAGCATTGTGATGACACGGTTATGGAATATTGTGATGACCAGAATTCTGTAGCACTGTGATGAAAAGGGAATGGAGCATTGTGATTACAGGGGTCACGGAGCATTGTGTTGACAATTGTTCTAGAACATTGTGATGACAGGGATCATGGAGCATAGTGATGAAAGGGGCCATGGAGCATTGGGATGACAGGCGTCATGGGACATTGTGTTGACAGTGGTCATGGAGCATTGTTAGAAAGGGAACATGGAGCAATTAGATTTCAGGGGCCATGAAAAATTGTGAATACATAGGCCATGGAGTATTCAGATGAATGTGGTCAAGGATCATTGTGACGAAAAGTGTCCTGGAATATTGTGATGACACGGTTCATGGAGCATTGCGATGACAAGGGCCATGGCGAAATGTGAAGACAGGTGTCATGGGGCATTGTGATGACAGGAGTCATGGGGCATTGTGATGACACGGCCATGGAACATTATGATGACAAGAATTCTGGAGCATTGTGATAAAAAGGGCATGGACCATTGTGATTAGAGGGGCCAAGGAGCATTCTGATGACAACGGCATGGAGCATTGTGATGACAAGGGTCATCGAGCATTGTGATGACAGTGGTCATGAAGCATTGTGATGAATGTGGTCATGGATCATTGTGATGACAACTGTCGTGGAGCATTGTGATGACAGGGGTCATAGAGCATTGTGATGAAACGGTTATGGAATATTGTGATGACCAGAATTCTGTAGCACAGTGATGAAAAGGGAATGGAGCATTGTGATTACAGGGGTCATGGAGCATTGTGATGACAATTGTTCTAGAACATTGTGATGACAGGGATCATGGATCATAGTGATTAAAGGGTCCATGGAGCTTTGTGATGACAGGCGCCATGGGACATTGTGTTGACAGTGGTCATGGAGCATTGTTAGAAAGGGAACATGGAGCAATTTGATTTTAGGGGCCATGAAAAATTGTGAATACATAGGCCATGGAGTATTCAGATGAATGTGGTCAAGGATCATTGTGACGACAAGTGTCCTGGAATATTGTGATGACACGGTTCATGGAGCATTGTGATGACAAGGGCCATGGCGAAATGTGAAGACAGGTGTCATGGGGCATTGTGATGACAGTTGTCATCTAGAATTGTGAAGGAAGATATCATGGAGCACTGGGATGACAGGGGCCATGGAGCATTGTGATGACAGGGGTCATGGGGCATTGTGATGACACGGCCATGGAACATTATGATGACAAGAATTCTGGAGCATTGTGATAAAAAGGGCATGGACCATTGTGATTAGAGGGGCCAAGGAGCATTCTGATGACAACGGCATGGAGCATTGTGATGACAAGGGTCATCGAGCATTGTGATGAAAGTGGTCATGAAGCATTGTGATGAATGTGGTCATGGATCATTGTGATGACAAGTGTCGTGGAGCATTGTGATGACAGGGGTCATAGAGCATTGTGATGACACGGATATGGAATATTGTGATGACCAGAATTCTGTAGCACTGTGATGAAAAGGGAATGGAGCATTGTGATTACAGGGGTCATGGAGCATTGTGATGACAATTGTTCTAGAACATTGTGATGACAGGGATCATGGAGCATAGTTATGAAAGGGTCCATGGAGCATTGTGATGACAGGCGCCATGGGATATTGTGTTGACAGTGGTCATGGAGCATTGTTAGAAAGGGAACATGGAGCAATTTGATTTCAGGGGCCATGAAAAATTGTGAATACATAGGCCATGGAGTATTCAGATGAATGTGGTCAAGAATCATTGTGACGAAATGTGTCCTGGAATATTGTGATGACACGGTTCATGGAGCATTGCGATGACAAGGGCCATGGCGAAATGTGAAGACAGGTGTCATGGGGCTTTGTGATGACAGGGGTCAAGGGGCATTGTGATGACACGGCCATGGAACATTATGATGACAAGAATTCTGGAGCATTGTGATAAAAAGGGCATGGACCATTGTGATTAGAGGGGCCAAGGAGCATTCTGATGACAACGGCATGGAGCATTGTGATGACAAGGGTCATCGAGCATTGTGATGACAGTGGTCATGAAGCATTGTGATGAATGTGGTCATGGATCATTGTGATGACAAGTGTCGTGGAGCATTGTGATGACAGGGGTCATAGAGCATTGTGATGACACGGTTATGGAATATTGTGATGACCAGAATTCTGTAGCACTGTGATGAAAAGGGAATGGAGCATTGTGATTACAGGGGTCATGGAGCATTGTGATGACAATTGTTCTAGAACATTGTGAAGACAGGGATCATGGAGCATAGTGATGAAAGGGGCCATGGAGCATTGTGATGACAGGCGCCATGGGATATTGTGTTGACAGTGGTCATGGAGCATTGTTAGAAAGGGAACATGGAGCAATTTGATTTCAGGGGCCATGAAAAATTGTGAATACATAGGCCATGGAGTATTCAGATGAATGTGGTCAAGGATCATTGTGATGACAAGTGTCCTGGAATATTGTGATGACACGGTTCATGGAGCATTGCGATGACAAGGGCCATGGCGAAATGTGAAGACAGCTGTCATGGGGCATTGTGATGACAGTGGTCATCTAGAATTGTGAAGAAAGATATCATGGAGCACTGGGATGACAGGGGCCATGGAGCATTGTGATGACAGGGGTCATGGGGCATTGTGATGACACGGCCATGGAACATTATGATGACAAGAATTCTGGAGCATTGTGATAAAAAGAGCATGGACCATTGTGATTAGAGGGGTCAAGGAGCATTTTGATGACAACGGCATGGAGCATTGTGATGACAAGGGTCATCGAGCATTGTGATGACAGTGGTCATGAAACATTGTGATGAATGTGGTCATGGATCATTGTGATGACAAGTGTCGTGGAGCACTGTGATGACAGGGGTCATAGAGCATTGTGATGACACGGTTAGGGAATATTGTGATGACCAGAATTCTGTAGCACTGTGATGAAAAGGGAATGGAGCATTGTGATTACAGGTGTCATGGAGCATTGTGATGACAATTGTTCTAGAACATTGTGATGACAGGGATCATGGAGCATAGTGATGAAAGGGGCCATGGAGCATTGTGATGACAGGCGTCATGGGACATTGTGTTGACAGTGGTCATGGAGCATTGTTAGAAAGGGAACCTGGAGCATTTTGATTTCAGGGGCCATGAAAAATTGTGAATACATAGGCCATGGAGTATTCAGATGAATGTGGTCATGAATCATTGTGATGACAACTGTCGTGGAGCATTGTGATGACAGGGGTCATAGAGCATTGTGATGACACGGTTATGGAATATTGTGATGACCAGAATTCTGTAGCACTGTGATGAAAAGGGAATGGAGCATTGTGATTACAGGGGTCATGGAGCATTGTGATGACAATTGTTTAGAACATTGTGAAGACAGGGATCATGGAGCATAGTGATGAAAGGGGCCATGGAGCATTGTGATGACAGGCGTCATGGGACAATGTGTTGACAGTGGTCATGGAGCATTTTTAGAAAGGGACCATGGAGCAATTTGATTTCAGGGGCCATAAAAATTGTGAATACATAGGCCACGGAGTATTCAGATGAATGTGGTCAAGGATCATTGTGACGACAAGTGTCCTGGAATATTGTTATGACACGGTTCATGGAGCATTGCGATGACAAGGGCCATGGTGAAATGTGAAGACAGGTGTCATGGGGCTTTGTGATGACAGTGGTCATCTAGAATTGTGAAGAAATATATCATGGAGCAGTGGGATGACAGGGGCCATGGAGCATTGTGATGACAGGGGTCATGGGGCATTGTGATGACACGGCCATGGAACATTATGATGACAAGAATTCTGGAGCATTGTGATAAAAATGGCATGGACCATTGTGATTAGAGTGGCCAAGGAGCATTCTGATGACAACGGCATGGAGCATTGTGATGACAAGGGTCATCGTGCATTGTGATGACAGTGGTCATGAAGCATTGTGATGAATGTGGTCATGGATCATTGTGATGACAAGTGTCGTGGAGCATTGTGATGACAGGGGTCATAGAGCATTGTGATGACACGGTTATGGAATGTTGTGATGACCAGAATTCTGTAGCACTGGGATGAAAAGGGAATGGAGCATTGTGATTAAAGGGGTCATGGAGCATTGTGATGACAATTGTTCTAGAACATTGTGAAGACAGGGATCATGGAGCATAGTGATGAAAGGGCCATGGAGCATTGTGATGACAGGCATCATGGGATAATGTGTTGACAGTGGTCATGGAGCATTTTTAGAAAGGGAACATGGAGCAATTTGATTTCAGGGGCCATGAAAAATTGTGAATACATAGGCCATGGAGGATTCAGATGAATGTGGTCAAGGATCATTGTGACGACAAGTGTCCTGGAATATTGTGATGACACGGTTCATGGAGCATTGTGATGACAAGGGCCATGGCGAAATGTGAAGACAGGTGTCATGGGGCATTGTGATGACAGTCGTCATCTAGAATTGTGAAGAAATATATCATGGAGCACTGGGATAACAGGGGCCATGGAGCATTGTGATGACAGGGGTCATGGGGCATTGTGATGACACGGCCATGGAACATTATGATGACAAGAATTCTGGAGCATTGTGATAAAAAGAGCATGGACCATTGTGATTAGAGTGGTCAAGGAGCATTTTGATGACAACGGCATGGAGCATTGTGATGACAAGGGTCATCGAGCATTGTGATGACAGTGGTCATGAAACACTGTGATGAATGTGGTCATGGATCATTGTGATGACAAGTGTCGTGGAGCATTGTGATGACAGAGGTCATAGAGCATTGTGATGACACGGTTAGGGAATATTGTGATGACCAGAATTCTGTAGCACTGTGATGAAAAGGGAATGGAGCATTGTGATTACAGGTGTCATGGAGCATTGTGATGACAATTGTTCTAGAACATTGTGATGACAGGGATCATGGAGCATAGTGATGAAAGGGGCCATGGAGCATTGTGATGACAGGCATCATGGGACATTGTGTTGACAGTGGTCATGGAGCATTGTTAGAAAGGGAACATGGAGCATTTTGATTTCTGGGGCCATGAAAAATTGTGAATACATAGGCCATGGAGTATTCAGATGAATGTGGTCATGAATCATTGTGAGGACAAGTGTCGTGGAGCATTGTGATGACAGGGGTCATAGAGCATTTTGATGTCACGGTTATGGAATATTGTGATGACCAGAATTCTGTAGCACTGTGATGAAAAGGAAATGGAGCATTGTGATTACAGGGGTCATGGAGCATTGTGATGACAATTGTTTAGAACATTGTGAAGACAGGGATCATGGAGCATAGTGATGAAAGGGGCCATGGAGCATTGTGATGACAGGCGTCATGGGACAATGTGTTGACAGTGGTCATGGAGCATTTTTAGAAAGGGAACATGGAGCAATTTGATTTCAGGGGCCATGAAAAATTGTGAATACATAGGCCATGGAGTATTCAGATGAATGTGGTCAAGGATCATTGTGACGACAAGTGTCCTGGAATATTGTGATGACACGGTTCATGGAGCATTGTGATGACAAGGGCCATGGCGAAATGTGAAGACAGGTGTCATGGGGCTTTGTGATGACAGTGGTCATCTAGAATTGTGAAGAAAGATATCATGGAGCACTGGGATGACAGGGGCCTTGGAGCATTGTGATGACAGGGTTCATGGGGCATTGTGATGACACGGCCATGGAACATTATCATGACAAGAAGTCTGGAGCATTGTGATAAAAAGGGCATGGACCATTGTGATTAGAGTGGCCAAGGAGCATTCTGATGACAACGGCATGGAGCATTGTGATGACAAGGGTCATCGAGCATTGTGATGACAGTGGTCATGAAGCATTGTGATGAATGTGGTCATGGATCATTGTGATGACAAGTGTCGTGGAGCATTGTGATGACAGGGGTCATAGAGCATTGTGATGACACGGTTATGGAATTTTGTGATGACCAAAATTCTGTAGCAGTGTGATGAAAAGGGAATGGAGCATTGTGATTACATGGGTCATGGAGCCTTGTGATGACAATTGTTCTAGAACATTGTGAAGACAGGGATCATGGAGCATAGTGATGAAAGGGCCATGGAGCATTGTGATGACAGATGTCATGGGACAATGTGTTGACAGTGGTCATGGAGCATTGTTAGAAAGGGAACATGGAGCAATTTGATTTCAGGGGCCATGAAAAATTGTGAATACATAGGCCATGGAGTATTCAGATCAATGTGGTCATGAATCATTGTGATGACAAGTGTCGTGGAGCATTGTGATGACAGGGGTCATAGAGCATTGTGATGACACGGTTATGGAATATTGTGATGACCAGAATTCTGTAGCACTGTGATGAAAAGGGAATGGAGCATTGTGATTACAGGGGTCATGGAGCATTGTGATGACAATTGTTTACAACATTGTGAAGACAGGGATCATGGAGCATAGTGATGAAAGGGCCATGGAGCATTGTGATGACAGGCGTCATGGGACAATGTGTTGACAGTGGTCATGGAGCATTGTTAGAAAGGGAAATTGGAGCAATTTGATTTCAGGGGCCATGAAAAATTGTGAATACATAGGACATGGAGTATTCAGATGAATGTCGTCAAGGATCATTGTGACGACGTGTCCTGGAATATTGAGATGGCACGGTTCATGGAGCATTGCGATGACAAGGGCCATGGCGAAATGTGAAGACAGGTGTCATGGGGCATTGTGATGACAGTGGTCCTCTAGAATTGTGAAGAAAGATATCATGGAGCAGTGGGATGACAGGGGCCATGGAGCATTGTGATGACAGGGGTCATGGGGCATTGTGATGACACGGCCATGGAACATTATGATGACAAGAATTCTGGAGCATTGTGATAAAAAGGGCATGGACCATTGTGATTAGAGGGGCCAAGGAGCATTCTGATGACAACGGCATGGAGCATTGTGATGACAAGGGTCATCGAGCATTGTGATGACAGTGGTCATGAAGCATTGTGATGAATGTGGTCATGGATCATTGTGATGACAAAGTGTCGTGGAGCATTGTGATGACAGGGGTCATAGAGCATTGTGATGACACGGTTATGGAATATTGTGATGACCAGAATTCTGTAGCACTGTGATAAAAAGGGAATGGAGCATTGTGATTACAGGGGTCATGGAGCATTGTGATGACAATTGTTCTAGAACATTGTGATGACAGGGATCATGGAGCATAGTGATGAAAGGGTCCATGGAGCATTGTGATGACAGGCGCCATGGGATATTGTGTTGACAGTGGTCATGGAGCATTGTTAGAAAGGGAACATGGAGCAATTTGATTTCAGGGGCCATGAAAAATTGTGAATACATAGGCCATGGAGTATTCAGATGAATGTGGTCAAGGATCATTGTGACGACAAGTGTCCTGGAATATTGTGATGACACGGTTCATGGAGCATTGCGATGACAAGGGCCATGGCGAAATGTGAAGACAGGTGTCATGGGGCATTGTGATGACAGTGGTCATCTAGAATTGTGAAGGAAGATATCATGGAGCACTGGGATGACAGGGGCCATGGAGCATTGTGATGACAGGGGTCATGGGGCATTGTGATGACACGGCCATGGAACATTATGATGACAAGAATTCTGGAGCATTGTGATAAAAAGGGCATGGACCATTGTGATTAGAGGGGCCAAAGAGCATTCTGATGACAACGGCATGGAGCATTGTGATGACAAGGGTCATCGAGCATTGTGATGACAGTGGTCATGAAGCATTGTGATGAATGTGGTCATGGATCATTGTGATGACAAGTGTCGTGGAGCATTGTGATGACAGGGGTCATAGAGCATTGTGATGACACGGTTATGGAATATTGTGATGACCAGAATTCTGTAGCACTGTGATGAAAAGGGAATGGAGCATTGTGATTACAGGGGTCATGGAGCATTGTGATGACAATTGTTCTAGAACATTGTGAAGACAGGGATCATGGAGCATAGTGATGAAAGGGGCCATGGAGCATTGTGATGACAGGCTTCATGGGACAATGTGTTGACAGTGGTCATGGAGCCTTGTTAGAAAGGGAACATGGAGCAATTTGATTTCAGGGGTCATGAAAAATTGTGAATACATAGGCCATGGAGTATTCAGATGAATGTGGTCAAGGATCATTGTGACGAAAATTGTCCTGGAATATTGTGATGACACGGTTCATGGAGCATTGGGATGACAAGGGCCATGGCGAAATGTGAAGACAGGTGTCATGGGGCATTGTGATGACAGGAGTCATGGGGCATTGTGATGACACGGCCATGGAACATTATGATGACAAGAATTCTGGAGCATTGTGATAAAAAGGGCATGGACCATTGTGATTAGAGGGGCCAAGGAGCATTCTGATGACAACGGCATGGAGCATTGTGATGACAAGGGTCATCGAGCATTGTGATGACAGTGGTCATGAAGCATTGTGATGAATGTGGTCATGGATCATTGTGATGACAAGTGTCGTGGAGCATTGTGATGACAGGGGTCATAGAGCATTGTGATGACACGGTTATGGAATATTGTGATGACCAGAATTCTGTAGCACAGTGATGAAAAGGGCATGGAGCATTGTGATTACAGGGGTCATGGAGCATTGTGATGACAATTGTTCTAGAACATTGTGATGACAGGGATCATGGAGCATAGTGATGAAAGGGGCAATGGAGCATTGTGTTGAAAGGAGTCATGGGACATTGTGTTGACAGTGGACATGGAGCATTGTTAGAAATGGAACATGGAGCAATTTGATTTCAGGGGCCATGAAAAATTGCGAATACATAGGCCATGGAGTATTCAGATGAATGTGGTCAAGGATCATTGTGACGAAAAGTGTCCTGGAATATTGTGATGACACGGTTCATGGAGCATTGCGATGAAAAGGGCCATGGCGAAATGTGAAGACAGGTGTCATGAGGCATTGTGATGACAGTGGTCATCAAGAATTGTGAAGAAAGATATCATGGAGCACTGGGATGACAGGGGCCATGGAACATTGTGATGACAGGTGTCATGGGGCATTGTGATGACACGGCCATGGAACATTATGATGACAAGAATTCTGGAGCATTGTGATAAAAAGGGCATGGACCATTGTGATTAGAGGGGCCAAGGAGCATTCTGATGACAAGGTCATGGAGCATTGTGATGACAAGGGTCATCGAGCTTTGTGATGACAGTGGTCATGAAGCATTGTGATGAATGTGGTCATGGATCATTGTGATGACAAGTGTCGTGGAGCATTGTGATGACAAGGGGCATATAGCATTGTGATGACACGGTTATGGAATATTGTGATGACCAGAATTCTGTAGCACTGTGATGAAAAGGGAATGGAGCATTGTGATTACAGGGGTCATGGAGCATTGTGATGACAATTGTTCTAGAACATTGTGATGACAGGGATCATGGAGCATAGTGATGAAAGGGGCCATGGAGCATTGTGATGACAGGCGTCATGGGACAATGTGTTGACAGTGGTCATGGAGGATTTTTAGAAAGGGACCATGGAGCAATTTGATTTCAGGGGCCATAAAAATTGTGAATACATAGGCCACGGAGTATTCAGATGAATGTGGTCAAGGATCATTGTGACGACAAGTGTCCTGGAATATTGTGATGACACGGTTCATGGAGCATTGCGATGACAAGGGCCATGGTGAAATGTGAAGACAGGTGTCATGGGGCTTTGTGATGACAGTGGTCATCTAGAATTGTGAAGAAATATATCATGGAGCAGTGGGATGACAGGGGCCATGGAGCATTGTGATGACAGGGGTCATGGGGCATTGTGATGACACGGCCATGGAACATTATGATGACAAGAATTCTGGAGCATTGTGATAAAAATGGCATGGACCATTGTGATTAGAGTGGCCAAGGAGCATTCTGATGACAACGGCATGGAGCATTGTGATGACAAGGGTCATCGTGCATTGTGATGACAGTGGTCATGAAGCATTGTGATGAATGTGGTCATGGATCATTGTGATGACAAGTGTCGTGGAGCATTGTGATGACAGGGGTCATAGAGCATTGTGATGACACGGTTATGGAATGTTGTGATGACCAGAATTCTGTAGCACTGGGATGAAAAGGGAATGGAGCATTGTGATTAAAGGGGTCATGGAGCATTGTGATGACAATTGTTCTAGAACATTGTGAAGACAGGGATCATGGAGCATAGTGATGAAAGGGCCATGGAGCATTGTGATGACAGGCATCATGGGATAATGTGTTGACAGTGGTCATGGAGCATTTTTAGAAAGGGAACATGGAGCAATTTGATTTCAGGGGCCATGAAAAATTGTGAATACATAGGCCATGGAGTATTCAGATGAATGTGGTCAAGGATCATTGTGACGACAAGTGTCCTGGAATATTGTGATGACACGGTTCATGGAGCATTGTGATGACAAGGGCCATGGCGAAATGTGAAGACAGGTGTCATGGGGCATTGTGATGACAGTCGTCATCTAGAATTGTGAAGAAATATATCATGGAGCACTGGGATAACAGGGGCCATGGAGCATTGTGATGACAGGGGTCATGGGGCATTGTGATGACACGGCCATGGAACATTATGATGACAAGAATTCTGGAGCATTGTGATAAAAAGAGCATGGACCATTGTGATTAGAGTGGTCAAGGAGCATTTTGATGACAACGGCATGGAGCATTGTGATGACAAGGGTCATCGAGCATTGTGATGACAGTGGTCATGAAACATTGTGATGAATGTGGTCATGGATCATTGTGATGACAAGTGTCGTGGAGCATTGTGATGACAGAGGTCATAGAGCATTGTGATGACACGGTTAGGGAATATTGTGATGACCAGAATTCTGTAGCACTGTGATGAAAAGGGAATGGAGCATTGTGATTACAGGTGTCATGGAGCATTGTGATGACAATTGTTCTAGAACATTGTGATGACAGGGATCATGGAGCATAGTGATGAAAGGGGCCATGGAGCATTGTGATGACAGGCATCATGGGACATTGTGTTGACAGTGGTCATGGAGCATTGTTAGAAAGGGAACATGGAGCATTTTGATTTCAGGGGCCATGAAAAATTGTGAATACATAGGCCATGGAGTATTCAGATGAATGTGGTCATGAATCATTGTGATGACAAGTGTCGTGGAGCATTGTGATGACAGGGGTCATAGAGCATTTTGATGTCACGGTTATGGAATATTGTGATGACCAGAATTCTATAGCACTGTGATGAAAAGGAAATGGAGCATTGTGATTACAGGGGTCATGGAGCATTGTGATGACAATTGTTTAGAACATTGTGAAGACAGGGATCATGGAGCATAGTGATGAAAGGGGCCATGGAGCATTGTGATGACAGGCGTCATGGGACAATGTGTTGACAGTGGTCATGGAGCATTTTTAGAAAGGGAACATGGAGCAATTTGATTTCAGGGGCCATGAAAAATTGTGAATACATAGGCCATGGAGTATTCAGATGAATGTGGTCAAGGATCATTGTGACGACAAGTGTCCTGGAATATTGTGATGACACTGTTCATGGAGCATTGTGATGACAAGGGCCATGGCGAAATGTGAAGACAGGTGTCATGGGGCTTTGTGATGACAGTGGTCATCTAGAATTGTGAAGAAAGATATCATGGAGCACTGGGATGACAGGGGCCTTGGAGCATTGTGATGACAGGGTTCATGGGGCATTGTGATGACACGTCCATGGAACATTATCATGACAAGAAGTCTGGAGCATTGTGATAAAAAGGGCATGGACCATTGTGATTAGAGTGGCCAAGGAGCATTCTGATGACAACGGCATGGAGCATTGTGATGACAAGGGTCATCGAGCATTGTGATGACAGTGGTCATGAAGCATTGTGATGAATGTGGTCATGGATCATTGTGATGACAAGTGTCGTGGAGCATTGTGATGACAGGGGTCATAGAGCATTGTGATGACACGGTTATGGAATTTTGTGATGACCAAAATTCTGTAGCAGTGTGATGAAAAGGGAATGGAGCATTGTGATTACATGGGTCATGGAGCCTTGTGATGACAATTGTTCTAGAACATTGTGAAGACAGGGATCATGGAGCATAGTGATGAAAGGGCCATGGAGCATTGTGATGACAGATGTCATGGGACAATGTGTTGACAGTGGTCATGGAGCATTGTTAGAAAGGGAATATGGAGCAATTTGATTTCAGGGGCCATGAAAAATAGTGAATACATAGGCCATGGAGTATTCAGATCAATGTGGTCATGAATCATTGTGATGACAAGTGTCGTGGAGCATTGTGATGACAGGGGTCATAGAGCATTGTGATGACACGGTTATGGAATATTGTGATGACCAGAATTCTGTAGCACTGTGATGAAAAGGGAATGGAGCATTGTGATTACAGGGGTCATGGAGCATTGTGATGACAATTGTTTACAACATTGTGAAGACAGGGATCATGGAGCATAGTGATGAAAGGGCCATGGAGCATTGTGATGACAGGCGTCATGGGACAATGTGTTGACAGTGGTCATGGAGCATTGTTAGAAAGGGAAATTGGAGCAATTTGATTTCAGGGGCCATGAAAAATTGTGAATACATAGGACATGGAGTATTCAGATGAATGTGGTCAAGGATCATTGTGACGACGTGTCCTGGAATATTGAGATGGCACGGTTCATGGAGCATTGCGATGACAAGGGCCATGGCGAAATGTGAAGACAGGTGTCATGGGGCATTGTGATGACAGTGGTCCTCTAGAATTGTGAAGAAAGATATCATGGAGCAGTGGGATGACAGGGGCCATGGAGCATTGTGATGAAAGGGGTCATGGGGCATTGTGATGACACGGCCATGGAACATTATGATGACAAGAATTCTGGAGCATTGTGATAAAAAGGGCATGGACCATTGTGATTAGAGGGGCCAAGGAGCATTCTGATGACAACGGCATGGAGCATTGTGATGACAAGGGTCATCGAGCATTGTGATGACAGTGGTCATGAAGCATTGTGATGAATGTGGTCATGGATCATTGTGATGACAAGTGTCGTGGAGCATTGTGATGACAGGGGTCATAGAGCATTGTGATGACACGGTTATGGAATATTGTGATGACCAGAATTCTGTAGCACTGTGATAAAAAGGGAATGGAGCATTGTGATTACAGGGGTCATGGAGCATTGTGATGACAATTGTTCTAGAACATTGTGATGACAGGGATCATGGAGCATAGTGATGAAAGGGTCCATGGAGCATTGTGATGACAGGCGCCATGGGATATTGTGTTGACAGTGGTCATGGAGCATTGTTAGAAAGGGAACATGGAGCAATTTGATTTCAGGGGCCATGAAAAATTGTGAATACATAGGCCATGGAGTATTCAGATGAATGTGGTCAAGGATCATTGTGACGACAAGTGTCCTGGAATATTGTGATGACACGGTTCATGGAGCATTGCGATGACAAGGGCCATGGCGAAATGTGAAGACAGGTGTCATGGGGCATTGTGATGACAGTGGTCATCTAGAATTGTGAAGGAAGATATCATGGAGCACTGGGATGACAGGGGCCATGGAGCATTGTGATGACAGGGGTCATGGGGCATTGTGATGACACGGCCATGGAACATTATGATGACAAGAATTCTGGAGCATTGTGATAAAAAGGGCATGGACCATTGTGATTAGAGGGGCCAAAGAGCATTCTGATGACAACGGCATGGAGCATTGTGATGACAAGGGTCATCGAGCATTGTGATGACAGTGGTCATGAAGCATTGTGATGAATGTGGTCATGGATCATTGTGATGACAAGTGTCGTGGAGCATTGTGATGACAGGGGTCATAGAGCATTGTGATGACACGGTTATGGAATATTGTGATGACCAGAATTCTGTAGCACTGTGATGAAAAGGGAATGGAGCATTGTGATTACAGGGGTCATGGAGCATTGTGATGACAATTGTTCTAGAACATTGTGAAGACAGGGATCATGGAGCATAGTGATGAAAGGGGCCATGGAGCATTGTGATGACAGGCTTCATGGGACAATGTGTTGACAGTGGTCATGGAGCCTTGTTAGAAAGGGAACATGGAGCAATTTGATTTCAGGGGTCATGAAAAATTGTGAATACATAGGCCATGGAGTATTCAGATGAATGTGGTCAAGGATCATTGTGACGAAAATTGTCCTGGAATATTGTGATGACACGGTTCATGGAGCATTGGGATGACAAGGGCCATGGCGAAATGTGAAGACAGGTGTCATGGGGCATTGTGATGACAGGAGTCATGGGGCATTGTGATGACACGGCCATGGAACATTATGATGACAAGAATTCTGGAGCATTGTGATAAAAAGGGCATGGACCATTGTGATTAGAGGGGCCAAGGAGCATTCTGATGACAACGGCATGGAGCATTGTGATGACAAGGGTCATCGAGCATTGTGATGACAGTGGTCATGAAGCATTGTGATGAATGTGGTCATGGATCATTGTGATGACAAGTGTCGTGGAGCATTGTGATGACAGGGGTCATAGAGCATTGTGATGACACGGTTATGGAATATTGTGATGACCAGAATTCTGTAGCACAGTGATGAAAAGGGCATGGAGCATTGTGATTACAGGGGTCATGGAGCATTGTGATGACAATTGTTCTAGAACATTGTGATGACAGGGATCATGGAGCATAGTGATGAAAGGGGCAATGGAGCATTGTGTTGAAAGGAGTTATGGGACATTGTGTTGACAGTGGACATGGAGCATTGTTAGAAATGGAACATGGAGCAATTTGATTTCAGGGGCCATGAAAAATTGCGAATACATAGGCCATGGAGTATTCAGATGAATGTGGTCAAGGATCATTGTGACGAAAAGTGTCCTGGAATATTGTGATGACACGGTTCATGGAGCATTGCGATGAAAAGGGCCATGGTGAAATGTGAAGACAGGTGTCATGAGGCATTGTGATGACAGTGGTCATCAAGAATTGTGAAGAAAGATATCATGGAGCACTGGGATGACAGGGGCCATGGAACATTGTGATGACAGGGGTCATGGGGCATTGTGATGACACGGCCATGGAACATTATGATGACAAGAATTCTGGAGCATTGTGATAAAAAGGGCATGGACCATTGTGATTAGAGGGGCCAAGGAGAATTCTGATGACAAGGTCATGGAGCATTGTGATGACAAGGGTCATCGAGCTTTGTGATGACAGTGGTCATGAAGCATTGTGATGAATGTGGTCATGGATCATTGTGATGACAAGTGTCGTGGAGCATTGTGATGACAAGGGGCATATAGCATTGTGATGACACGGTTATGGAATATTGTGATGACCAGAATTCTGTAGCACTGTGATGAAAAGGGAATGGAGCACTGTGATTACAGGGGTCATGGAGCATTGTGATGACAATTGTTCTAGAACATTATGATGACAGGGATCATGGAGCATAGTGATGAAAGGGGCCATGGAGAATTGTGATGACAGGCGTCATGGGACAATGTGTTGACAGTGGTCATGGAGCATTGTTAGAAAGGGAACATGGAGCAATTTGATTTCAGGGGCCATGAAAAATTGTGAATACATAGGCCATGGAGTATTCAGATGAATGTGGTCAAGAATCATTGTGACGAAAAGTGTCCTGGAATATTGTGATGACACGGTTCATGGAGCATTGCGATGACAAGGGCCATGGCGAAATGTGAAGACAGGTGTCATGGGGCATTGTGATGACAGTGGTCATCTAGAATTGTGAAGAAGGATATCATGGAGCACTGGGATGACAGGGGCCATGGAGCATTGTGATGACAGGGGTCATGGGGCATTGTGATGACACGGCCATGGAACATTATGATGACAAGAATTCTGGAGCA
Organism: Eschrichtius robustus; assembly: GCF_028021215.1. Taxonomy (NCBI): domain Eukaryota; kingdom Metazoa; phylum Chordata; class Mammalia; order Artiodactyla; family Eschrichtiidae; genus Eschrichtius; species Eschrichtius robustus. The sequence goes on along the minus strand of NW_027175249.1, from coordinate 1,502,223 downwards.
TTGTGATAAAAAGAGCATGGACCATTGTGATTAGAGGGGTCAAGGAGCATTTTGATGACAACGGCATGGAGCATTGTGATGACAAGGGTCATCGAGCATTGTGATGACAGTGGTCATGAAACATTGTGATGAATGTGGTCATGGATCATTGTGATGACAAGTGTCGTGGAGCATTGTGATGACAGAGGTCATAGAGCATTGTGATGACACGGTTAGGGAATATTGTGATGACCAGAATTCTGTAGCACTGTGATGAAAAGGGAATGGAGCATTGTGATTACAGGGGTCATGGAGCATTGTGATGACAATTGTTCTAGAACATTGTGATGACAGGGATCATGGAGCATAGTGATGAAAGGGGCCATGGAGCATTGTGATGACAGGCATCATGGGACATTGTGTTGAAGGTGGTCATGGAGCATTGTTAGGAAGGGAACATGGAGCAATTTGATTTCAGGGGCCATGAAAAATTGTGAATACATAGGCCATGGAGTATTCAGATGAATGTGGTCAAGGATCATTGTGACGACAAGTGTCCTGGAATATTGTGATGACACGGTTCATGGAGCATTGCGATGACAAGGGCCATGGTGAAATGTGAAGACAGGTGTCATGGGGCTTTGTGATGACAGTGGTCATCTAGAATTGTGAAGAAAGATATCATGGAGCAGTGGGATGACAGGGGCCATGGAGCATTGTGATGACAGGGGTCATGGGGCATTGTGATGACACGGCCATGGAACATTATGATGACAAGAATTCTGGAGCATTGTGATAAAAAGGGCATGGACCATTGTAATTAGAGGGGCCAAGGAGCATTCTGATGACAACGGCATGGAGCATTGTGATGACAAGGGTCATCGAGCATTGTGATGACAGTGGTCATGAAGCATTGTGATGAATGTGGTTATGGATCATTGTGATGACAAGTGTCGTGGAGCATTGTGATACAGGGGTCATAGAGCATTGTGATGACACATTTATGGAATATTGTGATGACCAGAATTCTGTAGCACTGTGATGAAAAGGGAATGGAGCATTGTGATTACAGGGGTCATGGAGCATTGTGATGACAATTGTTCTAGAACATTGTGATGACAGGGATCATGGAGCATAGTGATGAAAGGGGCCATGGAGCATTGTGATGACAGGCGTCATGGGACATTGTGTTGACAGTGGTCATGGAGCATTGTTAGAAAGGGAACATGGAGCAATTTGATTTCAGGGGCCATGAAAAATTGTGAATACATAGGCCATGGAGTATTCAGATCAATGTGGTCATGAATCATTGTGATGACAAGTGTCGTGGAGCATTGTGATGACAGGGGTCATAGAGCATTGTGATGACACGGTTATGGAATTTTGTGATGACCAAAATTCTGTAGCAGTGTGATGAAAAGGGAATGGAGCATTGTGATTACATGGGTCATGGAGCCTTGTGATGACAATTGTTCTAGAACATTGTGAAGACAGGGATCATGGAGCATAGTGATGAAAGGGCCATGGAGCATTGTGATGACAGATGTCATGGGACAATGTGTTGACAGTGGTCATGGAGCATTGTTAGAAAGGGAACATGGAGCAATTTGATTTCAGGGGCCATGAAAAATTGTGAATACATAGGCCATGGAGTATTCAGATGAATGTGGTCAAGAATCATTGTGACGAAAAGTGTCCTGGAATATTGTGATGACACGGTTCATGGAGCATTGCGATGACAAGGGCCATGGTGAAATGTGAAGACAGGTGTCATGGGGCTTTGTGATGAGAGGGGTCAAGGGGCATTGTGATGACACGGCCATGGAACATTATGATGACAAGAATTCTGGAGCATTGTGATAAAAAGGGCATGGACCATTGTGATTAGAGGGGCCAAGGAGCATTCTGATGACAACGGCATGGAGCATTGTGATGACAAGGGTCATCGAGCATTGTGATGACAGTGGTCATGAAGCATTGTGATGAATGTGGTCATGGAGCATTGTGATGACAAGTGTCGTGGAGCATTGTGATGACAGGGGTCCTAGAGCATTGTGATGACACGGTTATGGAATATTGTGATGACCAGAATTCTGTAGCACTGTGATGAAAAGGGAATGGAGCATTGTGATTACAGGGGTCATGGAGCATTGTGATGACAATTGTTCTAGAACATTGTGATGACAGGGATCATGGAGCATAGTGATGAAAGGGTCCATGGAGCATTGTGATGACAGGCGCCATGGGATATTGTGTTGACAGTGGTCATGGAGCATTGTTAGAAAGGGAACATGGAGCAATTTGATTTCAGGGGCCATGAAAAATTGTGAATACATAGGCCATGGAGTATTCAGATGAATGTGGTCAAGGATCATTGTGACGACAAGTGTCCTGGAATATTGTGATGACACGGTTCATGGAGCATTGCGATGACAAGGGCCATGGCGAAATGTGAAGACAGGTGTCATGGGGCATTGTGATGACAGTGGTCATCTAGAATTGTGAAGGAAGATATCATGGAGCACTGGGATGACAGGGGCCATGGAGCATTGTGATGACAGGGGTCATGGGGCATTGTGATGACACGGCCATGGAACATTATGATGACAAGAATTCTGGAGCATTGTGATAAAAAGGGCATGGACCATTGTGATTAGAGGGGCCAAAGAGCATTCTGATGACAACGGCATGGAGCATTGTGATGACAAGGGTCATCGAGCATTGTGATGACAGTGGTCATGAAGCATTGTGATGAATGTGGTCATGGATCATTGTGATGACAAGTCTCGTGGAGCATTGTGATGACAGGGGTCATAGAGCATTGTGATGACACGGTTATGGAATATTGTGATGACCAGAATTCTGTAGCACTGTGATGAAAAGGGAATGGAGCATTGTGATTACAGGGGTCATGGAGCATTGTGATGACAATTGTTCTAGAACATTGTGAAGACAGGGATCATGGAGTATAGTGATGAAAGGGGCCATGGAGCATTGTGATGACAGGCTTCATGGGACAATGTGTTGACAGTGGTCATGGAGCCTTGTTAGAAAGGGAACATGGAGCAATTTGATTTCAGGGGTCATGAAAAATTGTGAATACATAGGCCATGGAGTATTCAGATGAATGTGGTCAAGGATTATTGTGACGAAAATTGTCCTGGAATATTGTGATGACACGGTTCATGGAGCATTGGGATGACAAGGGCCATGGCGAAATGTGAAGACAGGTGTCATGGGGCATTGTGATGACAGGAGTCATGGGGCATTGTGATGACACGGCCATGGAACATTATGATGACAAGAATTCTGGAGCATTGTGATAAAAAGGGCATGGACCATTGTGATTAGAGGGGCCAAGTAGCATTCTGATGACAACGGCATGGAGCATTGTGATGACAAGGGTCATCGAGCATTGTGATGACAGTGGTCATGAAGCATTGTGATGAATGTGGTCATGGAACATTGTGATGACAAGTGTCGTGGAGCATTGTGATGACAGGGGTCATGGAGCATTGTGATGACAATTGTTCTAGAACATTGTGATGACAGGGATCATGGAGCATAGTGATGAAAGGGGCAATGGAGCATTGTGTTGAAAGGAGTCATGGGACATTGTGTTGACAGTGGACATGGAGCATTGTTAGAAATGGAACATGGAGCAATTTGATTTCAGGGGCCATGAAAAATTGCGAATACATAGGCCATGGAGTATTCAGATGAATGTGGTCAAGGATCATTGTGACGAAAAGTGTCCTGGAATATTGTGATGACACGGTTCATGGAGCATTGCGATGAAAAGGGCCATGGCGAAATGTGAAGACAGGTGTCATGAGGCATTGTGATGACAGTGGTCATCTAGAATTGTGAAGAAAGATATCATGGAGCACTGGGATGACAGGGGCCATGGAACATTGTGATGACAGGGGTCATGGGGCATTGTGATGACACGGCCATGGAACATTATGATGACAAGAATTCTGGAGCATTGTGATAAAAAGGGCATGGACCATTGTGATTAGAGGGGCCAAGGAGCATTCTGATGACAAGGTCATGGAGCATTGTGATGAAAAGGGTCATCGAGCTTTGTGATGACAGTGGTCATGAAGCATTGTGATGAATGTGGTCATGGATCATTGTGATGACAAGTGTCGTGGAGCATTGTGATGACAAGGGGCATATAGCATTGTGATGACACGGTTATGGAATATTGTGATGACCAGAATTCTGTAGCACTGTGATGAAAAGGGAATGGAGCACTGTGATTACAGGGGTCATGGAGCATTGTGATGACAATTGTTCTAGAACATTATGATGACAGGGATCATGGAGAATAGTGATGAAAGGGGCCATGGAGAATTGTGATGACAGGCGTCATGGGACATTGTGTTGACAGTGGTCATGGAGCATTGTTAGAAAGGGCACTTGGAGCAATTTGATTTCAGGGGCCATGAACAATTGTGAATACATAGGCCATGGAGTATTCAGATGAATGTGGTCAAGGATCATTGTGACGACAAGTGTCCTGGAATATTGTGATGACACGGTTCATGGAGCATTGCGATGACAAGGGCCATGGCGAAATGTGAAGACAGGTGTCATGGGGCATTGTGATGACAGTGGTCATCTAGAATTGTGAAGGAAGATATCATGGAGCACTGGGATGACAGGGGCCATGGAGCATTGTGATGACAGGGGTCATGGGGCATTGTGATGACACGGCCATGGAACATTATGATGACAAGAATTCTGGAGCATTGTGATAAAAAGGGCATGGACCATTGTGATTAGAGGGGCCAAGGAGCATTCTGATGACAACGGCATGGAGCATTGTGATGACAAGGGTCATCGAGCATTGTGATGACAGTGGTCATGAAGCATTGTGATGAATGTTGTCATGGATCATTGTGATGACAAGTGTCGTGGAGCATTGTGATGACAGGGGTCATAGAGCATTGTGATGACACGGTTATGGAATATTGTGATGACCAGAATTCTGTAGCACTGTGATGAAAAGGGAATGGAGCATTGTGATTACAGGGGTCATGGAGCATTGTGATGACAATTGTTCTACAACATTGTGAAGACAGGGATCATGGAGCATAGTGATGAAAGGGGCCATGGAGCATGGTGATGACAGGCTTCATGGGACAATGTGTTGACAGTGGTCATGGTGCCTTGTTAGAAAGGGAACATGGAGCAATTTGATTTCAGGGGTCATGAAAAATTGTGAATACATAGGCCATGGAGTATTCAGATGAATGTGGTCAAGGATCATTGTGACGAAAATTGTCCTGGAATATTGTGATGACACGGTTCATGGAGCATTGGGATGACAAGGGCCATGGCGAAATGTGAAGACAGGTGTCATGGGGCATTGTGATGACAGTGGTCATCTAGAATTGTGAAGAAAGATATCATGGAACACTGGGATGACAGGGGCCATGGAACATTGTGATGACAGGGGTCATGGGGCACTGTGATGACACGACCATTGAACATTATGATGACAAGTATTCTGGAGCATTGTGATAAAAATGTCATGGAACATTGTGATTATAGGGGCCAAGGAGCATTCTGATGACAACGGCATGGAGCATTGTGATGACAAGGGTCATCGAGCATTGTGATGAAAGTGGTCATGAAGCATTGTGATGAATGTGGTCATGGATCATTGTGATGACAAGTGTCGTAGAGCATTGTGATGACAGGAGTCATAGAGCATTGTGATGACACGGTTATGGAATATTGTGATGACCAGAATTCTGTAGCACAGTGATGAAAAGGGCATGGAGCATTGTGATTACAGGGGTCATGGAGCATTGTGTTGACAATTGTTCTAGAACATTGTGATGACAGGGATCATGTCGCTTAGTGATGAAAGGGGCAATGGAGCATTGTTTTGACAGGCGTCATGGGACATTGTGTTGACAGTGGACATGGAGCATTGTTAGAAATGGAACATGGAGCAATTTGATTTCAGGGGCCATGAAAAATTGCGAATACATAGGCCATGGAGTATTCAGATGAATGTGGTCAAGGATCATTGTGACGAAATTTGTCCTGGAATATTGTGATGACACGGTTCATGGAGCATTGCGATGAAAAGGGCCATGGCGAAATGTGAAGACAGGTGTCATGAGGCATTGTGATGACAGTGGTCATCTAGAATTGTGAAGAAAGATATCATGGAGCACTGGGATGACAGGGGCGATGGAACATTGTGATGACAGGGGTCATGGGGCATTGTGATGACACGGCCATGGAACATTATGATGACAAGAATTCTGGAACATTGTGATAAAAAGGGCATGGACAATTGTGATTAGAGGGGCCAAGAAGCATTCTGATGACAAGGTCATGGAGCATTGTGATGACAAGGGTCATCGAGCTTTGTGATGACAGTGGTCATGAAGCATTGTGATGAATGTGTCAATGGATCATTGTGATGACAAGTTTCGTGGAGCATTGTGATGACAGGGGTCATAGAGCATTGTGATGACACGGTTATGGAATATTGTGATGACCAGAATTCTGTAGCACTGTGATGAAAAGGGAATGGAGCATTGTGATTACAGGGGTCACGGAGCATTGTGTTGACAATTGTTCTAGAACATTGTGATGACAGGGATCATGGAGCATAGTGATGAAAGGGGCCATGGAGCATTGGGATGACAGGCGTCATGGGACATTGTGTTGACAGTGGTCATGGAGCATTGTTAGAAAGGGAACATGGAGCAATTAGATTTCAGGGGCCATGAAAAATTGTGAATACATAGGCCATGGAGTATTCAGATGAATGTGGTCAAGGATCATTGTGACGAAAAGTGTCCTGGAATATTGTGATGACACGGTTCATGGAGCATTGCGATGACAAGGGCCATGGCGAAATGTGAAGACAGGTGTCATGGGGCATTGTGATGACAGGAGTCATGGGGCATTGTGATGACACGGCCATGGAACATTATGATGACAAGAATTCTGGAGCATTGTGATAAAAAGGGCATGGATCATTGTGATTAGAGGGGCCAAGGAGCATTCTGATGACAACGGCATGGAGCATTGTGATGAAAAGGGTCATCGAGCATTGTGATGACAGTGGTCATGAAGCATTGTGATGAATGTGGTCATGGATCATTGTGATGACAAGTGTCGTGGAGCATTGTGATGACAGGGGTCATAGAGCATTGTGATGACACGGTTATGGAATATTGTGATGACCAGAATTCTGTAGCACAGTGATGAAAAGGGAATGGAGCATTGTGATTACAGAGGTCATGGAGCATTGTGATGACAATTGTTCTAGAACATTGTGATGACAGGGATCATGGATCATAGTGATTAAAGGGTCCATGGAGCTTTGTGATGACAGGCGCCATGGGACATTGTGTTGACAGTGGTCATGGAGCATTGTTAGAAAGGGAACATGGAGCAATTTGATTTTAGGGGCCATGAAAAATTGTGAATACATAGGCCATGGAGTATTCAGATGAATGTGGTCAAGGATCATTGTGACGACAAGTGTCCTGGAATATTGTGATGACACGGTTCATGGAGCATTGCGATGACAAGGGCCATGGCGAAATGTGAAGACAGGTGTCATGGGGCATTGTGATGACAGTGGTCATCTAGAATTGTGAAGGAAGATATCATGGAGCACTGGGATGACAGGGGCCATGGAGCATTGTGATGACAGGGGTCATGGGGCATTGTGATGACACGGCCATGGAACATTATGATGACAAGAATTCTGGAGCATTGTGATAAAAAGGGCATGGACCATTGTGATTAGAGGGGCCAAGGAGCATTCTGATGACAACGGCATGGAGCATTGTGATGACAAGGGTCATCGAGCATTGTGATGACAAGGGTCATCGAGCATTGTGATGACAGTGGTCATGAAGCATTGTGATAAATGTGGTCATGGATCATTGTGATGACAAGTGTCGTAGAGCATTGTGATGACACGGTTATGGAATATTGTGATGACCAGAATTCTGTAGCACTGTGATGAAAAGGGAATGGAGCATTGTGATTACAGGGGTCATGAAGCATTGTGATGACAATTGTTCTAGAACATTGTGAAGACAGGGATCATGGAGCATAGTGATGAAAGGGGCCATGGAGCATTGTGATGACAGGCGTCATGGGACAATGTGTTGACAGTGGTCATGGAGCCTTGTTAGAAAGGGAACATGGAGCAATTTGATTTCAGGGGTCATGAAAAATTGTGAATACATAGCCCATGGAGTATTCAGATGAATGTGGTCAAGGATCATTGTGACGAAAATTGTCCTGGAATATTGTGATGACACGGTTCATGGAGCATTGGGATGACAAGTGCCATGGCGAAATGTGAAGACAGGTGTCATGGGGCATTGTGATGACAGTGGTCATCTAGAATTGTGAAGAAAGATATCATGGAGCACTGGGATGACAGGGGTCATGGAACATTGTGATCACAGGGGTCATGGGGCACTGTGATGACACGGCCATGGAACATTATGATGACAAGTATTCTGGAGCATTGTGATAAAAAGGTCATGGACCATTGTGATTATAGGGGCCAAGGAGCATTCTGATGACAACGGCATGGAGCATTGTGATGACAAGGGTCATCGAGCATTGTGATGATAGTGGTCATGAAGCATTGTGATGAATGTGGTCATGGATCATTGTGATGACAAGTGTCGTGGAGCATTGTGATGACAGGGGTCATAGAGCATTGTGATGACACGGTTATGGAATATTGTGATGACCAGAATTTTGTAGCACAGTGATGAAAAGGGCATGGAGCATTGTGATTACAGTGGTCATGGAGCATTGTGATGACAATTGTTCTAGAACATTGTGATGACAGGGATCATGGAGCATAGTGATGTAAGGGGCAATGGAGCATTGTGTTGACAGGCGTCATGGGACATTGTGTTGACAGTGGACATGGAGCATTGTTAGAAAAGGAACATGGAGCAATTTGATTTCAGGGGCCATGAACAATTGCGAATACATAGGCCATGGAGTATTCAGATGAATGTGGTCAAGGATCATTGTGACGAAAAGTGTCCTGGAATATTGTGATGACACGGTTCATGGAGCATTGCGATGAAAAGGGCCATGGCGAAATGTGAAGACAGGTGTCATGAGGCATTGTGATGACAGTGGTCATCTAGAATTGTGAAGAAAGATATCATGGAGCACTGGGATGACAGGGGCCATGGAACATTGTGATGACAGGGGTCATGGGGCATTGTGATGACACGGCCATGGAACATAATGATGACAAGAATTCTGGAGCATTGTGATAAAAAGGGCATGGACCATTGTGATTAGAGGGGCCAAGGAGCATTCTGATAACAAAGTCATGGAGCATTGTGATGACAAGTGTCATCGAGCTTTGTGATGACAGTGGTCATGAAGCATTGTGATAAATGTGGTCATGGATCATTGTTATGACAAGTGTCGTGGAGCATTGTGATGACAAGGGGCATATAGCATTGTGATGACACGGTTATGGAATATTGTGATGACCAGAATTCTGTAGCACTGTGATGAAAAGGGAATGGAGCACTGTGATTACAGGGGTCATGGAGCATTGTGATGACAATTGTTTTAGAACATTATGATGACAGGGATCATGGAGTATAGTGATGAAAGGGGCCATGGAGAATTGTGATGACAGGCGTCATGGGACATTGTGTTGACAGTGGTCATGGAGCATTGTTAGAAAGGGCACTTGGAGAAATTTGATTTCAGGGGCCATGAACAATTTTGAATACATAGGCCATGGAGTATTCAGATGAATGTGGTCAAGGATCATTGTGACGAAAAGTGTACTGGAATATTGTGATGACACGGTTCATGGAGCATTGCGATGACAAGGGACATGGCGAAATGTGAAGACAGGTGTCATGGGGCATTGTGATGACAGGAGTCATGGGGCATTGTGATGACACGGCCATGGAACATTATGATGACAAGAATTCTGGAGCATTGTGATAAAAAGGGCATGGACCATTGTGATTAGAGGGGCCAAGGAGCATTCTGATGACAACGGCATGGAGAATTGTGATGACAAGGGTCATCGAGCATTGTGATGACAGTGGTCATGAAGCATTGTGATGAATGTGGTCATGGATCATTGTGATGACAAGTGTCGTGGAGCATTGTGATGACAGGGGTCATAGAGCATTGTGATGACACGGATATGGAATATTGTGATGACCAGAATTCTGTAGCACTGTGATGAAAAGGGAATGGAGCATTGTGATTACAGGGGTCATGGAGCATTGTGATGACAATTGTTCTAGAACATTGTGATGACAGGGATCATGGAGCATAGTTATGAAAGGGTCCATGGAGCATTGTGATGACAGGCGCCATGGGATATTGTGTTGACAGTGGTCATGGAACATTGTTAGAAAGGGAACATGGAGCAATTTGATTTCAGGGGCCATGAAAAATTGTGAATACATAGGCCATGGAGTATTCAGATGAATGTGGTCAAGAATCATTGTGACGAAAAGGGTCCTGGAATATTGTGATGACACGGTTCATGGAGCATTGCGATGACAAGGGCCATGGCGAAATGTGAAGACAGGTGTCATGGGGCTTTGTGATGACAGGGGTCAAGGGGCATTGTGATGACACGGCCATGGAACATTATGATGACAAGAATTCTGGAGCATTGTGATAAAAAGGGCATGGACCATTGTGATTAGAGGGGCCAAGGAGCATTCTGATGACAACGGCATGGAGCATTGTGATGACAAGGGTCATCGAGCATTGTGATGACAGTGGTCATGAAGCATTGTGATGAATGTGGTCATGGATCATTGTGATGACAAGTGTCGTGGAGCATTGTGATGACAGGGGTCATAGAGCATTCTGATGACACGGTTATTGAATATTGTGATGACCAGAATTCTGTAGCACTGTGATGAAAAGGGAATGGAGCATTGTGATTACAGGGGTCATGGAGCATTGTGATGACAATTGTTCTAGAACATTGTGATGACAGGGATCATGGAGCATAGTGATGAAAGGGTCCATGGAGCATTGTGATGACAGGCGCCATGGGATATTGTGTTGACAGTGGTCATGGAGCATTGTTAGAAAGGGAACATGGAGCAATTTGATTTCAGGGGCCATGAAAAATTGTGAATACATAGGCCATGGAGTATTCAGATGAATGTGGTCAAGGATCATTGTGACGACAAGTGTCCTGGAATATTGTGATGACACGGTTCATGGAGCATTGCGATGACAAGGGCCATGGCGAAATGTGAAGACAGGTGTCATGGGGCATTGTGATGACAGTGGTCATCTAGAATTGTGAAGAAAGATATCATGGAGCACTGGGATGACAGGGGCCATGGAGCATTGTGATGACAGGGGTCATGGGGCATTGTGATGACACGGCCATGGAACATTATGATGACAAGAATTCTGGAGCATTGTGATAAAAAGAGCATGGACCATTGTGATTAGAGGGGTCAAGGAGCATTTTGATGACAACGGCATGGAGCATTGTGATGACAAGGGTCATCGAGCATTGTGATGACAGTGGTTATGAAACATTGTGATGAATGTGGTCATGGATCATTGTGATGAAAAGTGTCGTGGAGCATTGTGATGACAGGGGTCATAGAGCATTGTGATGACACGGTTAGGGAATATTGTGATGACCAGAATTCTGTAGCACTGTGATGAAAAGGGAATGGAGCATTGTGATTACAGGTGTCATGGAGCATTGTGATGACAATTGTTCTAGAACATTGTGATGACAGGGATCATGGAGCATAGTGATGAAAGGGGCCATGGAGCATTGTGATGACAGGCGTCATGGGACAATGTGTTGACAGTGGTCATGGAGCATTGTTAGAAAGGGAACCTGGAGCATTTTGATTTCAGGGGCCATGAAAAATTGTGAATACATAGGCCATGGAGTATTCAGATGAATGTGGTCATGAATCATTGTGATGACAACTGTCGTGGAGCATTGTGATGACAGGGGTCATAGAGCATTTTGATGTCACGGTTATGGAATATTGTGATGACCAGAATTCTGTAGCGCTGTGATGAAAAGGGAATGGAGCATTGTGATTACAGGGGTCATGGAGCATTGTGATGACAATTGTTTAGAACATTGTGAAGACAGGGATCATGGAGCATAGTGATGAAAGGGGCCATGGAGCATTGTGATGACAGGTGTCATGGGACAATGTGTTGACAGTGGTCATGGAGCATTTTTAGAAAGGGACCATGGAGCAATTTGATTTCAGGGGCCATGAAAAATTGTGAATACATAGGCCATGGAGTATTCAGATGAATGTGGTCAAGGATCATTGTGACGACAAGTGTCCTGGAATATTGTGATGACACGGTTCATGGAGCATTGCGATGACAAGGGCCATGGTGAAATGTGAAGACAGGTGTCATGGGGCTTTGTGATGACAGTGGTCATCTAGAATTGTGAAGAAAGATATCATGGAGCAGTGGGATGACAGGGGCCATGGAGCATTGTGATGACAGGGGTCATGGGGCATTGTGATGACACGGCCATGGAACATTATGATGACAAGAATTCTGGAGCATTGTGATAAAAATGGCATGGACCATTGTGATTAGAGTGGCCAAGGAGCATTCTGATGACAACGGCATGGAGCATTGTGATGACAAGGGTCATCGTGCATTGTGATGACAGTGGTCATGAAGCATTGTGATGAATGTGGTCATGGATCATTGTGATGACAAGTCTCGTGGAGCATTGTGATGACAGGGGTCATAGAGCATTGTGATGACACGGTTATGGAATGTTGTGATGACCAGAATTCTGTAGCACTGGGATGAAAAGGGAATGGAGCATTGTGATTAAAGTGGTCATGGAGCATTGTGATGACAATTGTTCTAGAACATTGTGAAGACAGGGATCATGGAGCATAGTGATGAAAGGGCCATGGAGCATTGTGATGACAGGCATCATGGGACAATGTGTTGACAGTGGTCATGGAGCATTTTTAGAAAGGGAACATGGAGCAATTTGATTTCAGGGGCCATGAAAAATTGTGAATACATAGGCCATGGAGTATTCAGATGAATGTGGTCAAGGATCATTGTGACGACAAGTGTCCTGGAATATTGTGATGACACGGTTCATGGAGCATTGTGATGACAAGGGCCATGGCGAAATGTGAAGACAGGTGTCATGGGGCATTGTGATGACAGTCGTCATCTAGAATTGTGAAGAAATATATCATGGAGCACTGGGATAACAGGGGCCATGGAGCATTGTGATGACAGGGGTCATGGGGCATTGTGATGACACGGCCATGGAACATTATGATGACAAGAATTCTGGAGCATTGTGATAAAAAGAGCATGGACCATTGTGATTAGAGTGGTCAAGGAGCATTTTGATGACAACGGCATGGAGCATTGTGATGACAAGGGTCATCGAGCATTGTGATGAGAGTGGTCATGAATCATTGTGATGAATGTGGTCATGGATCATTGTGATGACAAGTGTCGTGGAGCATTGTGATGACAGAGGTCATAGAGCATTGTGATGACACGGTTAGGGAATATTGTGATGACCAGAATTCTCTAGCACTGTGATGTAAAGGGAATGGAGCATTGTGATTACAGGGGTCATGGAGCATTGTGATGACAATTGTTTAGAACATTGTGAAGACAGGGATCATGGAGCATAGTGATGAAAGGGGCCATGGAGCATTGTGATGACAGGCGTCATGGGACAATGTGTTGACAGTGGTCATGGAGCATTTTTAGAAAGGGAACATGGAGCAATTTGATTTCAGGGGCCATGAAAAATTGTGAATACATAGGCCATGGAGTATTCAGATGAATGTGGTCAAGGATCATTGTGACGACAAGTGTCCTGGAATATTGTGATGACACGGTTCATGGAGCATTGCGATGACAAGGGCCATGGTGAAATGTGAAGACAGGTGTCATGGGGCTTTGTGATGACAGTGGTCATCTAGAATTGTGAAGAAAGATATCATGGAGCAGTGGGATGACAGGGGCCATGGAGCATTGTGATGACAGGGGTCATGGGGCATTGTGATGACACGGCCATGGAACATTATGATGACAAGAATTCTGGAGCATTGTGATAAAAAGGGCATGGACCATTGTAATTAGAGGGGCCAAGGAGCATTCTGATGACAACGGCATGGAGCATTGTGATGACAAGGGTCATCGAGCATTGTGATGACAGTGGTCATGAAGCATTGTGATGAATGTGGTTATGGATCATTGTGATGACAAGTGTCGTGGAGCATTGTGATACAGGGGTCATAGAGCATTGTGATGACACATTTATGGAATATTGTGATGACCAGAATTCTGTAGCACTGTGATGAAAAGGGAATGGAGCATTGTGATTACAGGGGTCATGGAGCATTGTGATGACAATTGTTCTAGAACATTGTGATGACAGGGATCATGGAGCATAGTGATGAAAGGGGCCATGGAGCATTGTGATGACAGGCGTCATGGGACATTGTGTTGACAGTGGTCATGGAGCATTGTTAGAAAGGGAACATGGAGCAATTTGATTTCAGGGGCCATGAAAAATTGTGAATACATAGGCCATGGAGTATTCAGATAAATGTGGTCAAGGATTATTGTGACGAAATGTGTCCTGGAATATTGTGATGACACGGTTCATGGAGCATTACGATGACAAGGGCCATGGCGAAACTTGAAGACAGGTGTCATGGGGCATTGTGATGACAGTGGTCATCTAGAATTGTGAAGAAAGATATCATGGAGCACTGGGATGACAGGGGCCTTGGAGCATTGTGATGACAGGGTTCATGGGGCATTGTGATGACACGGCCATGGAACATTATGATGACAAGAAGTCTGGAGCATTGTGATAAAAATGGCATGGACCATTGTGATTAGAGTGGCCAAGGAGCATTCTGATGACAACGGCATGGAGCATTGTGATGACAAGGGTCATCGTGCATTGTGATGACAGTGGTCATGAAGCATTGTGATGAATGTGGTCATGGATCATTGTGATGACAAGTGTCGTGGAGCATTGTGATGACAGGGGTCATAGAGCATTGTGATGACACGGTTATGGAATGTTGTGATGACCAGAATTCTGTAGCACTGGGATGAAAAGGGAATGGAGCATTGTGATTAAAGGGGTCATGGAGCATTGTGATGACAATTGTTCTAGAACATTGTGAAGACAGGGATCATGGAGCATAGTGATGAAAGGGCCATGGAGCATTGTGATGACAGGCATCATGGGATAATGTGTTGACAGTGGTCATGGAGCATTTTTAGAAAGGGAACATGGAGCAATTTGATTTCAGGGGCCATGAAAAATTGTGAATACATAGGCCATGGAGTATTCAGATGAATGTGGTCAAGGATCATTGTGACGACAAGTGTCCTGGAATATTGTGATGACACGGTTCATGGAGCATTGTGATGACAAGGGCCATGGCGAAATGTGAAGACAGGTGTCATGGGGCATTGTGATGACAGTCGTCATCTAGAATTGTGAAGAAATATATCATGGAGCACTGGGATAACAGGGGCCATGGAGCATTGTGATGACAGGGGTCATGGGGCATTGTGATGACACGGCCATGGAACATTATGATGACAAGAATTCTGGAGCATTGTGATAAAAAGAGCATGGACCATTGTGATTAGAGTGGTCAAGGAGCATTTTGATGACAACGGCATGGAGCATTGTGATGACAAGGGTCATCGAGCATTGTGATGACAGTGGTCATGAAACATTGTGATGAATGTGGTCATGGATCATTGTGATGACAAGTGTCGTGGAGCATTGTGATGACAGAGGTCATAGAGCATTGTGATGACACGGTTAGGGAATATTGTGATGACCAGAATTCTGTAGCACTGTGATGAAAAGGGAATGGAGCATTGTGATTACAGGTGTCATGGAGCATTGTGATGACAATTGTTCTAGAACATTGTGATGACAGGGATCATGGAGCATAGTGATGAAAGGGGCCATGGAGCATTGTGATGACAGGCATCATGGGACATTGTGTTGACAGTGGTCATGGAGCATTGTTAGAAAGGGAACATGGAGCATTTTGATTTCAGGGGCCATGAAAAATTGTGAATACATAGGCCATGGAGTATTCAGATGAATGTGGTCATGAATCATTGTGATGACAAGTGTCGTGGAGCATTGTGATGACAGGGGTCATAGAGCATTTTGATGTCACGGTTATGGAATATTGTGATGACCAGAATTCTATAGCACTGTGATGAAAAGGAAATGGAGCATTGTGATTACAGGGGTCATGGAGCATTGTGATGACAATTGTTTAGAACATTGTGAAGACAGGGATCATGGAGCATAGTGATGAAAGGGGCCATGGAGCATTGTGATGACAGGCGTCATGGGACAATGTGTTGACAGTGGTCATGGAGCATTTTTAGAAAGGGAACATGGAGCAATTTGATTTCAGGGGCCATGAAAAATTGTGAATACATAGGCCATGGAGTATTCAGATGAATGTGGTCAAGGATCATTGTGACGACAAGTGTCCTGGAATATTGTGATGACACTGTTCATGGAGCATTGTGATGACAAGGGCCATGGCGAAATGTGAAGACAGGTGTCATGGGGCTTTGTGATGACAGTGGTCATCTAGAATTGTGAAGAAAGATATCATGGAGCACTGGGATGACAGGGGCCTTGGAGCATTGTGATGACAGGGTTCATGGGGCATTGTGATGACACGTCCATGGAACATTATCATGACAAGAAGTCTGGAGCATTGTGATAAAAAGGGCATGGACCATTGTGATTAGAGTGGCCAAGGAGCATTCTGATGACAACGGCATGGAGCATTGTGATGACAAGGGTCATCGAGCATTGTGATGACAGTGGTCATGAAGCATTGTGATGAATGTGGTCATGGATCATTGTGATGACAAGTGTCGTGGAGCATTGTGATGACAGGGGTCATAGAGCATTGTGATGACACGGTTATGGAATTTTGTGATGACCAAAATTCTGTAGCAGTGTGATGAAAAGGGAATGGAGCATTGTGATTACATGGGTCATGGAGCCTTGTGATGACAATTGTTCTAGAACATTGTGAAGACAGGGATCATGGAGCATAGTGATGAAAGGGCCATGGAGCATTGTGATGACAGATGTCATGGGACAATGTGTTGACAGTGGTCATGGAGCATTGTTAGAAAGGGAATATGGAGCAATTTGATTTCAGGGGCCATGAAAAATAGTGAATACATAGGCCATGGAGTATTCAGATCAATGTGGTCATGAATCATTGTGATGACAAGTGTCGTGGAGCATTGTGATGACAGGGGTCATAGAGCATTGTGATGACACGGTTATGGAATATTGTGATGACCAGAATTCTGTAGCACTGTGATGAAAAGGGAATGGAGCATTGTGATTACAGGGGTCATGGAGCATTGTGATGACAATTGTTTACAACATTGTGAAGACAGGGATCATGGAGCATAGTGATGAAAGGGCCATGGAGCATTGTGATGACAGGCGTCATGGGACAATGTGTTGACAGTGGTCATGGAGCATTGTTAGAAAGGGAAATTGGAGCAATTTGATTTCAGGGGCCATGAAAAATTGTGAATACATAGGACATGGAGTATTCAGATGAATGTGGTCAAGGATCATTGTGACGACGTGTCCTGGAATATTGAGATGGCACGGTTCATGGAGCATTGCGATGACAAGGGCCATGGCGAAATGTGAAGACAGGTGTCATGGGGCATTGTGATGACAGTGGTCCTCTAGAATTGTGAAGAAAGATATCATGGAGCAGTGGGATGACAGGGGCCATGGAGCATTGTGATGAAAGGGGTCATGGGGCATTGTGATGACACGGCCATGGAACATTATGATGACAAGAATTCTGGAGCATTGTGATAAAAAGGGCATGGACCATTGTGATTAGAGGGGCCAAGGAGCATTCTGATGACAACGGCATGGAGCATTGTGATGACAAGGGTCATCGAGCATTGTGATGACAGTGGTCATGAAGCATTGTGATGAATGTGGTCATGGATCATTGTGATGACAAGTGTCGTGGAGCATTGTGATGACAGGGGTCATAGAGCATTGTGATGACACGGTTATGGAATATTGTGATGACCAGAATTCTGTAGCACTGTGATAAAAAGGGAATGGAGCATTGTGATTACAGGGGTCATGGAGCATTGTGATGACAATTGTTCTAGAACATTGTGATGACAGGGATCATGGAGCATAGTGATGAAAGGGTCCATGGAGCATTGTGATGACAGGCGCCATGGGATATTGTGTTGACAGTGGTCATGGAGCATTGTTAGAAAGGGAACATGGAGCAATTTGATTTCAGGGGCCATGAAAAATTGTGAATACATAGGCCATGGAGTATTCAGATGAATGTGGTCAAGGATCATTGTGACGACAAGTGTCCTGGAATATTGTGATGACACGGTTCATGGAGCATTGCGATGACAAGGGCCATGGCGAAATGTGAAGACAGGTGTCATGGGGCATTGTGATGACAGTGGTCATCTAGAATTGTGAAGGAAGATATCATGGAGCACTGGGATGACAGGGGCCATGGAGCATTGTGATGACAGGGGTCATGGGGCATTGTGATGACACGGCCATGGAACATTATGATGACAAGAATTCTGGAGCATTGTGATAAAAAGGGCATGGACCATTGTGATTAGAGGGGCCAAAGAGCATTCTGATGACAACGGCATGGAGCATTGTGATGACAAGGGTCATCGAGCATTGTGATGACAGTGGTCATGAAGCATTGTGATGAATGTGGTCATGGATCATTGTGATGACAAGTGTCGTGGAGCATTGTGATGACAGGGGTCATAGAGCATTGTGATGACACGGTTATGGAATATTGTGATGACCAGAATTCTGTAGCACTGTGATGAAAAGGGAATGGAGCATTGTGATTACAGGGGTCATGGAGCATTGTGATGACAATTGTTCTAGAACATTGTGAAGACAGGGATCATGGAGCATAGTGATGAAAGGGGCCATGGAGCATTGTGATGACAGGCTTCATGGGACAATGTGTTGACAGTGGTCATGGAGCCTTGTTAGAAAGGGAACATGGAGCAATTTGATTTCAGGGGTCATGAAAAATTGTGAATACATAGGCCATGGAGTATTCAGATGAATGTGGTCAAGGATCATTGTGACGAAAATTGTCCTGGAATATTGTGATGACACGGTTCATGGAGCATTGGGATGACAAGGGCCATGGCGAAATGTGAAGACAGGTGTCATGGGGCATTGTGATGACAGGAGTCATGGGGCATTGTGATGACACGGCCATGGAACATTATGATGACAAGAATTCTGGAGCATTGTGATAAAAAGGGCATGGACCATTGTGATTAGAGGGGCCAAGGAGCATTCTGATGACAACGGCATGGAGCATTGTGATGACAAGGGTCATCGAGCATTGTGATGACAGTGGTCATGAAGCATTGTGATGAATGTGGTCATGGATCATTGTGATGACAAGTGTCGTGGAGCATTGTGATGACAGGGGTCATAGAGCATTGTGATGACACGGTTATGGAATATTGTGATGACCAGAATTCTGTAGCACAGTGATGAAAAGGGCATGGAGCATTGTGATTACAGGGGTCATGGAGCATTGTGATGACAATTGTTCTAGAACATTGTGATGACAGGGATCATGGAGCATAGTGATGAAAGGGGCAATGGAGCATTGTGTTGAAAGGAGTTATGGGACATTGTGTTGACAGTGGACATGGAGCATTGTTAGAAATGGAACATGGAGCAATTTGATTTCAGGGGCCATGAAAAATTGCGAATACATAGGCCATGGAGTATTCAGATGAATGTGGTCAAGGATCATTGTGACGAAAAGTGTCCTGGAATATTGTGATGACACGGTTCATGGAGCATTGCGATGAAAAGGGCCATGGTGAAATGTGAAGACAGGTGTCATGAGGCATTGTGATGACAGTGGTCATCAAGAATTGTGAAGAAAGATATCATGGAGCACTGGGATGACAGGGGCCATGGAACATTGTGATGACAGGGGTCATGGGGCATTGTGATGACACGGCCATGGAACATTATGATGACAAGAATTCTGGAGCATTGTGATAAAAAGGGCATGGACCATTGTGATTAGAGGGGCCAAGGAGAATTCTGATGACAAGGTCATGGAGCATTGTGATGACAAGGGTCATCGAGCTTTGTGATGACAGTGGTCATGAAGCATTGTGATGAATGTGGTCATGGATCATTGTGATGACAAGTGTCGTGGAGCATTGTGATGACAAGGGGCATATAGCATTGTGATGACACGGTTATGGAATATTGTGATGACCAGAATTCTGTAGCACTGTGATGAAAAGGGAATGGAGCACTGTGATTACAGGGGTCATGGAGCATTGTGATGACAATTGTTCTAGAACATTATGATGACAGGGATCATGGAGCATAGTGATGAAAGGGGCCATGGAGAATTGTGATGACAGGCGTCATGGGACAATGTGTTGACAGTGGTCATGGAGCATTGTTAGAAAGGGAACATGGAGCAATTTGATTTCAGGGGCCATGAAAAATTGTGAATACATAGGCCATGGAGTATTCAGATGAATGTGGTCAAGAATCATTGTGACGAAAAGTGTCCTGGAATATTGTGATGACACGGTTCATGGAGCATTGCGATGACAAGGGCCATGGCGAAATGTGAAGACAGGTGTCATGGGGCATTGTGATGACAGTGGTCATCTAGAATTGTGAAGAAGGATATCATGGAGCACTGGGATGACAGGGGCCATGGAGCATTGTGATGACAGGGGTCATGGGGCATTGTGATGACACGGCCATGGAACATTATGATGACAAGAATTCTGGAGCATTGTGATAAAAAGAGCATGGACCATTGTGATTAGAGGGGTCAAGGAGCATTTTGATGACAACGGCATGGAGCATTGTGATGACAAGGGTCATCGAGCATTGTGATGACAGTGGTCATGAAACATTGTGATGAATGTGGTCATGGATCATTGTGATGACAAGTGTCGTGGAGCATTGTGATGACAGAGGTCATAGAGCATTGTGATGACACGGTTAGGGAATATTGTGATGACCAGAATTCTGTAGCACTGTGATGAAAAGGGAATGGAGCATTGTGATTACAGGGGTCATGGAGCATTGTGATGACAATTGTTCTAGAACATTGTGATGACAGGGATCATGGAGCATAGTGATGAAAGGGGCCATGGAGCATTGTGATGACAGGCATCATGGGACATTGTGTTGAAGGTGGTCATGGAGCATTGTTAGGAAGGGAACATGGAGCAATTTGATTTCAGGGGCCATGAAAAATTGTGAATACATAGGCCATGGAGTATTCAGATGAATGTGGTCAAGGATCATTGTGACGACAAGTGTCCTGGAATATTGTGATGACACGGTTCATGGAGCATTGCGATGACAAGGGCCATGGTGAAATGTGAAGACAGGTGTCATGGGGCTTTGTGATGACAGTGGTCATCTAGAATTGTGAAGAAAGATATCATGGAGCAGTGGGATGACAGGGGCCATGGAGCATTGTGATGACAGGGGTCATGGGGCATTGTGATGACACGGCCATGGAACATTATGATGACAAGAATTCTGGAGCATTGTGATAAAAAGGGCATGGACCATTGTAATTAGAGGGGCCAAGGAGCATTCTGATGACAACGGCATGGAGCATTGTGATGACAAGGGTCATCGAGCATTGTGATGACAGTGGTCATGAAGCATTGTGATGAATGTGGTTATGGATCATTGTGATGACAAGTGTCGTGGAGCATTGTGATACAGGGGTCATAGAGCATTGTGATGACACATTTATGGAATATTGTGATGACCAGAATTCTGTAGCACTGTGATGAAAGGGGAATGGAGCATTGTGATTAAAGGGGTCATGGAGCATTGTGATGACAATTGTTCTAGAACATTGTGATGACAGGGATCATGGAGCATAGTGATGAAAGGGGCCATGGAGCATTGTGATGACAGGCGTCATGGGACATTGTGTTGACAGTGGTCATGGAGCATTGTTAGAAAGGGAACATGGAGCAATTTGATTTCAGGGGCCATGAAAAATTGTGAATACATAGGCCATGGAGTATTCAGATCAATGTGGTCATGAATCATTGTGATGACAAGTGTCGTGGAGCATTGTGATGACAGGGGTCATAGAGCATTGTGATGACACGGTTATGGAATTTTGTGATGACCAAAATTCTGTAGCAGTGTGATGAAAAGGGAATGGAGCATTGTGATTACATGGGTCATGGAGCCTTGTGATGACAATTGTTCTAGAACATTGTGAAGACAGGGATCATGGAGCATAGTGATGAAAGGGCCATGGAGCATTGTGATGACAGATGTCATGGGACAATGTGTTGACAGTGGTCATGGAGCATTGTTAGAAAGGGAACATGGAGCAATTTGATTTCAGGGGCCATGAAAAATTGTGAATACATAGGCCATGGAGTATTCAGATGAATGTGGTCAAGAATCATTGTGACGAAAAGTGTCCTGGAATATTGTGATGACACGGTTCATGGAGCATTGCGATGACAAGGGCCATGGTGAAATGTGAAGACAGGTGTCATGGGGCTTTGTGATGAGAGGGGTCAAGGGGCATTGTGATGACACGGCCATGGAACATTATGATGACAAGAATTCTGGAGCATTGTGATAAAAAGGGCATGGACCATTGTGATTAGAGGGGCCAAGGAGCATTCTGATGACAACGGCATGGAGCATTGTGATGACAAGGGTCATCGAGCATTGTGATGACAGTGGTCATGAAGCATTGTGATGAATGTGGTCATGGAGCATTGTGATGACAAGTGTCGTGGAGCATTGTGATGACAGGGGTCCTAGAGCATTGTGATGACACGGTTATGGAATATTGTGATGACCAGAATTCTGTAGCACTGTGATGAAAAGGGAATGGAGCATTGTGATTACAGGGGTCATGGAGCATTGTGATGACAATTGTTCTAGAACATTGTGATGACAGGGATCATGGAGCATAGTGATGAAAGGGTCCATGGAGCATTGTGATGACAGGCGCCATGGGATATTGTGTTGACAGTGGTCATGGAGCATTGTTAGAAAGGGAACATGGAGCAATTTGATTTCAGGGGCCATGAAAAATTGTGAATACATAGGCCATGGAGTATTCAGATGAATGTGGTCAAGGATCATTGTGACGACAAGTGTCCTGGAATATTGTGATGACACGGTTCATGGAGCATTGCGATGACAAGGGCCATGGCGAAATGTGAAGACAGGTGTCATGGGGCATTGTGATGACAGTGGTCATCTAGAATTGTGAAGGAAGATATCATGGAGCACTGGGATGACAGGGGCCATGGAGCATTGTGATGACAGGGGTCATGGGGCATTGTGATGACACGGCCATGGAACATTATGATGACAAGAATTCTGGAGCATTGTGATAAAAAGGGCATGGACCATTGTGATTAGAGGGGCCAAAGAGCATTCTGATGACAACGGCATGGAGCATTGTGATGACAAGGGTCATCGAGCATTGTGATGACAGTGGTCATGAAGCATTGTGATGAATGTGGTCATGGATCATTGTGATGACAAGTCTCGTGGAGCATTGTGATGACAGGGGTCATAGAGCATTGTGATGACACGGTTATGGAATATTGTGATGACCAGAATTCTGTAGCACTGTGATGAAAAGGGAATGGAGCATTGTGATTACAGGGGTCATGGAGCATTGTGATGACAATTGTTCTAGAACATTGTGAAGACAGGGATCATGGAGTATAGTGATGAAAGGGGCCATGGAGCATTGTGATGACAGGCTTCATGGGACAATGTGTTGACAGTGGTCATGGAGCCTTGTTAGAAAGGGAACATGGAGCAATTTGATTTCAGGGGTCATGAAAAATTGTGAATACATAGGCCATGGAGTATTCAGATGAATGTGGTCAAGGATTATTGTGACGAAAATTGTCCTGGAATATTGTGATGACACGGTTCATGGAGCATTGGGATGACAAGGGCCATGGCGAAATGTGAAGACAGGTGTCATGGGGCATTGTGATGACAGGAGTCATGGGGCATTGTGATGACACGGCCATGGAACATTATGATGACAAGAATTCTGGAGCATTGTGATAAAAAGGGCATGGACCATTGTGATTAGAGGGGCCAAGTAGCATTCTGATGACAACGGCATGGAGCATTGTGATGACAAGGGTCATCGAGCATTGTGATGACAGTGGTCATGAAGCATTGTGATGAATGTGGTCATGGAACATTGTGATGACAAGTGTCGTGGAGCATTGTGATGACAGGGGTCATGGAGCATTGTGATGACAATTGTTCTAGAACATTGTGATGACAGGGATCATGGAGCATAGTGATGAAAGGGGCAATGGAGCATTGTGTTGAAAGGAGTCATGGGACATTGTGTTGACAGTGGACATGGAGCATTGTTAGAAATGGAACATGGAGCAATTTGATTTCAGGGGCCATGAAAAATTGCGAATACATAGGCCATGGAGTATTCAGATGAATGTGGTCAAGGATCATTGTGACGAAAAGTGTCCTGGAATATTGTGATGACACGGTTCATGGAGCATTGCGATGAAAAGGGCCATGGCGAAATGTGAAGACAGGTGTCATGAGGCATTGTGATGACAGTGGTCATCTAGAATTGTGAAGAAAGATATCATGGAGCACTGGGATGACAGGGGCCATGGAACATTGTGATGACAGGGGTCATGGGGCATTGTGATGACACGGCCATGGAACATTATGATGACAAGAATTCTGGAGCATTGTGATAAAAAGGGCATGGACCATTGTGATTAGAGGGGCCAAGGAGCATTCTGATGACAAGGTCATGGAGCATTGTGATGAAAAGGGTCATCGAGCTTTGTGATGACAGTGGTCATGAAGCATTGTGATGAATGTGGTCATGGATCATTGTGATGACAAGTGTCGTGGAGCATTGTGATGACAAGGGGCATATAGCATTGTGATGACACGGTTATGGAATATTGTGATGACCAGAATTCTGTAGCACTGTGATGAAAAGGGAATGGAGCACTGTGATTACAGGGGTCATGGAGCATTGTGATGACAATTGTTCTAGAACATTATGATGACAGGGATCATGGAGAATAGTGATGAAAGGGGCCATGGAGAATTGTGATGACAGGCGTCATGGGACATTGTGTTGACAGTGGTCATGGAGCATTGTTAGAAAGGGCACTTGGAGCAATTTGATTTCAGGGGCCATGAACAATTGTGAATACATAGGCCATGGAGTATTCAGATGAATGTGGTCAAGGATCATTGTGACGACAAGTGTCCTGGAATATTGTGATGACACGGTTCATGGAGCATTGCGATGACAAGGGCCATGGCGAAATGTGAAGACAGGTGTCATGGGGCATTGTGATGACAGTGGTCATCTAGAATTGTGAAGGAAGATATCATGGAGCACTGGGATGACAGGGGCCATGGAGCATTGTGATGACAGGGGTCATGGGGCATTGTGATGACACGGCCATGGAACATTATGATGACAAGAATTCTGGAGCATTGTGATAAAAAGGGCATGGACCATTGTGATTAGAGGGGCCAAGGAGCATTCTGATGACAACGGCATGGAGCATTGTGATGACAAGGGTCATCGAGCATTGTGATGACAGTGGTCATGAAGCATTGTGATGAATGTTGTCATGGATCATTGTGATGACAAGTGTCGTGGAGCATTGTGATGACAGGGGTCATAGAGCATTGTGATGACACGGTTATGGAATATTGTGATGACCAGAATTCTGTAGCACTGTGATGAAAAGGGAATGGAGCATTGTGATTACAGGGGTCATGGAGCATTGTGATGACAATTGTTCTACAACATTGTGAAGACAGGGATCATGGAGCATAGTGATGAAAGGGGCCATGGAGCATGGTGATGACAGGCTTCATGGGACAATGTGTTGACAGTGGTCATGGTGCCTTGTTAGAAAGGGAACATGGAGCAATTTGATTTCAGGGGTCATGAAAAATTGTGAATACATAGGCCATGGAGTATTCAGATGAATGTGGTCAAGGATCATTGTGACGAAAATTGTCCTGGAATATTGTGATGACACGGTTCATGGAGCATTGGGATGACAAGGGCCATGGCGAAATGTGAAGACAGGTGTCATGGGGCATTGTGATGACAGTGGTCATCTAGAATTGTGAAGAAAGATATCATGGAACACTGGGATGACAGGGGCCATGGAACATTGTGATGACAGGGGTCATGGGGCACTGTGATGACACGACCATTGAACATTATGATGACAAGTATTCTGGAGCATTGTGATAAAAATGTCATGGAACATTGTGATTATAGGGGCCAAGGAGCATTCTGATGACAACGGCATGGAGCATTGTGATGACAAGGGTCATCGAGCATTGTGATGAAAGTGGTCATGAAGCATTGTGATGAATGTGGTCATGGATCATTGTGATGACAAGTGTCGTAGAGCATTGTGATGACAGGAGTCATAGAGCATTGTGATGACACGGTTATGGAATATTGTGATGACCAGAATTCTGTAGCACAGTGATGAAAAGGGCATGGAGCATTGTGATTACAGGGGTCATGGAGCATTGTGTTGACAATTGTTCTAGAACATTGTGATGACAGGGATCATGTCGCTTAGTGATGAAAGGGGCAATGGAGCATTGTTTTGACAGGCGTCATGGGACATTGTGTTGACAGTGGACATGGAGCATTGTTAGAAATGGAACATGGAGCAATTTGATTTCAGGGGCCATGAAAAATTGCGAATACATAGGCCATGGAGTATTCAGATGAATGTGGTCAAGGATCATTGTGACGAAATTTGTCCTGGAATATTGTGATGACACGGTTCATGGAGCATTGCGATGAAAAGGGCCATGGCGAAATGTGAAGACAGGTGTCATGAGGCATTGTGATGACAGTGGTCATCTAGAATTGTGAAGAAAGATATCATGGAGCACTGGGATGACAGGGGCGATGGAACATTGTGATGACAGGGGTCATGGGGCATTGTGATGACACGGCCATGGAACATTATGATGACAAGAATTCTGGAACATTGTGATAAAAAGGGCATGGACAATTGTGATTAGAGGGGCCAAGAAGCATTCTGATGACAAGGTCATGGAGCATTGTGATGACAAGGGTCATCGAGCTTTGTGATGACAGTGGTCATGAAGCATTGTGATGAATGTGTCAATGGATCATTGTGATGACAAGTTTCGTGGAGCATTGTGATGACAGGGGTCATAGAGCATTGTGATGACACGGTTATGGAATATTGTGATGACCAGAATTCTGTAGCACTGTGATGAAAAGGGAATGGAGCATTGTGATTACAGGGGTCACGGAGCATTGTGTTGACAATTGTTCTAGAACATTGTGATGACAGGGATCATGGAGCATAGTGATGAAAGGGGCCATGGAGCATTGGGATGACAGGCGTCATGGGACATTGTGTTGACAGTGGTCATGGAGCATTGTTAGAAAGGGAACATGGAGCAATTAGATTTCAGGGGCCATGAAAAATTGTGAATACATAGGCCATGGAGTATTCAGATGAATGTGGTCAAGGATCATTGTGACGAAAAGTGTCCTGGAATATTGTGATGACACGGTTCATGGAGCATTGCGATGACAAGGGCCATGGCGAAATGTGAAGACAGGTGTCATGGGGCATTGTGATGACAGGAGTCATGGGGCATTGTGATGACACGGCCATGGAACATTATGATGACAAGAATTCTGGAGCATTGTGATAAAAAGGGCATGGATCATTGTGATTAGAGGGGCCAAGGAGCATTCTGATGACAACGGCATGGAGCATTGTGATGAAAAGGGTCATCGAGCATTGTGATGACAGTGGTCATGAAGCATTGTGATGAATGTGGTCATGGATCATTGTGATGACAAGTGTCGTGGAGCATTGTGATGACAGGGGTCATAGAGCATTGTGATGACACGGTTATGGAATATTGTGATGACCAGAATTCTGTAGCACAGTGATGAAAAGGGAATGGAGCATTGTGATTACAGAGGTCATGGAGCATTGTGATGACAATTGTTCTAGAACATTGTGATGACAGGGATCATGGATCATAGTGATTAAAGGGTCCATGGAGCTTTGTGATGACAGGCGCCATGGGACATTGTGTTGACAGTGGTCATGGAGCATTGTTAGAAAGGGAACATGGAGCAATTTGATTTTAGGGGCCATGAAAAATTGTGAATACATAGGCCATGGAGTATTCAGATGAATGTGGTCAAGGATCATTGTGACGACAAGTGTCCTGGAATATTGTGATGACACGGTTCATGGAGCATTGCGATGACAAGGGCCATGGCGAAATGTGAAGACAGGTGTCATGGGGCATTGTGATGACAGTGGTCATCTAGAATTGTGAAGGAAGATATCATGGAGCACTGGGATGACAGGGGCCATGGAGCATTGTGATGACAGGGGTCATGGGGCATTGTGATGACACGGCCATGGAACATTATGATGACAAGAATTCTGGAGCATTGTGATAAAAAGGGCATGGACCATTGTGATTAGAGGGGCCAAGGAGCATTCTGATGACAACGGCATGGAGCATTGTGATGACAAGGGTCATCGAGCATTGTGATGACAGTGGTCATGAAGCATTGTGATAAATGTGGTCATGGATCATTGTGATGACAAGTGTCGTAGAGCATTGTGATGACACGGTTATGGAATATTGTGATGACCAGAATTCTGTAGCACTGTGATGAAAAGGGAATGGAGCATTGTGATTACAGGGGTCATGAAGCATTGTGATGACAATTGTTCTAGAACATTGTGAAGACAGGGATCATGGAGCATAGTGATGAAAGGGGCCATGGAGCATTGTGATGACAGGCGTCATGGGACAATGTGTTGACAGTGGTCATGGAGCCTTGTTAGAAAGGGAACATGGAGCAATTTGATTTCAGGGGTCATGAAAAATTGTGAATACATAGCCCATGGAGTATTCAGATGAATGTGGTCAAGGATCATTGTGACGAAAATTGTCCTGGAATATTGTGATGACACGGTTCATGGAGCATTGGGATGACAAGTGCCATGGCGAAATGTGAAGACAGGTGTCATGGGGCATTGTGATGACAGTGGTCATCTAGAATTGTGAAGAAAGATATCATGGAGCACTGGGATGACAGGGGTCATGGAACATTGTGATCACAGGGGTCATGGGGCACTGTGATGACACGGCCATGGAACATTATGATGACAAGTATTCTGGAGCATTGTGATAAAAAGGTCATGGACCATTGTGATTATAGGGGCCAAGGAGCATTCTGATGACAACGGCATGGAGCATTGTGATGACAAGGGTCATCGAGCATTGTGATGATAGTGGTCATGAAGCATTGTGATGAATGTGGTCATGGATCATTGTGATGACAAGTGTCGTGGAGCATTGTGATGACAGGGGTCATAGAGCATTGTGATGACACGGTTATGGAATATTGTGATGACCAGAATTTTGTAGCACAGTGATGAAAAGGGCATGGAGCATTGTGATTACAGTGGTCATGGAGCATTGTGATGACAATTGTTCTAGAACATTGTGATGACAGGGATCATGGAGCATAGTGATGTAAGGGGCAATGGAGCATTGTGTTGACAGGCGTCATGGGACATTGTGTTGACAGTGGACATGGAGCATTGTTAGAAAAGGAACATGGAGCAATTTGATTTCAGGGGCCATGAACAATTGCGAATACATAGGCCATGGAGTATTCAGATGAATGTGGTCAAGGATCATTGTGACGAAAAGTGTCCTGGAATATTGTGATGACACGGTTCATGGAGCATTGCGATGAAAAGGGCCATGGCGAAATGTGAAGACAGGTGTCATGAGGCATTGTGATGACAGTGGTCATCTAGAATTGTGAAGAAAGATATCATGGAGCACTGGGATGACAGGGGCCATGGAACATTGTGATGACAGGGGTCATGGGGCATTGTGATGACACGGCCATGGAACATAATGATGACAAGAATTCTGGAGCATTGTGATAAAAAGGGCATGGACCATTGTGATTAGAGGGGCCAAGGAGCATTCTGATAACAAAGTCATGGAGCATTGTGATGACAAGTGTCATCGAGCTTTGTGATGACAGTGGTCATGAAGCATTGTGATAAATGTGGTCATGGATCATTGTTATGACAAGTGTCGTGGAGCATTGTGATGACAAGGGGCATATAGCATTGTGATGACACGGTTATGGAATATTGTGATGACCAGAATTCTGTAGCACTGTGATGAAAAGGGAATGGAGCACTGTGATTACAGGGGTCATGGAGCATTGTGATGACAATTGTTTTAGAACATTATGATGACAGGGATCATGGAGTATAGTGATGAAAGGGGCCATGGAGAATTGTGATGACAGGCGTCATGGGACATTGTGTTGACAGTGGTCATGGAGCATTGTTAGAAAGGGCACTTGGAGAAATTTGATTTCAGGGGCCATGAACAATTTTGAATACATAGGCCATGGAGTATTCAGATGAATGTGGTCAAGGATCATTGTGACGAAAAGTGTACTGGAATATTGTGATGACACGGTTCATGGAGCATTGCGATGACAAGGGACATGGCGAAATGTGAAGACAGGTGTCATGGGGCATTGTGATGACAGGAGTCATGGGGCATTGTGATGACACGGCCATGGAACATTATGATGACAAGAATTCTGGAGCATTGTGATAAAAAGGGCATGGACCATTGTGATTAGAGGGGCCAAGGAGCATTCTGATGACAACGGCATGGAGAATTGTGATGACAAGGGTCATCGAGCATTGTGATGACAGTGGTCATGAAGCATTGTGATGAATGTGGTCATGGATCATTGTGATGACAAGTGTCGTGGAGCATTGTGATGACAGGGGTCATAGAGCATTGTGATGACACGGATATGGAATATTGTGATGACCAGAATTCTGTAGCACTGTGATGAAAAGGGAATGGAGCATTGTGATTACAGGGGTCATGGAGCATTGTGATGACAATTGTTCTAGAACATTGTGATGACAGGGATCATGGAGCATAGTTATGAAAGGGTCCATGGAGCATTGTGATGACAGGCGCCATGGGATATTGTGTTGACAGTGGTCATGGAACATTGTTAGAAAGGGAACATGGAGCAATTTGATTTCAGGGGCCATGAAAAATTGTGAATACATAGGCCATGGAGTATTCAGATGAATGTGGTCAAGAATCATTGTGACGAAAAGGGTCCTGGAATATTGTGATGACACGGTTCATGGAGCATTGCGATGACAAGGGCCATGGCGAAATGTGAAGACAGGTGTCATGGGGCTTTGTGATGACAGGGGTCAAGGGGCATTGTGATGACACGGCCATGGAACATTATGATGACAAGAATTCTGGAGCATTGTGATAAAAAGGGCATGGACCATTGTGATTAGAGGGGCCAAGGAGCATTCTGATGACAACGGCATGGAGCATTGTGATGACAAGGGTCATCGAGCATTGTGATGACAGTGGTCATGAAGCATTGTGATGAATGTGGTCATGGATCATTGTGATGACAAGTGTCGTGGAGCATTGTGATGACAGGGGTCATAGAGCATTCTGATGACACGGTTATTGAATATTGTGATGACCAGAATTCTGTAGCACTGTGATGAAAAGGGAATGGAGCATTGTGATTACAGGGGTCATGGAGCATTGTGATGACAATTGTTCTAGAACATTGTGATGACAGGGATCATGGAGCATAGTGATGAAAGGGTCCATGGAGCATTGTGATGACAGGCGCCATGGGATATTGTGTTGACAGTGGTCATGGAGCATTGTTAGAAAGGGAACATGGAGCAATTTGATTTCAGGGGCCATGAAAAATTGTGAATACATAGGCCATGGAGTATTCAGATGAATGTGGTCAAGGATCATTGTGACGACAAGTGTCCTGGAATATTGTGATGACACGGTTCATGGAGCATTGCGATGACAAGGGCCATGGCGAAATGTGAAGACAGGTGTCATGGGGCATTGTGATGACAGTGGTCATCTAGAATTGTGAAGAAAGATATCATGGAGCACTGGGATGACAGGGGCCATGGAGCATTGTGATGACAGGGGTCATGGGGCATTGTGATGACACGGCCATGGAACATTATGATGACAAGAATTCTGGAGCATTGTGATAAAAAGAGCATGGACCATTGTGATTAGAGGGGTCAAGGAGCATTTTGATGACAACGGCATGGAGCATTGTGATGACAAGGGTCATCGAGCATTGTGATGACAGTGGTTATGAAACATTGTGATGAATGTGGTCATGGATCATTGTGATGAAAAGTGTCGTGGAGCATTGTGATGACAGGGGTCATAGAGCATTGTGATGACACGGTTAGGGAATATTGTGATGACCAGAATTCTGTAGCACTGTGATGAAAAGGGAATGGAGCATTGTGATTACAGGTGTCATGGAGCATTGTGATGACAATTGTTCTAGAACATTGTGATGACAGGGATCATGGAGCATAGTGATGAAAGGGGCCATGGAGCATTGTGATGACAGGCGTCATGGGACAATGTGTTGACAGTGGTCATGGAGCATTGTTAGAAAGGGAACCTGGAGCATTTTGATTTCAGGGGCCATGAAAAATTGTGAATACATAGGCCATGGAGTATTCAGATGAATGTGGTCATGAATCATTGTGATGACAACTGTCGTGGAGCATTGTGATGACAGGGGTCATAGAGCATTTTGATGTCACGGTTATGGAATATTGTGATGACCAGAATTCTGTAGCGCTGTGATGAAAAGGGAATGGAGCATTGTGATTACAGGGGTCATGGAGCATTGTGATGACAATTGTTTAGAACATTGTGAAGACAGGGATCATGGAGCATAGTGATGAAAGGGGCCATGGAGCATTGTGATGACAGGTGTCATGGGACAATGTGTTGACAGTGGTCATGGAGCATTTTTAGAAAGGGACCATGGAGCAATTTGATTTCAGGGGCCATGAAAAATTGTGAATACATAGGCCATGGAGTATTCAGATGAATGTGGTCAAGGATCATTGTGACGACAAGTGTCCTGGAATATTGTGATGACACGGTTCATGGAGCATTGCGATGACAAGGGCCATGGTGAAATGTGAAGACAGGTGTCATGGGGCTTTGTGATGACAGTGGTCATCTAGAATTGTGAAGAAAGATATCATGGAGCAGTGGGATGACAGGGGCCATGGAGCATTGTGATGACAGGGGTCATGGGGCATTGTGATGACACGGCCATGGAACATTATGATGACAAGAATTCTGGAGCATTGTGATAAAAATGGCATGGACCATTGTGATTAGAGTGGCCAAGGAGCATTCTGATGACAACGGCATGGAGCATTGTGATGACAAGGGTCATCGTGCATTGTGATGACAGTGGTCATGAAGCATTGTGATGAATGTGGTCATGGATCATTGTGATGACAAGTCTCGTGGAGCATTGTGATGACAGGGGTCATAGAGCATTGTGATGACACGGTTATGGAATGTTGTGATGACCAGAATTCTGTAGCACTGGGATGAAAAGGGAATGGAGCATTGTGATTAAAGTGGTCATGGAGCATTGTGATGACAATTGTTCTAGAACATTGTGAAGACAGGGATCATGGAGCATAGTGATGAAAGGGCCATGGAGCATTGTGATGACAGGCATCATGGGACAATGTGTTGACAGTGGTCATGGAGCATTTTTAGAAAGGGAACATGGAGCAATTTGATTTCAGGGGCCATGAAAAATTGTGAATACATAGGCCATGGAGTATTCAGATGAATGTGGTCAAGGATCATTGTGACGACAAGTGTCCTGGAATATTGTGATGACACGGTTCATGGAGCATTGTGATGACAAGGGCCATGGCGAAATGTGAAGACAGGTGTCATGGGGCATTGTGATGACAGTCGTCATCTAGAATTGTGAAGAAATATATCATGGAGCACTGGGATAACAGGGGCCATGGAGCATTGTGATGACAGGGGTCATGGGGCATTGTGATGACACGGCCATGGAACATTATGATGACAAGAATTCTGGAGCATTGTGATAAAAAGAGCATGGACCATTGTGATTAGAGTGGTCAAGGAGCATTTTGATGACAACGGCATGGAGCATTGTGATGACAAGGGTCATCGAGCATTGTGATGAGAGTGGTCATGAATCATTGTGATGAATGTGGTCATGGATCATTGTGATGACAAGTGTCGTGGAGCATTGTGATGACAGAGGTCATAGAGCATTGTGATGACACGGTTAGGGAATATTGTGATGACCAGAATTCTCTAGCACTGTGATGAAAAGGGAATGGAGCATTGTGATTACAGGGGTCATGGAGCATTGTGATGACAATTGTTTAGAACATTGTGAAGACAGGGATCATGGAGCATAGTGATGAAAGGGGCCATGGAGCATTGTGATGACAGGCGTCATGGGACAATGTGTTGACAGTGGTCATGGAGCATTTTTAGAAAGGGAACATGGAGCAATTTGATTTCAGGGGCCATGAAAAATTGTGAATACATAGGCCATGGAGTATTCAGATGAATGTGGTCAAGGATCATTGTGACGACAAGTGTCCTGGAATATTGTGATGACACGGTTCATGGAGCATTGCGATGACAAGGGCCATGGTGAAATGTGAAGACAGGTGTCATGGGGCTTTGTGATGACAGTGGTCATCTAGAATTGTGAAGAAAGATATCATGGAGCAGTGGGATGACAGGGGCCATGGAGCATTGTGATGACAGGGGTCATGGGGCATTGTGATGACACGGCCATGGAACATTATGATGACAAGAATTCTGGAGCATTGTGATAAAAAGGGCATGGACCATTGTAATTAGAGGGGCCAAGGAGCATTCTGATGACAACGGCATGGAGCATTGTGATGACAAGGGTCATCGAGCATTGTGATGACAGTGGTCATGAAGCATTGTGATGAATGTGGTTATGGATCATTGTGATGACAAGTGTCGTGGAGCATTGTGATACAGGGGTCATAGAGCATTGTGATGACACATTTATGGAATATTGTGATGACCAGAATTCTGTAGCACTGTGATGAAAAGGGAATGGAGCATTGTGATTACAGGGGTCATGGAGCATTGTGATGACAATTGTTCTAGAACATTGTGATGACAGGGATCATGGAGCATAGTGATGAAAGGGGCCATGGAGCATTGTGATGACAGGCGTCATGGGACATTGTGTTGACAGTGGTCATGGAGCATTGTTAGAAAGGGAACATGGAGCAATTTGATTTCAGGGGCCATGAAAAATTGTGAATACATAGGCCATGGAGTATTCAGATAAATGTGGTCAAGGATTATTGTGACGAAATGTGTCCTGGAATATTGTGATGACACGGTTCATGGAGCATTACGATGACAAGGGCCATGGCGAAATGTGAAGACAGGTGTCATGGGGCATTGTGATGACAGTGGTCATCTAGAATTGTGAAGAAAGATATCATGGAGCACTGGGATGACAGGGGCCTTGGAGCATTGTGATGACAGGGTTCATGGGGCATTGTGATGACACGGCCATGGAACATTATGATGACAAGAAGTCTGGAGCATTGTGATAAAAAGGGCATGGACCATTGTGATTAGAGTGGCCAAGGAGCATTCTGATGACAACGGCATTGAGCATTGTGATGACAAGGGTCATCGAGCATTGTGATGACAGTGGTCATGAAGCATTGTGATGAATGTGGTCATGGATCATTGTGATGACAAGTGTCGTGGAGCATTGTGATGACAGGGGTCATAGAGCATTGTGATGACACGGTTATGGAATTTTGTGATGACCAAAATTCTGTAGCAGTGTGATGAAAAGGGAATGGAGCATTGTGATTACATGGGTCATGGAGCCTTGTGATGACAATTGTTCTAGAACATTGTGAAGACAGGGAACATGGAGCATAGTGATGAAAGGGCCATGGAGCATTGTGATGACAGATGTCATGGGACAATGTGTTGACAGTGGTCATGGAGCATTGTTAGAAAGGGAACATGGAGCAATTTGATTTCAGGGGCCATGAAAAATTGTGAATACATAGGCCATGGAGTATTCAGATCAATGTGGTCATGAATCATTGTGATGACAAGTGTCGTGGAGCATTGTGATGACAGGGGTCATAGAGCATTGTGATGACACGGTTATGGAATATTGTGATGACCAGAATTCTGTAGCACTGTGATGAAAAGGGAATGGAGCATTGTGATTACAGGGGTCATGGAGCATTTTGATGACAATTGTTTACAACATTGTGAAGACAGGGATCATGGAGCATAGTGATGAAAGGGCCATGGAGCATTGTGATGACAGGCGTCATGGGACAATGTGTTGACAGTGGTCATGGAGCATTGTTAGAAAGGGAAATTGGAGCAATTTGATTTCAGGGGCCATGAAAAATTGTGAATACATAGGCCATAGAGTATTCAGATGAATGTGGTCAAGGATCATTGTGACGACGTGTCCTGGAATATTGAGATGACACGGTTCATGGAGCATTGCGATGACAAGGGCCATGGCGAAATGTGAAGACAGGTGTCATGGGGCATTGTGATGACAGTGGTCCTCTAGAATTGTGAAGAAAGATATCATGGAGCAGTGGGATGACAGGGGCCATGGAGCATTGTGATGACAAGGGTCATGGGGCATTGTGATGACACGGCCATGGAACATTATGATGACAAGAATTCTGGAGCATTGTGATAAAAAGGGCATGGACCATTGTGATTAGAGGGGCCAAGGAGCATTCTGATGACAACGGCATGGAGCATTGTGATGACAAGGGTCATCGAGCATTGTGATGACAGTGGTCATGAAGCATTGTGATGAATGTGGTCATGGATCATTGTGATGACAAGTGTCGTGGAGCATTGTGATGACAGGGGTCATAGAGCATTGTGATGACACGGTTATGGAATATTGTGATGACCAGAATTCTGTAGCACTGTGATGAAAAGGGAATGGAGCATTGTGATTACAGGGGTCATGGAGCATTGTGATGACAATTGTTCTAGAACATTGTGATGACAGGGATCATGGAGCATAGTGATGAAAGGGTCCATGGAGCATTGTGATGACAGGCGCCATGGGATATTGTGTTGACAGTGGTCATGGAGCATTGTTAGAAAGGGAACATGGAGCAATTTGATTTCAGGGGCCATGAAAAATTGTGAATACATAGGCCATGGAGTATTCAGATGAATGTGGTCAAGGATCATTGTGACGACAAGTGTCCTGGAATATTGTGATGACACTGTTCATGGAGCATTGCGATGACAAGGGCCATGGCGAAATGTGAAGACAGGTGTCATGGGGCATTGTGATGACAGTGGTCATCTAGAATTGTGAAGGAAGATATCATGGAGCACTGGGATGACAGGGGCCATGGAGCATTGTGATGACAGGGGTCATGGGGCATTGTGATGACACGGCCATGGAACATTATGATGACAAGAATTCTGGAGCATTGTGATAAAAAGGGCATGGACCATTGTGATTAGAGGGGCCAAGGAGCATTCTGATGACAACGGCATGGAGCATTGTGATGACAAGGGTCATCGAGCATTGTGATGAATGTGGTCATGAAGCATTGTGATGAATGTGGTCATGGATCATTGTGATGACAAGTGTCGTGGAGCATTGTGATGACAGGGGTCATAGAGCATTGGGATGACACGGTTATGGAATATTGTGATGACCAGAATTCTGTAGCACAGTGATGAAAAGGGCATGGAGCATTGTGATTACAGGGGTCATGGAGCATTGTGATGACAATTGTTCTAGAACATTGTGATGAGAGGGATCATGGAGCATAGTGATGTAAGGGGCAATGGAGCATTGTGTTGACAGGCGTCATGGGACATTGTGTTGACAGTGGACATGGAGCATTGTTAGAAAAGGAACATGGAGCAATTTGATTTCAGGGGCCATGAACAATTGCGAATACATAGGCCATGGAGTATTCAGATGAATGTGGTCAAAGATCATTGTGACGAAAAGTGTCCTGGAATATTGTGATGACACGGTTCATGGAGCATTGCGATGAAAAGGGCCATGGCGAAATGTGAAGACAGGTGTCATGAGGCATTGTGATGACAGTGGTCATCTAGAATTGTGAAGAAAGATATCATGGAGCACTGGGATGACAGGGGCCATGGAACATTGTGATGACAGGGGTCATGGGGCATTGTGATGACACGGCCATGGAACATAATGATGACAAGAATTCTGGAGCATTGTGAGAAAAAGGGCATGGACCATTGTGATTAGAGGGGCCAAGGAGCATTCTGATAACAAAGTCATGGAGCATTGTGATGACAAGTGTCATCGAGCTTTGTGATGACAGTGGTCATGAAGCATTGTGATGAATGTGGTCATGGATCATTGTTATGACAAGTGTCGTGGAGCATTGTGATGACAAGGGGCATATAGCATTGTGATGACACGGTTATGGAATATTGTGATGACCAGAATTCTGTAGCACTGTGACGAAAAGGGAATGGAGCACTGTGATTACAGGGGTCATGGAGCATTGTGATGACAATTGTTTTAGAACATTATGATGACAGGGATCATGGAGTATAGTGATGAAAGGGGCCATGGAGAATTGTGATGACAGGCGTCATGGGACATTGTGTTGACAGTGGTCATGGAGCATTGTTAGAAAGGGCACTTGGAGCAATTTGATTTCAGGGGCCATGAACAATTGTGAATACATAGGCCATGGAGTATTCAGATGAATGTGGTCAAGGATCATTGTGACGAAAAGTGTACTGGAATATTGTGATGACACGGTTCATGGAGCATTGCGATGACAAGGGCCATGGCGAAATGTGAAGACAGGTGTCATGGGGCATTGTGATGACAGGAGTCATGGGGCATTGTGATGACACGGCCATGGAACATTATGATGACAAGAATTCTGGAGCATTGTGATAAAAAGGGCATGGACCATTGTGATTAGAGGGGCCAAGGAGCATTCTGATGACAACGGCATGGAGCATTGTGATGACAAGTGTCATCGAGCATTGTGATGACAGTGGTCATGAAACATTGTGATGAATGTGGTCATGGATCATTGTGATGACAAGTGCCGTGGAGCATTGTGATGACAGGGGTCATAGAGCATTGTGATGACACGGTTAGGGAATATTGTGATGACCAGAATTCTGTAGCACTGTGATGAAAAGGGAATGGAGCATTGTGATTACAGGTGTCATGGAGCATTGTGATGACAATTGTTCTAGAACATTGTGATGACAGGGATCATGGAGCATAGTGATGAAAGGGGCCATGGAGCATTGTGATGACAGGCGTCATGGGACATTGTGTTGACAGTGGTCATGGAGCATTGTTAGAAAGGGAACCTGGAGCATTTTGATTTCAGGGGCCATGAAAAATTGTGAATACATAGGCCATGGAGTATTCAGATGAATGTGGTCATGAATCATTGTGATGATAAATGTCGTGGAGCATTGTGATGACAGTGGTCATGAAGCATTGTGATAAATGTGGTCATGGATCATTGTGATGACAAGTGTCGTAGAGCATTGTGATGACACGGTTATGGAATATTGTGATGACCAGAATTCTGTAGCACTGTGATGAAAAGGGAATGGAGCATTGTGATTACAGGGGTCATGGAGCATTGTGATGACAATTGTTCTAGAACATTGTGAAGACAGGGATCATGGAGCATAGTGATGAAAGGGGCCATGGAGCATTGTGAATGACAGGCGTCATGGGACAATGTGTTGACAGTGGTCATGGAACCTTGTTAGAAAGGGAACATGGAGCAATTTGATTTCAGGGGTCATGAAAAATTGTGAATACATAGGCCATGGAGTATTCAGAGGAATGTGGTCAAGGATCATTGTGACGAAAAGTGTCCTGGAATATTGTGATGACACGGTTCATGGAGCATTGCGATGAAAAGGGCCATGGCGAAATGTGAAGACAGGTGTCATGAGGCATTGTGATGACAGTGGTCATCTAGAATTGTGAAGAAAGATATCATGGAGCACTGGGATGACAGGGGCCATGGAACATTGAGATGACAGGGGTCATGGGGCATTGTGATGACACGGCCATGGAACATAATGATGACAAGAATTCTGGAGCATTGTGATAAAAAGGGCATGGACCATTGTGATTAGAGGGGCCAAGGAGCATTCTGATAACAAAGTCATGGAGCATTGTGATGACAAGGGTCATCGAGCTTTGTGATGACAGTGGTCATGAAGCATTGTGATGAATGTGGTCATGGATCATTGTGATGACATGTGTCGTGGAGCATTGTGATGACAAGGGGCATATAGCATTGTGATGACACGGTTATGGAATATTGTGATGACCAGAATTCTGTAGCACTGTGATGAAAAGGGAATGGAGCACTGTGATTACAGGGGTCATGGAGCATTGTGATGACAATTGTTTTAGAACATTATGATGACAGGGATCATGGAGCATAGTGATGAAAGGGGCCATGGAGAATTGTGATGACAGGCGTCATGGGACATTGTGTTGACAGTGGTCATGGAGCATTGTTAGAAAGGGCACTTGGAGCAATTTGATTTCAGGGGCCATGAACAATTGTGAATACATAGGCCATGGAGTATTCAGATGAATGTGGTCAAGGATCATTGTGACGAAAAGTGTACTGGAATATTGTGATGACAGGGTTCATGGAGCATTGCGATT
This sequence comes from Eschrichtius robustus, assembly GCF_028021215.1. Taxonomy (NCBI): domain Eukaryota; kingdom Metazoa; phylum Chordata; class Mammalia; order Artiodactyla; family Eschrichtiidae; genus Eschrichtius; species Eschrichtius robustus. Next base: position 1,461,313 of record NW_027175249.1, on the reverse strand, counting down.
ACAAGGGCCATGGCGAAATGTGAAGACAGGTGTCATGGGGCATTGTGATGACAGGAGTCATGGGGCATTGTGATGACACGGCCATGGAACATTATGATGACAAGAATTCTGGAGCATTGCGATAAAAAGGGCATGGACCATTGTGATTAGAGGGGCCAAGGAGCATTCTGATGACAACGGCATGGAGAATTGTGATGACAAGGGTCATCGAGCATTGTGATGACAGTGGTCATGAAGCATTGTGATGAATGTGGTCATGGATCATTGTGATGACAAGTGTCGTGGAGCATTGTGATGACAGGGGTCATAGAGCATTGTGATGACACGGATATGGAATATTGTGATGACCAGAATTCTGTAGCACTGTGATGAAAAGGGAATGGAGCATTGTGATTACAGGGGTCATGGAGCATTGTGATGATAATTGTTCTAGAACATTGTGATGACAGGGATCATGGAGCATAGTGATGAAAGGGTCCATGGAGCATTGTGATGACAGGCGCCATGGGATATTGTGTTGACAGTGGTCATGGAGCATTGTTAGAAAGGAAACATGGAGCAATTTGATTTCAGGGGCCATGAAAAATTGCGAATACATAGGCCATGGAGTATTCAGATGAATGTGGTCAAGAATCATTGTGACGAAAAGTGTCCTGGAATATTGTGATGACACGGTTCATGGAGCATTGCGATGACAAGGGACATGGCGAAATGTGAAGACAGGTGTCATGGGGCTTTGTGATGACAGGGGTCAAGGGGCATTGTGATGACAGGGGTCAAGGGGCATTGTGATGACACGGCCATGGAACATTATGATGACAAGAATTCTGGAGCATTGTGATAAAAAGGGCATGGACCATTGTGATTAGAGGGGCCAAGGAGCATTCTGATGACAACGGCATGGAGCATTGTGATGACAAGGGTCATCGAGCATTGTGATGACAGTGGTCATGAAGCATTGTGATGAATGTGGTCATGGATCATTGTGATGACAAGTGTCGTGGAGCATTGTGATGACAAGGGTCATAGAGCATTGTGATGACACGGTTATGGAATATTGTGATGACCAGAATTCTGTAGCACTGTGATGAAAAGGGAATGAAGCATTGTGATTACAGGGGTCATGGAGCATTGTGATGACAATTGTTCTAGAACATTGTGATGACAGGGATCATGGACCATAGTGATGAAAGGGTCCATGGAGCATTGTGATGACAAGCGCCATGGGATATTGTGTTGACAGTGGTCATGGAGCATTGTTAGAAAGGGAACATGGAGCAATTTGATTTCAGGGGCCATGAAAAATTGTGAATACATAGGCCATGGAGTATTCAGATGAATGTGGTCAAGGATCATTGTGACGACAAGTGTCCTGGAATATTGTGATGACACGGTTCATAGAGCATTGCGATGACAAGGGCCATGGCGAAATGTGAAGACAGGTGTCATGGGGCATTGTGATGACAGTGGTCATCTAGAATTGTGAAGGAAGATATCATGGAGCACTGGGATGACAGGGGCCATGGAGCATTGTGATGACAGGGGTCATGGGGCATTGTGATGACACGGCCATGGAACATTATGATGACAAGAATTCTGGAGCATTGTGATAAAAAGGGCATGGACCATTGTGATTAGAGGGGCCAAAGAGCATTCTGATGACAACGGCATGGAGCATTGTGATGACAAGGGTCATCGAGCATTGTGATGACAGTGGTCATGAAGCATTGTGATGAATGTGGTCATGGATCATTGTGATGACAAGTCTCGTGGAGCATTGTGATGACAGGGGTCATAGAGCAATGTGATGACACGGTTATGGAATATTGTGATGACCAGAATTCTGTAGCACTGTGATGAAAAGGGAATGGAGCATTGTGATTACAGGGGTCATGGAGCATTGTGATGACAATTGTTCTAGAACATTGTGAAGACAGGGATCATGGAGCATAGTGATGAAAGGGGCCATGGAGCATTGTGATGACAGGCTTCATGGGACAAAGTGTTGACAGTGGTCATGGAGCCTTGTTAGAAAGGGAACATGGAGGAATTTGATTTCAGGGGTCATGAAAAATTGTGAATACATAGGCCATGGAGTATTCAGATGAATGTGGTCAAGGATCATTGTGACGAAAATTGTCCTGGAATATTGTGATGACACGGTTCATGGAGCATTGGGATGACAAGGGCCATGGCGAAATGTGAAGACAGGTGTCATGGGGCATTGTGATGACAGGAGTCATGGGGCATTGTGATGACACGGCCATGGAACATTATGATGACAAGAATTCTGGAGCATTGTGATAAAAAGGGCATGGACCATTGTGATTAGAGGGGCCAAGGAGCATTCTGATGACAACGGCATGGAGCATTGTGATGACAAGGGTCATCGAGCATTGTGATGACAGTGGTCATGAAGCATTGTGATGAATGTGGTCATGGATCATTGTGATGACAAGTGTCGTGGAGCATTGTGATGACAGGGGTCATAGAGCATTGTGATGACACGGTTATGGAATATTGTGATGACCAGAATTCTGTAGCACAGTGATGAAAAGGGCATGGAGCATTGTGATTACAGGGGTCATGGAGCATTGTGATGACAATTGTTCTAGAACATTGTGATGACAGGGATCATGGAGCATAGTGATGAACGGGGCAATGGAGCATTGTGTTGAAAGGAGTCATGGGACATTGTGTTGACAGTGGACATGGAGCATTGTTAGAAATGGAACATGGAGCAATTTGATTTCAGGGGCCATGAAAAATTGCGAATACATAGGCCATGGAGTATTCAGATGAATGTGGTCAAGGATCATTGTGACGAAAAGTGTCCTGGAATATTGTGATGACACGGTTCATGGAGTATTGCGATGACAGGGGCCATGGCGAAATGTGAAGACAGGTGTCATGGGGCATTGTTATGACAGTGGTCATCTAGAATTGTGAAGGAAGATATCATGGAGCACTGGGATGACAGGGGCCATGGAGCATTGTGATGACAGGGGTCATGGGTCATTGTGATGACACGGCCATGGAACATTATGATGACAAGAATTCTGGAGCATTGTGATAAAAAGGGCATGGACCATTGTGATTAGAGGGGCCAAGGAGCATTCTGATGACAAGGTCATGGAGCATTGTGATGACAAGGGTCATCGAGCTTTGAGATGACAGTGGTCATGAAGCATTGTGATGAATGTGGTCATGGATCATTGTGATGACAAGTCTCGTGGAGCATTGTGATGACAGGGGTCATAGAGCATTGTGATGACACGGTTATGGAATATTGTGATGACCAGAATTCTGTAGCACTGTGATGAAAAGGGAATGGAGCATTGTGATTACAGGGGTCATGGAGCATTGTGATCACAATTGTTCTACAACATTGTGAAGACAGGGATCATGGAGCATAGTGATGAAAGGGTCCATGGAGCATTGTGATGACAGGCTTCATGGGACAATGTGTTGACAGTGGTCATGGAGCCTTGTTAGAAAGGGAACATGGAGCAATTTGATTTCAGGGGTCATGAAAAATTGTGAATACATAGGCCATGGAGTATTCAGATGAATGTGGTCAAGGATCATTGTGACGAAAATTGTCCTGGAATATTGTGATGACACGGTTCATGGAACATTGGGATGACAAGGGCCATGGCGAAATGTGAAGACAGGTGTCATGGGGCATTGTGATGACAGTGGTCATCTAGAATTGTGAAGAAAGATATCATGGAACACTGGGATGACAGGGGCCATGGAACATTGTGATGACAGGGGTCATGGGGCACTGTGATGACACGACCATGGAACATTATGATGACAAGTATTCTGGAGCATTGTGATAAAAAGGTCATGGAACATTGTGATTATAGGGGCCAAGGAGCATTCTGATGACAACGGCATGGAGCATTGTGATGACAAGGGTCATCGAGCATTGTGATGAAAGTGGTCATGAAGCATTGTGATGAATGTGGTCATGGATCATTGTGATGACAAGTGTCGTAGAGCATTGTGATGACAGGAGTCATAGAGCATTGTGATGACACGGTTATGGAATATTGTGATGACCAGAATTCTGTAGCACAGTGATGAAAAGGGCATGGAGCATTGTGATTACAGGGGTCATAGAGCATTGTGATGACAATTGTTCTAGAACATTGTGATGACAGGGATCATGGAGCTTAGTGATGAAAGGGGCAATGGAGCATTGTTTTGACAGGCGTCATGGGACATTGTGTTGACAGTGGACATGGAGCATTGTTAGAAATGGAACATGGAGCAATTTGATTTCAGGGGCCATGAAAAATTGCGAATACATAGGCCATGGAGTATTCAGATGAATGTGGTCAAGGATCATTGTGACGAAATTTGTCCTGGAATATTGTGATGACACGGTTCATGGAGCATTGCGATGAAAAGGGCCATGGCGAAATGTGAAGACAGGTGTCATGAGGCATTGTGATGCCAGTGGTCATCTAGAATTGTGAAGAAAGATATCATGGAGCACTGGGATGACAGGGGCGATGGAACATTGTGATGACAGGGGTCATGGGGCATTGTGATGACACGGCCATGGAACATTATGATGACAAGAATTCTGGACCATTGTGATAAAAAGGGCATGGACCATTGTGATTAGAGGGGCCAAGAAGCATTCTGATGACAAGGTCATGGAGCATTGTGATGACAAGGGTCATCGAGCTTTGTGATGACAGTGGTCATGAAGCATTGTGATGAATGTGGTCATGGATCATTGTGATGACAAGTTTCGTGGAGCATTGTGATGACAGGGGTCATAGAGCATTGTGATGACACGGTTATGGAATATTGTGATGACCAGAATTCTGTAGCACTGTGATGAAAAGGGAATGGAGCATTGTGATTACAGGGGTCACGGAGCATTGTGTTGACAATTGTTCTAGAACATTGTGATGACAGGGATCATGGAGCATAGTGATGAAAGGGGCCATGGAGCATTGGGATGACAGGCGTCATGGGACATTGTGTTGACAGTGGTCATGGAGCATTGTTAGAAAGGGAACATGGAGCAATTAGATTTCAGGGGCCATGAAAAATTGTGAATACATAGGCCATGGAGTATTCAGATGAATGTGGTCAAGGATCATTGTGACGAAAAGTGTCCTGGAATATTGTGATGACACGGTTCATGGAGCATTGGGATGACAAGGGCCATGGCGAAATGTGAAGACAGGTGTCATGGGGCATTGTGATGACAGGAGTCATGGGGCATTGTGATGACACGGCCATGGAACATTATGATGACAAGAATTCTGGAGCATTGTGATAAAAAGGGCATGGACCATTGTGATTAGAGGGGCCAAGGAGCATTCTGAAGACAACTGCATGGAGCATTGTGAAGACAAGGGTCATCGAGCATTGTGATGACAGTGGTCATGAAGCATTGTGATGAATGTGGTCATGGATCATTGTGATGACAAGTGTCGTGGAGCATTGTGATGACAGGGGTCATAGAGCATTGTGATGAAACGGTTATGGAATATTGTGATGACCAGAATTCTGTAGCACAGTGATGAAAAGGGAATGGAGCATTGTGATTACAGGGGTCATGGAGCATTGTGATGACAATTGTTCTAGAACATTGTGATGACAGGGATCATGGATCATAGTGATTAAAGGGTCCATGGAGCTTTGTGATGACAGGCGCCATGGGACATTGTGTTGACAGTGGTCATGGAGCATTGTTAGAAAGGGAACATGGAGCAATTTGATTTTAGGGGCCATGAAAAATTGTGAATACATAGGCCATGGAGTATTCAGATGAATGTGGTCAAGGATCATTGTGACGACAAGTGTCCTGGAATATTGTGATGACACGGTTCATGGAGCATTGCGATGACAAGGGCCATGGCGAAATGTGAAGACAGGTGTCATGGGGCATTGTGATGACAGTGGTCATCTAGAATTGTGAAGGAAGATATCATGGAGCACTGGGATGACAGGGGCCATGGAGCATTGTGCTGACAGGGGTCATGGGGCATTGTGATGACACGGCCATGGAACATTATGATGACAAGAATTCTGGAGCATTGTGATAAAAAGGGCATGGACCATTGTGATTAGAGGGGCCAAGGAGCATTCTGATGACAACGGCATGGAGCATTGTGATGACAAGGGTCATCGAGCATTGTGATGAAAGTGGTCATGAAGCATTGTGATGAATGTGGTCATGGATCATTGTGATGACAAGTGTCGTGGAGCATTGTGATGACAGGGGTCATAGAGCATTGTGATGACACGGTTATGGAATATTGTGATGACCAGAATTCTGTAGCACAGTGATGAAAAGGGCATGGAGCATTGTGATTACAGGGGTCATGGAGCATTGTGATGACTATTGTTCTAGAACATTGTGATGACAGGGATCATGGAGCATAGTGATGTAAGGGGCAATGGAGCATTGTGTTGACAGGCGTCATGGGACATTGTGTTGACAGTGGACATGGAGCATTGTTAGAAAAGGAACATGGAGCAATTTGATTTCAGGGGCCATGAACAATTGCGAATACATAGGCCATGGAGTATTCAGATGAATGTGGTCAAAGATCATTGTGACGAAAAGTGTCCTGGAATATTGTGATGACACGGTTCATGGAGCATTGCGATGAAAAGGGCCATGGCGAAATGTGAAGACAGGTGTCATGAGGCATTGTGATGACAGTGGTCATCTAGAATTGTGAAGAAAGATATCATGGAGCACTGGGATGACAGGGGCGATGGAACATTGTGATGACAGGGGTCATGGGGCATTGTGATGACACGGCCATGGAACATTATGATGACAAGAATTCTGGACCATTGTGATAAAAAGGGCATGGACCATTGTGATTAGAGGGGCCAAGAAGCATTCTGATGACAAGGTCATGGAGCATTGTGATGACAAGGGTCATCGAGCTTTGTGATGACAGTGGTCATGAAGCATTGTGATGAATGTGGTCATGGATCATTGTGATGACAAGTTTCGTGGAGCATTGTGATGACAGGGGTCATAGAGCATTGTGATGACACGGTTATGGAATATTGTGATGACCAGAATTCTGTAGCACTGTGATGAAAAGGGAATGGAGCATTGTGATTACAGGGGTCACGGAGCATTGTGTTGACAATTGTTCTAGAACATTGTGATGACAGGGATCATGGAGCATAGTGATGAAAGGGGCCATGGAGCATTGGGATGACAGGCGTCATGGGACATTGTGTTGACAGTGGTCATGGAGCATTGTTAGAAAGGGAACATGGAGCAATTAGATTTCAGGGGCCATGAAAAATTGTGAATACATAGGCCATGGAGTATTCAGATGAATGTGGTCAAGGATCATTGTGACGAAAAGTGTCCTGGAATATTGTGATGACACGGTTCATGGAGCATTGGGATGACAAGGGCCATGGCGAAATGTGAAGACAGGTGTCATGGGGCATTGTGATGACAGGAGTCATGGGGCATTGTGATGACACGGCCATGGAACATTATGATGACAAGAATTCTGGAGCATTGTGATAAAAAGGGCATGGACCATTGTGATTAGAGGGGCCAAGGAGCATTCTGATGACAACGGCATGGAGCATTGTGATGAAAAGGGTCATCGAGCATTGTGATGACAGTGGTCATGAAGCATTGTGATGAATGTGGTCATGGATCATTGTGATGACAAGTGTCGTGGAGCATTGTGATGACAGGGGTCATAGAGCATTGTGATGAAACGGTTATGGAATATTGTGATGACCAGAATTCTGTAGCACAGTGATGAAAAGGGAATGGAGCATTGTGATTACAGGGGTCATGGAGCATTGTGATGACAATTGTTCTAGAACATTGTGATGACAGGGATCATGGATCATAGTGATTAAAGGGTCCATGGAGCTTTGTGATGACAGGCGCCATGGGACATTGTGTTGACAGTGGTCATGGAGCATTGTTAGAAAGGGAACATGGAGCAATTTGATTTTAGGGGCCATGAAAAATTGTGAATACATAGGCCATGGAGTATTCAGATGAATGTGGTCAAGGATCATTGTGACGACAAGTGTCCTGGAATATTGTGATGACACGGTTCATGGAGCATTGCGATGACAAGGGCCATGGCGAAATGTGAAGACAGGTGTCATGGGGCATTGTGATGACAGTGGTCATCTAGAATTGTGAAGGAAGATATCATGGAGCACTGGGATGACAGGGGCCATGGAGCATTGTGCTGACAGGGGTCATGGGGCATTGTGATGACACGGCCATGGAACATTATGATGACAAGAATTCTGGAGCATTGTGATAAAAAGGGCATGGACCATTGTGATTAGAGGGGCCAAGGAGCATTCTGATGACAACGGCATGGAGCATTGTGATGACAAGGGTCATCGAGCATTGTGATGAAAGTGGTCATGAAGCATTGTGATGAATGTGGTCATGGATCATTGTGATGACAAGTGTCGTGGAGCATTGTGATGACAGGGGTCATAGAGCATTGTGATGACACGGTTATGGAATATTGTGATGACCAGAATTCTGTAGCACAGTGATGAAAAGGGCATGGAGCATTGTGATTACAGGGGTCATGGAGCATTGTGATGACTATTGTTCTAGAACATTGTGATGACAGGGATCATGGAGCATAGTGATGTAAGGGGCAATGGAGCATTGTGTTGACAGGCGTCATGGGACATTGTGTTGACAGTGGACATGGAGCATTGTTAGAAAAGGAACATGGAGCAATTTGATTTCAGGGGCCATGAACAATTGCGAATACATAGGCCATGGAGTATTCAGATGAATGTGGTCAAAGATCATTGTGACGAAAAGTGTCCTGGAATATTGTGATGACACGGTTCATGGAGCATTGCGATGAAAAGGGCCATGGCGAAATGTGAAGACAGGTGTCATGAGGCATTGTGATGACAGTGGTCATCTAGAATTGTGAAGAAAGATATCATGGAGCACTGGGATGACAGGGGCCTTGGAACATTGTGATGACAGGGGTCATGGGGCATTGTGATGACACGGCCATGGAACATAATGATGACAAGAATTCTGGAGCATTGTGATAAAAAGGGCATGGACCATTGTGATTAGAGGGGCCAAGGAGCATTCTGATAACAAAGTCATGGAGCATTGTGATGACAAGTGTCATCGAGCTTTGTGATGACAGTGGTCATGAAGCATTGTGATGAATGTGGTCATGGATCATTGTTATGACAAGTGTCGTGGAGCATTGTGATGACAAGGGGCATATAGCATTGTGATGACACGGTTATGGAATATTGTGATGACCAGAATTCTGTAGCACTGTGATGAAAAGGGAATGGAGCACTGTGATTACAGGGGTCATGGAGCATTGTGATGACAATTGTTTTAGAACATTATGATGACAGGGATCATGGAGTATAGTGATGAAAGGGGCCATGGAGAATTGTGATGACAGGCGTCATGGGACATTGTGTTGACAGTGGTCATGGAGCATTGTTAGAAAGGGCACTTGGAGCAATTTGATTTCAGGGGCCATGAACAATTGTGAATACATAGGCCATGGAGTATTCAGATGAATGTGGTCAAGGATCATTGTGACGAAAAGTGTACTGGAATATTGTGATGACACGGTTCATGGAGCATTGCGATGACAAGGGCCATGGCGAAATGTGAAGACAGGTGTCATGGGGCATTGTGATGACAGGAGTCATGGGGCATCGTGATGACACGGCCATGGAACATTATAATGACAAGAATTCTGGAGCATTGTGATAAAAAGGGCATGGACCATTGTGATTAGAGGGGCCAAGGAGCATTCTGATGACAACGGCATGGAGCATTGTGATGACAAGTATCATCGAGCATTGTGATGACAGTGGTCATGAAACATTGTGATGAATGTGGTCATGGATCATTGTGATGACAAGTGTCGTGGAGCATTGTGATGACAGGGGTCATAGAGCATTGTGATGACACGGTTAGGGAATATTGTGATGACCAGAATTCTGTAGCACTGTGATGAAAAGGGAATGGAGCATTGTGATTACAGGTGTCATGGAGCATTGTGATGACAATTGTTCTAGAACATTGTGATGACAGGGATCATGGAGCATAGTGATGAAAGGGGCCATGGATCATTGTGATGACAGGCGTCATGGGACATTGTGTTGACAGTGGTCATGGAGCATTGTTAGAAAGGGAACCTGGAGCATTTTGATTTCAGGGGCCATGAAAAATTGTGAATACATAGGCCATGGAGTATTCAGATGAATGTGGTCATGAATCATTGTGATGACAACTGTCGTGGAGCATTGTGATGACAGGGGTCATAGAGCATTTTGATGTCACGGTTATGGAATATTGTGATGACCAGAATTCTGTAGCACTGTGATGAAAAGGGAATGGAGCATTGTGATTACAGGGGTCATGGAGCATTGTGATGACAATTGTTTAGAACATTGTGAAGACAGGGATCATGGAGCATAGTGATGAAAGGGGCCATGGAGCATTGTGATGACAGGCGTCATGGGACAATGTGTTGACAGTGGTCATGGAGCATTTTTAGAAAGGGACCATGGAGCAATTTGATTTCAGGGGCCATGAAAAATTGTGAATACATAGGCCATGGAGTATTCAGATGAATGTGGTCAAGGATGATTGTGACGACAAGTGTCCTGGAATATTGTGATGACACGGTTCATGGAGCATTGCGATGACAAGGGCCATGGCGAAATGTGAAGACAGGTGTCATGGGGCATTGTGATGACAGTGGTCATCTAGAATTGTGAAGGAAGATATCATGGAGCACTGGGATGACAGGGGCCATGGAACATTGTGATGACAGGGGTCATGGGGCATTGTGATGACACGGCCATGGAACATTATGATGACAAGAATTCTGGAGCATTGTGATAAAAAGTCATGGACCATTGTGATTAGAGGGGCCAAAGAGCATTCTGATGACAACGGCATGGAGCATTGTGATGACAAGGGTCATCGAGCATTGTGATGACAGTGGTCATGAAGCATTGTGATGAATGTGGTCATGGATCATTGTGATGACAAGTCTCGTGGAGCATTGTGATGACAGGGGTCATAGAGCATTGTGATGACACGGTTATGGAATATTGTGATGACCAGAATTCTGTAGCACTGTGATGAAAAGGGAATGGAGCATTGTGATTACAGGGGTCATGGAGCATTGTGATGACAATTGTTCTAGAACATTGTGAAGACAGGGATCATGGAGCATAGTGATGAAAGGGGCCATGGAGCATTGTGATGACAGGCTTCATGGGACAATGTGTTGACAGTGGTCATGGAGCCTTGTTAGAAAGGGAACATGGAGGAATTTGATTTCAGGGGCCATGAAAAATTGCGAATACATAGGCCATGGAGTATTCAGATGAATGTGGTCAAGGATCATTGTGACGAAATTTGTCCTGGAATATTGTGATGACACGGTTCATGGAGCATTGCGATGAAAAGGGCCATGGCGAAATGTGAAGACAGGTGTCATGAGGCATTGTGATGCCAGTGGTCATCTAGAATTGTGAAGAAAGATATCATGGAGCACTGGGATGACAGGGGCGATGGAACATTGTGATGACAGGGGTCATGGGGCATTGTGATGACACGTCCATGGAACATTATGATGACAAGAATTCTGGACCATTGTGATAAAAAGGGCATGGACCATTGTGATTAGAGGGGCCAAGAAGCATTCTGATGACAAGGTCATGGAGCATTGTGATGACAAGGGTCATCGAGCTTTGTGATGACAGTGGTCATGAAGCATTGTGATGAATGTGGTCATGGATCATTGTGATGACATGTTTCGTGGAGCATTGTGATGACAGGGGTCATAGAGCATTGTGATGACACGGTTATGGAATATTGTGATGACCAGAATTCTGTAGCACTGTGATGAAAAGGGAATGGAGCATTGTGATTACAGGGGTCACGGAGCATTGTGTTGACAATTGTTCTAGAACATTGTGATGACAGGGATCATGGAGCATAGTGATGAAAGGGGCCATGGAGCATTGGGATGACAGGCGTCATGGGACATTGTGTTGACAGTGGTCATGGAGCATTGTTAGAAAGGGAACATGGAGCAATTAGATTTCAGGGGCCATGAAAAATTGTGAATACATAGGCCATGGAGTATTCAGATGAATGTGGTCAAGGATCATTGTGACGACAAGTGTCCTGGAATATTGTGATGACACGGTTCATGGAGCATTGCGATGACAAGGGCCATGGCGAAATGTGAAGACAGGTGTCATGGGGCATTGTGATGACAGTGGTCATCTAGAATTGTGAAGGAAGATATCATGGAGCACTGGGATGACAGGGGCCATGGAGCATTGTGATGACAGGGGTCATGGGGCATTGTGATGACACGGCCATGGAACATTATGATGACAAGAATTCTGGAGCATTGTGATAAAAAGGGCATGGACCATTGTGATTAGAGGGGCCAAGGAGCATTCTGATGACAACGGCATGGAGCATTGTGATGACAAGGGTCATCGAGCATTGTGATGAAAGTGGTCATGAAGCATTGTGATGAATGTGGTCATGGATCATTGTGATGACAAGTGTCGTGGAGCATTGTGATGACAGGGGTCATAGAGCATTGTGATGACACGGTTATGGAATATTGTGATGACCAGAATTCTGTAGCACAGTGATGAAAAGGGCATGGAGCATTGTGATTACAGGGGTCATGGAGCATTGTGATGACAATTGTTCTAGAACATTGTGATGACAGGGATCATGGAGCATAGTGATGTAAGGGGCAATGGAGCATTGTGTTGACAGGCGTCATGGGACATTGTGTTGACAGTGGACATGGAGCATTGTTAGAAAAGGAACATGGAGCAATTTGATTTCAGGGGCCATGAACAATTGCGAATACATAGGCCATGGAGTATTCAGATGAATGTGGTCAAAGATCATTGTGACGAAAAGTGTCCTGGAATATTGTGATGACACGGTTCATGGAGCATTGCGATGAAAAGGGCCATGGCGAAATGTGAAGACAGGTGTCATGAGGCATTGTGATGACAGTGGTCATCTAGAATTGTGAAGAAAGATATCATGGAGCACTGGGATGACAGGGGCCTTGGAACATTGTGATGACAGGGGTCATGGGGCATTGTGATGACACGGCCATGGAACATAATGATGACAAGAATTCTGGAGCATTGTGATAAAAAGGGCATGGACCATTGTGATTAGAGCGGCCAAGGAGCATTCTGATAACAAAGTCATGGAGCATTGTGATGACAAGTGTCATCGAGCTTTGTGATGACAGTGGTCATGAAGCATTGTGATGAATGTGGTCATGGATCATTGTTATGACAAGTGTCGTGGAGCATTGTGATGACAAGGGGCATATAGCATTGTGATGACACGGTTATGGAATATTGTGATGACCAGAATTCTGTAGCACTGTGATGAAAAGGGAATGGAGCACTGTGATTACAGGGGTCATGGAGCATTGTGATGACAATTGTTTTAGAACATTATGATGACAGGGATCATGGAGTATAGTGATGAAAGGGGCCATGGAGAATTGTGATGACAGGCGTCATGGGACATTGTGTTGACAGTGGTCATGGAGCATTGTTAGAAAGGGCACTTGGAGCAATTTGATTTCAGGGGCCATGAACAATTGTGAATACATAGGCCATGGAGTATTCAGATGAATGTGGTCAAGGATCATTGTGACGAAAAGTGTACTGGAATATTGTGATGACACGGTTCATGGAGCATTGCGATGACAAGGGCCATGGCGAAATGTGAAGACAGGTGTCATGGGGCATTGTGATGACAGGAGTCATGGGGCATCGTGATGACACGGCCATGGAACATTATAATGACAAGAATTCTGGAGCATTGTGATAAAAAGGGCATGGACCATTGTGATTAGAGGGGCCAAGGAGCATTCTGATGACAACGGCATGGAGCATTGTGATGACAAGTGTCATCGAGCATTGTGATGACAGTGGTCATGAAACATTGTGATGAATGTGGTCATGGATCATTGTGATGACAAGTGTCGTGGAGCATTGTGATGACAGGGGTCATAGAGCATTGTGATGACACGGTTAGGGAATATTGTGATGACCAGAATTCTGTAGCACTGTGATGAAAAGGGAATGGAGCATTGTGATTACAGGTGTCATGGAGCATTGTGATGACAATTGTTCTAGAACATTGTGATGACAGGGATCATGGAGCATAGTGATGAAAGGGGCCATGGATCATTGTGATGACAGGCGTCATGGGACATTGTGTTGACAGTGGTCATGGAGCATTGTTAGAAAGGGAACCTGGAGCATTTTGATTTCAGGGGCCATGAAAAATTGTGAATACATAGGCCATGGAGTATTCAGATGAATGTGGTCATGAATCATTGTGATGACAACTGTCGTGGAGCATTGTGATGACAGGGGTCATAGAGCATTTTGATGTCACGGTTATGGAATATTGTGATGACCAGAATTCTGTAGCACTGTGATGAAAAGGGAATGGAGCATTGTGATTACAGGGGTCATGGAGCATTGTGATGACAATTGTTTAGAACATTGTGAAGACAGGGATCATGGAGCATAGTGATGAAAGGGGCCATGGAGCATTGTGATGACAGGCGTCATGGGACAATGTGTTGACAGTGGTCATGGAGCATTTTTAGAAAGGGACCATGGAGCAATTTGATTTCAGGGGCCATGAAAAATTGTGAATACATAGGCCATGGAGTATTCAGATGAATGTGGTCAAGGATGATTGTGACGACAAGTGTCCTGGAATATTGTGATGACACGGTTCATGGAGCATTGCGATGACAAGGGCCATGGCGAAATGTGAAGACAGGTGTCATGGGGCATTGTGATGACAGTGGTCATCTAGAATTGTGAAGGAAGATATCATGGAGCACTGGGATGACAGGGGCCATGGAACATTGTGATGACAGGGGTCATGGGGCATTGTGATGACACGGCCATGGAACATTATGATGACAAGAATTCTGGAGCATTGTGATAAAAAGTCATGGACCATTGTGATTAGAGGGGCCAAAGAGCATTCTGATGACAACGGCATGGAGCATTGTGATGACAAGGGTCATCGAGCATTGTGATGACAGTGGTCATGAAGCATTGTGATGAATGTGGTCATGGATCATTGTGATGACAAGTCTCGTGGAGCATTGTGATGACAGGGGTCATAGAGCATTGTGATGACACGGTTATGGAATATTGTGATGACCAGAATTCTGTAGCACTGTGATGAAAAGGGAATGGAGCATTGTGATTACAGGGGTCATGGAGCATTGTGATGACAATTGTTCTAGAACATTGTGAAGACAGGGATCATGGAGCATAGTGATGAAAGGGGCCATGGAGCATTGTGATGACAGGCTTCATGGGACAATGTGTTGACAGTGGTCATGGAGCCTTGTTAGAAAGGGAACATGGAGGAATTTGATTTCAGGGGCCATGAAAAATTGCGAATACATAGGCCATGGAGTATTCAGATGAATGTGGTCAAGGATCATTGTGACGAAATTTGTCCTGGAATATTGTGATGACACGGTTCATGGAGCATTGCGATGAAAAGGGCCATGGCGAAATGTGAAGACAGGTGTCATGAGGCATTGTGATGCCAGTGGTCATCTAGAATTGTGAAGAAAGATATCATGGAGCACTGGGATGACAGGGGCGATGGAACATTGTGATGACAGGGGTCATGGGGCATTGTGATGACACGTCCATGGAACATTATGATGACAAGAATTCTGGACCATTGTGATAAAAAGGGCATGGACCATTGTGATTAGAGGGGCCAAGAAGCATTCTGATGACAAGGTCATGGAGCATTGTGATGACAAGGGTCATCGAGCTTTGTGATGACAGTGGTCATGAAGCATTGTGATGAATGTGGTCATGGATCATTGTGATGACATGTTTCGTGGAGCATTGTGATGACAGGGGTCATAGAGCATTGTGATGACACGGTTATGGAATATTGTGATGACCAGAATTCTGTAGCACTGTGATGAAAAGGGAATGGAGCATTGTGATTACAGGGGTCACGGAGCATTGTGTTGACAATTGTTCTAGAACATTGTGATGACAGGGATCATGGAGCATAGTGATGAAAGGGGCCATGGAGCATTGGGATGACAGGCGTCATGGGACATTGTGTTGACAGTGGTCATGGAGCATTGTTAGAAAGGGAACATGGAGCAATTAGATTTCAGGGGCCATGAAAAATTGTGAATACATAGGCCATGGAGTATTCAGATGAATGTGGTCAAGGATCATTGTGACGACAAGTGTCCTGGAATATTGTGATGACACGGTTCATGGAGCATTGCGATGACAAGGGCCATGGCGAAATGTGAAGACAGGTGTCATGGGGCATTGTGATGACAGTGGTCATCTAGAATTGTGAAGGAAGATATCATGGAGCACTGGGATGACAGGGGCCATGGAGCATTGTGATGACAGGGGTCATGGGGCATTGTGATGACACGGCCATGGAACATTATGATGACAAGAATTCTGGAGCATTGTGATAAAAAGGGCATGGACCATTGTGATTAGAGGGGCCAAGGAGCATTCTGATGACAACGGCATGGAGCATTGTGATGACAAGGGTCATCGAGCATTGTGATGAAAGTGGTCATGAAGCATTGTGATGAATGTGGTCATGGATCATTGTGATGACAAGTGTCGTGGAGCATTGTGATGACAGGGGTCATAGAGCATTGTGATGACACGGTTATGGAATATTGTGATGACCAGAATTCTGTAGCACAGTGATGAAAAGGGCATGGAGCATTGTGATTACAGGGGTCATGGAGCATTGTGATGACAATTGTTCTAGAACATTGTGATGACAGGGATCATGGAGCATAGTGATGTAAGGGGCAATGGAGCATTGTGTTGACAGGCGTCATGGGACATTGTGTTGACAGTGGACATGGAGCATTGTTAGAAAAGGAACATGGAGCAATTTGATTTCAGGGGCCATGAACAATTGCGAATACATAGGCCATGGAGTATTCAGATGAATGTGGTCAAAGATCATTGTGACGAAAAGTGTCCTGGAATATTGTGATGACACGGTTCATGGAGCATTGCGATGAAAAGGGCCATGGCGAAATGTGAAGACAGGTGTCATGAGGCATTGTGATGACAGTGGTCATCTAGAATTGTGAAGAAAGATATCATGGAGCACTGGGATGACAGGGGCCTTGGAACATTGTGATGACAGGGGTCATGGGGCATTGTGATGACACGGCCATGGAACATAATGATGACAAGAATTCTGGAGCATTGTGATAAAAAGGGCATGGACCATTGTGATTAGAGGGGCCAAGGAGCATTCTGATAACAAAGTCATGGAGCATTGTGATGACAAGTGTCATCGAGCTTTGTGATGACAGTGGTCATGAAGCATTGTGATGAATGTGGTCATGGATCATTGTTATGACAAGTGTCGTGGAGCATTGTGATGACAAGGGGCATATAGCATTGTGATGACACGGTTATGGAATATTGTGATGACCAGAATTCTGTAGCACTGTGATGAAAAGGGAATGGAGCACTGTGATTACAGGGGTCATGGAGCATTGTGATGACAATTGTTTTAGAACATTATGATGACAGGGATCATGGAGTATAGTGATGAAAGGGGCCATGGAGAATTGTGATGACAGGCGTCATGGGACATTGTGTTGACAGTGGTCATGGAGCATTGTTAGAAAGGGCACTTGGAGCAATTTGATTTCAGGGGCCATGAACAATTGTGAATACATAGGCCATGGAGTATTCAGATGAATGTGGTCAAGGATCATTGTGACGAAAAGTGTACTGGAATATTGTGATGACACGGTTCATGGAGCATTGCGATGACAAGGGCCATGGCGAAATGTGAAGACAGGTGTCATGGGGCATTGTGATGACAGGAGTCATGGGGCATTGTGATGACACGGCCATGGAACATTATGATGACAAGAATTCTGGAGCATTGTGATAAAAGGGCATGGACCATTGTGATTAGAGGGGCCAAGGAGCATTCTGATGACAACGGCATGGAGCATTGTGATGACAAGTGTCATCGAGCATTGTGATGACAGTGGTCATGAAACATTGTGATGAATGTGGTCATGGATCATTGTGATGACAAGTGTCGTGGAGCATTGTGATGACAGGGGTCATAGAGCATTGTGATGACACGGTTAGGGAATATTGTGTTGACCAGAATTCTGTAGCACTGTGATGAAAAGGGAATGGAGCGTTGTGATTACAGGTGTCATGGAGCATTGTGATGACAATTGTTCTAGAACATTGTGATGACAGGGATCATGGAGCATAGTGATGAAAGGGGCCATGGAGCATTGTGATGACAGGCGTCATGGGACATTGTGTTGACAGTGGTCATGGAGCATTGTTAGAAAGGGAACCTGGAGCATTTTGATTTCAGGGGCCATGAAAAATTGTGAATACATAGGCCATGGAGTATTCAGATGAATGTGGTCATGAATCATTGTGACGAAATTTGTCCTGGAATATTGTGATGACACGGTTCATGGAGCATTGCGATGAAAAGGGCCATGGCGAAATGTGAAGACAGGTGTCATGAGGCATTGTGATGCCAGTGGTCATCTAGAATTGTGAAGAAAGATATCATGGAGCACTGGGATGACAGGGGCGATGGAACATTGTGATGACAGGGGTCATGGGGCATTGTGATGACACGTCCATGGAACATTATGATGACAAGAATTCTGGACCATTGTGATAAAAAGGGCATGGACCATTGTGATTAGAGGGGCCAAGAAGCATTCTGATGACAAGGTCATGGAGCATTGTGATGACAAGGGTCATCGAGCTTTGTGATGACAGTGGTCATGAAGCATTGTGATGAATGTGGTCATGGATCATTGTGATGACAAGTTTCGTGGAGCATTGTGATGACAGGGGTCATAGAGCATTGTGATGACACGGTTATGGAATATTGTGATGACCAGAATTCTGTAGCACTGTGATGAAAAGGGAATGGAGCATTGTGATTACAGGGGTCACGGAGCATTGTGTTGACAATTGTTCTAGAACATTGTGATGACAGGGATCATGGAGCATAGTGATGAAAGGGGCCATGGAGCATTGGGATGACAGGCGTCATGGGACATTGTGTTGACAGTGGACATGGAGCATTGTTAGAAAGGGAACATGGAGCATTTTGATTTCAGGGGCCATGAAAAATTGTGAATACATTGGCCATGGAGTATTCAGATGAATGTGGTCATGAATCATTGTGATGACAAGTGTCGTGGAGCATTGTGATGACAGGGGTCATAGAGCATTTTGATGTCACGGTTATGGAATATTGTGATGACCAGAATTCTGTAGCACTGTGATGAAAAGGAAATGGAGCATTGTGATTACAGGGGTCATGGAGCATTGTGATGACAATTGTTTAGAACATTGTGAAGACAGGGATCATGGAGTATAGTGATGAAAGGGGCCATGGAGCATTGTGATGACAGGCGTCATGGGACAATGTGTTGACAGTGGTCATGGAGCATTTTTAGAAAGGGAACATGGAGCAATTTGATTTCAGGGGCCATGAAAAATTGTGAATACATAGGCCATGGAGTATTCAGATGAATGTGGTCAAGGATCATTGTGACGACAAGTGTCCTGGAATATTGTGATGACACGGTTCATGGAGCATTGTGATGACAAGGGCCATGGCGAAATGTGAAGACAGGTGTCATGGGGCTTTGTGATGACAGTGGTCATCTAGAATTGTGAAGAAAGATATCATGGAGCACTGGGATGACAGGGGCCTTGGAGCATTGTGATGACAGGGTTCATGGGGCATTGTGATGACACGGCCATGGAACATTATGATGACAAGAAGTCTGGAGCATTGTGATAAAAAGGGCATGGACCATTGTGATTAGAGTGGCCAAGGAGCATTCTGATGACAACGGCATGGAGCATTGTGATGACAAGGGTCATCGAGCATTGTGATGACAGTGGTCATGAAGCATTGTGATGAATGTGGTCATGGATCATTGTGATGACAAGTGTCGTGGAGCATTGTGATGACAGGGGTCATAGAGCATTGTGATGACACGGTTATGGAATTTTGTGATGACCAAAATTCTGTAGCAGTGTGATGAAAAGGGAATGGAGCATTGTGATTACATGGGTCATGGAGCCTTGTGATGACAATTGTTCTAGAACATTGTGAAGACAGGGATCATGGAGCATAGTGATGAAAGGGCCATGGAGCATTGTGATGACAGATGTCATGGGACAATGTGTTGACAGTGGTCATGGAGCATTGTTAGAAAGGGAACATGGAGCAATTTGATTTCAGGGGCCATGAAAAATTGTGAATACATAGGCCATGGAGTATTCAGATCAATGTGGTCATGAATCATTGTGATGACAAGTGTCGTGGAGCATTGTGATGACAGGGGTCATAGAGCATTGTGATGACACGGTTATGGAATATTGTGATGACCAGAATTCTGTAGCACTGTGATGAAAAGGGAATGGAGCATTGTGATTACAGGGGTCATGGAGCATTGTGATGACAATTGTTTACAACATTGTGAAGACAGGGATCATGGAGCATAGTGATGAAAGGGCCATGGAGCATTGTGATGACAGGCGTCATGGGACAATGTGTTGACAGTGGTCATGGAGCATTGTTAGAAAGGGAAATTGGAGCAATTTGATTTCAGGGGCCATGAAAAATTGTGAATACATAGGCCATGGAGTATTCAGATGAATGTGGTCAAGGATCATTGTGACGACGTGTCCTGGAATATTGAGATGACACGGTTCATGGAGCATTGCGATGACAAGGGCCATGGCGAAATGTGAAGACAGGTGTCATGGGGCATTGTGATGACAGTGGTCCTCTAGAATTGTGAAGAAAGATATCATGGAGCAGTGGGATGACAGGGGCCATGGAGCATTGTGATGACAGGGGTCATGGGGCATTGTGATGACACGGCCATGGAACATTATGATGACAAGAATTCTGGAGCACTGTGATAAAAAGGGCATGGACCATTGTGATTAGAGGGGCCAAGGAGCATTCTGATGACAACGGCATGGAGCATTGTGATGACAAGGGTCATCGAGCATTGTGATGACAGTGGTCATGAAGCATTGTGATGAATGTGGTCATGGATCATTGTGATGACAAGTGTCGTGGAGCATTGTGATGACAGGGGTCATAGAGCATTGTGATGACACGGTTATGGAATATTGTGATGACCAGAATTCTGTAGCACTGTGATAAAAATGGAATGGAGCATTGTGATTACAGGGGTCATGGAGCATTGTGATGACAATTGTTCTAGAACATTGTGATGACAGGGATCATGGAGCATAGTGATGAAAGGGTCCATGGAGCATTGTGATGACAGGCGCCATGGGATATTGTGTTGACAGTGGTCATGGAGCATTGTTAGAAAGGGAACATGGAGCAATTTGATTTCAGGGGCCATGAAAAATTGTGAATACATAGGCCATGGAGTATTCAGATGAATGTGGTCAAGGATCATTGTGACGACAAGTGTCCTGGTATATTGTGATGACACGGTTCATGGAGCATTGCGATGACAAGGGCCATGGCGAAATGTGAAGACAGGTGTCATGGGGCATTGTGATGACAGTGGTCATCTAGAATTGTGAAGGAAGATATCATGGAGCACTGGGATGACAGGGGCCATGGAGCATTGTGATGACAGGGGTCATGGGGCATTGTGATGACACGGCCATGGAACATTATGATGACAAGAATTCTGGAGCATTGTGATAAAAAGGGCATGGACCATTGTGATTAGAGGGGCCAAAGACCATTCTGATGACAACGGCATGGAGCATTGTGATGACAAGGGTCATCGAGCATTGTGATGACAGTGGTCATGAAGCATTGTGATGAATGTGGTCATGGATCATTGTGATGACAAGTCTCGTGGAGCATTGTGATGACAGGGGTCATAGAGCATTGTGATGACACGGTTACGGAATATTGTGATGACCAGAATTCTGTAGCACTGTGATGAAAAGGGAATGGAGCATTGTGATTACAGGGGTCATGGAGCATTGTGATGACAATTGTTCTAGAACATTGTGAAGACAGGGATCATGGAGCATAGTGATGAAAGGGGCCATGGAGCATTGTGATGACAGGCTTCATGGGACAATGTGTTGACAGTGGTCATGGAGCCTTGTTAGAAAGGGAACATGCAGCAATTTGATTTCAGGGGTCATGAAAAATTGTGAATACATAGGCCATGGAGTATTCAGATGAATGTGGTCAAGGATCATTGTGACGAAAATTGTCCTGGAATATTGTGATGACACGGTTCATGGAGCATTGGGATGACAAGGGCCATGGCGAAATGTGAAGACAGGTGTCATGGGGCATTGTGATGACAGGAGTCATGGGGCATTGTGATGACACGGCCATGGAACATTATGATGACAAGAATTCTGGAGCATTGTGATAAAAAGGGCATGGACCATTGTGATTAGAGGGGCCAAGGAGCATTCTGATGACAACGGCATGGAGCATTGTGATGACAAGGGTCATTGAGCATTGTGATGACAGTGGTCATGAAGCATTGTGATGAATGTGGTCATGGATCATTGTGATGACAAGTGTCGTGGAGCATTGTGATGACAGGGGTCATAGAGCATTGTGATGACACGGTTATGGAATATTGTGATGACCAGAATTCTGTAGCACAGTGATGAAAAGGGCATGGAGCATTGTGATTACAGGGGTCATGGAGCATTGTGATGACAATTGTTCTAGAACATTGTGATGACAGGGATCATGGAGCATAGTGATGAAAGGGGCAATGGAGCATTGTGTTGAAAGGAGTCATGGGACATTGTGTTGACAGTGGACATGGAGCATTGTTAGAAATGGAACATGGAGCAATTTGATTTCAGGGGCCATGAAAAATTGCGAATACATAGGCCATGGAGTATTCAGATGAATGTGGTCAAGGATCATTGTGACGAAAAGTGTCCTGGAATATTGTGATGACACGGTTCATGGAGCATTGCGATGAAAAGGGCCATGGCGAAATGTGAAGACAGGTGTCATGAGGCATTGTGATGACAGTGGTCATCAAGAATTGTGAAGAAAGATATCATGGAGCACTGGGATGACAGGGGCCATGGAACATTGTGATGACAGGGGTCATGGGGCATTGTGATGACACGGCCATGGAACATTATGATGACAAGAATTCTGGAGCATTGTGATAAAAAGGGCATGGACCATTGTGATTAGAGGGGCCAAGGTGCATTCTGATGACAAGGTCATGGAGCATTGTGATGACAAGGGTCATCGAGCATTGTGATGACAGTGGTCATGAAGCATTGTGATGAATGTGGTCATGGATCATTGTGATGACAAGTGTCGTGGAGCATTGTGATGACAAGGGGCATATAGCATTGTGATGACACGGTTATGGAATATTGTGATGACCAGAATTCTGTAGCACTGTGATGAAAAGGGAATGGAGCACTGTGATTACAGGGGTCATGGAGCATTGTGATGACAATTGTTCTAGAACATTATGATGACAGGGATCATGGAGCATAGTGATGAAAGGGGCCATGGAGCATTGTGATGACAGGCATCATGGGACATTGTGTTGAAGGTGGTCATGGAGCATTGTTAGGAAGGGAACATGGAGCATTTTGATTTCAGGGGCCATGAAAAATTGTGAATACATAGGCCATGGCGTATTCATATGAATGTGGTCATGAATCATTGTGATGACAAGTGTCGTGGAGCATTGTGATGACAGGGGTCATAGAGCATTTTGATGTCACGGTTATGGAATATTGTGATGACCAGAATTCTGTAGCACTGTGATGAAAAGGAAATGGAGCATTGTGATTACAGGAGTCATGGAGCATTGTGATGACAATTGTTTAGAACATTGTGAAGACAGGGATCATGGAGCATAGTGATGAAAGGGCCATGGAGCATTGTGATGACAGATGTCATGGGACAATGTGTTGACAGTGGTCATGGAGCATTGTTAGAAAGGGAACATGGAGCAATTTGATTTCAGGGGCCATGAAAAATTGTGAATACATAGGCCATGGAGTATTCAGATCAATGTGGTCATGAATCATTGTGATGACAAGTGTCGTGGAGCATTGTGATGACAGGGGTCATAGAGCATTGTGATGACACGGTTATGGAATATTGTGATGACCAGAATTCTGTAGCACTGTGATGAAAAGGGAATGGAGCATTGTGATTACAGGGGTCATGGAGCATTGTGATGACAATTGTTTACAACATTGTGAAGACAGGGATCATGGAGCATAGTGATGAAAGGGCCATGGAGCATTGTGATGACAGGCGTCATGGGACAATGTGTTGACAGTGGTCATGGAGCATTGTTAGAAAGGGAAATTGGAGCAATTTGATTTCAGGGGCCATGAAAAATTGTGAATACATAGGCCATGGAGTATTCAGATGAATGTGGTCAAGGATCATTGTGACGACGTGTCCTGGAATATTGAGATGACACGGTTCATGGAGCATTGCGATGACAAGGGCCATGGCGAAATGTGAAGACAGGTTTCATGGGGCATTGTGATGACAGTGGTCCTCTAGAATTGTGAAGAAAGATATCATGGAGCAGTGGGATGACAGGGGCCATGGAGCATTGTGATGACAGGGGTCATGGGGCATTGTGATGACACGGCCATGGAACATTATGATGACAAGAATTCTGGAGCATTGTGATAAAAAGGGCATGGACCATTGTGATTAGAGGGGCCAAGGAGCATTCTGATGACAACGGCATGGAGCATTGTGATGACAAGGGTCATCGAGCATTGTGATGACAGTGGTCATGAAGCATTGTGATGAATGTGGTCATGGATCATTGTGATGACAAGTGTCGTGGAGCATTGTGATGACAGGGGTCATAGAGCATTGTGATGACACGGTTATGGAATATTGTGATGACCAGAATTCTGTAGCACTGTGATGAAAAGGGAATGGAGCATTGTGATTACAGGGGTCATGGAGCATTGTGATGACAATTGTTCTAGAACATTGTGATGACAGGGATCATGGAGCATAGTGATGAAAGGGTCCATGGAGCATTGTGATGACAGGCGCCATGGGATATTGTGTTGACAGTGGTCATGGAGCATTGTTAGAAAGGGAACATGGAGCAATTTGATTTCAGGGGCCATGAAAAATTGTGAATACATAGGCCATGGAGTATTCAGATGAATGTGGTCAAGGATCATTGTGACGACAAGTGTCCTGGAATATTGTGATGACACGGTTCATGGAGCATTGCGATGACAAGGGCCATGGCGAAATGTGAAGACAGGTGTCATGGGGCATTGTGATGACAGTGGTCATCTAGAATTGTGAAGGAAGATATCATGGAGCACTGGGATGACAGGGGCCATGGAACATTGTGATGACAGGGGTCATGGGGCATTGTGATGACACGGCCATGGAACATTATGATGACAAGAATTCTGGAGCATTGTGATAAAAAGGGCATGGACCATTGTGATTAGAGGGGCCAAGGAGCATTCTGATGACAAGGTCATGGAGCATTGTGATGACAAGGGTCATCGAGCTTTGTGATGACAGTGGTCATGAAGCATTGTGATGAATGTGGTCATGGATCATTGTGATGACAACTGTCGTGGAGCATTGTGATGGCAAGGGGCATAGAGCATTGTGATGACAAGGGGCATATAGCATTGTGATGACACGGTTATGGAATATTGTGATGACCAGAATTCTGTAGCACTGTGATGAAAAGGGAATGGAGCACTGTGATTACAGGGGTCATGGAGCATTGTGATGACAATTGTTCTAGAACATTATGATGACAGGGATCATGGAGCATAGTGATGAAAGGGGCCATGGAGAATTGTGATGACAGGCGTCATGGGACAATGTGTTGACAGTGGTCATGGAGCATTGTTAGAAAGGGAACATGGAGCAATTTGATTTCAGGGGCCATGAAAAATTGTGAATACATAGGCCATGGAGTATTCAGATGAATGTGGTCAAGAATCATTGTGACGAAAAGTGTCCTGGAATATTGTGATGACACGGTTCATGGAGCATTGCGATGACAAGGGCCATGGCGAAATGTGAAGACAGGTGTCATGGGGCTTTGTGATGACAGGGGTCAAGGGGGATTGGAATGACACGGCCATGGAACATTATGATGACAAGAATTCTGGAGCATTGTGATAAAAAGGGCATGGACCATTGTGATTAGAGGGGCCAAGGAGCATTCTGATGACAACGGCATGGAGCATTGTGATGACAAGGGTCATCGAGCATTGTGATGACAGTGGTCATGAAGCATTGTGATGAATGTGGTCATGGAGCATTGTGATGACAAGTGTCGTGGAGCATTGTGATGACAGGGGTCATAGAGCATTGTGATGACACGGTTATGGAATATTGTGATGACCAGAATTCTGTAGCACTGTGATGAAAAGGGAATGGAGCATTGTGATTACAGGGGTCATGGAGCATTGTGATGACAATTGTTCTAGAACATTGTGATGACAGGGATCATGGAGCATAGTGATGAAAGGGTCCATGGAGCATTGTGATGACAGGCGCCATGGGATATTGTGTTGACAGTGGTCATGGAGCATTGTTAGAAAGGGAACATGGAGCAATTTGATTTCAGGGGCCATGAAAAATTGTGAATACATAGGCCATGGAGTATTCAGATGAATGTGGTCAAGGATCATTGTGACGACAAGTGTCCTGGAATATTGTGATGACACGGTTCATGGAGCATTGCGATGACAAGGGCCATGGCGAAATGTGAAGACAGGTGTCATGGGGCATTGTGATTGCAGTGGTCATCTAGAATTGTGAAGAAAGATATCATGGAGCACTGGGATGACAGGTGCCATGGAGCATTGTGATGACAGGGGTCATGGGGCATTGTGATGACACGGCCATGGAACATTATGATGACAAGAATTCTGGAGCATTGTGATAAAAAGAGCATGGACCATTGTGATTAGAGGGGTCAAGGAGCATTTTGATGACAACGGCATGGAGCATTGTGATGACAAGGGTCATCGAGCATTGTGATGACAGTGGTCATGAAACATTGTGATGAATGTGGTCATGGATCATTGTGATGACAAGTGTCGTGGAGCATTGTGATGACAGAGGTCCTAGAGCATTGTGATGACACGGTTAGGGAATATTGTGATGACCAGAATTCTGTAGCACTGTGATGAAAAGGGAATGGAGCATTGTGATTACAGGGGTCATGGAGCATTGTGATGACAATTGTTCTAGAACATTGTGATGACAGGGATCATGGAGCATAGTGATGAAAGGGGCCATGGAGCATTGTGATGACAGGCATCATGGGACATTGTGTTGAAGGTGGTCATGGAGCATTATTAGGAAGGGAACATGGAGCATTTTGATTTCAGGGGCCATGAAAAATTGTGAATACATAGGCCATGGAGTATTCAGATGAATGTGGTCATGAATCATTGTGATGACAAGTGTCGTGGAGCATTGTGATGACAGGGGTCATAGAGCATTTTGATGTCACGGTTATGGAATATTGTGATGACCAGAATTCTGCAGCACTGTGATGAAAAGGAAATGGAGCATTGTGATTACAGGGGTCATGGAGCATTGTGATGACAATTGTTTAGAACATTGTGAAGACAGGGATCATGGAGCATAGTGATGAAAGGGGCCATGGAGCATTGTGATGACAGGCGTCATGGGACAATGTGTTGACAGTGGTCATGGAGCATTTTTAGAAAGGGAACATGGAGCAATTTGATTTCAGGGGCCATGAAAAATTGTGAATACATAGGCCATGGAGTATTCAGATGAATGTGGTCAAGGATCATTGTGACGACAAGTGTCCTGGAATATTGTGATGACACGGTTCATGGAGCATTGCGATGACAAGGGCCATGGTGAAATGTGAAGACAGGTGTCATGGGGCTTTGTGATGACAGTGGTCATCTAGAATTGTGAAGAAAGATATCATGGAGCAGTGGGATGACAGGGGCCATGGAGCATTGTGATGACAGGGGTCATGGGGCATTGTGATGACACGGCCATGGAACATTATGATGACAAGAATTCTGGAGCATTGTGATAAAAAGGGCATGGACCATTGTAATTAGAGGGGACAAGGAGCATTCTGATGACAACGGCATGGAGCATTGTGATGACAAGGGTCATCGAGCATTGTGATGACAGTGGTCATGAAGCATTGGGATGAATGTGGTTATGGATCATTGTGATGAGAAGTGTCGTGGAGCATTGTGATACAGGGGTCATAGAGCATTGTGATGACACATTTATGGAATATTGTGATGACCAGAATACTGTAGCACTGTGATGAAAAGGGAATGGAGCATTGTGATTACAGGGGTCATGGAGAATTGTGATGACAATTGTTCTAGAACATTGTGATGACAGGGATCATGGAGCATAGTGATGAAAGGGGCCATGGAGCATTGTGATGACAGGCGTCATGGGACATTGTGTTGACAGTGGTCATGGAGCATTGTTAGAAAGGGAACATGGAGCAATTTGATTTCAGGGGCCATGAAAAATTGTGAATACATAGGCCATGGGGTATTCAGATAAATGTGGTCAAGGATTATTGTGACGAAATGTGTCCTGGAATATTGTGATGACACGGTTCATGGAGCATTACGATGACAAGGGCCATGGCGAAATGTGAAGACAGGTGTCATGGGGCATTGTGATGACAGTGGTCATCTAGAATTGTGAAGAAAGATATCATGGAGCACTGGGATGACAGGGGCCTTGGAGCATTGTGATGACAGGGTTCATGGGGCATTGTGATGACACGGCCATGGAACATTATGATGACAAGAAGTCTGGAGCATTGTGATAAAAAGGGCATGGACCATTGTGATTAGAGTGGCCAAGGAGCATTCTGATGACAACGGCATGGAGCATTGTGATGACAAGGGTCATCGAGCATTGTGATGACAGTGGTCATGAAGCATTGTGATGAATGTGGTCATGGATCATTGTGATGACAAGTGTCGTGGAGCATTGTGATGACAGGGGTCATAGAGCATTGTGATGACACGGTTATGGAATTTTGTGATGACCAAAATTCTGTAGCAGTGTGATGAAAAGGGAATGGAGCATTGTGATTACATGGGTCATGGAGCCCTGTGATGACAATTGTTGTAGAACATTGTGAAGACAGGGATCATGGAGCATAGTGATGAAAGGGCCATGGAGCATTGTGATGACAGATGTCATGGGACAATATGTTGACAGTGGTCATGGAGCATTGTTAGAAAGGGAACATGGAGCAATTTGATTTCAGGGGCCATGAAAAATTGTGAATACATAGGCCATGGAGTATTCAGATCAATGTGGTCATGAATCATTGTGATGACAAGTGTCGTGGAGCATTGTGATGACAGGGGTCATAGAGCATTGTGATGACACGGTTATGGAATATTGTGATGACCAGAATTCTGTAGCACTGTGATGAAAAGGGAATGGAGCATTGTGATTACAGGGGTCATGGAGCATTGTGATGACAATTGTTTACAACATTGTGATGACAGGGATCATGGAGCATAGTGATGAAAGGGGCCATGGAGCATTCTGATGACAACGGCATGCAGCATTGTGATGGCAAGGGTCATCGAGCATTGTGATGACAGTGGTCATGAAGCATTGTGATGAATGTGGTCATGGATCATTGTGATGACAAGTGTCGTGGAGCATTGTGATGACAGGGCTCATAGAGCATTGTGATGACACGGTTATGGAATATTGTGATGACCAGAATTCTGTAGCACAGTGATGAAAAGGGCATGGAGCATTGTGATTACAGGGGTCATGGAGCATTGTGATGACAATTGTTCTAGAACATTGTGATGACAGGGATCATGGAGCATAGTGATGTAAGGGGCAATGGAGCATTGTGTTGACAGGCGTCATGGGACATTGTGTTGACAGTGGACATGGAGCATTGTTAGAAAAGGAACATGGAGCAATTTGATTTCAGGGGCCATGAACAATTGCGAATACATAGGTCATGGAGTATTCAGATGAATGTGGTCAAAGATCATTGTGACGAAAAGTGTCCTGGAATATTGTGATGACACGGTTCATGGAGCATTGCGATGAAAAGGGCCATGGCGAAATGTGAAGACAGGTGTCATGAGGCATTGTGATGACAGTGGTCATCTAGAATTGTGAAGAAAGATATCATGGAGCACTGGGATGACAGGGGCCTTGGAACATTGTGATGACAGGGGTCATGGGGCATTGTGATGACACGGCCATGGAACATAATGATGACAAGAATTCTGGAGCATTGTGATAAAAAGGGCATGGACCATTGTGATTAGAGGGGCCAAGGAGCATTCTGATAACAAAGTCATGGAGCATTGTGATGACAAGTGTCATCGAGCTTTGTGATGACAGTGGTCATGAAGCATTGTGATGAATGTGGTCATGGATCATTGTTATGACAAGTGTCGTGGAGCATTGTGATGACAAGGGGCATATAGCATTGTGATGACACGGTTATGGAATATTGTGATGACCAGAATTCTGTAGCACTGTGATGAAAAGGGAATGGAGCACTGTGATTACAGGGGTCATGGAGCATTGTGATGACAATTGTTTTAGAACATTATGATGACAGGGATCATGGAGTATAGTGATGAAAGGGGCCATGGAGAATTGTGATGACAGGCGTCATGGGACATTGTGTTGACAGTGGTCATGGAGCATTGTTAGAAAGGGCACTTGGAGCAATTTGATTTCAGGGGCCATGAACAATTGTGAATACATAGGCCATGGAGTATTCAGATGAATGTGGTCAAGGATCATTGTGACGAAAAGTGTACTGGAATATTGTGATGACACGGTTCATGGAGCATTGCGATGACAAGGGCCATGGCGAAATGTGAAGACAGGTGTCATGGGGCATTGTGATGACAGGAGTCATGGGGCATTGTGATGACACGGCCATGGAACATTATGATGACAAGAATTCTGGAGCATTGTGATAAAAGGGCATGGACCATTGTGATTAGAGGGGCCAAGGAGCATTCTGATGACAACGGCATGGAGCATTGTGATGACAAGTGTCATCGAGCATTGTGATGACAGTGGTCATGAAACATTGTGATGAATGTGGTCATGGATCATTGTGATGACAAGTGTCGTGGAGCATTGTGATGACAGGGGTCAAAGAGCATTGTGATGACACGGTTAGGGAATATTGTGATGACCAGAATTCTGTAGCACTGTGATGAAAAGGGAATGGAGCGTTGTGATTACAGGTGTCATGGAGCATTGTGATGACAATTGTTCTAGAACATTGTGATGACAGGGATCATGGAGCATAGTGATGAAAGGGGCCATGGAGCATTGTGATGACAGGCGTCATGGGACATTGTGTTGACAGTGGTCATGGAGCATTGTTAGAAAGGGAACCTGGAGCATTTTGATTTCAGGGGCCATGAAAAATTGTGAATACATAGGCCATGGAGTATTCAGATGAATGTGGTCATGAATCATTGTGACGAAATTTGTCCTGGAATATTGTGATGACACGGTTCATGGAGCATTGCGATGAAAAGGGCCATGGCGAAATGTGAAGACAGGTGTCATGAGGCATTGTGATGCCAGTGGTCATCTAGAATTGTGAAGAAAGATATCATGGAGCACTGGGATGACAGGGGCGATGGAACATTGTGATGACAGGGGTCATGGGGCATTGTGATGACACGTCCATGGAACATTATGATGACAAGAATTCTGGACCATTGTGATAAAAAGGGCATGGACCATTGTGATTAGAGGGGCCAAGAAGCATTCTGATGACAAGGTCATGGAGCATTGTGATGACAAGGGTCATCGAGCTTTGTGATGACAGTGGTCATGAAGCATTGTGATGAATGTGGTCATGGATCATTGTGATGACAAGTTTCGTGGAGCATTGTGATGACAGGGGTCATAGAGCATTGTGATGACACGGTTATGGAATATTGTGATGACCAGAATTCTGTAGCACTGTGATGAAAAGGGAATGGAGCATTGTGATTACAGGGGTCACGGAGCATTGTGTTGACAATTGTTCTAGAACATTGTGATGACAGGGATCATGGAGCATAGTGATGAAAGGGGCCATGGAGCATTGGGATGACAGGCGTCATGGGACATTGTGTTGACAGTGGTCATGGAGCATTGTTAGAAAGGGAACATGGAGCATTTTGATTTCAGGGGCCATGAAAAATTGTGAATACATAGGCCATGGAGTATTCAGATGAATGTGGTCATGAATCATTGTGATGACAAGTGTCGTGGAGCATTGTGATGACAGGGGTCATAGAGCATTGTGATGACACGGTTATGGAATATTGTGATGACCAGAATTCTGTAGCACTGTGATGAAAAGGGAATGGAGCATTGTGATTACAGGGGTCATGGAGCATTGTGATGACAATTGTTTACAACATTGTGAAGACAGGGATCATGGAGCATAGTGATGAAAGGGCCATGGAGCATTGTGATGACAGGCGTCATGGGACAATGTGTTGACAGTGGTCATGGAGCATTGTTAGAAAGGGAAATTGGAGCAATTTGATTTCAGGGGCCATGAAAAATTGTGAATACATAGGCCATGGAGTATTCAGATGAATGTGGTCAAGGATCATTGTGACGACGTGTCCTGGAATATTGAGATGACACGGTTCATGGAGCATTGCGATGACAAGGGCCATGGCGAAATGTGAAGACAGGTGTCATGGGGCATTGTGATGACAGTGGTCCTCTAGAATTGTGAAGAAAGATATCATGGAGCAGTGGGATGACAGGGGCCATGGAGCATTGTGATGACAGGGGTCATGGGGCATTGTGATGACACGGCCATGGAACATTATGATGACAAGAATTCTGGAGCACTGTGATAAAAAGGGCATGGACCATTGTGATTAGAGGGGCCAAGGAGCATTCTGATGACAACGGCATGGAGCATTGTGATGACAAGGGTCATCGAGCATTGTGATGACAGTGGTCATGAAGCATTGTGATGAATGTGGTCATGGATCATTGTGATGACAAGTGTCGTGGAGCATTGTGATGACAGGATCATAGAGCATTGTGATGACACGGTTATGGAATATTGTGATGACCAGAATTCTGTAGCACTGTGATAAAAAGGGAATGGAGCATTGTGATTACAGGGGTCATGGAGCATTGTGATGACAGTTGTTCTAGAACATTGTGATGACAGGGATCATGGAGCATAGTGATGAAAGGGTCCATGGAGCATTGTGATGACAGGCGCCATGGGATATTGTGTTGACAGTGGTCATGGAGCATTGTTAGAAAGGGAACATGGAGCAATTTGATTTCAGGGGCCATGAAAAATTGTGAATACATAGGCCATGGAGTATTCAGATGAATGTGGTCAAGGATCATTGTGACGACAAGTGTCCTGGTATATTGTGATGACACGGTTCATGGAGCATTGCGATGACAAGGGCCATGGCGAAATGTGAAGACAGGTGTCATGGGGCATTGTGATGACAGTGGTCATCTAGAATTGTGAAGGAAGATATCATGGAGCACTGGGATGACAGGGGCCATGGAGCATTGTGATGACAGGGGTCATGGGGCATTGTGATGACACGGCCATGGAACATTATGATGACAAGAATTCTGGAGCATTGTGATAAAAAGGGCATGGACCATTGTGATTAGAGGGGCCAAAGACCATTCTGATGACAACGGCATGGAGCATTGTGATGACAAGGGTCATCGAGCATTGTGATGACAGTGGTCATGAAGCATTGTGATGAATGTGGTCATGGATCATTGTGATGACAAGTCTCGTGGAGCATTGTGATGACAGGGGTCATAGAGCATTGTGATGACACGGTTACGGAATATTGTGATGACCAGAATTCTGTAGCACTGTGATGAAAAGGGAATGGAGCATTGTGATTACAGGGGTCATGGAGCATTGTGATGACAATTGTTCTAGAACATTGTGAAGACAGGGATCATGGAGCATAGTGATGAAAGGGGCCATGGAGCATTGTGATGACAGGCTTCATGGGACAATGTGTTGACAGTGGTCATGGAGCCTTGTTAGAAAGGGAACATGCAGCAATTTGATTTCAGGGGTCATGAAAAATTGTGAATACATAGGCCATGGAGTATTCAGATGAATGTGGTCAAGGATCATTGTGACGAAAATTGTCCTGGAATATTGTGATGACACGGTTCATGGAGCATTGGGATGACAAGGGCCATGGCGAAATGTGAAGACAGGTGTCATGGGGCATTGTGATGACAGGAGTCATGGGGCATTGTGATGACACGGCCATGGAACATTATGATGACAAGAATTCTGGAGCATTGTGATAAAAAGGGCATGGACCATTGTGATTAGAGGGGCCAAGGAGCATTCTGATGACAACGGCATGGAGCATTGTGATGACAAGGGTCATTGAGCATTGTGATGACAGTGGTCATGAAGCATTGTGATGAATGTGGTCATGGATCATTGTGATGACAAGTGTCGTGGAGCATTGTGATGACAGGGGTCATAGAGCATTGTGATGACACGGTTATGGAATATTGTGATGACCAGAATTCTGTAGCACAGTGATGAAAAGGGCATGGAGCATTGTGATTACAGGGGTCATGGAGCATTGTGATGACAATTGTTCTAGAACATTGTGATGACAGGGATCATGGAGCATAGTGATGAAAGGGGCAATGGAGCATTGTGTTGAAAGGAGTCATGGGACATTGTGTTGACAGTGGACATGGAGCATTGTTAGAAATGGAACATGGAGCAATTTGATTTCAGGGGCCATGAAAAATTGCGAATACATAGGCCATGGAGTATTCAGATGAATGTGGTCAAGGATCATTGTGACGAAAAGTGTCCTGGAATATTGTGATGACACGGTTCATGGAGCATTGCGATGAAAAGGGCCATGGCGAAATGTGAAGACAGGTGTCATGAGGCATTGTGATGACAGTGGTCATCAAGAATTGTGAAGAAAGATATCATGGAGCACTGGGATGACAGGGGCCATGGAACATTGTGATGACAGGGGTCATGGGGCATTGTGATGACACGGCCATGGAACATTATGATGACAAGAATTCTGGAGCATTGTGATAAAAAGGGCATGGACCATTGTGATTAGAGGGGCCAAGTTGCATTCTGATGACAAGGTCATGGAGCATTGTGATGACAAGGGTCATCGAGCATTGTGATGACAGTGGTCATGAAGCATTGTGATGAATGTGGTCATGGATCATTGTGATGACAAGTGTCGTGGAGCATTGTGATGACAAGGGGCATATAGCATTGTGATGACACGGTTATGGAATATTGTGATGACCAGAATTCTGTAGCACTGTGATGAAAAGGGAATGGAGCACTGTGATTACAGGGGTCATGGAGCATTGTGATGACAATTGTTCTAGAACATTATGATGACAGGGATCATGGAGCATAGTGATGAAAGGGGCCATGGAGCATTGTGATGACAGGCATCATGGGACATTGTGTTGAAGGTGGTCATGGAGCATTGTTAGGAAGGGAACATGGAGCATTTTGATTGCAGGGGCCATGAAAAATTGTGAATACATAGGCCATGGCGTATTCATATGAATGTGGTCATGAATCATTGTGATGACAAGTGTCGTGGAGCATTGTGATGACAGGGGTCATAGAGCATTTTGATGTCACGGTTATGGAATATTGTGATGACCAGAATTCTGTAGCACTGTGATGAAAAGGAAATGGAGCATTGTGATTACAGGAGTCATGGAGCATTGTGATGACAATTGTTTAGAACATTGTGAAGACAGGGATCATGGAGCATAGTGATGAAAGGGCCATGGAGCATTGTGATGACAGATGTCATGGGACAATGTGTTGACAGTGGTCATGGAGCATTGTTAGAAAGGGAACATGGAGCAATTTGATTTCAGGGGCCATGAAAAATTGTGAATACATAGGCCATGGAGTATTCAGATCAATGTGGTCATGAATCATTGTGATGACAAGTGTCGTGGAGCATTGTGATGACAGGGGTCATAGAGCATTGTGATGACACGGTTATGGAATATTGTGATGACCAGAATTCTGTAGCACTGTGATGAAAAGGGAATGGAGCATTGTGATTACAGGGGTCATGGAGCATTGTGATGACAATTGTTTACAACATTGTGAAGACAGGGATCATGGAGCATAGTGATGAAAGGGCCATGGAGCATTGTGATGACAGGCGTCATGGGACAATGTGTTGACAGTGGTCATGGAGCATTGTTAGAAAGGGAAATTGGAGCAATTTGATTTCAGGGGCCATGAAAAATTGTGAATACATAGGCCATGGAGTATTCAGATGAATGTGGTCAAGGATCATTGTGACGACGTGTCCTGGAATATTGAGATGACACGGTTCATGGAGCATTGCGATGACAAGGGCCATGGCGAAATGTGAAGACAGGTTTCATGGGGCATTGTGATGACAGTGGTCCTCTAGAATTGTGAAGAAAGATATCATGGAGCAGTGGGATGACAGGGGCCATGGAGCATTGTGATGACAGGGGTCATGGGGCATTGTGATGACACGGCCATGGAACATTATGATGACAAGAATTCTGGAGCATTGTGATAAAAAGGGCATGGACCATT
This sequence comes from Eschrichtius robustus, assembly GCF_028021215.1. Lineage (NCBI taxonomy): Eukaryota > Metazoa > Chordata > Mammalia > Artiodactyla > Eschrichtiidae > Eschrichtius > Eschrichtius robustus. The sequence continues at coordinate 1,424,498 of NW_027175249.1, read as the reverse complement.
GTGATTAGAGGGGCCAAGGAGCATTCTGATGACAACGGCATGGAGCATTGTGATGACAAGGGTCATCGAGCATTGTGATGACAGTGGTCATGAAGCATTGTGATGAATGTGGTCATGGATCATTGTGATGACAAGTGTCGTGGAGCATTGTGATGACAGGGGTCATAGAGCATTGTGATGACACGGTTATGGAATATTGTGATGACCAGAATTCTGTAGCACTGTGATGAAAAGGGAATGGAGCATTGTGATTACAGGGGTCATGGAGCATTGTGATGACAATTGTTCTAGAACATTGTGATGACAGGGATCATGGAGCATAGTGATGAAAGGGTCCATGGAGCATTGTGATGACAGGCGCCATGGGATATTGTGTTGACAGTGGTCATGGAGCATTGTTAGAAAGGGAACATGGAGCAATTTGATTTCAGGGGCCATGAAAAATTGTGAATACATAGGCCATGGAGTATTCAGATGAATGTGGTCAAGGATCATTGTGACGACAAGTGTCCTGGAATATTGTGATGACACGGTTCATGGAGCATTGCGATGACAAGGGCCATGGCGAAATGTGAAGACAGGTGTCATGGGGCATTGTGATGACAGTGGTCATCTAGAATTGTGAAGGAAGATATCATGGAGCACTGGGATGACAGGGGCCATGGAACATTGTGATGACAGGGGTCATGGGGCATTGTGATGACACGGCCATGGAACATTATGATGACAAGAATTCTGGAGCATTGTGATAAAAAGGGCATGGACCATTGTGATTAGAGGGGCCAAGGAGCATTCTGATGACAAGGTCATGGAGCATTGTGATGACAAGGGTCATCGAGCTTTGTGATGACAGTGGTCATGAAGCATTGTGATGAATGTGGTCATGGATCATTGTGATGACAACTGTCGTGGAGCATTGTGATGGCAAGGGGCATAGAGCATTGTGATGACAAGGGGCATATAGCATTGTGATGACACGGTTATGGAATATTGTGATGACCAGAATTCTGTAGCACTGTGATGAAAAGGGAATGGAGCACTGTGATTACAGGGGTCATGGAGCATTGTGATGACAATTGTTCTAGAACATTATGATGACAGGGATCATGGAGCATAGTGATGAAAGGGGCCATGGAGAATTGTGATGACAGGCGTCATGGGACAATGTGTTGACAGTGGTCATGGAGCATTGTTAGAAAGGGAACATGGAGCAATTTGATTTCAGGGGCCATGAAAAATTGTGAATACATAAGCCATGGAGTATTCAGATGAATGTGGTCAAGAATCATTGTGACGAAAAGTGTCCTGGAATATTGTGATGACACGGTTCATGGAGCATTGCGATGACAAGGGCCATGGCGAAATGTGAAGACAGGTGTCATGGGGCTTTGTGATGACAGGGGTCAAGGGGCATTGGAATGACACGGCCATGGAACATTATGATGACAAGAATTCTGGAGCATTGTGATAAAAAGGGCATGGACCATTGTGATTAGAGGGGCCAAGGAGCATTCTGATGACAACGGCATGGAGCATTGTGATGACAAGGGTCATCGAGCATTGTGATGACAGTGGTCATGAAGCATTGTGATGAATGTGGTCATGGAGCATTGTGATGACAAGTGTCGTGGAGCATTGTGATGACAGGGGTCATAGAGCATTGTGATGACACGGTTATGGAATATTGTGATGACCAGAATTCTGTAGCACTGTGATGAAAAGGGAATGGAGCATTGTGATTACAGGGGTCATGGAGCATTGTGATGACAATTGTTCTAGAACATTGTGATGACAGGGATCATGGAGCATAGTGATGAAAGGGTCCATGGAGCATTGTGATGACAGGCGCCATGGGATATTGTGTTGACAGTGGTCATGGAGCATTGTTAGAAAGGGAACATGGAGCAATTTGATTTCAGGGGCCATGAAAAATTGTGAATACATAGGCCATGGAGTATTCAGATGAATGTGGTCAAGGATCATTGTGACGACAAGTGTCCTGGAATATTGTGATGGCACGGTTCATGGAGCATTGCGATGACAAGGGCCATGGCGAAATGTGAAGACAGGTGTCATGGGGCATTGTGATTGCAGTGGTCATCTAGAATTGTGAAGAAAGATATCATGGAGCACTGGGATGACAGGTGCCATGGAGCATTGTGATGACAGGGGTCATGGGGCATTGTGATGACACGGCCATGGAACATTATGATGACAAGAATTCTGGAGCATTGTGATAAAAAGAGCATGGACCATTGTGATTAGAGGGGTCAAGGAGCATTTTGATGACAACGGCATGGAGCATTGTGATGACAAGGGTCATCGAGCATTGTGATGACAGTGGTCATGAAACATTGTGATGAATGTGGTCATGGATCATTGTGATGACAAGTGTCGTGGAGCATTGTGATGACAGAGGTCCTAGAGCATTGTGATGACACGGTTAGGGAATATTGTGATGACCAGAATTCTGTAGCACTGTGATGAAAAGGGAATGGAGCATTGTGATTACAGGGGTCATGGAGCATTGTGATGACAATTGTTCTAGAACATTGTGATGACAGGGATCATGGAGCATAGTGATGAAAGGGGCCATGGAGCATTGTGATGACAGGCATCATGGGACATTGTGTTGAAGGTGGTCATGGAGCATTATTAGGAAGGGAACATGGAGCATTTTGATTTCAGGGGCCATGAAAAATTGTGAATACATAGGCCATGGAGTATTCAGATGAATGTGGTCATGAATCATTGTGATGACAAGTGTCGTGGAGCATTGTGATGACAGGGGTCATAGAGCATTTTGATGTCACGGTTATGGAATATTGTGATGACCAGAATTCTGCAGCACTGTGATGAAAAGGAAATGGAGCATTGTGATTACAGGGGTCATGGAGCATTGTGATGACAATTGTTTAGAACATTGTGAAGACAGGGATCATGGAGCATAGTGATGAAAGGGGCCATGGAGCATTGTGATGACAGGCGTCATGGGACAATATGTTGACAGTGGTCATGGAGCATTGTTAGAAAGGGAACATGGAGCAATTTGATTTCAGGGGCCATGAAAAATTGTGAATACATAGGCCATGGAGTATTCAGATCAATGTGGTCATGAATCATTGTGATGACAAGTGTCGTGGAGCATTGTGATGACAGGGGTCATAGAGCATTGTGATGACACGGTTATGGAATATTGTGATGACCAGAATTCTGTAGCACTGTGATGAAAAGGGAATGGAGCATTGTGATTACAGGGGTCATGGAGCATTGTGATGACAATTGTTTACAACATTGTGAAGACAGGGATCATGGAGCATAGTGATGAAAGGGCCATGGAGCATTGTGATGACAGGCGTCATGGGACAATGTGTTGACAGTGGTCATGGAGCATTGTTAGAAAGGGAAATTGGAGCAATTTGATTTCAGGGGCCATGAAAAATTGTGAATACATAGGCCATGGAGTATTCAGATGAATGTGGTCAAGGATCATTGTGACGACGTGTCCTGGAATATTGAGATGACACGGTTCATGGAGCATTGCGATGACAAGGGCCATGGCGAAATGTGAAGACAGGTGTCATGGGGCATTGTGATGACAGTGGTCCTCTAGAATTGTGAAGAAAGATATCATGGAGCAGTGGGATGACAGGGGCCATGGAGCATTGTGATGACAGGGGTCATGGGGCATTGTGATGACACGGCCATGGAACATTATGATGACAAGAATTCTGGAGCATTGTGATAAAAAGGGCATGGACCATTGTGATTAGAGGGGCCAAGGAGCATTCTGATGACAACGGCATGGAGCATTGTGATGACAAGGGTCATCGAGCATTGTGATGACAGTGGTCATGAAGCATTGTGATGAATGTGGTCATGGATCATTGTGATGACAAGTGTCGTGGAGCATTGTGATGACAGGGGTCATAGAGCATTGTGATGACACGGTTATGGAATATTGTGATGACCAGAATTCTGTAGCACTGTGATGAAAAGGGAATGGAGCATTGTGATTACAGGGGTCATGGAGCATTGTGATGACAATTGTTCTAGAACATTGTGATGACAGGGATCATGGAGCATAGTGATGAAAGGGTCCATGGAGCATTGTGATGACAGGCGCCATGGGATATTGTGTTGACAGTGGTCATGGAGCATTGTTAGAAAGGGAACATGGAGCAATTTGATTTCAGGGGCCATGAAAAATTGTGAATACATAGGCCATGGAGTATTCAGATGAATGTGGTCAAGGATCATTGTGACGACAAGTGTCCTGGAATATTGTGATGACACGGTTCATGGAGCATTGCGATGACAAGGGCCATGGCGAAATGTGAAGACAGGTGTCATGGGGCATTGTGATGACAGTGGTCATCTAGAATTGTGAAGGAAGATATCATGGAGCACTGGGATGACAGGGGCCATGGAACATTGTGATGACAGGGGTCATGGGGCATTGTGATGACACGGCCATGGAACATTATGATGACAAGAATTCTGGAGCATTGTGATAAAAAGGGCATGGACCATTGTGATTAGAGGGGCCAAGGAGCATTCTGATGACAAGGTCATGGAGCATTGTGATGACAAGGGTCATCGAGCTTTGTGATGACAGTGGTCATGAAGCATTGTGATGAATGTGGTCATGGATCATTGTGATGACAACTGTCGTGGAGCATTGTGATGACAAGGGGCATAGAGCATTGTGATGACAAGGGGCATATAGCATTGTGATGACACGGTTATGGAATATTGTGATGACCAGAATTCTGTAGCACTGTGATGAAAAGGGAATGGAGCACTGTGATTACAGGGGTCATGGAGCATTGTGATGACAATTGTTCTAGAACATTATGATGACAGGGATCATGGAGCATAGTGATGAAAGGGGCCATGGAGAATTGTGATGACAGGCGTCATGGGACAATGTGTTGACAGTGGTCATGGAGCATTGTTAGAAAGGGAACATGGAGCAATTTGATTTCAGGGGCCATGAAAAATTGTGAATACATAGGCCATGGAGTATTCAGATGAATGTGGTCAAGAATCATTGTGACGAAAAGTGTCCTGGAATATTGTGATGACACGGTTCATGGAGCATTGCGATGACAAGGGCCATGGCGAAATGTGAAGACAGGTGTCATGGGGCTTTGTGATGACAGGGGTCAAGGGGCATTGGAATGACACGGCCATGGAACATTATGATGACAAGAATTCTGGAGCATTGTGATAAAAAGGGCATGGACCATTGTGATTAGAGGGGCCAAGGAGCATTCTGATGACAACGGCATGGAGCATTGTGATGACAAGGGTCATCGAGCATTGTGATGACAGTGGTCATGAAGCATTGTGATGAATGTGGTCATGGAGCATTGTGATGACAAGTGTCGTGGAGCATTGTGATGACAGGGGTCATAGAGCATTGTGATGACACGGTTATGGAATATTGTGATGACCAGAATTCTGTAGCACTGTGATGAAAAGGGAATGGAGCATTGTGATTACAGGGGTCATGGAGCATTGTGATGACAATTGTTCTAGAACATTGTGATGACAGGGATCATGGAGCATAGTGATGAAAGGGTCCATGGAGCATTGTGATGACAGGCGCCATGGGATATTGTGTTGACAGTGGTCATGGAGCATTGTTAGAAAGGGAACATGGAGCAATTTGATTTCAGGGGCCATGAAAAATTGTGAATACATAGGCCATGGAGTATTCAGATGAATGTGGTCAAGGATCATTGTGACGACAAGTGTCCTGGAATATTGTGATGACACGGTTCATGGAGCATTGCGATGACAAGGGCCATGGCGAAATGTGAAGACAGGTGTCATGGGGCATTGTGATTGCAGTGGTCATCTAGAATTGTGAAGAAAGATATCATGGAGCACTGGGATGACAGGTGCCATGGAGCATTGTGATGACAGGGGTCATGGGGCATTGTGATGACACGGCCATGGAACATTATGATGACAAGAATTCTGGAGCATTGTGATAAAAAGAGCATGGACCATTGTGATTAGAGGGGTCAAGGAGCATTTTGATGACAACGGCATGGAGCATTGTGATGACAAGGGTCATCGAGCATTGTGATGACAGTGGTCATGAAACATTGTGATGAATGTGGTCATGGATCATTGTGATGACAAGTGTCGTGGAGCATTGTGATGACAGAGGTCCTAGAGCATTGTGATGACACGGTTAGGGAATATTGTGATGACCAGAATTCTGTAGCACTGTGATGAAAAGGGAATGGAGCATTGTGATTACAGGGGTCATGGAGCATTGTGATGACAATAGTTCTAGAACATTGTGATGACAGGGATCATGGAGCATAGTGATGAAAGGGGCCATGGAGCATTGTGATGACAGGCATCATGGGACATTGTGTTGAAGGTGGTCATGGAGCATTATTAGGAAGGGAACATGGAGCATTTTGATTTCAGGGGCCATGAAAAATTGTGAATACATAGGCCATGGAGTATTCAGATGAATGTGGTCATGAATCATTGTGATGACAAGTGTCGTGGAGCATTGTGATGACAGGGGTCATAGAGCATTTTGATGTCACGGTTATGGAATATTGTGATGACCAGAATTCTGCAGCACTGTGATGAAAAGGAAATGGAGCATTGTGATTACAGGGGTCATGGAGCATTGTGATGACAATTGTTTAGAACATTGTGAAGACAGGGATCATGGAGCATAGTGATGAAAGGGGCCATGGAGCATTGTGATGACAGGCGTCATGGGACAATGTGTTGACAGTGGTCATGGAGCATTTTTAGAAAGGGAACATGGAGCAATTTGATTTCAGGGGCCATGAAAAATTGTGAATACATAGGCCATGGAGTATTCAGATGAATGTGGTCAAGGATCATTGTGACGACAAGTGTCCTGGAATATTGTGATGACACGGTTCATGGAGCATTGCGATGACAAGGGCCATGGTGAAATGTGAAGACAGGTGTCATGGGGCTTTGTGATGACAGTGGTCATCTAGAATTGTGAAGAAAGATATCATGGAGCAGTGGGATGACAGGGGCCATGGAGCATTGTGATGACAGGGGTCATGGGGCATTGTGATGACACGGCCATGGAACATTATGATGACAAGAATTCTGGAGCATTGTGATAAAAAGGGCATGGACCATTGTAATTAGAGGGGACAAGGAGCATTCTGATGACAACGGCATGGAGCATTGTGATGACAAGGGTCATCGAGCATTGTGATGACAGTGGTCATGAAGCATTGTGATGAATGTGGTTATGGATCATTGTGATGAGAAGTGTCGTGGAGCATTGTGATACAGGGGTCATAGAGCATTGTGATGACACATTTATGGAATATTGTGATGACCAGAATACTGTAGCACTGTGATGAAAAGGGAATGGAGCATTGTGATTACAGGGGTCATGGAGAATTGTGATGACAATTGTTCTAGAACATTGTGATGACAGGGATCATGGAGCATAGTGATGAAAGGGGCCATGGAGCATTGTGATGACAGGCGTCATGGGACATTGTGTTGACAGTGGTCATGGAGCATTGTTAGAAAGGGAACATGGAGCAATTTGATTTCAGGGGCCATGAAAAATTGTGAATACATAGGCCATGGGGTATTCAGATAAATGTGGTCAAGGATTATTGTGACGAAATGTGTCCTGGAATATTGTGATGACACGGTTCATGGAGCATTACGATGACAAGGGCCATGGCGAAATGTAAAGACAGGTGTCATGGGGCATTGTGATGACAGTGGTCATCTAGAATTGTGAAGAAAGATATCATGGAGCACTGGGATGACAGGGGCCTTGGAGCATTGTGATGACAGGGTTCATGGGGCATTGTGATGACACGGCCATGGAACATTATGATGACAAGAAGTCTGGAGCATTGTGATAAAAAGGGCATGGACCATTGTGATTAGAGTGGCCAAGGAGCATTCTGATGACAACGGCATGGAGCATTGTGATGACAAGGGTCATCGAGCATTGTGATGACAGTGGTCATGAAGCATTGTGATGAATGTGGTCATGGATCATTGTGATGACAAGTGTCGTGGAGCATTGTGATGACAGGGGTCATAGAGCATTGTGATGACACGGTTATGGAATTTTGTGATGACCAAAATTCTGTAGCAGTGTGATGAAAAGGGAATGGAGCATTGTGATTACATGGGTCATGGAGCCCTGTGATGACAATTGTTCTAGAACATTGTGAAGACAGGGATCATGGAGCATAGTGATGAAAGGGCCATGGAGCATTGTGATGACAGATGTCATGGGACAATGTGTTGACAGTGGTCATGGAGCATTGTTAGAAAGGGAACATGGAGCAATTTGATTTCAGGGGCCATGAAAAATTGTGAATACATAGGCCATGGAGTATTCAGATCAATGTGGTCATGAATCATTGTGATGACAAGTGTCGTGGAGCATTGTGATGACAGGGGTCATAGAGCATTGTGATGACACGGTTATGGAATATTGTGATGACCAGAATTCTGTAGCACTGTGATGAAAAGGGAATGGAGCATTGTGATTACAGGGGTCATGTAGCATTGTGATGACAATTGTTTACAACATTGTGAAGACAGGGATCATGGAGCATAGTGATGAAAGGGCCATGGAGCATTGTGATGACAGGCGTCATGGGACAATGTGTTGACAGTGGTCATGGAGCATTGTTAGAAAGGGAAATTGGAGCAATTTGATTTCAGGGGCCATGAAAAATTGTGAATACATAGGCCATGGAGTATTCAGATGAATGTGGTCAAGGATCATTGTGACGACGTGTCCTGGAATATTGAGATGACACGGTTCATGGAGCATTGCGATGACAAGGGCCATGGCGAAATGTGAAGACAGGTGTCATGGGGCATTGTGATGACAGTGGTCCTCTAGAATTGTGAAGAAAGATATCATGGAGCAGTGGGATGACAGGGGCCATGGAGCATTGTGATGACAGGGGTCATGGGGCATTGTGATGACACGGCCATGGAACATTATGATGACAAGAATTCTGGAGCATTGTGATAAAAAGGGCATGGACCATTGTGATTAGAGGGGCCAAGGAGCATTCTGATGACAACGGCACGGAGCATTGTGATGACAAGGGTCATCGAGCATTGTGATGACAGTGGTCATGAAGCATTGTGATGAATGTGGTCATGGATCATTGTGATGACAAGTGTCGTGGAGCATTGTGATGACAGGTGTCATAGAGCATTGTGATGACACGGTTATGGAATATTGTGATGACCAGAATTCTGTAGCACTGTGATGAAAAGGGAATGGAGCATTGTGATTACAGGGGTCATGGAGCATTGTGATGACAATTGTTCTAGAACATTGTGATGACAGGGATCATGGAGCATAGTGATGAAAGGGTCCATGGAGCATTGTGATGACAGGCGCCATGGGATATTGTGTTGACAGTGGTCATGGAGCATTGTTAGAAAGGGAACATGGAGCAATTTGATTTCAGGGGCCATGAAAAATTGTGAATACATAGGCCATGGAGTATTCAGATGAATGTGGTCAAGGATCATTGTGACGACAAGTGTCCTGGAATATTGTGATGACACGGTTCATGGAGCATTGCGATGACAAGGGCCATGGCGAAATGTGAAGACAGGTGTCATGGGGCATTGTGATGACAGTGGTCATCTAGAATTGTGAAGGAAGATATCATGGAGCACTGGGATGACAGGGGCCATGGAGCATTGTGATGACAGGGGTCATGGGGCATTGTGATGACACGGCCATGGAACATTATGATGACAAGAATTCTGGAGCATTGTGATAAAAAGGGCATGGACCATTGTGATTAGAGGGGCCAAAGAGCATTCTGATGACAACGGCATGGAGCATTGTGATGACAAGGGTCATCGAGCATTGTGATGACAGTGGTCATGAAGCATTGTGATGAATGTGGTCATGCATCATTGTGATGACAATTGTCGTGGAGCATTCTGATGACAGGGGTCATAGAGCATTGTGATGACACGGTTAAGGAATATTGTGATGACCAGAATTCTGTAGCACTGTGATGAAAAGGGAATGGAGCATTGTGATTACAGGGGTCATGGAGCATTGTGATGACAATTGTTCTAGAACATTGTGAAGACAGGGATCATGGAGCATAGTGATGAAAGGGGCCATGGAGCATTGTGATGACAGGCTTCATGGGACAATGTGTTGACAGTGGTCATGGAGCCTTGTTAGAAAGGGAACATGGAGCAATTTGATTTCAGGGGTCATGAAAAATTGTGAATACATAGGCCATGGAGTATTCAGATGAATGTGGTCAAGGATTATTGTGACGAAAATTGTCCTGGAATATTGTGATGACACGGTTCATGGAGCATTGGGATGACAAGGGCCATGGCGAAATGTGAAGACAGGTGTCATGGGGCATTGTGATGACAGGAGTCATGGGGCATTGTGATGACACGGCCATGGAACATTATGATGACAAGAATTCTGGAGCATTGTGATAAAAAGGGCATGGACCATTGTGATTAGAGGGGCCAAGGAGCATTCTGATGACAACGGCATGGAGCATTGTGATGACAATGGTCATCGAGCATTGTGATGACATTGGTCATGAAGCATTGTGATGAATGTGGTCATGGATCATTGTGATGACAAGTGTCGTGGAGCATTGTGATGACAGGGGTCATAGAGCTTTGTGATGACACGGTTATGGAATATTGTGATGACCAGAATTCTGTAGCACAGTGATGAAAAGGGCATGGAGCATTGTGATTACAGGGGTCATGGAGCATTGTGATGACAATTGTTCTAGAACATTGTGATGACAGGGATCATGGAGCATAGTGATGAAAGGGGCAATGGAGCATTGTGTTGAAAGGAGTCATGGGACATTGTGTTGACAGTGGACATGGAGCATTGTTAGAAATGGAACATGGAGCAATTTGATTTCAGGGGCCATGAAAAATTGCGAATACATAGGCCATGGAGTATTCAGATGAATGTGGTCAAGGATCATTGTGACGACAAGTGTCCTGGAATATTGTGATGACACGGTTCATGGAGCGTTGCGATGACAAGGGCCATGGCGAAATGTGAAGACAGGTGTCATGGGGCATTGTGATGACAGTGGTCATCTAGAATTGTGAAGAAAGATATCATGGAGCACTGGGATGACAGGGGCCATGGAACATTGTGATGACAGGGGTCATGGGGCATTGTGATGACACGGCCATGGAACAGTATGATGACAAGAATTCTGGAGCATTGTGATAAAAAGGGCATGGACCATTGTGATTAGAGGGGCCAAGGAGCATTCTGATGACAAGGTCATGGAGCATTGTGATGACAAGGGTCATTGAGCTTTGTGATGACAGTGGTCATGAAGCATTGTGATGAATGTGGTCATGGATCATTGTGATGACAAGTGTCGTGGAGCATTGTGATGACAAGGGGCATATAGCATTGTGATGACACGGTTATGGAATATTGTGATGACCAGAATTCTGTAGCACTGTGATGAAAAGGGAATGGAGCACTGTGATTACAGGGGTCATGGAGCATTGTGATGACAATTGTTCTAGAACATTATGATGACAGGGATCATGGAGCATAGTGATGAAAGGGGCCATGGAGAATTCTGATGACAGGCGTCATGGGACATTGTGTTGACAGTGGTCATGGAGCATTGTTAGAAAGGGCACTTGGAGCAATTTGATTTCAGGGGCCATGAACAATTGTGAATACATAGGCCATGGAGTATTCAGATGAATGTGGTCAAGGATCATTGTGACGACAAGTGTCCTGGAATATTGTGATGACACGGTTCATGGAGCATTGCGATGACAAGGGCCATGGCGAAATGTGAAGACAGGTGTCATGGGGCATTGTGATGACAGTGGTCATCTAGAATTGTGAAGGAAGATATCATGGAGCACTGGGATGACAGGGGCCATGGAGCATTGTGATGACAGGGGTCATGGGGCATTGTGATGACACGGCCATGGAACATTATGATGACAAAAATTCTGGAGCATTGTGATAAAAAGGGCATGGACCATTGTGATTAGAGGGGCCAAGGAGCATTCTGATGACAACGGCATGGAGCATTGTGATGACAAGGGTCATCGAGCATTGTGATTACAGTGGTCATGAAGCATTGTGATGAATGTGGTCATGGATCATTGTGATGACAAGTCTCTTGGAGCATTGTGATGACAGGGTTCATAGAGCATTGTGATGACACGGTTATGGAATATTGTGATGACCAGAATTCTGTAGCACTGTGATGAAAAGGGAATGGAGCATTGTGATTACAGGGGTCATGGAGCATTGTGATGACAATTGTTCTACAACATTGTGAAGACAGGGATCATGGAGCATAGTGATGAAAGGGGCCATGGAGCATTGTGATGACAGGCTTCATGGGACAATGTGTTGACAGTGGTCATGGTGCCTTGTTAGAAAGGGAACATGGAGCAATTTGATTTCAGGGGTCATGAAAAATTGTGAATACATAGGCCATGGAGTATTCAGATGAATGTGGTCAAGGATCATTGTGACGAAAATTGTCCTGGAATATTGTGATGACACGGTTCATGGAGCATTGGGATGACAAGGGCCATGGCGAAATGTGAAGACAGGTGTCATGGGGCATTGTGATGACAGTGGTCATCTAGAATTGTGAAGAAAGATATCATGGAACACTGGGATGACAGGGGCCATGGAACATTGTGATGACAGGGGTCATGGGGCACTGTGATGACACGACCATTGAACATTATGATGACAAGTATTCTGGAGCATTGTGATAAAAATGTCATGGAACATTGTGATTATAGGGGCCAAGGAGCATTCTGATGACAACGGCATGGAGCATTGTGATGACAAGGGTCATCGAGCATTGTGATGAAAGTGGTCATGAAGCATTGTGATGAATGTGGTCATGGATCATTGTGATGACAAGTGTCGTAGAGCATTGTGATGACAGGAGTCATAGAGCATTGTGATGACACGGTTATGGAATATTGTGATGACCAGAATTCTGTAGCACAGTGATGAAAAGGGCATGGAGCATTGTGATTACAGGGGTCATGGAGCATTGTGATGACAATTGTTCTAGAACATTGTGATGACAGTGATCATGGAGCTTAGTGATGAAAGGGGCAATGGAGCATTGTTTTGACAGGCGTCATGGGACATTGTGTTGACAGTGGACATGGAGCATTGTTAGAAATGGAACATGGAGCAATTTGATTTCAGGGGCCATGAAAAATTGCGAATACATAGGCCATGGAGTATTCAGATGAATGTGGTCAAGGATCATTGTGACGAAATTTGTCCTGGAATATTGTGATGACACGGTTCATGGAGCATTGCGATGAAAAGGGCCATGGCGAAATGTGAAGACAGGTGTCATGAGGCATTGTGATGACAGTGGTCATCTAGAATTGTGAAGAAAGATATCATGGAGCACTGGGATGACAGGGGCGATGGAACATTGTGATGACAGGGGTCATGGGGCATTGTGATGACACGGCCATGGAACATTATGATGACAAGAATTCTGGACCATTGTGATAAAAAGGGCATGGACCATTGTGATTAGAGGGGCCAAGAAGCATTCTGATGACAAGGTCATGAAGCATTGTGATGACAAGTGTCATCGAGCTTTGTGATGACAGTGGTCATGAAGCATTGTGATGAATGTGGTCATGGATCATTGTGATGACAAGTTTCGTGGAGCATTGTGATGACAGGGGTCATAGAGCATTGTGATGACACGGTTATGGAATATTGTGATGACCAGAATTCTGTAGCACTGTGATGAAAAGGGAATGGAGCATTGTGATTACAGGGGTCACGGAGCATTGTGTTGACAATTGTTCTAGAACATTGTGATGACAGGGATCATGGAGCATAGTGATGAAAGGGGCCATGGAGCATTGGGATGACAGGCGTCATGGGACATTGTGTTGACAGTGGTCATGGAGCATTGTTAGAAAGGGAACATGGAGCAATTAGATTTCAGGGGCCATGAAAAATTGTGAATACATAGGCCATGGAGTATTCAGATGAATGTGGTCAAGGATCATTGTGACGAAAAGTGTCCTGGAATATTGTGATGACACGGTTCATGGAGCATTGCGATGACAAGGGCCATGGCGAAATGTGAAGACAGGTGTCATGGGGCATTGTGATGACAGGAGTCATGGGGCATTGTGATGACACGGCCATGGAACATTATGATGACAAGAATTCTGGAGCATTGTGATAAAAAGGGCATGGACCATTGTGATTAGAGGGGCCAAGGAGCATTCTGATGACAACGGCATGGAGCATTGTGATGACAAGGGTCATCGAGCATTGTGATGACAGTGGTCATGAAGCATTGTGATGAATGTGGTCATGGATCATTGTGATGACAAGTGTCGTGGAGCATTGTGATGACAGGGGTCATAGAGCATTGTGATGAAACGGTTATGGAATATTGTGATGACCAGAATTCTGTAGCACAGTGATGAAAAGGGAATGGAGCATTGTGATTACAGGGGTCATGGAGAATTGTGATGACAATTGTTCTAGAACATTGTGATGACAGGGATCATGGATCATAGTGATTAAAGGGTCCATGGAGCTTTGTGATGACAGGCGCCATGGGACATTGTGTTGACAGTGGTCATGGAGCATTTTTAGAAAGGGAACATGGAGCAATTTGATTTTAGGGGCCATGAAAAATTGTGAATACATAGGCCATGGAGTATTCAGATGAATGTGGTCAAGGATCATTGTGACGACAAGTGTCCTGGAATATTGTGATGACACGGTTCATGGAGCATTGCGATGACAAGGGCCATGGCGAAATGTGAAGACAGGTGTCATGGGGCATTGTGATGACAGTGGTCATCTAGAATTGTGAAGGAAGATATCATGGAGCACTGGGATGACAGGGGCCATGGAGCATTGTGATGACAGGGGTCATGGGGCATTGTGATGACACGGCCATGGAACATTATGATGACAAGAATTCTGGAGCATTGTGATAAAAAGGGCATGGACCATTGTGATTAGAGGGGCCAAGGAGCATTCTGATGACAACGGCATGGAGCATTGTGATGACAAGGGTCATCGAGCATTGTGATGACAGTGGTCATGAAGCATTGTGATAAATGTGGTCATGGATCATTGTGATGACAAGTGTCGTAGAGCATTGTGATGACACGGTTATGGAATATTGTGATGACCAGAATTCTGTAGCACTGTGATGAAAAGGGAATGGAGCATTGTGATTACAGGGGTCATGGAGCATTGTGATGACAATTGTTCTAGAACATTGTGAAGACAGGGATCATGGAGCATAGTGATGAAAGGGGCCATGGAGCATTGTGATGACAGGCGTCATGGGACAATGTGTTGACAGTGGTCATGGAACCTTGTTAGAAAGGGAACATGGAGCAATTTGATTTCAGGGGTCATGAACAATTGCGAATACATAGGCCATGGAGTATTCAGATGAATGTGGTCAAGGATCATTGTGACGAAAAGTGTCCTGGAATATTGTGATGACACGGTTCATGGAGCATTGCGATGAAAAGGGCCATGGCGAAATGTGAAGACAGGTGTCATGAGGCATTGTGATGACAGTGGTCATCTAGAATTGTGAAGAAAGATATCATGGAGCACTGGGATGACAGGGGCCATGGAACATTGTGATGACAGGGGTCATGGGGCGTTGTGATGACACGGCCATGGAACATAATGATGACAAGAATTCTGGAGCATTGTGATAAAAAGGGCATGGACCATTTTGATTAGAGGGGCCAAGGAGCATTCTGATAACAAACTCATGGAGCATTGTGATGACAAGTGTCATCGAGCTTTGTGATGACAGTGGTCATGAAGCATTGTGATGAATGTGGTCATGGATCATTGTGATGACAAGTGTCGTGGAGCATTGTGATGACAAGGGGCATATAGCATTGTGATGACACGGTTATGGAATATTGTGATGACCAGAATTCTGTAGCACTGTGATGAAAGGGGAATGGAGCACTGTGATTACAGGGGTCATGGAGCATTGTGATGACAATTGTTTTAGAACATTATGATGACAGGGATCATGGAGTATAGTGATGAACGGGGCCATGGAGAATTGTGATGACAGGCGTCATGGGACATTGTGTTGACAGTGGTCATGGAGCATTGTTAGAAAGGGCACTTGGAGCAATTTGATTTCAGGGGCCATGAACAATTGTGAATACATAGGCCATGGAGTATTCAGATGAATGTGGTCAAGGATCATTGTGACGAAAAGTGTACTGGAATATTGTGATGACACGGTTCATGGAGCATTGCGATGACAAGGGCCATGGCGAAATGTGACAGGTGTCATGGGGCATTGTGATGACAGTGGTCATCTAGAATTGTGAAGGAAGATATCATGGAGCACTGGGATGACAGGGGCCATGGAGCATTGTGATGACAGGGGTCATGGGGCATTGTGATGACAATTGTTCTAGAACATTGTGAAGACAGGGATCATGGAGCATAGTGATGAAAGGGGCCATGGAGCATTGTGATGACAGGCTTCATGGGACAATGTGTTGACAGTGGTCATGGAGCCTTGTTAGAAAGGGAACATTGAGCAATTTGATTTCAGGGGTCATGAAAAATTGTGAATACATAGGCCATGGAGTATTCAGATGAATGTGGTCAAGGATCATTGTGACGAAAATTGTCCTGTAATATTGTGATGACACGGTTCATGGAGCATTGGGATGACAAGGGCCATGGCGAAATGTGAAGACAGGTGTCATGGGGCATTGTGATGACAGGAGTCATGGGGCATTGTGATGACACGGCCATGGAACATTATGATGACAAGAATTCTGGAGCATTGTGATAAAAAGGGCATGGTCCATTGTGATTAGAGGGGCCAAGGAGCATTCTGATGACAACGGCATGGAGCATTGTGATGACAAGGGTCATCGAGCATTGTGATGACAGTGGTCATGAAGCATTGTGATGAATGTGGTCATGGATCATTGTGATGACAAGTGTCGTGGAGCATTGTGATGACAGGGGTCATAGAGCATTGTGATGACACGGTTATGGAATATTGTGATGACCAGAATTCTGTAGCACAGTGATGAAAAGGGCATGGAGCATTGTGATTACAGGGGTCATGGAGCATTGTGATAACAATTGTTCTAGAACATTGTGATGACAGGGATCATGGAGCATAGTGATGAAAGGGGCAATGGAGCATTGTGTTGAAAGGAGTCATGGGACATTGTGTTGACAGTGGACATGGAGCATTGTTAGAAATGGAACATGGAGCAATTTGATTTCAGGGGCCATGAAAAATTGCGAATACATAGGCCATGGAGTATTCAGATGAATGTGGTCAAGGATCATTGTGACGAAAAGTGTCCTGGAATATTGTGATGACACGGTTCATGGAGCATTGCGATGACAAAGGCCATGGCGAAATGTGAAGACAGGTGTCATGAGGCATTCTGATGACAGTGGTCAACTAGAATTGTGAAGAAAGATATCATGGAGCACTGGGATGACAGGGGCCATGGAACATTGTGATGACAGGGGTCATGGGGCATTGTGATGACACGGCCATGGAACATTATGATGACAAGAATTCTGGAGCATTGTGATAAAAAGGGCATGGACCATTGTGATTAGAGGGGCCAAGGAGCATTCTGATGAAAAGGTCATGGAGCATTGTGATGACAAGGGTCATCGAGCTTTGTGATGACAGTGGTCATGAAGCATTGTGATGAATGTGGTCATGGATCATTGTGATGACAAGTGTCGTGGAGCATTGTGATGACAAGGGGCATATAGCATTGTGATGACACGGTTATGGAATATTGTGATGACCAGAATTCTGTAGCACTGTGATGAAAAGGGAATGGAGCACTGTGATTACAGGGGTCATGGAGCATTGTGATGACAATTGTTCTAGAACATTGTGATGACAGGGATCATGGAGCATAGTGATGAAAGGGTCCATGGAGCATTGTGATGACAGGCGCCATGGGATATTGTGTTGACAGTGGTCATGGAGCATTGTTAGAAAGGGAACATGGAGCAATTTGATTTCAGGGGCCATGAAAAATTGTGAATACATAGGCCATGGAGTATTCAGATGAATGTGGTCAAGGATCATTGTGACGACAAGTGTCCTGGAATATTGTGATGACACGGTTCATGGAGCATTGCGATGACAAGGGCCATGGCGAAATGTGAAGACAGGTGTCATGGGGCATTGTGATGACAGTGGTCATCTAGAATTTTGAAGGAAGATATCATGGAGCACTGGGATGACAGGGGCCATGGAGCATTGTGATGACAGGGGTCATGGGGCATTGTGATGACACGGCCATGGAACATTATGATGACAAAAATTCTGGAGCATTGTGATAAAAAGGGCATGGACCATTGTGATTAGAGGGGCCAAGGAGCATTCTGATGACAACGGCATGGAGCATTGTGATGACAAGGGTCATCGAGCATTGTGATGACAGTGGTCATGAAGCATTGTGATGAATGTGGTCATGGATCATTGTGATGACAAGTCTCGTGGAGCATTGTGTTGACAAGGGTCATAGAGCATTGTGATGACACGGTTATGGAATATTGTGATGACCAGAATTCTGTAGCACTGTGATGAAAAGGGAATGGAGCATTGTGATTACAGGGGTCATGGAGCATTGTGATGACAATTGTTCTACAACATTGTGAAGACAGGGATCATGGAGCATAGTGATGAAAGGGGCCATGGAGCATTGTGATGACAGGCTTCATGGGACAATGTGTTGACAGTGGTCATGGAGCCTTGTTAGAAATGGAACATGGAGCAATTTGATTTCAGGGGTCATGAAAAATTGTGAATACATAGGCCATGGAGTATTCAGATGAATGTGGTCAAGGATCATTGTGACGAAATTTGTCCTGGAATATTGTGATGACACGGTTCATGGAGCATTGCGATGAAAAGTGCCATGGCGAAATGTGAAGACAGGTGTCATGAGGCATTGTGATGACAGTGGTCATCTAGAATTGTGAAGAAAGATATCATGGAGCACTGGGATGACAGGGGCGATGGAACATTGTGATGACAGGGGTCATGGGGCATTGTGATGACACGGCCATGGAACATTATGATGACAAGAATTCTGGACCATTGTGATAAAAAGGGCATGGACCATTGTGATTAGAGGGGCCAAGAAGCATTCTGATGACAAGGTCATGGAGCATTGTGATGACAAGGGTCATCGAGCTTTGTGATGACAGTGGTCATAAAGCATTGTGATGAATGTGGTCATGGATCATTGTGATGACAAGTGTCGTGGAGCATTGTGATGACAGGGGTCATAGAGCATTGTGATGACACGGTTATGGAATATTGTGATGACCAGAATTCTGTAGCACTGTGATGAAAAGGGAATGGAGCATTGTGATTACAGGGGTCACGGAGCATTGTGTTGACAATTGTTCTAGAACATTGTGATGACAGGAATCATGGAGCATAGTGATGAAAGGGGCCATGGAGCATTGGGATGACAGGCGTCATGGGACATTGTGTTGACAGTGGTCATGGAGCATTGTTAGAAAGGGAACATGGAGCAATTAGATTTCAGGGGCCATGAAAAATTGTGAATACATAGGCCATGGTGTATTCAGATGAATGTGGTCAAGGATCATTGTGACGAAAAGTGTCCTGGAATATTGTGATGACACGGTTCATGGAGCATTGCGATGACAAGGGCCATGGCGAAATGTGAAGACAGGTGTCATGGGGCATTGTGATGACAGGAGTCATGGGGCATTGTGATGACACGGCCATGGAACATTATGATGACAAGAATTCTGGAGCATTGTGATAAAAAGGGCATGGACCATTGTGATTAGAGGAGCCAAGGAGCATTCTGATGACAACGGCATGGAGCATTGTGATGACAAGTGTCATCGAGCATTGTGATGACAGTGGTCATGAAGCATTGTGATGAATGTGGTCATGGATCATTGTGATGACAAGTGTCGTGGAGCATTGTGATGACAGGGGTCATAGAGCATTGTGATTAAACGGTTATGGAATATTGTGATGACCAGAATTCTGTAGCACAGTGATGAAAAGGGAATGGAGCATTGTGATTACAGGGGTCATGGAGCATTGTGATGACAATTGTTCTAGAACATTGTGATGACAGGGATCATGGAGCATAGTGATGAAAGGGGCCATGGAGCATTGGGATGACAGGCGTCATGGGACATT
This sequence comes from Eschrichtius robustus, assembly GCF_028021215.1. NCBI lineage: Eukaryota > Metazoa > Chordata > Mammalia > Artiodactyla > Eschrichtiidae > Eschrichtius > Eschrichtius robustus. Next base: position 1,404,198 of record NW_027175249.1, on the reverse strand, counting down.
GTGTTGACAGTGGTCATGGAGCATTGTTAGAAAGGGAACATGGAGCAATTTGATTTTAGGGGCCATGAAAAATTGTGAATACATAGGCCATGGAGTATTCAGATGAATGTGGTCAAGGATCATTGTGACGACAAGTGTCCTGGAATATTGTGATGACACGGTTCATGGAGCATTGCGATGACAAGGGCCATGGCGAAATGTGAGGACAGGTGTCATGGGGCATTGTGATGACAGTGGTCATCTAGAATTGTGAAGGAAGATATCATGGAGCACTGGGATGACAGGGGCCATGGAGCATTGTGATGAAAGGGGTCATGGGGCATTGTGATGACACGGCCATGGAACATTATGATGACAAGAATTCTGGAGCATTGTGATAAAAAGGGCATGGACCATTGTGATTAGAGGGGCCAAGGAGCATTCTGATGACAACGGCATGGAGCATTGTGATGACAAGGGTCATCGAGCATTGTGATGACAGTGGTCATGAAGCATTGTGATAAATGTGGTCATGGATCATTGTGATGACATGTGTCGTAGAGCATTGTGATGACACGGTTATGGAATATTGTGATGACCAGAATTCTGTAGCACTGTGATGAAAAGGGAATGGAGCATTGTGATTACAGGGGTCATGGAGCATTGTGATGACAATTGTTCTAGAACATTGTGAAGACAGGGATCATGGAGCATAGTGATGAAAGGGGCCATGGAGCATTGTGATGACAGGCGTCATGGGACAATGTGTTGACAGTGGTCATGGAACCTTGTTAGAAAGGGAACATGGAGCAATTTGATTTCAGTGGTCATGAAAAATTGTGAATACATAGGCCATGGAGTATTCAGAGGAATGTGGTCAAGGATCATTGTGACGAAAATTGTCCTGGAATATTGTGATGACACGGTTCATGGAGCATTGGGATGACAAGGGCCATGGCGAAATGTGAAGACAGGTGTCATGGGGCATTGTGATGACAGTGGTCATCTAGAATTGTGAAGAAAGATATCATGGAGCACTGGGATGACAGGGGCCATGGAACATTGTGATGACAGGGGTCATGGGGCACTGTGATGACACGACCATGGAACATTATGATGACAAGTATTCTGGAGCATTGTGATAAAAAGGTCATGGACCATTGTGATTATAGGGGCCAAGGAGCATTCTGATGACAACGGCATGGAGCATTGTGATGACAAGGGTCATCGAGCATTGTGATGATAGTGGTCATGAAGCATTGTGATGAATGTGGTCATGGATCATTGTGATGACAAGTGTCGTGGAGCATTGTGATGACAGGGGTCATAGAGCATTGTGATGACATGGTTATGGAATATTGTGATGACCAGAATTCTGTAGCAGAGTGATGAAAAGGGCATGGAGCATTGTGATTACAGGGGTCATGGAGCATTGTGATGACAATTGTTCTAGAACATTGTGATGACAGTGATCATGGAGCATAGTGATGAAAGGGGCAATGGAGCATTGTGTTGACAGGCGTCATGGGACATTGTGTTGACAGTGGACATGGAGCATTGTTAGAAATGGAACATGGAGCAATTTGACTTCAGGGGCCATGAAAAATTGCGAATACATAGGCCATGGAGTATTCAGATGAATGTGGTCAAGGATCATTGTGACGAAAAGTGTCCTGGAATATTGTGATGACACGGTTCATGGAGCATTGCGATGAAAAGGCCCATGGGGAAATGTGAAGACAGGTGTCATGAGGCATTGTGATGACAGTGGTCATCTAGAATTGTGAAGAAAGATATCATGGAGCACTGGGATGACAGGGGCCATGGAACATTGTGATGACATGTGTCATGGGGCATTGTGATGACACGGCCATGGAACATTATGATGACAAGAATTCTGGAGCATTGTGATAAAAAGGGCATGGACCATTGTGATTAGAGGGGCCAAGGAGCATTCTGATGACAAGGTCATGGAGCATTGTGATGACAAGGGTCATCGAGCTTTGTGATGACAGTGGTCATGAAGCATTGTGATGAATGTGGTCATGGATCATTGTGATGACAAGTGTCGTGGAGCATTGTGATGACAAGGGGCATATAGCATTGTGATGACACGGTTATGGAATATTGTGATGACCAGAATTCTGTAGCACTGTGATGAAAAGGGAATGGATCACTGTGATTACAGGGGTCATGGAGCATTGTGATGACAATTGTTCTAGAACATTATGTTGACAGGGATCATGGAGCATAGTGATGAAAGGGGCCATGGAGAATTGTGATGACAGGCGTCATGGGACATTGTGTTGACAGTGGTCATGGAGCATTGTTAGAAAGGGCACTTGGAGCAATTTGATTTCAGGGGCCATGAACAATTGTGAATACATAGGCGATGGAGTATTCAGATGAATGTGGTCAAGGATCATTGTGACGAAAAGTGTCCTGGAATATTGTGATGACACGGTTCATGGAGCATTGCGATGACAAGGGCCATGGCGAAATGTGAAGACAGGTGTCATGGGGCATTGTGATGACAGTGGTCATCTAGAATTGTGAAAAAATATATCATGGAGCACTGGGATGACAGGGGCCATGGAGCATTGTGATGACAGGGGTCATGGGGCATTGTTATGACACGGCCATGGAACATTATGATGACAAGAATTCTGGAGCATTGTGATAAAAAGGTCATGGACCATTGTGATTAGAGGGGCCAAGGAGCATTCTGATGACAACGGCATGGAGCATTGTGATGACAAGGGTCATCGAGCATTGTGATGACAGTGGTCATGAAGCATTGTGATAAATGTGGTCATGGATCATTGTGATGACAAGTGTCGTAGAGCATTGTGATGACACCGTTATGGAATATTGTGATGACCAGAATTCTGTAGCACTGTGATGAAAAGGGAATGGAGCATTGTGATTACAGGGGTCATGGCGCATTGTGATGACAATTGTTCTAGAACATTGTGAAGACAGGGATCATGGAGCATAGTGATGAAAGGGGCCATGGAGCATTGTGATGACAGGCGTCATGGGACAATGTGTTGACAGTGGTCATGGAACCTTGTTAGAAAGGGAACATGAAGCAATTTGATTTCAGGGGTCATGAAAAATTGTGAATACATAGGCCATGGAGTATTCAGAGGAATGTGGTCAAGGATCATTGTGACGAAAATTTTCCTGGAATATTGTGATGACACGGTTCATGGAGCATTGGGATGACAAGGGCCATGGCGAAATGTGAAGACAGGTGTCATGGGGCATTGTGAAGACAGTGGTCATCTAGAATTGTGAAGAAAGATATCATGGAGCACTGGGATGACAGGGGCCATGGAACATTGTGATGACAGGGGTCATGGGGCACTGTGATGACACGACCATGGAACATTATGATGACAAGTATTCTGGAGCATTGTGATAAAAAGGTCATGGACCATTGTGATTATAGGGGCCAAGGAGCATTCTGATGACAACGGCATGGAGCATTGTGATGACAAGGGTCATCGAGCATTGTGATGATAGTGGTCATGAAGCATTGTGATGAATGTGGTCATGGATCATTGTGATGACAAGTGTCGTGGAGCATTGTGATGACAGGGGTCATAGAGCATTGTGATGACACGGTTATGGAATATTGTGATGACCAGAATTCTGTAGCACAGTGATGAAAAGGGCATGGAGCATTGTGATTACAGGGGTCATGGAGCATTGTGATGACAATTGTTCTAGAACATTGTGATGACAGGGATCATGGAGCATAGTGATGTAAGGGGCAATGGAGCATTGTGTTGACAGGCGTCATGGGACATTGTGTTGACAGTGGACATGGAGCATTGTTAGAAAAGGAACATGGAGCAATTTGATTTCAGGGGCCATGAACAATTGCGAATACATAGGCCATGGAGTATTCAGATGAATGTGGTCAAGGATCATTGTGACGAAAAGTGTCCTGGAATATTGTGATGACACGGTTCATGGAGCATTGCGATGAAAAGGGCCATGGCGAAATGTGAAGACAGGTGTCATGAGGCATTGTGATGACAGTGGTCATCTAGAATTGTGAAGAAAGATATCATGGAGCACTGGGATGACAGGGGCCATGGAACATTGTGATGACAGGGGTCATGGGGCATTGTGATGACACGGCCATGGAACATAATGATGACAAGAATTCTGGAGCATTGTGATAAAAAGGGCATGGACCATTGTGATTAGAGGGGCCAAGGAGCATTCTGATAACAAAGTCATGGAGCATTGTGATGACAAGTGTCATCGAGCTTTGTGATGACAGTGGTCATGAAGCATTGTGATGAATGTGGTCATGGATCATTGTTATGACAAGTGTCGTGGAGCATTGTGATGACAAGGGCATATAGCATTGTGATGACACGGTTATGGAATATTGTGATGACCAGAATTCTGTAGCACTGTGATGAAAAGGGAATGGAGCACTGTGATTACAGGGGTCATGGAGCATTGTGATGACAATTGTTTTAGAACATTATGATGACAGGGATCATGGAGTATAGTGATGAAAGGGGCCATGGAGAATTGTGATGACAGGCGTCATGGGACATTGTGTTGACAGTGGTCATGGAGCATTGTTAGAAAGGGCACTTGGAGCAATTTGATTTCAGGGGCCATGAACAATTGTGAATACATAGGCCATGGAGTATTCAGATGAATGTGGTCAAGGATCATTGTGACGAAAAGTGTACTGGAATATTGTGATGACACGGTTCATGGAGCATTGCGATGACAAGGGCCATGGCGAAATGTGAAGACAGGTGTCATGGGGCATTGTGATGACAGGAGTAATGGGGCATTGTGATGAAACGGCCATGGAACATTATGATGACAAGAATTCTGGAGCATTGTGATAAAAAGGGCATGGAACATTGTGATTAGAGGGGCCAAGGAGCATTCTGATGACAACGGCATGGAGAATTGTGATTACAAGGGTCATCGAGCATTGTGATGACAGTGGTCATGAAGCATTGTGATGAATGTGGTCATGGATCATTGTGATGACAAGTGTCGTGGAGCATTGTGATGACAGGGGTCATAGAGCATTGTGATGACACGGATATGGAATATTGTGATGACCAGAATTCTGTAGCACTGTGATGAAAAGGGAATGGAGCATTGTGATTACAGGGGTCATGGAGCATTGTGATGACAATTGTTCTAGAACATTGTGATGACAGGGATCATGGAGCATAGTTATGAAAGGGTCCATGGAGCATTGTGATGACAGGCGCCATGGGATATTGTGTTGACAGTGGTCATGGAGCATTGTTAGAAAGGGAACATGGAGCAATTTGATTTCAGGGGCCATGAAAAATTGTGAATACATAGGCCATGGAGTATTCAGATGAATGTGGTCAAGAATCATTGTGACGAAAAGTGTCCTGGAATATTGTGATGACACGGTTCATGGAGCATTGCGATGACAAGGGCCATGGCGAAATGTGAAGACAGGTGTCATGGGGCTTTGTGATGACAGGGGTCAAGGGGCATTGTGATGACACGGCCATGGAACATTATGATGACAAGAAATCTGGAGCATTGTGATAAAAAGGGCATGGACCATTGTGATTAGAGGGGCCAAGGAGCATTCTGATGACAACGGCATGGAGCATTGTGATGACAAGGGTCATCGAGCATTGTGATGACAGTGGTCATGAAGCATTGTGATGAATGTGGTCATGGATCATTGTGATGACAAGTGTCGTGGAGCATTGTGATGACAGGGGTCATAGAGCATTGTGATGACACGGTTATGCAATATTGTGATGACCAGAATTCTGTAGCACTGTGATGAAAAGGGAATGGAGCATTGTGATTACAGGGGTCATGGAGCATTGTGATGACAATTGTTCTAGAACATTGTGATGACAGGGATCATGGAGCATAGTGATGAAAGGGTCCATGGAGCATTGTGATGACAGGCGCCATGGGATATTGTGTTGACAGTGGTCATGGAGCATTGTTAGAAAGGGAACATGGAGCAATTTGATTTCAGGGGCCATGAAAAATTGTGAATACATAGGCCATGGAGTATTCAGATGAATGTGGTCAAGGATCATTGTGACGACAAGTGTCCTGGAATATTGTGATGACACGGTTCATGGAGCATTGCGATGACAAGGGCCATGGCGAAATGTGAAGACAGGTGTCATGGGGCATTGTGATGACAGTGGTCATCTAGAATTGTGAAGGAAGATATCATGGAGCACTGGGATGACAGGGGCCATGGAGCATTGTGATGACAGGGGTCATGGGGCATTGTGATGACAATTGTTCTAGAACATTGTGAAGACAGGGATCATGGAGCATAGTGATGAAAGGGGCCATGGAGCATTGTGATGACAGGCTTCATGGGACAATGTGTTGACAGTGGTCATGGAGCCTTGTTAGAAAGGGAACATTGAGCAATTTGATTTCAGGGGTCATGAAAAATTGTGAATACATAGGCCATGGAGTATTCAGATGAATGTGGTCAAGGATCATTGTGACGAAAATTGTCCTGGAATATTGTGATGACACGGTTCATGGAGCATTGGGATAACAAGGGCCATGGCGAAATGTGAAGACAGGTGTCATGTGGCATTGTGATGACAGGAGTCATGGGGCATTGTGATGACACGGCCATGGAACATTATGATGACAAGAATTCTGGAGCATTGTGATAAAAAGGGCATGGTCCATTGTGATTAGAGGGGCCAAGGAGCATTCTGATGACAACGGCATGGAGCATTGTGATGACAAGGGTCATCGAGCATTGTGATGACAGTGGTCATGAAGCATTGTGATGAATGTGGTCATGGATCATTGTGATGACAAGTGTCGTGGAGCATTGTGATGACAGGGGTCATAGAGCATTGTGATGACACGGTTATGGAATATTGTGATGACCAGAATTCTGTAGCACAGTGATGAAAAGGGCATGGAGAATTGTGATTACAGGGGTCATGGAGCATTGTGATGACAATTGTTCTAGAACATTGTGATGACAGGGATCATGGAGCATAGTGATGAAAGGGGCAATGGAGCATTGTGTTGAAAGGAGTCATGGGACATTGTGTTGACAGTGGACATGGAGCATTGTTAGAAATGGAACATGGAGCAATTTGATTTCAGGGGCCATGAAAAATTGCGAATACATAGGCCATGGAGTATTCAGATGAATGTGGTCAAGGATCATTGTGACGAAAAGTGTCCTGGAATATTGTGATGACACGGTTCATGGAGCATTGCGATGACAAGGGCCATGGCGAAATGTGAAGACAGGTGTCATGGGGCTTTGTGATGACAGGGGTGAAGGGGCATTGGAATGACACGGCCATGGAACATTATGATGACAAGAATTCTGGAGCATTGTGATAAAAAGGGCATGGACCATTGTGATTAGAGGGGCCAAGGAGCATTCTGATGACAACGGCATGGAGCATTGTGATGACAAGGGTCATCGAGCATTGTGATGACAGTGGTCATGAAGCATTGTGAAGAATGTGGTCATGGAGCATTGTGATGACAAGTGTCGTGGAGCATTGTGATGACAGGGGTCATGGGGCATTGTGATGACACGGCCATGGAACATAATGATGACAAGAATTCTGGAGCATTGTGATAAAAAGGGCATGGACCATTGTGATTAGAGGGGCCAAGGAGCATTCTGATGACAAGGTCATGGAGCATTGTGATGACAAGTGTCATCGAGCTTTGTGATGACAGTGGTCATGAAGCATTGTGATGAATGTGGTCATGGATCATTGTGATGACAAGTGTCGTGGAGCATTGTGATGACAAGGGGCATATAGCATTGTGATGACACGGTTATGGAATATTGTGATGACCAGAATTCTGTAGCACTGTGATGAAAAGGGAATGGAGCACTGTGATTACAGGGGTCATGGAGCATTGTGATGACAATTGTTCTAGAACATTGTGATGACAGGGATCATGGAGCATAGTGATGAAAGGGTCCATGGAGCATTGTGATGACAGGCGCCATGGGATATTGTGTTGACAGTGGTCATGGAGCATTGTTAGAAAGGGAACATGGAGCAATTTGATTTCAGGGGCCATGAAAAATTGTGAATACATAGGCCATGGAGTATTCAGATGAATGTGGTCAAGGATCATTGTGACGACAAGTGTCCTGGAATATTGTGATGACACGGTTCATGGAGCATTGCGATGACAAGGGCCATGGCGAAATGTGAAGACAGGTGTCATGGGGCATTGTGATGACAGTGGTCATCTAGAATTTTGAAGGAAGATATCATGGAGCACTGGGATGACAGGGGCCATGGAGCATTGTGATGACAGGGGTCATGGGGCATTGTGATGACACGGCCATGGAACATTATGATGACAAGAATTCTGGAGCATTGTGATAAAAAGAGCATGGACCATTGTGATTAGAGGGGCCAAGGAGCATTCTGATGACAACGGCATGGAGCATTGTGATGACAAGGGTCATCGAGCATTGTGATGACAGTGGTCATGAAGCATTGTGATGAATGTGGTCATGGATCATTGTGATGACAAGTCTCGTGGAGCATTGTGATGACAAGGGTCATAGAGCATTGTGATGACACGGTTATGGAATATTGTGATGACCAGAATTCTGTAGCACTGTGATGAAAAGGGAATGGAGCATTGTGATTACAGTGGTCATGGAGCATTGTGATGACAATTGTTCTACAACATTGTGAAGACAGGGATCATGGAGCATAGTGATGAAAGGGGCCATGGAGCATTGTGATGACAGGCTTCATGGGACAATGTGTTGACAGTGGTCATGGAGCCTTGTTAGAAAGGGAACATGGAGCAATTTGATTTCAGGGGTCATGAAAAATTGTGAATACATAGGCCATGGAGTATTCAGATGAATGTGGTCAAGGATCATTGTGACGAAAATTGTCCTGGAATATTGTGATGACACGGTTCATGGAGCATTGGGATGACAAGGGCCATGGCGAAATGTGAAGACAGGTGTCATGGGGCATTGTGATGACAGTGGTCATCTAGAATTGTGAAGAAAGACATCATGGAACACTGGGATGACAGGGGCCATGGAACATTGTGATGACAGGGGTGATGGGGCACTGTGATGACACGACCATGGAACATTATGATGACAAGTATTCTGGAGCATTGTGATAAAAAGGTCATGGAACATTGTGATTATAGGGGCTAAGGAGCATTCTGATGACAACGGCATGGAGCATTGTGATGACAAGGGTCATCGAGCATTGTGATGAAAGTGGTCATGAAGCATTGTGATGAATGTGGTCATGGATCATTGTGATGACAAGTGTCGTAGAGCATTGTGATGACAGGAGTCATAGAGCATTGTGATGACACGGTTATGGAATATTGTGATGACCAGAATTCTGTAGCACAGTGATGAAAAGGGCATGGAGCATTGTGATTACAGGGGTCATGGAGCATTGTGATGACAATTGTTCTAGAACATTGTGATGACAGGGATCATGGAGCTTAGTGATGAAAGGGGCAATGGAGCATTGTTTTGACAGGCGTCATGGGACATTGTGTTGACAGTGGACATGGAGCATTGTTAGAAATGGAACATGGAGCAATTTGATTTCAGGGGCCATGAAAAATTGCGAATACATAGGCCATGGAGTATTCAGATGAATGTGGTCAAGGATCATTGTGACGAAATTTGTCCTGGAATATTGTGATGACACGGTTCATGGAGCATTGCGATGAAAAGGGCCATGGCGAAATGTGAAGACAGGTGTCATGAGGCATTGTGATGACAGTGGTCATCTAGAATTGTGAAGAAAGATATCATGGAGCACTGGGATGACAGGGGCGATGGAACATTGTGATGACAGGGGTCATGGGGCATTGTGATGACACGGCCATGGAACATTATGATGACAAGAATTCTGGACCATTGTGATAAAAAGGGCATGGACCATTGTGATTAGAGGGGCCAAGAAGCATTCTGATGACAAGGTCATGGAGCATTGTGATGACAAGGGTCATCGAGCTTTGTGATGACAGTGGTCATGAAGCATTGTGATGAATGTGGTCATGGATCATTGTGATGACAAGTTTCGTGGAGCATTGTGATGACAGGGGTCATAGAGCATTGTGATGACACGGTTATGGAATATTGTGATGACCAGAATTATGTAGCACTGTGATGAAAAGGGAATGGAGCATTGTGATTACAGGGGTCACGGAGCATTGTGTTGACAATTGTTCTAGAACATTGTGATGACAGGAATCATGGAGCATAGTGATGAAAGGGGCCATGGAGCATTGGGATGACAGGCGTCATGGGACATTGTGTTGACAGTGGTCATGGAGCATTGTTAGAAAGGGAACATGGAGCAATTAGATTTCAGGGGCCATGAAAAATTGTGAATACATAGGCCATGGTGTATTCAGATGAATGTGGTCAAGGATCATTGTGACGAAAAGTGTCCTGGAATATTGTGATGACACGGTTCATGGAGCATTGCGATGACAAGGGCCATGGCGAAATGTGAAGACAGGTGTCATGGGGCATTGTGATGACAGGAGTCACGGGGCATTGTGATGAAACGTCCATGGAACATTATGATGACAAGAATTCTGGAACATTGTGATAAAAAGGGCATGGACCATTGTGATTAGAGGGGCCAAGGAGAATTCTGATGAGAACGGCATGGAGCATTGTGATGACAAGGGTCATCGAGCATTGTGATGACAGTGGTCATGAAGCATTGTGATGAATGTGGTCATGGATCATTGTGATGACAAGTGTCGTGGAGCATTGTGATGACAGGGGTCATAGAGCATTGTGATGAAACGGTTATGGAATATTGTGATGACCAGAATTCTGTAGCACAGTGATGAAAAGGGAATGGAGCATTGTGATTACAGGGGTCATGGAGCATTGTGATGACAATTGTTCTAGAACATTGTGATGACAGTGATCATGGAGCATAGTGATGAAAGGGGCAATGGAGCATTGTGTTGACAGGCGTCATGGGACATTGTGTTGACAGTGGACATGGAGCATTGTTAGAAATGGAACATGGAGCAATTTGACTTCAGGGGCCATGAAAAATTGCGAATACATAGGCCATGGAGTATTCAGATGAATGTGGTCAAGGATCATTGTGACGAAAAGTGTCCTGGAATATTGTGATGACACGGTTCATGGAGCATTGCGATGAAAAGGCCCATGGGGAAATGTGAAGACAGGTGTCATGAGGCATTGTGATGACAGTGGTCATCTAGAATTGTGAAGAAAGATATCATGGAGCACTGGGATGACAGGGGCCATGGAACATTGTGATGACATGAGTCATGGGGCATTGTGATGACACGGCCATGGAACATTATGATGACAAGAATTCTGGAGCATTGTGATAAAAAGGGCATGGACCATTGTGATTAGAGGGGCCAAGGAGCATTCTGATGACAAGGTCATGGAGCATTGTGATGACAAGGGTCATCGAGCTTTGTGATGACAGTGGTCATGAAGCATTGTGATGAATGTGGTCATGGATCATTGTGATGACAAGTGTCGTGGAGCATTGTGATGACAAGGGGCATATAGCATTGTGATGACACGGTTATGGAATATTGTGATGACCAGAATTCTGTAGCACTGTGATGAAAAGGGAATGGAGCACTGTGATTACAGGGGTCATGGAGCATTGTGATGACAATTGTTCTAGAACATTATGTTGACAGGGATCATGGAGCATAGTGATGAAAGGGGCCATGGAGAATTGTGATGACAGGCGTCATGGGACATTGTGTTGACAGTGGTCATGGAGCATTGTTAGAAAGGTCACTTGGAGCAATTTGATTTCAGGGGCCATGAACAATTGTGAATACATAGGCCATGGAGTATTCAGATGAATGTGGTCAAGGATCATTGTGACGAAAAGTGTCCTGGAATATTGTGATGACACGGTTCATGGAGCATTGCGATGACAAGGGCCATGGCGAAATGTGAAGACAGGTGTCATGGGGCATTGTGATGACAGTGGTCATCTAGAATTGTGAAAAAATATATCATGGAGCACTGGGATGACAGGGGCCATGGAGCATTGTGATGACAGGGGTCATGGGGCATTGTTATGACACGGCCATGGAACATTATGATGACAAGAATTCTGGAGCATTGTGATAAAAAGGTCATGGACCATTGTGATTAGAGGGGCCAAGGAGCATTCTGATGACAACGGCATGGAGCATTGTGATGACAAGGGTAATCGAGCATTGTGATGACAGTGGTCATGAAGCATTGTGATGAATGTGGTCATGGATCATTGTGATGACAAGTGTCGTGGAGCATTTTGATGACAGGGGTCATAGAGCATTGGGATGACACGGTTATGGAATATTGTGATGACCAGAATTCTGTAGCACTGTGATGAAAAGGGAATGGAGCATTGTGATTACAGGGGTCATGGAGCATTGTGATGACAATTTTTCTAGAACATTGTGATGACAGGGATCATGGATCATAGTGATTAAAGGGTCCATGGAGCTTGGTGATGACAGGCGCCATGGGACATTGTGTTGACAGTGGTCATGGAGCATTGTTAGAAAGGGAACATGGAGCAATTTGATTTTAGGGGCCATGAAAAATTGTGAATACATAGGCCATGGAGTATTCAGATGAATGTGGTCAAGGATCATTGTGACGACAAGTGTCCTGGAATATTGTGATGACACGGTTCATGGAGCATTGCGATGACAAGGGCCATGGCGAAATGTGAAGACAGGTGTCATGGGGCATTGTGATGACAGTGGTCATCTAGAATTGTGAAGGAAGATATCATGGAGCACTGGGATGACAGGGGCCATGGAGCATTGTGATGACAGGGGTCATGGGGCATTGTGATGACACGGCCATGGAACATTATGATGACAAGAATTCTGGAGCATTGTGATAAAAAGGGCATGGACCATTGTGATTAGAGGGGCCAAGGAGCATTCTGATGACAACGGCATGGAGCATTGTGATGACAAGGGTCATCGAGCATTGTGATGACAGTGGTCATGAAGCATTGTGATAAATGTGGTCATGGATCATTGTGATGACAAGTGTCGTAGAGCATTGTGATGACACGGTTATGGAATATTGTGATGACCAGAATTCTGTAGCACTGTGATGAAAAGGGAATGGAGCATTGTGATTACAGGGGTCATGGAGCATTGTGATGACAATTGTCCTAGAACATTGTGAAGACAGGGATCATGGAGCATAGTGATGAAAGGGGCCATGGAGCATTGTGATGACAGGCGTCATGGGACAATGTGTTGACAGTGGTCATGGAACCTTGTTAGAAAGGGAACATGAAGCAATTTGATTTCAGGGGTCATGAAAAATTGTGAATACATAGGCCATGGAGTATTCAGAGGAATGTGGTCAAGGATCATTGTGACGAAAATTTTCCTGGAATATTGTGATGACACGGTTCATGGAGCATTGGGATGACAAGGGCCATGGCGAAATGTGAAGACAGGTGTCATGGGGCATTGTGATGACAGTGGTCATCTAGAATTGTGAAGAAAGATATCATGGAGCACTGGGATGACAGGGGCCATGGAACATTGTGATGACAGGGGTCATGGGGCACTGTGATGACACGACCATGGAACATTATGATGACAAGTATTCTGGAGCATTGTGATAAAAAGGTCATGGACCATTGTGATTGGAGAGGCCAAGGAGCATTCTGATGACAACGGCATGGAGCATTGTGATGACAAGGGTCATCGAGCATTGTGATGATAGTGGTCATGAAGCATTGTGATGAATGTGGTCATGGATCATTGTGATGACAAGTGTCGTGGAGCATTGTGATGACAGGGGTCATAGAGCATTGTGATGACACGGTTATGGAATATTGTGATGACCAGAATTCTGTAGCACTGTGATGAAAAGGGAATGGAGCATTGTGATTACAGGGGTCATGGAGCATTGTGATGACAATTGTTCTAGAACATTGTGATGACAGGGTCATGGAGCATAGTGATGAAAGGGTCCATGGAGCATTGTGATGACAGGCGCCATGGGATATTGTGTTGACAGTGGTCATGGAGCATTGTTAGAAAGGGAACATGGAGCAATTTGATTTCAGGGGCCATGAAAAATTGTGAATACATAGGCCATGGAGTATTCAGATGAATGTGGTCAAGGATCATTGTGACGACAAGTGTCCTGGAATATTGTGATGACACGGTTCATGGAGCATTGCGATGACAAGGGCCATGGCGAAAAGTGAAGACAGGTGTCATGGGGCATTGTGATGACAGTGGACATCTAGAATTGTGAAGGAAGATATCATGGAGCACTGGGATGACAGGGGCCATGGAGCATTGTGATGACAGGGGTCATGGGGCATTGTGATGACACGGCCATGGAACATTATGATGACAAGAATTCTGGAGCATTGTGATAAAAAGGGCATGGACCATTGTGATTAGAGGGGCCAAAGAGCATTCTGATGACAACGGCATGGAGCATTGTGATGACAAGGGTCATCGAGCATTGTGATGACAGTTGTCATGAAGCATTGTGATGAATGTGGTCATGGATCATTGTGATGACAAGTCTCGTGGAGCATTGTGATGACAGGGGTCATAGAGCATTGTGATGACACGGTTATGGAATATTGTGATGACCAGAATTCTGTAGCACTGTGATGAAAAGGGAATGGAGCATTGTGATTACAGGGGTCATGGAGCATTGTGATGACAAATGTTCTAGAACATTGTGAAGACAGGGATCATGGAGCATAGTGATGAAAGGGGCCATGGAGCATTGTGATGACAGGCTTCATGGGACAATGTGTTGACAGTGGTCATGGAGCCTTGTTAGAAAGGGAACATTGAGCAATTTGATTTCAGGGGTCATGAAAATTTGTGAATACATAGGCCATGGAGTATTCAGATGAATGTGGTCAAGGATCATTGTGACGAAAATTGTCCTGGAATATTGTGATGACACGGTTCATGGAGCATTGGGATGACAAGGGCCATGGCGAAATGTGAAGGCAGGTGTCATGGGGCATTGTGATGACAGGAGTCATGGGGCATTGTGATGACACGGCCATGGAACATTATGATGACAAGAATTCTGGAGGATTGTGATAAAAAGGGCATGGTCCATTGTGATTAGAGGGGCCAAGGAGCATTCTGATGACAACGGCATGGAGCATTGTGATGACAAGGGTCATCGAGCATTGTGATGACAGTGGTCATGAAGCATTGTGATGAATGTGGTCATGGATCATTGTGATGACAAGTGTCGTGGAGCATTGTGATGACAGGGGTCATAGAGCATTGTGATGACACGGTTATGGAATATTGTGATGACCAGAATTCTGTAGCACAGTGATGAAAAGGGCATGGAGCATTGTGATTACAGGGGTCATGGAGCATTGTGATGACAATTGTTCTAGAACATTGTGATGACAGGGATCATGGAGCATAGTGATGAAAGGGGCAATGGAGCATTGTGTTGAATGGAGTCATGGGACATTGTGTTGACAGTGGACATGGAGCATTGTTAGAAATGGAACATGGAGCAATTTGATTTCAGGGGCCATGAAAAATTGCGAATACATAGGCCATGGAGTATTCAGATGAATGTGGTCAAGGATCATTGTGACGAAAAGTGTCCTGGAATATTGTGATGACACGGTTCATGGAGCATTGCGATGAAAAGGGCCATGGCGAAATGTGAAGACAGGTGTCATGAGGCATTGTGATGACAGTGGTCATCTAGAATTGTGAAGGAAGATATCATGGAGCACTGGGATGACAGGGGCCATGGAACATTGTGATGACAGGGGTCATGGGGCATTGTGATGACACGGCCATGGAACATTATGATGACAAGAATTCTGGAGCATTGTGATAAAAAGGGCATGGACCATTGTGATTAGAGGGGCCAAGGAGCATTCTGATGACAAGGTCATGGAGCATTGTGATGACAAGGGTCATCGAGCTTTGTGATGACAGTGGATATGAAGCATTGTGATGAATGTGGTCATGGATCATTGTGATGACAAGTGTCGTGGAGCATTGTGATGACAAGTGGCATATAGCATTGTGATGATACGGTTATGGAATATTGTGATGACCAGAATTCTGTAGCACTGTGATGAAAAGGGAATGGAGCACTGTGATTACAGGGGTCATGGAGCATTGTGATGACAATTGTTCTAGAACATTGTGATGACAGGGATCATGGAGCATAGTGATGAAAGGGTCCATGGAGCATTGTGATGACAGGCGCCATGGGATATTGTGTTGACAGTGGTCATGGAGCATTGTTAGAAAGGGAACATGGAGCAATTTGATTTCAGGGGCCATGAAAAATTGTGAATACATAGGCCATGGAGTATTCAGATGAATGTGGTCAAGGATCATTGTGACCACAAGTGTCCTGGAATATTGTGATGACACGGTTCATGGAGCATTGCGATGACAAGGGCCATGGCGAAATGTGAAGACAGGTGTCATGGGGCATTGTGATGACAGTGGTCATCTAGAATTTTGAAGGAAGATATCATGGAGCACTGGGATGACAGGGGCCATGGAGCATTGTGATGACAGGGGTCATGGGGCATTGTGATGACACGGCCATGGAACATTATGATGACAAGAATTCTGGAGCATTGTGATAAAAAGGGCATGGACCATTGTGATTAGAGGGGCCAAGGAGCATTCTGATGACAACGGCATGGAGCATTGTGATGACAAGGGTCATCGAGCATTGTGATGACAGTGGTCATGAAGCATTGTGATGAATGTGGTCATGGATCATTGTGATGACAAGTCTCGTGGAGCATTGTGATGACAAGGGTCATAGAGCATTGTGATGACACGGTTATGGAATATTGTGATGACCAGAATTCTGTAGCACTGTGATGAAAAGGGAATGGAGCATTGTGATTACAGGGGTCATGGAGCATTGTGATGACAATTGTTCTACAACATTGTGAAGACAGGGATCATGGAGCATAGTGATGTAAGGGGCCATGGAGCATTGTGATGACAGGCTTCATGGGACAATGTGTTGACAGTGGTCATGGAGCCTTGTTAGAAAGGGAACATGGAGCAATTTGATTTCAGGGGTCATGAAAAATTGTGAATACATAGGCCATGGAGTATTCAGATGAATGTGGTCAAGGATCATTGTGACGAAAATTGTCCTGGAATATTGTGATGACACGGTTCATGGAGCATTGGGATGACAAGGGCCATGGCGAAATGTGAAGACAGGTGTCATGGGGCATTGTGATGACAGTGGTCATCTAGAATTGTGAAGAAAGATATCATGGAACACTGGGATGACAGGGGCCATGGAACATTGTGATGACAGGGGTGATGGGGCACTGTGATGACACGACCATGGAACATTATGATGACAAGTATTCTGGAGCATTGTGATAAAAAGGTCATGGAACATTGTGATTATAGGGGCCAAGGAGCATTCTGATGACAACGGCATGGAGCATTGTGATGACAAGGGTCATCGAGCATTGTGATGAAAGTGGTCATGAAGCATTGTGATGAATGTGGTCATGGATCATTGTGATGACAAGTGTCGTAGAGCATTGTGATGACAGGAATCATAGAGCATTGTGATGACACGGTTATGGAATATTGTGATGACCAGAATTCTGTAGCACAGTGATGAAAAGGGCATGGAGCATTGTGATTACAGGGGTCATGGAGCATTGTGATGACAATTGTTCTAGAACATTGTGATGACAGGGATCATGGATCTTAGTGATGAAAGGGGCAATGGAGCATTGTTTTGACAGGCGTCATGGGACATTGTGTTGACAGTGGAAATGGAGCATTGTTAGAAATGGAACATGGAGCAATTTGATTTCAGGGGCCATGAAAAATTGCGAATACATAGGCCAGGGAGTATTCAGATGAATGTGGTCAAGGATCATTGTGACGAAATTTGTCCTGGAATATTGGATGACACGGTTCATGGAGCATTGCGATGAAAAGGGCCATGGCGAAATGTGAAGACAGGTGTCATGAGGCATTGTGATGACAGTGGTCATCTAGAATTGTGAAGAAAGATATCATGGAGCACTGGGATGACAGGGGCCATGGAACATTGTGATGACAGGGGTCATGGGGCATTGTGATGACACGGCCATGGAACATTATGATGACAAGAATTCTGGACCATTGTGATAAAAAGGGCATGGACCATTGTGATTAGAGGGGCCAAGGAGCATTCTGATGACAACGGCATGGAGCATTGTGATGACAAGGGTCATCGAGCATTGTGATGACAGTGGTCATGAAGCATTGTGATGAATGTGGTCATGGATCATTGTGATGACAAGTGTCGTGGAGCATTGTGATGACAGGGGTCATAGAGCATTGTGATGAAACGGTTATGGAATATTGTGATGACCAGAATTCTGTAGCACAGTGATGAAAAGGGAATGGAGCATTGTGATTACAGGGGTCATGGAGCATTGTGATGACAATTGTTCTAGAACATTGTGATGACAGGGATCATGGATCATAGTGATTAAAGGGTCCATGGAGCTTTGTGATGACAGGCGCCATGGGACATTGTGTTGACAGTGGTCATGGAGCATTGTTAGAAAGGGAACATGGAGCAATTTGATTTTAGGGGCCATGAAAAATTGTGAATACATAGGCCATGGAGTATTCAGATGAATGTGGTCAAGGATCATTGTGACGACAAGTGTCCTGGAATATTGTGATGACACGGTTCATGGAGCATTGCGATGACAAGGGCCATGGCGAAATGTGAAGACAGGTGTCATGGGGCATTGTGATGACAGTGGTCATCTAGAATTGTGAAGGAAGATATCATGGAGCACTGGGATGACAGGGGCCATGGAGCATTGTGATGACAGGGGTCATGGGGCATTTTGATGACACGGCCATGGAACATTATGATGACAAGAATTCTGGAGCATTGTGATAAAAAGGGCATGGACCATTGTGATTAGAGGGGCCAAGGAGCATTCTGATGACAACGGCATGGAGCATTGTGATGACAAGGGTCATCGAGCATTGTGATGACAGTGGTCATGAAGCATTGTGATAAATGTGGTCATGGATCATTGTGATGACAAGTGTCGTAGAGCATTGTGATGACACGGTTATGGAATATTGTGATGACCAGAATTCTGTAGCACTGTGATGAAAAGGGAATGGAGCATTGTGATTACAGGGGTCATGGAGCATTGTGATGACAATTGTTCTAGAACCTTGTGAAGACAGGGATCATGGAGCATAGTGATGAAAGGGGCCATGGAGCATTGTGATGACAGGCGTCATGGGACAATGTGTTGACAGTGGTCATGGAACCTTGTTAGAAAGGGAACATGGAGCAATTTGATTTCAGTGGTCATGAAAAATTGTGAATACATAGGCCATGGAGTATTCAGAGGAATGTGGTCAAGGATCATTGTGACGAAAATTGTCCTGGAATATTGTGATGACACGGTTCATGGAGCATTGGGATGACAAGGGCAATGGCGAAATGTGAAGACAGGTGTCATGGGGCATTGTGATGACAGTGGTCATCTAGAATTGTGAAGAAAGATATCATGGAGCACTGGGATGACAGGGGCCATGGAACATTGTGATGACAGGGGTCATGGGGCACTGTGATGACACGACCATGGAACATTATGATGAAAAGTATTCTGGAGCATTGTGATAAAAAGGTCATGGACCATTGTGATTATAGGGGCCAAGGAGCATTCTGATGACAACGGCATGGAGCATTGTGATGACAAGGGTCATCGAGCATTGTGATGATAGTGGTCATGAAGCATTGTGATGAATGTGGTCATGGATCATTGTGATGACAAGTGTCGTGGAGCATTGTGATGTCAGGGGTCATAGAGCATTGTGATGACACGGTTATGGAATATTGTGATGACCAGAATTCTGTAGCACAGTGATGAAAAGGGCATGGAGCATTGTGATTACAGGGGTCATGGAGCATTGTGATGACAATTGTTCTAGAACATTGTGATGACAGTGATCATGGAGCATAGTGATGAAAGGGGCAATGGAGCATTGTGTTGACAGGCGTCATGGGACATTGTGTTGACAGTGGACATGGAGCATTGTTAGAAATGGAACATGGAGCAATTTGACTTCAGGGGCCATGAAAAATTGCGAATACATAGGCCATGGAGTATTCAGATGAATGTGGTCAAGGATCATTGTGACGAAAAGTGTCCTGGAATATTGTGATGACACGGTTCATGGAGCATTGCGATGAAAAGGGCCATGGGGAAATGTGAAGACAGGTGTCATGAGGCATTGTGATGACAGTGGTCATCTAGAATTGTGAAGAAAGATATCATGGAGCACTGGGATGACAGGGGCCATGGAACATTGTGATGACATGTGTCATGGGGCATTGTGATTACACGGCCATGGAACATTATGATGACAAGAATTCTGGAGCATTGTGATAAAAAGGGCATGGACCATTGTGATTAGAGGGGCCAAGGAGCATTCTGATGACAAGGTCATGGAGCATTGTGATGACAAGGGTCATCGAGCTTTGTGATGACAGTGGTCATGAAGCATTGTGATGAATGTGGTCATGGATCATTGTGATGACAAGTGTCGTGGAGCATTGTGATGACAAGGGGCATATAGCATTGTGATGACACGGTTATGGAATATTGTGATGACCAGAATTCTGTAGCACTGTGATGAAAAGGGAATGGAGCACTGTGATTACAGGGGTCATGGAGCATTGTGATGACAATTGTTCTAGAACATTATGTTGACAGGGATCATGGAGCATAGTGATGAAAGGGGCCATGGAGAATTGTGATGACAGGCGTCATGGGACATTGTGTTGACAGTGGTCATGGAGCATTGTTAGAAAGGGCACTTGGAGCAATTTGATTTCAGGGGCCATGAACAATTGTGAATACATAGGCCATGGAGTATTCAGATGAATGTGGTCAAGGATCATTGTGACGAAAAGTGTCCTGGAATATTGTGATGACACGGTTCATGGAGCATTGCGATGACAAGGGCCATGGCGAAATGTGAAGACAGGTGTCATGGGGCATTGTGATGACAGTGGTCATCTAGAATTGTGAAAAAATATATCATGGAGCACTGGGATGACAGGGGCCATAGAGCATTGTGATGACAGTGGTCATGGGGCATTGTTATGACACAGCCATGGAACATTATGATGACAAGAATTCTGGAGCATTGTGATAAAAAGGTCATGGACCATTGTGATTAGAGGGGCCAAGGAGCATTCTGATGACAACGGCATGGAGCATTGTGATGACAGGGATCATAGAGCATTGTGATGACACGGTTATGGAATATTGTGATGACCAGAATTCTGTAGCACTGTGATGAAAAGGGAATGGAGCATTGTGATTACAGGGGTCATGGAGCATTGTGATGACAATTGTCCTAGAACATTGTGAAGACAGGGATCATGGAGCATAGTGATGAAAGGGGCCATGGAGCATTGTGATGACAGGCGTCATGGGACAATGTGTTGACAGTGGTCATGGAACCTTGTTAGAAAGGGAACATGAAGCAATTTGATTTCAGGGGTCATGAAAAATTGTGAATAC
This sequence comes from Eschrichtius robustus, assembly GCF_028021215.1. Classification (NCBI taxonomy): domain Eukaryota; kingdom Metazoa; phylum Chordata; class Mammalia; order Artiodactyla; family Eschrichtiidae; genus Eschrichtius; species Eschrichtius robustus. The sequence continues at coordinate 1,382,566 of NW_027175249.1, read as the reverse complement.
ATAGGCCATGGAGTATTCAGAGGAATGTGGTCAAGGATCATTGTGACGAAAATTTTCCTGGAATATTGTGATGACACGGTTCATGGAGCATTGGGATGACAAGGGCCATGGCGAAATGTGAAGACAGGTGTCATGGGGCATTGTGATGACAGTGGTCATCTAGAATTGTGAAGAAAGATATCATGGAGCACTGGGATGACAGGGGCCATGGAACATTGTGATGACAGGGGTCATGGGGCACTGTGATGACACGACCATGGAACATTATGATGACAAGTATTCTGGAGCATTGTGATAAAAAGGTCATGGACCATTGTGATTGGAGAGGCCAAGGAGCATTCTGATGACAACGGCATGGAGCATTGTGATGACAAGGGTCATCGAGCATTGTGATGATAGTGGTCATGAAGCATTGTGATGAATGTGGTCATGGATCATTGTGATGACAAGTGTCGTGGAGCATTGTGATGACAGGGGTCATAGAGCATTGTGATGACACGGTTATGGAATATTGTGATGACCAGAATTCTGTAGCACTGTGATGAAAAGGGAATGGAGCATTGTGATTACAGGGGTCATGGAGCATTGTGATGACAATTGTTCTAGAACATTGTGATGACAGGGTCATGGAGCATAGTGATGAAAGGGTCCATGGAGCATTGTGATGACAGGCGCCATGGGATATTGTGTTGACAGTGGTCATGGAGCATTGTTAGAAAGGGAACATGGAGCAATTTGATTTCAGGGGCCATGAAAAATTGTGAATACATAGGCCATGGAGTATTCAGATGAATGTGGTCAAGGATCATTGTGACGACAAGTGTCCTGGAATATTGTGATGACACGGTTCATGGAGCATTGCGATGACAAGGGCCATGGCGAAAAGTGAAGACAGGTGTCATGGGGCATTGTGATGACAGTGGACATCTAGAATTGTGAAGGAAGATATCATGGAGCACTGGGATGACAGGGGCCATGGAGCATTGTGATGACAGGGGTCATGGGGCATTGTGATGACACGGCCATGGAACATTATGATGACAAGAATTCTGGAGCATTGTGATAAAAAGGGCATGGACCATTGTGATTAGAGGGGCCAAAGAGCATTCTGATGACAACGGCATGGAGCATTGTGATGACAAGGGTCATCGAGCATTGTGATGACAGTTGTCATGAAGCATTGTGATGAATGTGGTCATGGATCATTGTGATGACAAGTCTCGTGGAGCATTGTGATGACAGGGGTCATAGAGCATTGTGATGACACGGTTATGGAATATTGTGATGACCAGAATTCTGTAGCACTGTGATGAAAAGGGAATGGAGCATTGTGATTACAGGGGTCATGGAGCATTGTGATGACAAATGTTCTAGAACATTGTGAAGACAGGGATCATGGAGCATAGTGATGAAAGGGGCCATGGAGCATTGTGATGACAGGCTTCATGGGACAATGTGTTGACAGTGGTCATGGAGCCTTGTTAGAAAGGGAACATTGAGCAATTTGATTTCAGGGGTCATGAAAATTTGTGAATACATAGGCCATGGAGTATTCAGATGAATGTGGTCAAGGATCATTGTGACGAAAATTGTCCTGGAATATTGTGATGACACGGTTCATGGAGCATTGGGATGACAAGGGCCATGGCGAAATGTGAAGGCAGGTGTCATGGGGCATTGTGATGACAGGAGTCATGGGGCATTGTGATGACACGGCCATGGAACATTATGATGACAAGAATTCTGGAGGATTGTGATAAAAAGGGCATGGTCCATTGTGATTAGAGGGGCCAAGGAGCATTCTGATGACAACGGCATGGAGCATTGTGATGACAAGGGTCATCGAGCATTGTGATGACAGTGGTCATGAAGCATTGTGATGAATGTGGTCATGGATCATTGTGATGACAAGTGTCGTGGAGCATTGTGATGACAGGGGTCATAGAGCATTGTGATGACACGGTTATGGAATATTGTGATGACCAGAATTCTGTAGCACAGTGATGAAAAGGGCATGGAGCATTGTGATTACAGGGGTCATGGAGCATTGTGATGACAATTGTTCTAGAACATTGTGATGACAGGGATCATGGAGCATAGTGATGAAAGGGGCAATGGAGCATTGTGTTGAATGGAGTCATGGGACATTGTGTTGACAGTGGACATGGAGCATTGTTAGAAATGGAACATGGAGCAATTTGATTTCAGGGGCCATGAAAAATTGCGAATACATAGGCCATGGAGTATTCAGATGAATGTGGTCAAGGATCATTGTGACGAAAAGTGTCCTGGAATATTGTGATGACACGGTTCATGGAGCATTGCGATGAAAAGGGCCATGGCGAAATGTGAAGACAGGTGTCATGAGGCATTGTGATGACAGTGGTCATCTAGAATTGTGAAGGAAGATATCATGGAGCACTGGGATGACAGGGGCCATGGAACATTGTGATGACAGGGGTCATGGGGCATTGTGATGACACGGCCATGGAACATTATGATGACAAGAATTCTGGAGCATTGTGATAAAAAGGGCATGGACCATTGTGATTAGAGGGGCCAAGGAGCATTCTGATGACAAGGTCATGGAGCATTGTGATGACAAGGGTCATCGAGCTTTGTGATGACAGTGGATATGAAGCATTGTGATGAATGTGGTCATGGATCATTGTGATGACAAGTGTCGTGGAGCATTGTGATGACAAGTGGCATATAGCATTGTGATGATACGGTTATGGAATATTGTGATGACCAGAATTCTGTAGCACTGTGATGAAAAGGGAATGGAGCACTGTGATTACAGGGGTCATGGAGCATTGTGATGACAATTGTTCTAGAACATTGTGATGACAGGGATCATGGAGCATAGTGATGAAAGGGTCCATGGAGCATTGTGATGACAGGCGCCATGGGATATTGTGTTGACAGTGGTCATGGAGCATTGTTAGAAAGGGAACATGGAGCAATTTGATTTCAGGGGCCATGAAAAATTGTGAATACATAGGCCATGGAGTATTCAGATGAATGTGGTCAAGGATCATTGTGACCACAAGTGTCCTGGAATATTGTGATGACACGGTTCATGGAGCATTGCGATGACAAGGGCCATGGCGAAATGTGAAGACAGGTGTCATGGGGCATTGTGATGACAGTGGTCATCTAGAATTTTGAAGGAAGATATCATGGAGCACTGGGATGACAGGGGCCATGGAGCATTGTGATGACAGGGGTCATGGGGCATTGTGATGACACGGCCATGGAACATTATGATGACAAGAATTCTGGAGCATTGTGATAAAAAGGGCATGGACCATTGTGATTAGAGGGGCCAAGGAGCATTCTGATGACAACGGCATGGAGCATTGTGATGACAAGGGTCATCGAGCATTGTGATGACAGTGGTCATGAAGCATTGTGATGAATGTGGTCATGGATCATTGTGATGACAAGTCTCGTGGAGCATTGTGATGACAAGGGTCATAGAGCATTGTGATGACACGGTTATGGAATATTGTGATGACCAGAATTCTGTAGCACTGTGATGAAAAGGGAATGGAGCATTGTGATTACAGGGGTCATGGAGCATTGTGATGACAATTGTTCTACAACATTGTGAAGACAGGGATCATGGAGCATAGTGATGTAAGGGGCCATGGAGCATTGTGATGACAGGCTTCATGGGACAATGTGTTGACAGTGGTCATGGAGCCTTGTTAGAAAGGGAACATGGAGCAATTTGATTTCAGGGGTCATGAAAAATTGTGAATACATAGGCCATGGAGTATTCAGATGAATGTGGTCAAGGATCATTGTGACGAAAATTGTCCTGGAATATTGTGATGACACGGTTCATGGAGCATTGGGATGACAAGGGCCATGGCGAAATGTGAAGACAGGTGTCATGGGGCATTGTGATGACAGTGGTCATCTAGAATTGTGAAGAAAGATATCATGGAACACTGGGATGACAGGGGCCATGGAACATTGTGATGACAGGGGTGATGGGGCACTGTGATGACACGACCATGGAACATTATGATGACAAGTATTCTGGAGCATTGTGATAAAAAGGTCATGGAACATTGTGATTATAGGGGCCAAGGAGCATTCTGATGACAACGGCATGGAGCATTGTGATGACAAGGGTCATCGAGCATTGTGATGAAAGTGGTCATGAAGCATTGTGATGAATGTGGTCATGGATCATTGTGATGACAAGTGTCGTAGAGCATTGTGATGACAGGAATCATAGAGCATTGTGATGACACGGTTATGGAATATTGTGATGACCAGAATTCTGTAGCACAGTGATGAAAAGGGCATGGAGCATTGTGATTACAGGGGTCATGGAGCATTGTGATGACAATTGTTCTAGAACATTGTGATGACAGGGATCATGGATCTTAGTGATGAAAGGGGCAATGGAGCATTGTTTTGACAGGCGTCATGGGACATTGTGTTGACAGTGGAAATGGAGCATTGTTAGAAATGGAACATGGAGCAATTTGATTTCAGGGGCCATGAAAAATTGCGAATACATAGGCCAGGGAGTATTCAGATGAATGTGGTCAAGGATCATTGTGACGAAATTTGTCCTGGAATATTGGATGACACGGTTCATGGAGCATTGCGATGAAAAGGGCCATGGCGAAATGTGAAGACAGGTGTCATGAGGCATTGTGATGACAGTGGTCATCTAGAATTGTGAAGAAAGATATCATGGAGCACTGGGATGACAGGGGCCATGGAACATTGTGATGACAGGGGTCATGGGGCATTGTGATGACACGGCCATGGAACATTATGATGACAAGAATTCTGGACCATTGTGATAAAAAGGGCATGGACCATTGTGATTAGAGGGGCCAAGGAGCATTCTGATGACAACGGCATGGAGCATTGTGATGACAAGGGTCATCGAGCATTGTGATGACAGTGGTCATGAAGCATTGTGATGAATGTGGTCATGGATCATTGTGATGACAAGTGTCGTGGAGCATTGTGATGACAGGGGTCATAGAGCATTGTGATGAAACGGTTATGGAATATTGTGATGACCAGAATTCTGTAGCACAGTGATGAAAAGGGAATGGAGCATTGTGATTACAGGGGTCATGGAGCATTGTGATGACAATTGTTCTAGAACATTGTGATGACAGGGATCATGGATCATAGTGATTAAAGGGTCCATGGAGCTTTGTGATGACAGGCGCCATGGGACATTGTGTTGACAGTGGTCATGGAGCATTGTTAGAAAGGGAACATGGAGCAATTTGATTTTAGGGGCCATGAAAAATTGTGAATACATAGGCCATGGAGTATTCAGATGAATGTGGTCAAGGATCATTGTGACGACAAGTGTCCTGGAATATTGTGATGACACGGTTCATGGAGCATTGCGATGACAAGGGCCATGGCGAAATGTGAAGACAGGTGTCATGGGGCATTGTGATGACAGTGGTCATCTAGAATTGTGAAGGAAGATATCATGGAGCACTGGGATGACAGGGGCCATGGAGCATTGTGATGACAGGGGTCATGGGGCATTTTGATGACACGGCCATGGAACATTATGATGACAAGAATTCTGGAGCATTGTGATAAAAAGGGCATGGACCATTGTGATTAGAGGGGCCAAGGAGCATTCTGATGACAACGGCATGGAGCATTGTGATGACAAGGGTCATCGAGCATTGTGATGACAGTGGTCATGAAGCATTGTGATAAATGTGGTCATGGATCATTGTGATGACAAGTGTCGTAGAGCATTGTGATGACACGGTTATGGAATATTGTGATGACCAGAATTCTGTAGCACTGTGATGAAAAGGGAATGGAGCATTGTGATTACAGGGGTCATGGAGCATTGTGATGACAATTGTTCTAGAACCTTGTGAAGACAGGGATCATGGAGCATAGTGATGAAAGGGGCCATGGAGCATTGTGATGACAGGCGTCATGGGACAATGTGTTGACAGTGGTCATGGAACCTTGTTAGAAAGGGAACATGGAGCAATTTGATTTCAGTGGTCATGAAAAATTGTGAATACATAGGCCATGGAGTATTCAGAGGAATGTGGTCAAGGATCATTGTGACGAAAATTGTCCTGGAATATTGTGATGACACGGTTCATGGAGCATTGGGATGACAAGGGCAATGGCGAAATGTGAAGACAGGTGTCATGGGGCATTGTGATGACAGTGGTCATCTAGAATTGTGAAGAAAGATATCATGGAGCACTGGGATGACAGGGGCCATGGAACATTGTGATGACAGGGGTCATGGGGCACTGTGATGACACGACCATGGAACATTATGATGAAAAGTATTCTGGAGCATTGTGATAAAAAGGTCATGGACCATTGTGATTATAGGGGCCAAGGAGCATTCTGATGACAACGGCATGGAGCATTGTGATGACAAGGGTCATCGAGCATTGTGATGATAGTGGTCATGAAGCATTGTGATGAATGTGGTCATGGATCATTGTGATGACAAGTGTCGTGGAGCATTGTGATGTCAGGGGTCATAGAGCATTGTGATGACACGGTTATGGAATATTGTGATGACCAGAATTCTGTAGCACAGTGATGAAAAGGGCATGGAGCATTGTGATTACAGGGGTCATGGAGCATTGTGATGACAATTGTTCTAGAACATTGTGATGACAGTGATCATGGAGCATAGTGATGAAAGGGGCAATGGAGCATTGTGTTGACAGGCGTCATGGGACATTGTGTTGACAGTGGACATGGAGCATTGTTAGAAATGGAACATGGAGCAATTTGACTTCAGGGGCCATGAAAAATTGCGAATACATAGGCCATGGAGTATTCAGATGAATGTGGTCAAGGATCATTGTGACGAAAAGTGTCCTGGAATATTGTGATGACACGGTTCATGGAGCATTGCGATGAAAAGGGCCATGGGGAAATGTGAAGACAGGTGTCATGAGGCATTGTGATGACAGTGGTCATCTAGAATTGTGAAGAAAGATATCATGGAGCACTGGGATGACAGGGGCCATGGAACATTGTGATGACATGTGTCATGGGGCATTGTGATTACACGGCCATGGAACATTATGATGACAAGAATTCTGGAGCATTGTGATAAAAAGGGCATGGACCATTGTGATTAGAGGGGCCAAGGAGCATTCTGATGACAAGGTCATGGAGCATTGTGATGACAAGGGTCATCGAGCTTTGTGATGACAGTGGTCATGAAGCATTGTGATGAATGTGGTCATGGATCATTGTGATGACAAGTGTCGTGGAGCATTGTGATGACAAGGGGCATATAGCATTGTGATGACACGGTTATGGAATATTGTGATGACCAGAATTCTGTAGCACTGTGATGAAAAGGGAATGGAGCACTGTGATTACAGGGGTCATGGAGCATTGTGATGACAATTGTTCTAGAACATTATGTTGACAGGGATCATGGAGCATAGTGATGAAAGGGGCCATGGAGAATTGTGATGACAGGCGTCATGGGACATTGTGTTGACAGTGGTCATGGAGCATTGTTAGAAAGGGCACTTGGAGCAATTTGATTTCAGGGGCCATGAACAATTGTGAATACATAGGCCATGGAGTATTCAGATGAATGTGGTCAAGGATCATTGTGACGAAAAGTGTCCTGGAATATTGTGATGACACGGTTCATGGAGCATTGCGATGACAAGGGCCATGGCGAAATGTGAAGACAGGTGTCATGGGGCATTGTGATGACAGTGGTCATCTAGAATTGTGAAAAAATATATCATGGAGCACTGGGATGACAGGGGCCATAGAGCATTGTGATGACAGTGGTCATGGGGCATTGTTATGACACAGCCATGGAACATTATGATGACAAGAATTCTGGAGCATTGTGATAAAAAGGTCATGGACCATTGTGATTAGAGGGGCCAAGGAGCATTCTGATGACAACGGCATGGAGCATTGTGATGACAAGGGTCATCGAGCATTGTGATGACAGTGGTCATGAAGCATTGTGATGAATGTGGTCATGGATCATTGTGATGACAAGTGTCGTGGAGAATTGTGATGACAGGGGTCATAGAGCATTGGGATGACACGGTTATGGAATATTGTGATGACCAGAATTCTGTAGCACTGTGATGAAAAGGGAATGGAGCATTGTGATTACTGGGGTCATGGAGCATTGTGATGACAATTTTTCTAGAACATTGTGATGACAGGGATCATGGATCATAGTGATTAAAGGGTCCATGGAGCTTGGTGATGACAGGCGCCATGGGACATTGTGTTGACAGTGGTCATGGAGCATTGTTAGAAAGGGAACATGGAGCAATTTGATTTTAGGGGCCATGAAAAATTGTGAATACATAGGCCATGGAGTATTCAGATGAATGTGGTCAAGGATCATTGTGACGACAAGTGTCCTGGAATATTGTGATGACACGGTTCATGGAGCATTGCGATGACAAGGGCCATGGCGAAATGTGAAGACAGGTGTCATGGGGCATTGTGATGACAGTGGTCATCTAGAATTGTGAAGGAAGATATCATGGAGCACTGGGATGACAGGGGCCATGGAGCATTGTGATGACAGGGGTCATGGGGCATTGTGATGACACGGCCATGGAACATTATGATGACAAGAATTCTGGAGCATTGTGATAAAAAGGGCATGGACCATTGTGATTAGAGGGGCCAAGGAGCATTCTGATGACAACGGCATGGAGCATTGTGATGATAAGGGTCATCGAGCATTGTGATGACAGTGGTCATGAAGCATTGTGATAAATGTGGTCATGGATCATTGTGATGACAAGTGTCGTAGAGCATTGTGATGACACGGTTATGGAATATTGTGATGACCAGAATTCTGTAGCACTGTGATGAAAAGGGAATGGAGCATTGTGATTACAGGGGTCATGGAGCATTGTGATGACAATTGTTCTAGAACATTGTGATGACAGGGATCATGGAGCATAGTGATGAAAGGGGCAATGGAGCATTGTGTTGACAGGCGTCATGGGACATTGTGTTGACAGTGGATATGGAGCATTGTTAGAAATGGAACATGGAGCAATTTGACTTCAGGGGCCATGAAAAATTGCGAATACATAGGCCATGGAGTATTCAGATGAATGTGGTCAAGGATCATTGTGACGAAAAGTGTCCTGGAATATTGTGATGACACGGTTCATGGAGCATTGCGATGACAAGGGCCATGGCGAAAAGTGAAGACAGGTGTCATGGGGCATTGTGATGACAGTGGTCATCTAGAATTGTGAAGGAAGATATCATGGAGCACTGGGATGACAGGGGCCATGGAGCATTGTGATGACAGGGGTCATGGGGCATTGTGATGACACGGCCATGGAACATTATGATGACAAGAATTCTGGAGCATTGTGATAAAAAGGGCATGGACCATTGTGATTAGAGGGGCCAAAGAGCATTCTGATGACAACGGCATGGAGCATTGTGATGACAAGGGTCATCGAGCATTGTGATGACAGTTGTCATGAAGCATTGTGATGAATGTGGTCATGGATCATTGTGATGACAAGTCTCGTGGAGCATTGTGATGACAGGGGTCATAGAGCATTGTGATGACACGGTTATGGAATATTGTGATGACCAGAATTCTGTAGCACTGTGATGAAAAGGGAATGGAGCATTGTGATTACAGGGGTCATGGAGCATTGTGATGACAATTGTTCTACAACATTGTGAAGACAGGGATCATGGAGCATAGTGATGAAAGGGGCCATGGAGCATTGTGATGACAGGCTTCATGGGACAATGTGTTGACAGTGGTCATGGAGCCTTGTTAGAAAGGGAACATTGAGCAATTTGATTTCAGGGGTCATGAAAAATTGTGAATACATAGGCCATGGAGTATTCAGATGAATGTGGTCAAGGATCATTGTGACGAAAATTGTCCTGGAATATTGTGATGACACGGTTCATGGAGCATTGGGATGAAAAGGGCCATGGCGAAATGTGAAGACAGGTGTCATGGGGCATTGTGATGACAGGAGTCATGGGGCATTGTGATGACACGGCCATGGAACATTATGATGACAAGAATTCTGGAGCATTGTGATAAAAAGGGCATGGTCCATTGTGATTAGAGGGGCCAAGGAGCATTCTGATGACAACGGCATGGAGCATTGTGATGACAAGGGTCATCGAGCATTGTGATGACAGTGGTCATGAAGCATTGTGATGAATGTGGTCATGGATCATTGTGATGACAAGTGTCGTGGAGCATTGTGATGACAGGGGTCATAGAGCATTGTGATGACACGGTTATGGAATATTGTGATGACCAGAATTCTGTAGCACAGTGATGAAAAGGGCATGGAGCATTGTGATTACAGGGGTCATGGAGCATTGTGATGACAATTGTTCTAGAATATTGTGATGACAGGGATCATGGAGCATAGTGATGAAAGGGGCAATGGAGCATTGTGTTGAAAGGAGTCATGGGACATTGTGTTGACAGTGGACATGGAGCATTGTTAGAAATGGAACATGGAGCAATTTGATTTCAGGGGCCATGAAAAATTGCGAATACATAGGCCATGGAGTATTCAGATGAATGTGGTCAAGGATCATTGTGACGAAAAGTGTCCTGGAATATTGTGATGACACGGTTCATGGAGCATTGCGATGAAAAGGGCCATGGCGAAATGTGAAGACAGGTGTCATGAGGCATTGTGATGACAGTGGTCATCTAGAATTGTGAAGGAAGATATCATGGAGCACTGGGATGACAGGGGCCATGGAACATTGTGATGACAGGGGTCATGGGGCATTGTGATGACACGGCCATGGAACATTATGATGACAAGAATTCTGGAGCATTGTGATAAAAAGGGCATGGACCATTGTGATTAGAGGGGCCAAGGAGCATTCTGATGACAAGGTCATGGAGCATTGTGATGACAAGGGTCATCGAGCTTTGTGATGACAGTGGTCATGAAGCATTGTGATGAATGTGGTCATGGATCATTGTGATGACAAGTGTCGTGGAGCATTGTGATGACAAGGGGCATATAGCATTGTGATGACACGGTTATGGAATATTGTGATGACCAGAATTCTGTAGCACTGTGATGAAAAGGGAATGGAGCACTGTGATTACAGGGGTCATGGAGCATTGTGATGACAATTGTTCTAGAACATTGTGATGACAGGGATCATGGAGCATAGTGATGAAAGGGTCCATGGAGGATTGTGATGACAGGCGCCATGGGATATTGTGTTGACAGTGGTCATGGAGCTTTGTTAGAAAGGGAACATGGAGCAATTTGATTTCAGGGGCCATGAAAAATTGTGAATACATAGGCCATGGAGTATTCAGATGAATGTGGTCAAGGATCATTGTGACCACAAGTGTCCTGGAATATTGTGATGACACGGTTCATGGAGCATTGCGATGACAAGGGCCATGGCGAAATGTGAAGACAGGTGTCATGGGGCATTGTGATGACAGTGGTCATCTAGAATTTTGAAGGAAGATATCATGGAGCACTGGGATGACAGGGGCCATGGAGCATTGTGATGACAGGGGTCATGGGGCATTGTGATGACACGGCCATGGAACATTATGATGACAAGAATTCTGGAGCATTGTGATAAAAAGGGCATGGACCATTGTGATTAGAGGGGCCAAGGAGCATTCTGATGACAACGGCATGGAGCATTGTGATGACAAGGGTCATCGAGCATTGTGATGACAGTGGTCATGAAGCATTGTGATGAATGTGGTCATGGATCATTGTGATGACAAGTCTCGTGGAGCATTGTGATGACAAGGGTCATAGAGCATTGTGATGACACGGTTATGGAATATTGTGATGACCAGAATTCTGTAGCACTGTGATGAAAAGGGAATGGAGCATTGTGATTACAGGGGTCATGGAGCATTGTGATGACAATTGTTCTACAACATTGTGAAGACAGGGATCATGGAGCATAGTGATGAAAGGGGCCATGGAGCATTGTGATGACAGGCTTCATGGGACAGTGTGTTGACAGTGGTCATGGAGCCTTGTTAGAAAGGGAACATGGAGCAATTTGATTTCAGGGGTCATGAAAAATTGTGAATACATAGGCCATGGAGTATTCAGATGAATGTGGTCAAGGATCATTGTGACGAAAATTGTCCTGGAATATTGTGATGACACGGTTCATGGATCATTGGGATGACAAGGGCCATGGCGAAATGTGAAGACAGGTGTCATGGGGCATTGTGATGACAGTGGTCATCTAGAATTGTGAAGAAAGATATCATGGAACACTGGGATGACAGGGGCCATGGAACATTGTGATGACAGGGGTGATGGGGCACTGTGATGACACGACCATGGAACATTATGATGAAAAGTATTCTGGAGCATTGTGATAAAAAGGTCATGGAACATTGTGATTATAGGGGCCAAGGAGCATTCTGATGACAACGGCATGGAGCATTGTGATGACAAGGGTCATCGAGCATTGTGATGAAAGTGGTCATGAAGCATTGTGATGAATGTGGTCATGGATCATTGTGATGACAAGTGTCGTAGAGCATTGTGATGACAGGAGTCATAGAGCATTGTGATGACACGGTTATGGAATATTGTGATGACCAGAATTCTGTAGCACAGTGATGAAAAGGGCATGGAGCATTGTGATTACAGGGGTCATGGAGCATTGTGATGACAATTGTTCTAGAACATTGTGATGACAGGGATCATGGAGCTTAGTGATGAAAGGGGCAATGGAGCATTGTTTTGACAGGCGTCATGGGACATTGTGTTGACAGTGGACATGGAGCATTGTTAGAAATGGAACATGGAGTAATTTGATTTCAGGGGCCATGAAAAATTGCGAATACATAGGCCATGGAGTATTCAGATGAATGTGGTCAAGGATCATTGTGACGAAAAGTGTCTTGGAATATTGTGATGACACGGTTCATGGAGCATTGCGATGAAAAGGGCCATGGCGAAATGTGAAGACAGGTGTCATGAGGCATTGTGATGACAGTGGTCATCTAGAATTGTGAAGGAAGATATCATGGAGCACTGGGATGACAGGGGCCATGGAACATTGTGATGACAGGGGTCATGGGGCATTGTGATGACACGGCCATGGAACATTATGATGACAAGAATTCTGGAGCATTGTGATAAAAAGGGCATGGACCATTGTGATTAGAGGGGCCAAGGAGCATTCTGATGACAAGGTCATGGAGCATTGTGATGAAAAGGGTCATCGAGCTTTGTGATGACAGTGGTCATGAAGCATTGTGATGAATGTGGTCATGGATCATTGTGATGACAAGTGTCGTGGAGCATTGTGATGACAAGGGGCATATAGCATTGTGATGACACGGTTATGGAATATTGTGATGACCAGAATTCTGTAGCACTGTGATGAAAAGGGAATGGAGCACTGTGATTACAGGGGTCATGGAGCATTGTGATGACAATTGTTCTAGAACATTGTGATGACAGGGATCATGGAGCATAGTGATGAAAGGGTCCATGGAGGATTGTGATGACAGGCGCCATGGGATATTGTGTTGACAGTGGTCATGGAGCTTTGTTAGAAAGGGAACATGGAGCAATTTGATTTCAGGGGCCATGAAAAATTGTGAATACATAGGCCATGGAGTATTCAGATGAATGTGGTCAAGGATCATTGTGACCACAAGTGTCCTGGAATATTGTGATGACACGGTTCATGGAGCATTGCGATGACAAGGGCCATGGTGAAATGTGAAGACAGGTGTCATGGGGCATTGTGATGACAGTGGTCATCTAGAATTTTGAAGGAAGATATCATGGAGCACTGGGATGACAGGGGCCATGGAGCATTGTGATGACAGGGGTCATGGGGCATTGTGATGACACGGCCATGGAACATTATGATGACAAGAATTCTGGAGCATTGTGATAAAAAGGGCATGGACCATTGTGATTAGAGGGGCCAAGGAGCATTCTGATGACAACGGCATGGAGCATTGTGATGACAAGGGTCATCGAGCATTGTGATGACAGTGGTCATGAAGCATTGTGATGAATGTGGTCATGGATCATTGTGATGACAAGTCTCGTGGAGCATTGTGATGACAAGGGTCATAGAGCATTGTGATGACACGGTTATGGAATATTGTGATGACCAGAATTCTGTAGCACTGTGATGAAAAGGGAATGGAGCATTGTGATTACAGGGGTCATGGAGCATTGTGATGACAATTGTTCTACAACATTGTGAAGACAGGGATCATGGAGCATAGTGATGAAAGGGGCCATGGAGCATTGTGATGACAGGCTTCATGGGACAGTGTGTTGACAGTGGTCATGGAGCCTTGTTAGAAAGGGAACATGGAGCAATTTGATTTCAGGGGTCATGAAAAATTGTGAATACATAGGCCATGGAGTATTCAGATGAATGTGGTCAAGGATCATTGTGACGAAAATTGTCCTGGAATATTGTGATGACACGGTTCATGGATCATTGGGATGACAAGGGCCATGGCGAAATGTGAAGACAGGTGTCATGGGGCATTGTGATGACAGTGGTCATCTAGAATTGTGAAGAAAGATATCATGGAACACTGGGATGACAGGGGCCATGGAACATTGTGATGACAGGGGTGATGGGGCACTGTGATGACACGACCATGGAACATTATGATGAAAAGTATTCTGGAGCATTGTGATAAAAAGGTCATGGAACATTGTGATTATAGGGGCCAAGGAGCATTCTGATGACAACGGCATGGAGCATTGTGATGACAAGGGTCATCGAGCATTGTGATGAAAGTGGTCATGAAGCATTGTGATGAATGTGGTCATGGATCATTGTGATGACAAGTGTCGTAGAGCATTGTGATGACAGGAGTCATAGAGCATTGTGATGACACGGTTATGGAATATTGTGATGACCAGAATTCTGTAGCACAGTGATGAAAAGGGCATGGAGCATTGTGATTACAGGGGTCATGGAGCATTGTGATGACAATTGTTCTAGAACATTGTGATGACAGGGATCATGGAGCTTAGTGATGAAAGGGGCAATGGAGCATTGTTTTGACAGGCGTCATGGGACATTGTGTTGACAGTGGACATGGAGCATTGTTAGAAATGGAACATGGAGTAATTTGATTTCAGGGGCCATGAAAAATTGCGAATATATAGGCCAGGGAGTATTCAGATGAATGTGGTCAAGGATCATTGTGACGAAATTTGTCCTGGAATATTGTGATGACACGGTTCATGGAGCATTGCGATGAAAAGGGCCATGGCGAAATGTGAAGACAGGTGTCATGAGGCATTGTGATGACAGTGGTCATCTAGAATTGTGAAGAAAGATATCATGGAGCACTGGGATGACAGGGGCCATGGAACATTGTGATGACAGGGGTCATGGGGCATTGTGATGACACGGCCATGGAACATTATGATGACAAGAATTCTGGACCATTGTGATAAAAAGGGCTTGGACCATTGTGATTAGAGGGGCCAAGAAGCATTCTGATGACAAGGTCATGGAGCATTGTGATGACAAGGGTCATCGAGCTTTGTGATGACAGTGGTCATGAAGCATTGTGATGAATGTGGTCATGGATCATTGTGATGACAAGTGTCGTGGAGCATTGTGATGACAGGGGTCATAGAGCATTGTGATGACACGGTTATGGAATATTGTGATGACCAGAATTCTGTAGCACAGTGATGAAAAGGGCATGGAGCATTGTGATTACAGGGGTCATGGAGCATTGTGATGACAATTGTTCTAGAACATTGTGATGACAGGGATCATGGAGCATAGTGATGAAAGGGGCAATGGAGCATTGTGTTGACAGGCGTCATGGGACATTGTGTTGACAGTGGACATGGAGCATTGTTAGAAATGGAACATGGAGCAATTTGACTTCAGGGGCTATGAAAAATTGCGAATACATGGGCCATGGAGTATTCAGATGAATGTGGTCAAGGATCATTGTGACGAAAAGTGTCCTGGAATATTGTGATGACACGGTTCATGGAGCATTGCGATGACAAGGGCCATGGCGAAATGTGAAGACAGGTGTCATGGGGCATTGTGATGACAGGAGTCATGGGGCATTGTGATGACACGGCCATGGAACATTATGATGACAAGAATTCTGAAGCATTGTGATAAAAAGGTCATGGACCATTGTGATTAGAGGGGCCAAGGAGCATTCTGATGACAACGGCATGGAGCATTGTGATGACAAGGGTCATCGAGCATTGTGATGACAGTGGTCATGAAGCATTGTGATGAATGTGGTCATGGATCATTGTGATGACAAGTGTCGTGGAGCATTGTGATGACAGGGGTCATAGAGCATTGTGATGAAACGGTTATGGAATATTGTGATGACCAGAATTCTGTAGCACAGTGATGAAAAGGGAATGGAGCATTGTGATTACAGGGGTCATGGAGCATTGTGATGACAATTGTTCTAGAACATTGTGATGACAGGGATCATGGATCATAGTGATTAAAGGGTCCATGGAGCTTTGTGATGACAGGCGCCATGGGACATTGTGTTGACAGTGGTCATGGAGCATTGTTAGAAAGGGAACATGGAGCAATTTGATTTTAGGGGTCATGAAAAATTGTGAATACATAGGCCATGGAGTATTCAGATGAATGTGGTCAAGAATCATTGTGACGACAAGTGTCCTGGAATATTGTGATGACACGGTTCATGGAGCATTGCGATGACAAGGGCCATGGCGAAATGTGAAGACAGGTGTCATGGGGCATTGTGATGACAGTGGTCATCTAGAATTGTGAAGGAAGATATCATGGAGCACTGGGATGACAGGGGCCATGGAGCATTGTGATGACAGGGGTCATGGGGCATTGTGATGACACGGCCATGGAACATTATGATGACAAGAATTCTGGAGCATTGTGATAAAAAGGGCATGGACCATTGTGATTAGAGGGGCCAAGGAGCATTCTGATGACAACGGCATGGAGCATTGTGATGACAAGGGTCATCGAGCATTGTGATGACAGTGGTCATGAAGCATTGTGATAAATGTGGTCATGGATCATTGTGATGACAAGTGTCGTAGAGCATTGTGATGACACGGTTATGGAATATTGTGATGACCAGAATTCTGTAGCACTGTGATGAAAAGGGAATGGAGCATTGTGATTACAGGGGTCATGGAGCATTGTGATGACAATTGTTCTAGAACCTTGTGAAGACAGGGATCATGGAGCATAGTGATGAAAGGGGCCATGGAGCATTGTGATGACAGGCGTCATGGGACAATGTGTTGACAGTGGTCATGGAACCTTGTTAGAAAGGGAACATGAAGCAATTTGATTTCAGGGGTCATGAAAAATTGTGAATACATAGGCCATGGAGTATTCAGAGGAATGTGGTCAACGATCATTGTGACGAAAATTGTCCTGGAATATTGTGATGACACGGTTCATGGAGCATTGGGATGACAAGGGAAATGGCGAAATGTGAAGACAGGTGTCATGGGGCATTGTGATGACAGTGGTCATCTAGAATTGTGAAGAAAGATATCATGGAGCACTGGGATGACAGGGGCCATGGAACATTGTGATGACAGGGGTCATGGGGCACTGTGATGACACGACCATGGAACATTATGATGACAAGTATTCTGGAGCATTGTGATAAAAAGGTCATGGACCATTGTGATTATAGGGGCCAAGGAGCATTCTGATGACAACGGCATGGAGCATTGTGATGACAAGGGTCATCGAGCATTGTGATGATAGTGGTCATGAAGCATTGTGATGAATGTGGTCATGGATCATTGTGATGACAAGTGTCGTGGAGCATTGTGATGACAGGGGTCATAGAGCATTGTGATGACATGGTTATGGAATATTGTGATGACCAGAATTCTGTAGCACAGTGATGAAAAGGGCATGGAGCATTGTGATTACAGGGGTCATGGAGCATTGTGATGACAATTGTTCTAGAACATTGTGATGACAGTGATCATGGAGCATAGTGATGAAAGGGGCAATGGAGCATTGTGTTGACAGGCGTCATGGGACATTGTGTTGACAGTGGACATGGAGCATTGTTAGAAATGGAACATGGAGCAATTTGACTTCAGGGGCCATGAAAAATTGCGAATACATAGGCCATGGAGTATTCAGATGAATGTGGTCAAGGATCATTGTGACGAAAAGTGTCCTGGAATATTGTGATGACACGGTTCATGGAGCATTGCGATGAAAAGGGCCATGGGGAAATGTGAAGACAGGTGTCATGAGGCATTGTGATGACAGTGGTCATCTAGAATTGTGAAGAAAGATATCATGGAGCACTGGGATGACAGGGGCCATGGAACATTGTGATGACATGTGTCATGGGGCATTGTGATTACACGGCCATGGAATATTATGATGACAAGAATTCTGGAGCATTGTGATAAAAAGGGCATGGACCATTGTGATTAGAGGGGCCAAGGAGCATTCTGATGACAAGGTCATGGAGCATTGTGATGACAAGGGTCATCGAGCTTTGTGATGACAGTGGTCATGAAGCATTGTGATGAATGTGGTCATGGATCATTGTGATGACAAGTGTCGTGGAGCATTGTGATGACAAGGGGCATATAGCATTGTGATGACACGGTTATGGAATATTGTGATGACCAGAATTCTGTAGCACTGTGATGAAAAGGGAATGGAGCACTGTGATTACAGGGGTCATGGAGCATTGTGATGACAATTGTTCTAGAACATTATGTTGACAGGGATCATGGAGCATAGTGATGAAAGGGGCCATGGAGAATTGTGATGACAGGCGTCATGGGACATTGTGTTGACAGTGGTCATGGAGCATTGTTAGAAAGGGCACTTGGAGCAATTTGATTTCAGGGGCCATGAACAAGTGTGAATACATAGGCCATGGAGTATTCAGATGAATGTGGTCAAGGATCATTGTGACGAAAAGTGTCCTGGAATATTGTGATGACACGGTTCATGGAGCATTGCGATGACAAGGGCCATGGCGAAATGTGAAGACAGGTGTCATGGGGCATTGTGATGACAGTGGTCATCTAGAATTGTGAAAAAATATATCATGGAGCACTGGGATGACAGGGGCCATGGAGCATTGTGATGACAGGGGTCATGGGGCATTGTTATGACACGGCCATGGAACATTATGATGACAAGAATTCTGGAGCATTGTGATAAAAAGGTCATGGACCATTGTGATTAGAGGGGCCAAGGAGCATTCTGATGACAACGGCATGGAGCATTGTGATGACAAGGGTCATCGAGCATTGTGATGACAGTGGTCATGAAGCATTGTGATGAATGTGGTCATGGATCATTGTGATGACAAGTGTCGTGGAGCATTGTGATGACAGGGGTCATAGAGCATTGGGATGACACGGTTATGGAATATTGTGATGACCAGAATTCTGTAGCACTGTGATGAAAAGGGAATGGAGCATTGTGATTACTGTGGTCATGGAGCATTGTGATGACAATTTTTCTAGAACATTGTGATGACAGGGATCATGGATCATAGTGATTAAAGGGTCCATGGAGCTTGGTGATGACAGGCGCCATGGGACATTGTGTTGACAGTGGTCATGGAGCATTGTTAGAAAGGGAACATGGAGCAATTTGATTTTAGGGGCCATGAAAAATTGTGAATACATAGGCCATGGAGTATTCAGATGAATGTGGTCAAGGATCATTGTGACGACAAGTGTCCTGGAATATTGTGATGACACGGTTCATGGAGCATTGCGATGACAAGGGCCATGGCGAAATGTGAAGACAGGTGTCATGGGGCATTGTGATGACAGTGGTCATCTAGAATTGTGAAGGAAGATATCATGGAGCACTGGGATGACAGGGGCCATGGAGCATTGTGATGACAGGGGTCATGGGGCATTGTGATGACACGGCCATGGAACATTATGATGACAAGAATTCTGGAGCATTGTGATAAAAAGGGCATGGACCATTGTGATTAGAGGGGCCAAGGAGCATTCTGATGACAACGGCATGGAGCATTGTGATGACAAGGGTCATCGAGCATTGTTATGACAGTGGTCATGAAGCATTGTGATAAATGTGGTCATGGATCATTGTGATGACAAGTGTCGTAGAGCATTGTGATGACACGGTTATGGAATATTGTGATGACCAGAATTCTGTAGCACTGTGATGAAAAGGGAATGGAGCATTGTGATTACAGGGGTCATGGAGCATTGTGATGACAATTGTTCTAGAACATTGTGAAGACAGGGATCATGGAGCATAGTGATGAAAGGGGCCATGGAGCATTGTGATGACAGGCGTCATGGGACAATGTGTTGACAGTGGTCATGGAACCTTGTTAGAAAGGGAACATGAAGCAATTTGATTTCAGGGGTCATGAAAAATTGTGAATACATAGGCCATGGAGTATTCAGAGGAATGTGGTCAAGGATCATTGTGACGAAAATTTTCCTGGAATATTGTGATGACACGGTTCATGGAGCATTGGGATGACAAGGGCCATGGCGAAATGTGAGGACAGGTGTCATGGGGCATTGTGATGACAGTGGTCATCTAGAATTGTGAAGAAAGATATCATGGAGCACTGGGATGACAGGGGCCATGGAACATTGTGATGACAGGGGTCATGGGGCACTGTGATGACACGACCATGGAACATTATGATGACAAGTATTCTGGAGCATTGTGATAAAAAGTTCATGGACCATTGTGATTATAGGGGCCAAGGAGCATTCTGATGACAACGGCATGGAGCATTGTGATGACAAGGGTCATCGAGCATTGTGATGATAGTGGTCATGAAGCATTGTGATGAATGTGGTCATGGATCATTGTGATGACAAGTGTCGTGGAGCATTGTGATGACAGGGGTCATAGAGCATTGTGATGACATGGTTATGGAATATTGTGATGACCAGAATTCTGTAGCACAGTGATGAAAAGGGCATGGAGCATTGTGATTACAGGGGTCATGGAGCATTGTGATGACAATTGTTCTAGAACATTGTGATGACAGGGATCATGGAGCATAGTGATGAAAGGGGCAATGGAGCATTGTGTTGACAGGCGTCATGGGACATTGTGTTGACAGTGGACATGGAGCATTGTTAGAAATGGAACATGGAGCAATTTGACTTCAGGGGCCATGAAAAATTGCGAATACATAGGCCATGGAGTATTCAGATGAATGTGGTCAAGGATCATTGTGACGACAAGTGTCCTGGAATATTGTGATGACACGGTTCATGGAGCATTGCGATGACAAGGGCCATGGCGAAATGTGAAGACAGGTGTCATGGGGCATTGTGATGACAGTGGTCATCTAGAATTGTGAAGAAAGATATCATGGAGCACAGGGATGACAGGGGCCATGGGGCATTGTGATGACACGGCCATGGAACATTATGATGACAAGAATTCTGGAGCATTGTGATAAAAAGGTCATGGACAATTGTGATTAGAGTGGCCAAGGAACATTCTGATGACAACGGCATGGAGCATTGTGATGACAAGTCTCATCGAGCTTTGTGATGACAGTGGTCATGAAGCATTGTGATGAATGTGGTCATGCATCATTGTGATGACAAGTGTCGTGGAGCATTGTGATGACAGGGGTGATAGAGCATTGTGATGACACGGTTATGGAATATTGTGATGACCAGAATTCTGTAGCACAGTGATGAAAAGGGAATGGAGCATTGTGATTACAGGTGTCATGGAGCATTGTGATGACAAATGTTCTAGAACATTGTGATGAAAGGGGCAATGGAGATTTGTGTTGACAGGCGTCATGGGACATTGTGTTGACAGTGGACATGGAGCTTTGTTAGAAAGGGAACATGGAGCAATTTGATTTCAGGGGCCATGAAAAATTGCGAATACATACGCCATGGAGTATTCAGATGAATGTGGTCAAGGATCATTGTGACGAAAAGTGTCCTGGAATAATGTGATGACACGGTACATGGAGCATTGCGATCACAAGGGTCATGGCGAAAAGTGAAGACAAGTGTCATGGGGCATTGTGATGACAGTGGCCCTCTAGAATTGTGAAGAAAGATATCATGGAGCACTGGGATGACAGGGGCCATGGAGCATTGTGATGACAGGGGTCATGGGGCATTGTGATGACACGGCCATGGAACATTATGATGACAAGTAGTCTGGAGCATTGTGATAAAATGGGCATGGACCATTGTGATTAGAGGGGCCAAGGAGCAATGTGATGACAACGGCATGGAGCATTGTGATGACAAGGTTTATCGAGCATTGTGATGACAGTGGTCATGAAGCATTGTGATGAATGTGGTCATGCATCATTGTGATGACAAGTGTCGTGGAGCATTGTGATGACAGGGGTGATAGAGCATTGTGATGACACGGTTATGGAATATTGTGATGACCAGAATTCTGTACCACAGTGATGAAAAGGGAATGGAGCATTGTGATTACAGGGGTCATGGAGCATTTTGATGACAATTGTTTAGAACATTGTGAACACCGGGATCATGGACCATAGTGATGAAAGGGGCCATGGAGCATTGTGTTGACAGGCGTCATGCGATATTGTGTTGACAGTGGTCATGGAGCATTGTTAGAAAGAGAACATGGAGCAATTTGATTTCAGGGGCCATGAAAAATTGCGAATACATAGGCCATGGAGTATTCAGATGAATGTGGTCAAGGATCATTGTGACGAAAAGTGTCCTGGAATATTGTGATGACACGGTTCATGGAGCATTGCGATGACGAGGGCCATGGCGAAATGTGAAGACAGGTGTCATGGGGCATTGTGATGACAGTGGTCCTCTAGAATTGTGAAGAAAGATATCATTGAGCACTGGGATGAGAGGGGCCATGGAGCATTGTGATGACAGGGGTCATGGGGCATTGTGATGACACGGCCATGGAACATTATGATGACAAGTAGTCTGGAGCATTGTGATAAAAAGGGCATGGACCATTGTGATTAGAGGGGCCAAGGAGCATTCTGATGACAACGGCATGGAGCATTGTGATGACAAGGGTCATCGAGCATTGTGATGACAAGTGTCGTGGAGCATTGTGATGACAGGGGTCATAGAGCATTGTGATGACACGGTTATGGAATATTGTGATGACCAGAATTCTGTAGCACTGTGATGAAAAGGGAATGGAGCATTGTGATTACAGGGGTCATGGAGCAGTGTGATGACAATTGTTCTAGAACATTGTGAAGACAGGGATCATGGAGCATAGAGATGAAAGGGGCAATGGAGCATTGTGTTGACAGGCGTCATGGGACATTGTGTTGACAGTGGTCATGGAGCATTGTTAGAAAGAGAACATGGAGCAATTTGATTTCAGGGGCCATGAAAAATTGCGAATACATAGGCCATGGAGTATTCAGATGAATGTGGTCAAGGATCATTGTGACGAAAAGAGTCCTGGAATATTGTGATGACACGGTTCATGGAGCATTGCGATGACAAGGGCCATGGCGAAATGTGAAGACAGGTGTCATGGGGCATTGTGATGACAGTGGTCCTCTAGAATTGTGAAGAAAGATATCATGGAGCACTGGGATGACAGGGGCCATGGAGCATTGTGATGACAGGGGTCATGGGGCATTGTGATGACACGGCCATGGAACATTATGATGACAAGTAGTCTGGAGCATTGTGATAAAATGGGCATGGACCATTGTGATTAGAGGGGCCAAGGAGCAATGTGATGACAACGGCATGGAGCATTGTGATGACAAGGGTCATCGAGCATTGTGATGACAGTGGTCATGAAGCATTGTGATGAATGTGGTCATGCATCATTGTGATGACAAGTGTCGTGGAGCATTTTGATGACAGGGGTCATATAGCATTCTGATGACAAGGTTATAGAATATTGTGATGACCAGAATTCTGTAGCACTGTGATGAAAAGGGAATGGAGCATTGTGATTACAGGGGTCATGGAGCATTTTGATGACAATTGTTTAGAACATTGTGAAGACAGGGATCATGGAGCATAGTGATGAAAGGGGCCATGGAGCATTGTGTTGACAGGCGTCATGGGACATTGTGTTGACAGTGGTCATGGAGCATTGTTAGAAAGAGAACATGGAGCAATTTGATTTCAGGGGCCATGAAAAATTGCGAATACATAGGCCATGGAGTATTCAGATGAATGTGGTCAAGAATCATTTTGACGAAAAGTGTCCTGGAATATTGTGATGACACGGTTCATGGAGCATTGCGATGACAAGGGCCATGGCGAAATGTGAAGACAGGTGTCATGGGGCTTTGTGATGAGAGGGGTCATGGGGCATTGTGATGAAACGGCCATGGAACATTATGATGACAAGAATTCTGGAGCATTGTGATAAAAAGGGCATGGACCATTGTGATTAGAGGGGCCAAGGAGCATTCTGATGACAACGGCATGGAGCATTGTGATGACAAGGTTTATCGAGCATTGTGATGACAGTGGTCATGAAGCATTGTGATGAATGTGGTCATGGATCATTGTGATGAAAAGTGTCGTGTAGCATTTTGATGACAGGGGTCATAGAGCATTGTGATCACACGGTTATGGAATATTGTGATGACCAGAATTCTGTAGCACTGTGATGAAAAGGGAATGGAGTATTGTGATTACAGGGGTCATGGAGCATTGTGATGACAATTGTTCTAGAACATTGTGATGACAGGGATCATGGAGCATAGTGATGAAAGGGTCCATGGAGCATTGTGATGACAGGCGTCATGGGACATTGTGTTGACAGTGGTCATGGAGCATTGTTAGAAAGGGAACATGGAGCAATTTGATTTCAGGGGCCATGAAAAATTGCGAATACATAGGCCATGGAGTATTCAGATGAATGTGGTCAAGGATCATTGTGACGAAAAGTGTCCTGGAATATTGTGATGACACGGTTCATGGAGCATTGCGATGACAAGGGCCATGGCGAAATGTGAAGACAGGTGTCATGGGGCATTGTGATGACAGTGGTCCTCTAGAATTGCGAAGAAAGATATCATGGAGCACTGGGATTACAGGGGCCATGGAGCATTGTGATGACACGGGTCATGGGGCATTGTGATGACACGGCCATGGAACATTATGATGACAAGTAGTCTGGAGCATTGTGATAAAATGGGCATGGACCATTGTGATTAGAGGGGCCAAGGAGCAATGTGATGACAACGGCATGGAGCATTGTGATGACAAGGTTTATCGAGCATTGTGATGACAGTGGTCATGAAGCATTGTGATGAATGTGGTCATGCATCATTGTGATGACAAGTGTCGTGGAGCATTGTGATGACAGGGGTGATAGAGCATTGTGATGACACGGTTATGGAATATTGTGATGACCAGAATTCTGTACCACAGTGATGAAAAGGGAATGGAGCAATGTGATTACAGTGGTCATGGAGCATTTTGATGACAATTGTTTAGAACATTGTGAACACAGGGATCATGGACCATAGTGATGAAAGGGGCCATGGAGCATTGTGTTTACAGGCGTCATGCGACATTGTGTTGACAGTGGTCATGGAGCATTGTTAGAAAGAGAACATGGAGCAATTTGATTTCAGGGGCCATGAAAAATTGCGAATACATAGGCCATGGAGTATTCAGATGAATGTGGTCAAGAATCATTGTGACGAAAAGTGTCCTGGAATATTGTGATGACACCGTTCATGGAGCATTGTGATGACAAGGGCCATGGCGAAATGTGAAGACAGGTGTCATGGGGCATTGTGATGACAGGGTTCATGGGGCTTTGTTTTGACACGGCCATGGAACATTATTATGACAAGAATTCTGGAGCATTGTGATAAAAAGGGCATGGAACATTGTGTTTAGAGGGGCCATGGAGCATTCTGATGACAATGGCATGGAGCATTGTGATGAAAAGTTTTATCGAGCATTGTGATGAGAGTGGTCATGAAGCATTGTGATGAATGTGGTCATGGATCATTGTGATGAAATGTGTCGTGTAGCATTGTGATGACAGGGGTCATAGAGCATTGTGATCACACGGTTATGGAATATTGTGATGACCAGAATTCTGTAGCACTCTGATGAAAAGGGAATGGAATATTGTGATTACAGGGGTCATGGAGCATTGTGATGACAATTGTTCTAGAACATTGTGATGACAGGGATCATGGAGCATAGTGATGAAAGGGTCCATGGAGCATTGTGATGACAAGCGTCATGGGACATTGTGTTGACAGTGGTCATGGAGCATTGTTAGAAAGGGAACATGGAGCAATTTGATTTCAGGGGCCATGAAAAATTGTGAATACATAGGCCATGGAGTATTCAGATGAATGTGGTCAAGGATCATTGTGACGACAAGTGTCCTGGAATATTGTGATGACACGGTTCATGGAGCATTGCGATGACAAGGGCCATGGCGAAATGTGAAGACACGTGTCATGGGGCATTGTGATGACAGTGGTCATCTAGAATTGTGAAGAAAGATATCATGGAGCACTGGGATGACAGGGGCCATGGAGCATTGTGATGACAGGGGTGATGGGGCATTGTGATGACACGGCCATGGAACATTATGATGAAAAGTAGTCTGGAGCATTGTGATAAAATGGGCATGGACCATTGTGATTAGAGGGGCCAAGGAGCAATGTGATGACAACGGCATGGAGCAATGTGATGACAAGAGTCATCGAGCATTGTGATGACAGTGGTCATGAAGCATTGTGATGAATGTGGTCATGCATCATTGTGATGACAATTGTCGTGGAGCATTGTTATGACAGGGGTCATAGATCATTCTGATGACACGGTTATGGAATATTGTGATGACCAGAATTCTGTACCACAGTGATGAAAAGGGAATGGAGCATTGTGATTACAGGGGTCATGGAGCATTTTGATGACAATTGTTGAGAACATTGTAAAGACAGGGATCATGGAGCATAGTGATGAAAGGGGCCATGGAGCATTGTGTTGACAGGCGTCATGGGACATTGTGTTGACAGTGGTCATGGAGCATTGTTAGAAAGAGAACATGGAGCAATTTGATTTCAGGGGCCATGAAAAATTGCGAATACATAGGCCATGGAGTATTCAGATGAATGTTGTCAAGAATCATTGTGACGAAAAGTGTCCTGGAATATTGTGATGACACGGTTCATGGAGCATTGCGATGACAAGGGCCATGGCGAAATGTGAAGACAGGTGTCATGGGGCAATGTGATGACAGTGGTCATCTAGAATTGTGAAGAAAGATATCATGGAGAACAGAGATGACAGGGGCCATGGAGCACTGTGATGACAGGGGTCATGGGGCATTGTGATGACACGGCCATGGAACATTATGATGACAAGAATTCTGGAGCATTGTGATAAAAAGGGCATGGACCATTGTGATTAGAGGGGCCAAGGAGCATTCTGATGACAACGGCATGGAGCATTGTGATGACAAGGTTTATCGAGCATTGTGATGACAGTGGTCATGAAGCATTGTGATGAATGTGGTCATGGATCATTGTGATGAAAAGTGTCGTGTAGCATTGTGATGACAGTGGTCATAGAGCATTGTGATCACACGGTTATGGAATATTGTGATGACCAGAATTCTGTAGCACTGTGATGAAAAGGGAATGGAGTATTGTGATTACAGGGTTCATGGAGCATTGTGATGACAATTGTTCTAGAACATTGTGAAGACAGGGATCATGGAGCATAGTGATGAAAGGGGCCATGGAACATTGTGATGCCAGGCGTCATGGGACAATGTGTTGACAGTGGTCATGGAGCATTGTTAGAAAGGGAACATGGAGCAATTTGATTTCAGGGGTCATGAAAAATTGTGAATACATAGGCCATGGAGTATTCAGATGAATTTGGTCAAGGATCATTGTGACGAAAATTGTCCTGGAATATTGTGATGACACGGTTCATGGAGCATTGCGATGACAAGGGCCATGGCGAAATGTGAAGACAGGTGTCATGGGGCAATGTGATGACAGTGGTCTTCTAGAATTGTGAAGAAAGATATCATGGAGAACAGAGATGACAGGGGCCATGGAGCACTGTGATGACAGGGGTCATGGGGCATTGTGATGACACGGCCATGGAAAATTATGATGACAAGAATTCTGGAGCATTGTGATAAAAAGGGCATGGACCATTGTGATTAGAGGGGCCATGGAGCATTCTGATGACAACGGCATGGAGCATTGTGATGACAAGGGTCATCGAGCATTGTGATGACAGTGGTCATGAAGCATTGCGATGAATGTGGTCATGGATCATTGTGATGATAAGTGTCGTGGAGCATTGTGATGACTGGGGTCATAGAGCATTGTGATGACACGGTTATGGAATATTGTAATGACCAGAATTCTGTAGCACTGTGATGAAAAGGGAATGGAGTATTGTGATTATAGGGGTCATGGAGCATTGTGATGACAATTGTTCTAGAACATTGTGAAGACAGGGATCATGGAGCACAGTGATGAAAGAGGCCATGGAGAAATGTGATGACAGGCGTCATGGGACAATGTGTTGACAGTGGTCATGGAGCATTGTTAGAAAGGGAACATGGAGCAAAGTGATTTCACGGGCCATGAAAATTTGTGAATACATAGGCCATGGAGTATTCAGATGAATGTCGTCATGGATCATTGTGACAAAAAGTGTCCTGGAATATTGTGATGACACGGTTCATGGAGCATTGCGATGACAAGGGCCATGGCGAAATGTGAAGACAGGTGTCATGGGGCATTGTGATGACAGTGGTCATCTAGAATTGTAGAGAAAGATATCATGGAGCACTGGGATGACAGGGGCCATGGAGCATTGTGATTACAGGGGTCATGGGGCTTTGTGATGACACGGCCATGGAACATAATGATGACAAGAATTCTGGAGCATTGTGATAAAAAGGTCATGGACCATTGTGATTAGAGGGGCCAAGGAGCATTCTGATGACAATGTCTTGGAGCATTGTGATGACAAGGGTCATCGAGCTTTGTGATGACAGTGGTCATGAAGCATTGTGATGAATGTGGTCATGGATCATTGTGATGACAAGTGTCGTGGAGCATTGTGATGACAAGGGGCATAAAGCATTGTTATGACACGGTTATGGAATATTGTGATGACCAGAATTCTGTAGCACTGTGATGAAACGGGAATGTAGCATTGTGATTACAGGGGTATTGGACCATTGTGATGACAATTGTTTTAGAACATTGTGATGACAGGGATCATGGAGCATAGTGATGAAAGGGGCCATGGGGCATTGTGATGACAGGCGTCATGGGACAATGTGTTGACAGTGGTCATGGAGCATTGTTAGAAAGGGAACATTGAGCAATTTGATTTCAGGGGCCATGAAAAATTGCGAATACATATGCCATGGAGTATTCAGATGAATGTGGTCAAGGATCATTGTGACGACAAGTGTCCTGGAATATTGTGATGACACGGTTCATGGAGCATTGCGATGACAAGGGCCATGGCGAAATGTGAAGACAGGTGTCATGGGGCATTGTGATGACAGTGGTCATCTAGAATTGTGAAGAAAGATATCATGGAGCACTGGGATGATAGGGGCCATGGAGCATTGTGATGACAGGGGTCATGGGGCATTGTGATGACACGGCCATGGAACATTATGATGACAAGTAGTCTGGAGCATTGTGATAAAATGGGCATGGACCATTGTGATTAGAGGGGCCAAGGAGCAATGTGATGACAACGGCATGGAGCATTGTGATGACAAGGGTCATCGAGCATTGTGATGACAGTGGTCATGAAGCATTGTGATGAATGTGGTCATGCATCATTGTGATGACAAGTGTCGTGGAGCATTGTGATGACAGGGGTCATAGAGCATTCTGAAGACACGGTTATGGAATATTGTGATGACCAGAATTCTGTACCACAGTGATGAAAAGGGAATGGAGCATTGTGATTACAGGGGTCATGGAGCATTTTGATGACAATTGTTTAGAACTTTGTGAAGACAGGGATCATGGAGCATAGTGATGAAAGGGGCCATGGAGCATTGTGTTGACAGGCGTCATGGGACATTGTGTTGACAGTGGTCATGGAGCATTGTTAGAAAGAGAACATGGAGCAATTTGATTTCAGGGGCCATGAAAAATTGTGAATACATAGGCCATGGAGTATTCAGATGAATGTGGTCAAGAATCATTGTGACGAAAAGTGTCCTGGAATATTGTGATGACACGGTTCATGGAGCATTGCGATGACAAGGGCCATGGCGAAATGTGAAGACAGGTGTCATGGGGCATTGTGATGACAGGGGTCATGGGGCATTGTGATGACACGACCATGGAACATTATGATGACAAGAATTCTGGAGCATTGTGATAAAAAGGGCATGGACCATTGTGATTAGAGGGGCCAAGGAGCATTCTGATGACAACGGCATGGAGCATTGTGATGACAAGGTTTATCGAGCATTGTGATGACAGTGGTCATGAAGCATTGTGATGAATGTGGTCATGGATCATTGTGATGAAAAGTGTCGTGTAGCATTGTGATGACAGGGGTCATAGAGCATTGTGATCACACGGTTATGGAATATTGTGATGACCAGAATTCTGTAGCACTGTGATGAAAAGGGAATGGAGTATTGTGATTACAGGGGTCATGGAGCATTGTGATGACAATTGTTCTAGAACATTGTGATGACAGGTATCATGGAGCATAGTGATGAATGGGTCCATGGAGCATTGTGATGACAGGCGTCATGGGACATTGTGTTGACAGTGGTCATGGAACATTGTTAGAAAGGGAACATGGAGCAATTTGATTTCAGGGGCCATGAAAAATTGTGAATACATAGGCCATGGAGTATTCAGATGAATGTGGTCAAGGATCATTGTGACGACAAGTGTCCTGGAATATTGTGATGACACGGTTCATGGAGCATTGTGATGACAAGGGCCATGGCGAAATGTGAAGACAGGTGTCATGGGGCATTGTGATGACAGTGGTCATCTAGAATTGTGAAGAAAGATATCATGGAGCACTGGGATGACAGGGGCCATGGAGCATTGTGATGACAGGGGTCATGGGGCATTGTGATGACACGGCCATGGAACATTATGATGACAAGAATTCTGGAGCATTGTGATAAAAAGGTCATGGACCATTGTGATTGGAGGGGCCAAGGAGCATTCTGATGACAACGGCATGGAGCATTGTGATGACAAGGGTCATCGAGCATTGTGATGACAGTGGTCATGAAGCATTGTGATGAATGTGGTCATGGATCATTGTGATGACAAGTGTCGTAGAGCATTGTGATGACAGGGGTCATAGAGCATTGTGATGACACGGTTATGGAATATTGTGATGACCAGAATTCTGTAGCACTGTGATGAAAAGGAATGGAGCATTGTGATTACAGGGTTCATGGAGCATTGTGATGACAATTGTTCTAGATCATTGTGAAGACAGGGATCATGGAGCATAGTGATGAAAGGGGCCATGGAGCATTGTGATGACAGGCGTCATGGGACAATGTGTTGACAGTGGTCATGGAGCCTTGTTAGAAAGGGAACATGGAGCAATTTGATTTCAGGGGTCATGAAAAATTGTGAATACATAGGCCATGGAGTATTCAGATGAATTTGGTCAAGGATCATTGTGACGAAAAGTGTCCTGGAATATTGTGATGACACGGTTCATGGAGCATTGCGATGACAAGGGCAATGGCGAAATGTGAAGACAGGTGTCATGGGGCATTGTGATGACAGTGGCAATCTAGAATTGTAGAGAAAGATATCATGGAGCACTGGGATGACAGGGGCCATGGAGCATTGTGATTACAGGGGTCATGGGGCTTTGTGATGACACGGCCATGGAACATTATGATGACAAGAATTCTGGAGCATTGTTATAAAATGGGCATGGACCATTGTGATTAGAGGGGCCAAGGAGCATTCTGATGACAATGTCATGGAGCATTGTGATGACAAGGGTCTTCGAGCTTTGTGATGACAGTGGTCATGAAGCATTGTGATGAATGTGGTCATGGATCATTGTGATGACAAGTGTCGTGGAGCATTGTGATGACAACGGGCATAAAGCATTGTGATGACACGGTTATGGAATATTGTGATGACCAGAATTCTGTAGCACTGTGATGTAACGGGAATGTAGCATTGTGATTACAGGGGTATTGGAGCATTGTGATGACAATTGTTTTAGAACATTGTGATGACAGGGATCATGGAGAATAGTGATGAAAGGGGCCATGGAGCATTGTGATGACAGGCGTCATGGGACAATGTGTTGACAGTGGTCATGGAGCATTGTTAGAAAGGGAACATGGAGCAATTTGATTTCAGGGGCTATGAAAAATTGCGAATAAATATGCCATGGAGTATTCAGATGAATGTGGTCAAGGATCATTGTGACGACAAGTGTCCTGGAATATTGTGATGACACGGTTCATGGAGCATTGCGATGACAAGGGCCATGGCGAAATGTGAAGACAGGTGTCATGGGGCATTGTGATGACAGTGGTCATCTAGAATTGTGAAGAAAGATATCATGGAGCACAGGGATGACAGGGGCCAAGGGGCATTGTGATGACACGGCCATGGAACATTATGATGACAAGAATTCTGGAGCATTGTGATAAAAAGGTCATGGACAATTGTGATTAGAGGGGCCAAGGAGCATTCTGATGACAACGGCATGGAGCATTGTGATGACAAGGCTCATCGAGCATTGTGATGATACTGGTCATGAAGCATTGTGATGAATGTGGTCATGCATCATTGTGATGAAAAGTGTCGTGGAGCATTGTGATGACAGGGGCCATAGAGCATTGTGATGACACGGTTATGGAATATTGTGATGACCAGAATTCTGTAGCACAGTGATGAAAAGGGAATGGAGCATTGTGATTACAGGGGTCATGGAGCATTGTGATGACAAATGTTCTAGAATATTGTGATGAAAGGGGCAATGGAGATTTGTGTTGACAGGCGTCATGGGACATTGTGTTGACAGTGGACATGGAGCTCTGTTAGAAAGGGAACATGGAGCAATTTGATTTCAGGGGCCATGAAAAATTGCGAATACATACGCCATGGAGTATTCAGATGAATGTGATCAAGGATCATTGTGAGGAAAAGTGTCCTGGAATAATGTGATGACACGGTACATGGAGCATTGCGATCACAAGGGTCATGGCGAAAAGTGAAGACAATTGTCATGGGGCATTGTGATGACAGTGGTCCTCTAGAATTGTGAAGAAAGATATCATGGAGCACTGGGATGACAGGGGCCATGGAACATTGTGATGACAGGGGTCATGGGTCATTGTGATGCCACGGCCATGGAACATTATGTTGACAAGAATTCTGGAGCATTGTGATAAAAAGGGCATGGACCATTGTGAATAGAGGGGCCAAGGAGCATTCTGATGACAACGGCATGGAGCATTGTGATGAATGTGGTCATGGATCATTGTGATGACAAGTGTCGTGGAGCATTCTGATGAAAAGTGTCGTGGAGCATTGTGATGACAGGGGGCATAGAGCGTTGTGATGACACAGTTATGGAATATTGTGATGACCAGAATTCTGTAGCACTGTGATGAAAAGGGAATGGAGCATTGTGATTACAGGGGTCATGGAGCATTGTGATGACAATTGTTCTAGAACATTGTGATGACAGGGATCATGGAGCATAGTGATGAAAGGGGCCATGGAGCATTGTGATGATAGGCGTCATGGGACATTGTTTTGACAGTGGTCATGGAGCATTGTTAGAAAGGGAACATGGAGCAAATAGATTTCAGTGGCCATGAAAAATTGTGAATACAAAGGCCATGGAGTATTCAGATTAATGTGGTCAAGGATCATTGTGACGAAAAGTGTCCTGGAATATTGTGATGACACATTTCATGGAGCATTCCGATGACAAGGGCCATGGCAAAATGTGAAGACAGGTGTCATGGGGCATTGTGATGACAGTGGTCCTCTAGAATTGTGAAGAAAGATATCATGGAGCGCTGGGATGACAGGGGCTATGGAGCATTGTGATGACAGGGGTCATGGGGCATTGTGATGACACGGCCATGGAACATTATGATGACAAGAATTCTGGAGCATTGTGATAAAATGGGCATGGACCATTGAGATTAGAGGGGCCAAGGAGCATTCTGATGACAACGGCATGGAGCATTGTGATGACAAGTGTCATCGAGCTTTGTGATGACAGTGGTCATGAAGCATTGTGATGAATGTGGTCATGCATCATTGTGATGACAAGTGTCGTGGAGCATTCTGATGACAGGGGTCATAGAGCATTGTGATGACACGGTTATGGAATATTGTGATGATCAGAATTCTGTAGCACTGTGATGAAAAGGGAATGCAGCATTGTGATTACAGGGGTCATGAAGCATTGTGATGACAATTGTTCTAGAACATTGTGATGTCAGGGATTATGGACCATAGTGATGAAAGGGGCCATGGAGCATTGTGATGACAGGCGTCATGGGACATTGTGTTGACAGTGGTCATGGAGCATTGTTAGAAAGAGAACATGGAGCAATTTGATTTCAGGGGCCATGAAAAATTGTGAATACATAGGCCATGGAGTATTCAGATGAATGTGGTCAAGGATCATTGTGACGACAAGTGTCCTGGAATATTGTGATGACACGGTTCATGGAGCATTGGGATGACAAGGGCCATGGCGAAATGTGAAGACAGGTGTCATGGGGCATTGTGATGACAGTGGTCATCTAGAATTGTGAAGAAAGATATCATGGAGCACTGGGATGACAGGGGCCATGGAGCATTGTGATGACAGGGGTCATGGGGCATTGTGATGACACGGCCATGGAACATTATGATGACAAGAATTCTGGATCATTGTGATAAAAAGGTCATGGACCATTGTGATTAGAGGGGCCAAGGAGCATTCTGATGACAACGGCATGGAGCATTGTGATGACAAGGGTCATCGAGCATTGTGATGACAGTGGTCATGAAGCATTGTGATGAATGTGGTCATGGATCATTGTGATGACAATTGTCGTAGAGCATTGTGATGACATGGGTCATAGAGCATTGTGATGACACGGTTATGGAATATTGTGATGACCAGAATTCTGTAGCACTGTGATGAAAAGGAATGGAGCATTGTGATTACAGGGTTCTTGGAGCATTGTGATGATAATTGTTCTAGAACATTGTGAAGACAGGGATCATGGAGCATAGTGATGAAAGGGGCCATGGAGCATTGTGATGACAGGCGTCATGGGACAATGTGTTGACAGTGGTCATGGAGCCTTGTTAGAAAGGGAACATGGAGCAATTTGATTTCTGGGGTCATGAAAAATTGTGAATACATAGGCCATGGAGTATTCAGATGAATTTGGTCAAGGATCATTGTGACAAAAATTGTCCTGGAATATTGTGATGACACGGTTCATGGAGCATTGCGATGACAAGGGCCATGGCGAAATGTGAAGACAGGTGTCATGGGGCAATGTGATGACAGTGGTCATCTAGAATTGTGAAGAAAGATATCATGGAGCACACAGATGACAGGGGCCATGGAGCACTGTGATGACAGGGGTCATGGGGCATTGTGATGACACGGCCATGGAACATTATGATGACAAGAATTCTGGAGCATTGTGATAAAAAGGGCATGGACCATTGTGATTAGAGGGGCCATGGAGCATTCTGATGACAACGGCATGGAGCATTGTGATGACAAGGGTCATCGAGCATTGTGATGACAGTGGTCATGAAGCATTGTGATGAATGTGGTCATGGATCATTGTGATGATAAGTGTCGTGGAGCATTGTGATGACTGGGGTCATAGAGCATTGTGATGACACGGTTATGGAATATTGTGATGACCAGAATTCTGTAGCACTGTGATGAAAAGGGAATGGAGCATTGTGATTACAGGGGTCATGGTGCATTGTGATGACAATTGTTCTAGAACATTGTGAAGACAGGGATCATGGAGCACAGTGATGAAAGGGGCCATGGAGAATTGTGATGACAGGCGTCATGGGACAATGTGTTGACAGTGGTCATGGAGCATTGTTAGAAAGGGAACATGGAGCAAAGTGATTTCAGGGGCCATGAAAATTTGTGAATACATAGGCCATGGAGTATTCAGATGAATGTCGTCATGGATCATTGTGACAAAAAGTGTCCTGGAATATTGTGATGACACGGTTCATGGAGCATTGCGATGACAAGGGCCATGGCGAAATGTGAAGACAGGTGTCATGGGGCATTGTGATGACAGTGGTCATCTAGAATTGTAGAGAAAGATATCATGGAGCACTGGGATGACAGGGGCCATGGAGCATTGTGATTACAGGGGTCATGGGGCTTTGTGATGACACGGCCATGGAACATTATGATGACAAGAATTCTGGAGCATTGTGATAAAATGGGCATGGACCATTGTTATTAGAGGGGCCAAGGAGCATTCTGATGACAATGTCATGGAGCATTGTGATGACAAGGGTCATCGAGCTTTGTGATGACAGTGGTCATGAAGCATTGTGATGAATGTGGTCATGGATCATTGTGATGACAAGTGTCGTGGAGCATTGTGATGACAGGGGTCATAGAGCATTGTGATGACACGGTTATGGAATATTGTGATGACCAGAATTCTGTAGCACTGTGATGAAAAGGGAATGGAGCATTGTGATTACAGGGGTCATGGAGCATTGTGATGACAATTGTTCTAGAACATTGTGAAGACAGGGATCATGGAGCATAGTGATGAAAGGGGCCATGGAGCATTGTGATGACAGGCGTCATGGGACAATGTGTTGACAGTGGTCATGGAGCCTTGTTAGAAATGGAACATGGAGCAATTTGATTTCAGGGGTCATGAAAAATTGTGAATACATAGGCCATGGAGTATTCAGATGAATGTGGTCAAGGATCATTGTGACGACAAGTGTCCTGGAATATTGTGATGACACGGTTCATGGAGCATTGCGATGACAAGGGCCATGGCGAAATGTGAAGACAGGTGTCATGGGGCATTGTGATGACAGTGGTCATCTAGAATTGTGAAGAAAGATATCATGGAGCACAGGGATGACAGGGGCCATGGGGCATTGTGATGACACGGCCATGGAACATTATGATGACAAGAATTCTGGAGCATTGTGATAAAAAGGTCATGGACAATTGTGATTAGAGGGGCCAAGGAGCATTCTGATGACAACGGCATGGAGCATTGTGATGACAAGGCTCATCGAGCATTGTGATGATACTGGTCATGAAGCATTGTGATGAATGTGGTCATGCATCATTGTGATGACAAGTGTCGTGGAGCATTGTGATGACAGGGGTCATAGAGCATTGTGATGACACGGTTATGGAATATTGTGATGACCAGAATTCTGTAGCACAGTGATGAAAAGGGAATGGAGCATTGTGATTACAGGGGTCATGGAGCATTGTGATGACAAATGTTCTAGAACATTGTGAATGAAAGGGGCAATGGAGATTTGTGTTGACAGGCGTCATGGGACATTGTGTTGACAGTGGACATGGAGCTCTGTTAGAAAGGGAACATGGAGCAATTTGATTTCAGGGGCCATGAAAAATTGGGAATAATTACGCCATTGAGTATTCAGATGAATGTGGTCAAGGATCATTGTGAGGAAAAGTGTCCTGGAATAATGTGATGACACGGTACATGGAGCATTGCGATCACAAGGGTCATGGCGAAAAGTGAAGACAAGTGTCATGGGGCATTGTGATGACAGTGGTCCTCTAGAATTGTGAAGAAAGATATCATGGAGCACTGGGATGACAGGGGCCATGGAACATTGTGATGACAGGGGTCATGGGTCATTGTGATGACACGGCCATGGAACATTATGTTGACAAGAATTCTGGAGCATTGTGATAAAAAGGGCATGGACCATTGTGAATAGAGGGACCAAGGAGCATTCTGATGACAACGGCATGGAGCATTGTGATGAATGTGGTCATGGATCATTGTGATGACAAGTGTCGTGGAGCATTCTGATGAAAAGTGTCGTGGAGCATTGTGATGACAGGGGGCATAGAGCATTGTGATGACACGGTTATGGAATATTGTGATGACCAGAAATCTGTAGCACTGTGATGAAAAGGGAATGGAGCATTGTGATTACAGGGGTCATGGAGCATTGTGATGACAATTGTTCTAGAACATTGTGATGACAGGGATCATGGAGCATAGTGATGAAAGGGGCCATGGAGCATTGTGATGATAGGCGTCATGGGACACTGTTTTGACAGTGGTCATGGAGCATTGTTAGAAAGGGAACATGGAGCAAATAGATTTCAGTGGGCATGAAAAATTGTGAATACATAGGCCATGGAGTATTCAGATTAATGTGGTCAAGGATCATTGTGACGGAAAGTGTCCTGGAATATTGTGATGACACATTTCATGGAGCATTCCGATGACAAGGGCCATGGCGAAATGTGAAGACAGGTGTCATGGGGCATTGTGATGACAGTGGTCCTCTAGAATTGTGAAGAAAGATATCATGGAGCGCTGGGATGACAGGGGCTATGGAGCATTGTGATGACAGGGGTCATGGGGCATTGTGATGACACGGCCATGGAACATTATGATGACAAGAATTCTGGAGCATTGTGATAAAATGGGCATGGACCATTGAGATTAGAGGGGCCAAGGAGCATTCTGATGACAACGGCATGGAGCATTGTGATGACAAGGGTCATCGAGCTTTGTGATGACAGTGGTCATGAAGCATTGTGATGAATGTGGTCATGCATCATTGTGATGACAAGTGTCGTGGAGCATTCTGATGACAGGGGTCATAGAGCATTGTGATGACACGGTTATGGAATATTGTGATGACCAGAATTCTGTAGCATTGTGATGAAAAGGGAATGCAGCATTGTGATTACAGGGGTCATGGAGCATTGTGATGACAATTGTTCTAGAACATTGTGATGTCAGGGATTATGGAGCATAGTGATGAAAGGGGCCATGGAGCATTGTGATGACAGGCGTCATGGGACATTGTGTTGACAGTGGTCATGGAGCATTGTTAGAAAGAGAACATGGAGCAATTTGATTTCAGGGGTCATGAAAAATTGCGAATACATAGGCCATGGAGTATTCAGATGAATGTGGTCAAGGAACATTGTGACGAAAAGTGTCCTGGAATATTGTGATGACATGGTTCATGGAGCATTGTGATGACCAGTGCCATGGCGAAATGTGAAGACAGGTGTCATGGGGCATTGTGATGACAGTGGTCATCTAGAATTGTGAAGAAAGATATCATGGAGCACAGGGATGACAGGGGCCATGGAGCATTGTGATGACAGGGATCATGGAGCATAGTGATGAAAGGGGTCATGGAGCATTGTGATGACAGGCGTCATGGGACAATGTGTTGACAGTGGTCATGGAGCCTTGTTAGAAAGGGAACATGGAGCAATTTGATTTCAGGGGTCATGAAAAATTGTGAATACATAGACCATGGAGTATTCAGATGAATGTGGTCAAGGATCATTGTGACGAAAATTGTCCTGGAATATTGTGAAGACATGGATCATGGAGCATTGGGATGACAAGGGCCATGGCGAAATGTGAAGACAGGTGTCATGGGGCATTGTGATGACAGGAGTCATGGGGCATTGTGATGACACGGCCATGGAACATTATGATGACAAGAATTCTGGAGCATTGTGATAAAAAGGGCATGGACCATTGTTATTAGAGGGGCCAAGGAGCATTCTGATGACAACGGCATGGAGCATTGTGATGACAAAGGTCATCGAGCATTGTGATGACAGTGGTCATGAAGCATTGTGATGAAAGTGATCATGGATCATTGTGATGACAAGTGTCGTGGAGCATTGTGATGACAGGGGTCATAGAGCATTGTGATGACACGGTTATGGAATATTGTAATGACCAGAATTCTGTAGCACAGTGATGAAAAGGGAATGGAGCATTGTGATTACAGGGGTCATGGAGCATTGTGATGACAAATGTTCTAGAACATTGTGATGACAGGGATCATGGAGCATAGTGATGAAAGGGGCCATGGAGCATTGTGATGACAGGCGTCATGGGACATTGTGTTGACTGTGGTCATGGAGCATTGTTAGAAAGGGAAAATGGAGCAATTAGATTTCAGGGGCCATGAAAAATTGTGAATACATAGGCCATGGAGTATTCAGATGAATGTGGTCAAGGATCATTGTGACGAAAAGTGTCCTGGAATATTGTGATGACACGGTTCATGGAGTATTGCGATGACAAGGGCCATGGCGAAATGTGAAGACAGGTGTCATGGGGCATTGTGATGACAGGGGTCATGGGGCATTGTGATGACACGGCCATGGAACGTTATGATGACAAGAATTCTGGAGCATTGTGATAAAAACGGCATGGACCATTGTGATTAGAAGGGCCAAGGAGCATTCTGATGACAACGGCATGGAGCATGGTGATGACCAGGGTCATCGAGCATTGTGATGACAGTGGTCATGAAGCATTGTGATGAATGTGGTCATGGATCATTGTGATGACAAGTGTCGTGGAGCATTGTGATGACAGGGGTCATAGAGCATTGTGATGACACGGTTATGGAATATTGTGATGACCAGAATTCTGTAGCACTGTGATGAAAAGGGAATGCAGCATTGTGATTACAGGGGTCATGGAGCATTGTGATGACAATTGTTCTAGAACATTGTGATGACAGGGAACATGGAGCATAGTGATGAAAGGGGCCATGGAGCATTGTGATGATAGGCGTCATGGGACATTGTTTTGACAGTGGTCATGGAGCATT
The DNA here is from genome assembly GCF_028021215.1 of Eschrichtius robustus. Lineage (NCBI taxonomy): Eukaryota > Metazoa > Chordata > Mammalia > Artiodactyla > Eschrichtiidae > Eschrichtius > Eschrichtius robustus. The sequence continues at coordinate 1,341,681 of NW_027175249.1, read as the reverse complement.
GTTAGAAAGGGAACATGGAGCAAATTGATTTCAGTAGCCATGAAAAATTGTGAATACATAGGCCATGGAGTATTCAGATTAATGTGGTCAAGGATCATTGTGACGAAAAGTGTCCTGGAATATTGTGATGACACATTTCATGGAGCATTCCGATGACAAGGGCCATGGCGAAATGTGAAGACAGGTGTCATGGGGCATTGTGATGACAGTGGTCCTCTAGAATTGTGAAGAAAGATATCATGGAGCACTGGCATGACAGGGGCCATGGAGCATTGTGATGACAGGGGTCATGGGGCATTGTGATGACACGGCCATGGAACATTATGATGACAAGAATTCTGGAGCATTGTGATAAAATGGGCATGGACCATTGAGATTAGAGGGGCCAAGGAGCATTCTGATGACAACGGCATGGAGCATTGTGATGACAAGGGTCATCGAGCTTTGTGATGACAGTGGTCATGAAGCATTGTGATGAATGTGGTCATGGATCATTGTGATGACAAGTGTCTTGGAGCATTGTGATGACAGGGGTCATAGAGCATTGTGATGACACGGTTATGGAATATTGTAATGACCAGAATTCTGTAGCACAGTGATGAAAAGGGAATGGAGCATTGTGATTACAGGGGTCATGGAGCATTGTGATGACAAATGTTCTAGAACATTGTGATGACAGGGATCATGGAGCATAGTGATGAAAGGGGCCATGGAGCATTGTGATGACAGGCGTCATGGGACATTGTGTTGACAGTGGTCATGGAGCATTGTTAGAAAGGGAAAATGGAGCAATTAGATTTCAGGGGCCATGAACAATTGTGAATACATAGGCCATGGAGTATTCAGATGAATGTGGTCAAGGATCATTGTGACGAAAAGTGTCCTGGAATATTGTGATGACACGGTTCATGGAGCATTGCGATGACAAGGGCCATGGCGAAATGTGAAGACAGGTGTCATGGGGCATTGTGATGACAGTGGTCATCTAGAATTGTGAAGAAAGATATCATGGAGCACTGGGATGAAAGGGGCCATGGAACATTGTGATGACAGGGGTCATGGGGCATTGTGATGATACGGCCATGGAACATTATGATGACAAGAATTCTGGAGCATTGTGATAAAAAGGGCATGGACCATTGTTATTAGAGGGGCCAAGGAGCATTCTGATGACAACGGCATGGAGCATTGTGATGACAAAAGTCATCGAGCATTGTGATGACAGTGGTCATGGAGCATTGTGATGAAAGTGGTCATGGATCATTGTGATGACAAGTGTCGTGGAGCATTGTGATGACAGGGGTCATAGAGCATTGTGATGACACGGTTATGGAATATTGTAATGACCAGAATTCTGTAGCACAGTGATGAAAAGGGAATGGAGCATTGTGATTACAGGGGTCATGGAGCATTGTGATGACAAATGTTCTAGAACATTGTGATGACAGGGATCATGGAGCATAGTGATGAAAGGGGCCATGGAGCATTGTGATGACAGGCGTCATGGGACATTGTGTTGACTGTGGTCATGGAGCATTGTTAGAAAGGGAAAATGGAGCAATTAGATTTCAGGGGCCATGAAAAATTGTGAATACATAGGCCATGGAGTATTCAGATGAATGTGGTCAAGGATCATTGTGACGAAAAGTGTCCTGGAATATTGTGATGACACGGTTCATGGAGTATTGCGATGACAAGGGCCATGGCGAAATGTGAAGACAGGTGTCATGGGGCATTGTGATGACAGGGGTCATGGGGCATTGTGATGACACGGCCATGGAACATTATGATGACAAGAATTCTGGAGCATTGTGATAAAAACGGCATGGACCATTGTGATTAGAAGGGCCAAGGAGCATTCTGATGACAACGGCATGGAGCATGGTGATGACCAGGGTCATCGAGCATTGTGATGACAGTGGTCATGAAGCATTGTGATGAATGTGGTCATGGATCATTGTGATGACAAGTGTCGTGGAGCATTGTGATGACAGGGGTCATAGAGCATTGTGATGACACGGTTATGGAATATTGTGATGACCAGAATTCTGTAGCACTGTGATGAAAAGGGAATGCAGCATTGTGATTACAGGGGTCATGGAGCATTGTGATGACAATTGTTCTAGAACATTGTGATGACAGGGAACATGGAGCATAGTGATGAAAGGGGCCATGGAGCATTGTGATGATAGGCGTCATGGGACATTGTTTTGACAGTGGTCATGGAGCATTGTTAGAAAGGGAACATGGAGCAAATTGATTTCAGTGGCCATGAAAAATTGTGAATACATAGGCCATGGAGTATTCAGATTAATGTGGTCAAGGATCATTGTGACGAAAAGTGTCCTGGAATATTGTGATGACACATTTCATGGAGCATTCCGATGACAAGGGCCATGGCGAAATGTGAAGACAGGTGTCATGGGGCATTGTGATGACAGTGGTCCTCTAGAATTGTGAAGAAAGATATCATGGAGCACTGGGATGACAGGGGCCATGGAGCATTGTGATGACAGGGGTCATGGGGCATTGTGATGACACGGCCATGGAACATTATGATGACAAGAATTCTGGAGCATTGTGATAAAATGGGCATGGACCATTGAGATTAGAGGGGCCAAGGAGCATTCTGATGACAACGGCATGGGGCATTGTGATGACAAGGGTCATCGAGTTTTGTGATGACAGTGGTCATGAAGCATTGTGATGAATGTGGTCATGCATCATTGTGATGATAAGTGTCGTGGAGCATTGTGATGACTGGGGTCATAGAGCATTGTGATGACACGGTTATGGAATATTGTGATGACCAGAATTCTGTAGCACTGTGATGAAAAGGGAATGGAGCATTGTGATTACAGGGGTCATGGTGCATTGTGATGACAATTGTTCTAGAACATTGTGAAGACAGGGATCATGGAGCACAGTGATGAAATGGGCCATGGAGAATTGTGATGACAGGCGTCATGGGACAATGTGTTGACAGTGGTCATGGAGCATTGTTAGAAAGGGAACATGGAGCAAAGTGATTTCAGGGGCCATGAAAATTTGTGAATACATAGGCCATGGAGTATTCAGATGAATGTCGTCATGGATCATTGTGACAAAAAGTGTCCTGGAATATTGTGATGACACGGTTCATGGAGCATTGCGATGACAAGGGCCATGGCGAAATGTGAAGACAGGTGTCATGGGGCATTGTGATGACAGGGGTCATGGGGCATTGTGATGACACGGCCATGGAACGTTATGATGACAAGAATTCTGGAGCATTGTGATAAAAACGGCATGGACCATTGTGATTAGAAGGGCCAAGGAGCATTCTGATGAAAACGGCATGGAGCATGGTGATGACCAGGGTCATCGAGCATTGTGATGACAGTGGTCATGAAGCATTGTGATGAATGTGGTCATGGATCATTGTGATGACAAGTGTCGTGGAGCATTGTGATGACAGGGGTCATAGAGCATTGTGATGACACGGTTATGGAATATTGTGATGACCAGAATTCTGTAGCACTGTGATGAAAAGGGAATGCAGCATTGTGATTACAGGGGTCATGGAGCATTGTGATGACAATTGTTCTAGAACATTGTGATGACAGGGAACATGGAGCATAGTGATGAAAGGGGCCATGGAGCATTGTGATGATAGGCGTCATGGGAAATTGTTTTGACAGTGGTCATGGAGCATTGTTAGAAAGGGAACATGGAGCAAATTGATTTCAGTGGCCATGAAAAATTGTGAATACATAGGCCATGGAGTATTCAGATTAATGTGGTCAAGGATCATTGTGACGAAAAGTGTCCTGGAATATTGTGATGACACATTTCATGGAGCATTCCGATGACAAGGGCCATGGCGAAATGTGAAGACAGGTGTCATGGGGCATTGTGATGACAGTGGTCCTCTAGAATTGTGAAGAAAGATATCATGGAGCACTGGGATGACAGGGGCCATGGAGCATTGTGATGACAAGGGTCATGGGGCATTGTGATGACACGGCCATGGAACATTATGATGACAAGAATTCTGGAGCATTGTGATAAAATGGGCATGGACCATTGAGATTAGAGGGGCCAAGGAGCATTCTGATGACAACGGCATGGAGCATTGTGATGACAAGGGTCATCGAGCTTTGTGATGACAGTGGTCATGAAACATTGTGATGAATGTGGTCATGGATCATTGTGATGACAAGTGTCTTGGAGCATTGTGATGACAGGGGTCATAGAGCATTGTGATGACACGGTTATGGAATATTGTAATGACCAGAATTCTGTAGCACAGTGATGAAAAGGGAATGGAGCATTGTGATTACAGGGGTCATGGAGCATTGTGATGACAAATGTTCTAGAACATTGTGATGACAGGGATCATGGAGCATAGTGATGAAAGGGGCCATGGAGCATTGTGATGACAGGCGTCATGGGACATTGTGTTGACAGTGGTCATGGAGCATTGTTAGAAAGGGAAAATGGAGCAATTAGATTTCAGGGGCCATGAACAATTGTGAATACATAGGCCATGGAGTATTCAGATGAATGTGGTCAAGGATCATTGTGACGAAAAGTCTCCTGGAATATTGTGATGACACGGTTCATGGAGCATTGCGATGACAAGGGCCATGGCGAAATGTGAAGACAGGTGTCATGGGGCATTGTGATGACAGTGGTCCTCTAGAATTGTGAAGAAAGATATCATGGAGCGCTGGGATGACAGGGGCTATGGAGCATTGTGATGACAGGGGTCATGGGGCATTGTGATGACACGGCCATGGAACATTATGATGACAAGAATTCTGGAGCATTGTGATAAAATGGGCATGGACCATTGAGATTAGAGGGGCCAAGGAGCATTCTGATGACAACGGCATGGAGCATTGTGATGACAAGGGTCATCGAGCTTTGTGATGACAGTGGTCATGAAGCATTGTGATGAATGTGGTCATGCATCATTGTGATGACAAGTGTCGTGGAGCATTCTGATGACAGGGGTCATAGAGCATTGTGATGACACGGTTATGGAATATTGTGATGACCAGAATTCTGTAGCACTGTGATGAAAAGGGAATGCAGCATTGTGATTACAGGGGTCATGGAGCATTGTGATGACAATTGTTCTAGAACATTGTGATGTCAGGGATTATGGAGCATAGTGATGAAAGGGGCCATGGAGCATTGTGATGACAGGCGTCATGGGACATTGTGTTGACAGTGGTCATGGAGCATTGTTAGAAAGAGAACATGGAGCAATTTGATTTCAGGGGTCATGAAAAATTGCGAATACATAGGCCATGGAGTATTCAGATGAATGTGGTCAAGGATCATTGTGACGAAAAGTGTCCTGGAATATTGTGATGACATGGTTCATGGAGCATTGCGATGACCAGTGCCATGGCGAAATGTGAAGACAGGTGTCATGGGGCATTGTGATGACAGTGGTCATCTAGAATTGTGAAGAAAGATATCATGGAGCACTGGGATGAAAGGGGCCATGGAACATTGTGATGACAGGGGTCATGGGGCATTGTGATGATACGGCCATGGAACATTATGATGACAAGAATTCTGGAGCATTGTGATAAAACGGGCATGGACCATTGTGATTAGAGGGGCCAAGGAGCATTCTGATGACAACGGCATGGAGCATTGTGATGACAAAGGTCATCGAGCATTGTGATGACAGTGGTCATGAAGCATTGTGATGAATGTGGTCATGGATCATTGTGATGACAAGTGTCTTGGAGCATTGTGATGACAGGGGTCATAGAGCATTGTGATGACACGGTTATGGAATATTGTAATGACCAGAATTCTGTAGCACAGTGATGAAAAGGGAATGGAGCATTGTGATTACAGGGGTCATGGAGCATTGTGATGACAAATGTTCTAGAACATTGTGATGACAGGGATCATGGAGCATAGTGATGAAAGGGGCCATGGAGCATTGTGATGACAGGCGTCATGGGACATTGTGTTGACAGTGGTCATGGAGCATTGTTAGAAAGGGAAAATGGAGCAATTAGATTTCAGGGGCCATGAACAATTGTGAATACATAGGCCATGGAGTATTCAGATGAATGTGGTCAAGGATCATTGTGACGAAAAGTGTCCTGGAATATTGTGATGACACGGTTCATGGAGCATTGCGATGACAAGGGCCATGGCGAAATGTGAAGACAGGTGTCATGGGGCATTGTGATGACAGGGGTCATGGGGTATTGTGATGACACGGCCATGGAACGTTATGATGACAAGAATTCTGGAGCATTGTGATAAAAACGGCATGGACCATTGTGATTAGAAGGGCCAAGGAGCATTCTGATGACAACGGCATGGAGCATGGTGATGACCAGGGTCATCGAGCATTGTGATGACAGTGGTCATGAAGCATTGTGATGAATGTGGTCATGGATCATTGTGATGACAAGTGTCGTGGAGCATTGTGATGACAGGGGTCATAGAGCATTGTGATGACACGGTTATGGAATATTGTGATGACCAGAATTCTATAGCACTGTGATGAAAAGGGAATGCAGCATTGTGATTACAGGGGTCATGGAGCATTGTGATGACAATTGTTCTAGAACATTGTGATGACAGGGAACATGGAGCATAGTGATGAAAGGGGCCATGGAGCATTGTGATGATAGGCGTCATGGGACATTGTTTTGACAGTGGTCATGGAGCATTGTTAGAAAGGGAACATGGAGCAAATTGATTTCAGTGGCCATGAAAAATTGTGAATATATAGGCCATGGAGTATTCAGATTAATGTGGTCAAGGATCATTGTGACGAAAAGTGTCCTGGAATATTGTGATGACACATTTCATGGAGCATTCCGATGACAAGGGCCATGGCGAAATGTGAAGACAGGTGTCATGGGGCATTGTGATGACAGTGGTCCTCTAGAATTGTGAAGAAAGATATCATGGAGCACTGGGATGACAGGGGCCATGGAGCATTGTGATGACAGGGGTCATGGGGCATTGTGATGACACGGCCATGGAACATTATGATGACAAGAATTCTGGAGCATTGTGATAAAATGGGCATGGACCATTGAGATTAGAGGGGCCAAGGAGCATTCTGATGACAACGGCATGGAGCATTGTGATGACAAGGGTCATCGAGCTTTGTGATGACAGTGGTCATGAAGCATTGTGATGAATGTGGTCATGCATCATTGTGATGACAAGTGTCGTGGAGCATTCTGATGACAGGGGTCAGAGAGCATTGTGATGACACGGTTATGGAATATTGTGATGACCAGAATTCTGTAGCACTGTGATGAAAAGGGAATGGAGCATTGTGATTACAGGGGTCATGGAGCATTGTGATGACAATTGTTCTAGAACATTGTGATGACAGGGATCATGGAGCATAGTGATGAAAGGGGCCATGGAGCATTGTGATGACAGGCGTAATGGGACATTGTGTTGACAGTGGTCATGGAGCATTGTTAGAAAGAGAACATGGAGCAATTTGATTTCATGGGTCATGAAAAATTGCGAATACATAGGCCATGGAGGATTCAGATGAATGTGGTCAAGGATCATTGTGACGAAAAGTGTCCTGGAATATTGTGATGACATGGTTCATGGAGCATTGCGATGACCAGTGCCATGGCGAAATGTGAAGACAGGTGTCATGGGGCATTGTGATGACAGTGGTCATCTAGAATTGTGAAGAAAGATATCATGGAACACTGGGATGAAAGGGGCCATGGAACATTGTGATGACAGGGGTCATGGGGCATTGTGATGATACGGCCATGGAACATTATGATGACAAGAATTCTGGAGCATTGTGATAAAACGGGCATGGACCATTGTGATTAGAGGGGCCAAGGAGCATTCTGATGACAACGGCATGGAGCATTGTGATGACAAAGGTCATCGAGCATTGTGATGACAGTGGTCATGAAGCATTGTGATGAATGTGGTCATGCATCATTGTGATGACAAGTGTCGTGGAGCATTGTGATGACAGGGGTCATAGAGCATTCTGATGACACGGTTATGGAATATTGTGATGACCAGAATTCTGTACCAGAGTGATGAAAAGGGAATGGAGCATTGTGATTACAGGGGTCATGGAGCATTTTGATGACAATTGTTTAGAACATTGTGAAGACAGGGATCATGGAGCATAGTGATGAAAGGGGCCATGGAGCATTGTGTTGACAGGCGTCATGGGACATTGTGTTGACAGTGGTCATGGAGCATTGTTAGAAAGAGAACATGGAGCAATTTGATTTCAGGGGCCATGAAAAATTGCGAATACATAGGCCATGGAGTATTCAGATGAATGTTGTCAAGAATCATTGTGACGAAAAGTGTCCTGGAATATTGTGATGACACGGTTCATGGAGCATTGCGATGACAAGGGCCATGGCGAAATGTGAAGACAGGTGTCATGGGGCAATGTGATGACAGTGGTCATCTAGAATTGTGAAGAAAGATATCATGGAGAACAGAGATGACAGGGGCCATGGAGCACTGTGATGACAGGGGTCATGGGGCATTGTGATGACACGGCCATGGAACATTATGATGACAAGAATTCTGGAGCATTGTGATAAAAAGGGCATGGACCATTGTGATTAGAGGGGACAAGGAGCATTCTGATGACAACGGCATGGAGCATTGTGATGACAAGGGTCATCGAGCATTGTGATGACAGTGGTCATGAAGCATTGTGATGAATGTGGTCATGTATCTTTGTGATGACAAGTGTCGTGGAGCATTGTGATGACAGGGGTCATAGAGCATTGTGATGACACGGTTATGGAATATTGTGATGACCAGAATTCTGTAGCACTGTGATGAAAAGGGAATGGAGCATTGTGATTACAGGGGTCATGGAGCATTGTGATGACAATTGTTCTAGAACATTGTGAAGACAGGGATCATGGAGCATAGTGATGAAAGGGGCCATGGAGCATTGTGATGACAGGCGTCATGGGACATTGTGTTGACAGTGGTCATGGAGCATTGTTAGAAAGGGAACATGGAGCAATTTGATTTCAGGGGTCATGAAAAATTGTGAATACATAGGCCATGGAGTATTCAGATGAATTTGGTCAAGGATCATTGTGACGAAAATTGTCCTGGAATATTGTGATGACACGGTTCATGGAGCATTGCGATGACAAGGGCCATGGCGAAATGTGAAGACAGGTGTCATGGGGCAATGTGATGACAGTGGTCTTCTAGAATTGTGAAGAAAGATATCATGGAGAACAGAGATGACAGGGGCCATGGAGCACTGTGATGACAGGGGTCATGGGGCATTGTGATGACACGGCCATGGAACATTATGATGACAAGAATTCTGGAGCATTGTGATAAAAAGGGCATGGACCATTGTGATTAGAGGGGCCATGGAGCATTCTGATGATAACGGCATGGAGCATTGTGATGACAAGGGTCATCGAGCATTGTGATGACAGTGGTCATGAAGCATTGCGATGAATGTGGTCATGGATCATTGTGATGATAAGTGTCGTGGAGCATTGTGATGACTGGGGTCATAGAGCATTGTGATGACACGGTTATGGAATATTGTGATGACCAGAATTCTGTAGCACTGTGATGAAAAGGGAATGGAGTATTGTGATTACAGGGGTCATGGAGCATTGTGATGACAATTGTTCTAGAACATTGTGAAGACAGGGATCATGGAGCACAGTGATGAAAGAGGCCATGGAGAATTGTGATGACAGGCGTCATGGGACAATGTGTTGACAGTGGTCATGGAGCATTGTTAGAAAGGGAACATGGAGCAAAGTGATTTCACGGGCCATGAAAATTTGTGAATACATAGGCCATGGAGTATTCAGATGAATGTCGTCATGGATCATTGTGACAAAAAGTGTCCTGGATTATTGTGATGACACGGTTCATGGATCATTGCGATGACAAGGGCCATGGCGAAATGTGAAGACAGGTGTCATGGGGCATTGTGATGACAGTGGTCATCTAGAATTGTAGAGAAAGATATCATGGAGCACTGGGATGACAGGGGCCATGGAGCATTGTGATTACAGGGGTCATGGGGCTTTGTGATGACACGGCCATGGAACATTATGATGACAAGAATTCTGGAGCATTGTGATAAAAAGGTCATGGACCATTGTGATTAGAGGGGCCAAGGAGCATTCTGATGACAATGTCATGGAGCATTGTGATGACAAGGGTCATCGAGCTTTGTGATGACAGTGGTCATGAAGCATTGTGATGAATGTGGTCATGGATCATTGTGATGACAAGTGTCGTGGAGCATTGTGATGACAAGGGGCATAAAGCATTGTTATGACACGGTTATGGAATATTGTGATGACCAGAATTCTGTAGCACTGTGATGAAACGGGAATGTAGCATTGTGATTACAGGGGTATTGGACCATTGTGATGACAATTGTTTTAGAACATTGTGATGACAGGGATCATGGAGCATAGTGATGAAAGGGGCCATGGGGCATTGTGATGACAGGCGTCATGGGACAATGTGTTGACAGTGGTCATGGAGCATTGTTAGAAAGGGAACATTGAGCAATTTGATTTCAGGGGCCATGAAAAATTGCGAATACATATGCCATGCAGTATTCAGATGAATGTGGTCAAGGATCATTGTGACGACAAGTGTCCTGGAATATTGTGATGACACGGTTCATGGAGCATTGCGATGACAAGGGCCATGGCGAAATGTGAAGACAGGTGTCATGGGGCATTGTGATGACACTGGTCATCTAGAATTGTGAAGAAAGATATCATGGAGCACTGGGATGATAGGGGCCATGGAGCATTGTGATGACAGGGGTCATGGGGCATTGTGATGACACGGCCATGGAACATTATGATGACAAGTAGTCTGGAGCATTGTGATAAAATGGGCATGGACCATTGTGATTAGAGTGGCCAAGGAGCAATGTGATGACAACGGCATGGAGCATTGTGATGACAAGGGTCATCGAGCATTGTGATGACAGTGGTCATGAAGCATTGTGATGAATGTGGTCATGCATCATTGTGATGACAAGTGTCGTGGAGCATTGTGATGACAGGGGTCATAGAGCATTCTGATGACACGGTTATGGAATATTGTGATGACCAGAATTCTGTACCACAGTGATGAAAAGGGAATGGAGCATTGTGATTACAGGGGTCATGGAGCATTTTGATGACAATTGTTTAGAACATTGTGAAGACAGGGATCATGGAGCATAGTGATGAAAGGGGCCATGGAGCATTGTGTTGACAGGCGTCATGGGACATTGTGTTGACAGTGGTCATGGAGCATTGTTAGAAAGAGAACATGGAGCAATTTGATTTCAGGGGCCATGAAAAATTGTGAATACATAGGCCATGGAGTATTCAGATGAATGTGGTCAAGAATCATTGTGACGAAAAGTGTCCTGGAATATTGTGATGACACGGTTCATGGAGCATTGCGATGACAAGGGCCATGGCGAAATGTGAAGACAGGTGTCATGGGGCATTGTGATGACAGGGGTCATGGGGCATTGTGATGACACGGCCATGGAACATTATGATGACAAGAATTCTGGAGCATTGTGATAAAAAGGGCATGGACCATTGTGATTAGAGGGGCCAAGGAGCATTCTGATGACAACGGCATGGAGCATTGTGATGACAAGGTTTATCGAGCATTGTGATGACAGTGGTCATGAAGCATTGTGATGAATGTGGTCATGGATCATTGTGATGAAAAGTGTCGTGTAGCATTGTGATGACAGGGGTCATAGAGCATTGTGATCACACGGTTATGGAATATTGTGATGACCAGAATTCTATAGCACTGTGATGAAAAGGGAATGGAGTATTGTGATTACAGCGGTCATGGAGCATTGTGATGACAATTGTTCTAGAACATTGTGATGACAGGGATCATGGAGCATAGTGATGAATGGGTCCATGGAGCATTGTGATGACAGGCGTCATGGGACATTGTGTTGACAGTGGTCATGGAGCATTGTTAGAAAGGGAACATGGAGCAATTTGATTTCAGGGGCCATGAAAAATTGTGAATACATAGGCCATGGAGTTTTCAGATGAATGTGGTCAAGGATCATTGTGACGACAAGTGTCCTGGAATATTGTGATGACACGGTTCATGGAGCATTGTGATGACAAGTGCCATGGCGAAATGTGAAGACAGGTGTCATGGGGCATTGTGATGACAGTGGTCATATAGAATTGTGAAGAAAGATATCATGGAGCACTGGGATGACAGGGGCCATGGAGCTTTGTGATGACAGGGGTCATGGGGCATTGTGATGACACGGCCATGGAACATTATGATGACAAGAATTCTGGAGCATTGTGATAAAAAGGTCATGGACCATTGTGATTAGAGGGGCCAAGGAGCATTCTGATGACAACGGCATGGAGCATTGTGATGACAAGGGTCATCGAGCATTGTGATGACAGTGGTCATGAAGCATTGTGATGAATGTGGTCATGGATCATTGTGATGACAAGTGTCGTAGAGCATTGTGATGACAGGGGTCATAGAGCATTGTGATGACACGGTTATGGAATATTGTGATGACCAGAATTCTGTAGCACTGTGATGAAAAGGAATGGAGCATTGTGATTACAGGGTTCATGGAGCATTGTGATGACAATTGTTCTAGAACATTGTGAAGACAGGGATCATGGAGCATAGTGATGAAAGGGGCCATGGAGCATTGTGATGACAGGCGTCATGGGACAATGTGTTGACAGTGGTCATGGAGCCTTGTTAGAAAGGGAACATGGAGCAATTTGATTTCAGGGGTCATGAAAAATTGTGAATACATAGGCCATGGAGTATTCAGATGAATTTGGTCAAGGATCATTGTGACGAAAATTGTCCTGGAATATTGTGATGACACGGTTCATGGAGCATTGCGATGACAAGGGCAATGTCGAAATGTGAAGACAGGTGTCATGGGGCATTGTGATGACAGTGGCAATCTAGAATTGTAGAGAAAGATATCATGGAGCACTGGGATGACAGGGGCCATGGAGCATTGTGATTACAGGGGTCATGGGGCTTTGTGATGACACGGCCATGGAACATTATGATGACAAGAATTCTGGTGCATTGTTATAAAATGGGCATGGACCATTGTGATTAGAGGGGCCAAGGAGCATTCTGATGACAATGTCATGGAGCATTGTGATGACAAGGGTCATCGAGCTTTGTGATGACAGTGGTCATGAAGCATTGTGATGAATGTGGTCATGGATCATTGTGATGACAAGTGTCGTGGAGCATTGTGATGACAACGGGCATAAAGCATTGTGATGACACGGTTATGGAATATTGTGATGACCAGAATTCTGTAGCACTGTGATGTAACGGGAATGTAGCATTGTGATTACAGGGGTATTGGAGCATTGTGATGACAATTGTTTTAGAACTTTGTGATGACAGGGATCATGGAGAATAGTGATGAAAGGGGCCATGGAGCATTGTGATGACAGGCGTCATGGGACAATGTGTTGACAGTGGTCATGGAGCATTGTTAGAAAGGGAACATGGAGCAATTTGATTTCAGGGGCTATGAAAAATTGCGAATAAATATGCCATGGAGTATTCAGATGAATGTGGTCAAGGATCATTGTGACGACAAGTGTCCTGGAATATTGTGATGACACGGTTCATGGAGGATTGCGATGACAAGGGCCATGGCGAAATGTGAAGACAGGTGTCATGGGGCATTGTGATGACAGTGGTCATCTAGAATTGTGAAGAAAGATATCATGGAGCACAGGGATGACAGGGGCCATGGGGCATTGTGATGACACGGCCATGGAACATTATGATGACAAGAATTCTGGAGCATTGTGATAAAAAGGTCATGGACAATTGTGATTAGAGGGGCCAAGGAGCATTCTGATGACAACGGCATGGAGCATTGTGATGGCAAGGGTCATCGAGCATTGTGATGACAGTGGTCATGAAGCATTGTGATGAATGTGGTCATGCATCATTGTGATGAAAAGTGTCGTGGAGCATTGTGATGACAGGGGTCATAGAGCATTGTGATGACACGGTTATGGAATATTGTGATGACCAGAATTCTGTAGCACTGGGATGAAAAGGAAATGGAGCATTGTGATTAAAGGGGTCATGGAGCATTGTGATGACAATTGTTCTAGAACATTGTGAAGACAGGGATCATGGAGCATAGTGATGAAAGGGCCATGGAGCATTGTGATGACAGGCATCATGGGACAATGTGTTGACAGTGGTCATGGAGCATTGTTAGAAAGGGAACATGGAGCAATTTGATTTCAGGGGCCATGAAAAATTGCGAATACATACGCCATTGAGTATTCAGATGAATGTGATCAAGGATCATTGTGAGGAAAATTGTCCTGGAATAATGTGATGACACGGTACATGGAGCATTGCGATCACAAGGGTCATGGCGAAAAGCGAAGACAATTGTCATGGGGCATTTTGATGACAGTGGTCCTCTAGAATTGTGAAGAAAGATATCATGGAGCACTGGGATGACAGGGGCCATGGAACATTGTGATGACAGGGGTCATGGGTCATTGTGATGCCACGGCCATGGAACATTATGTTGACAAGAATTCTGGAGCATTGTGATAAAAAGGGCATGGACCATTGTGAATAGAGGGGCCAAGGAGCATTCTGATGACAACGGCATGGAGCATTGTGATGAATGTGGTCATGGATCATTGTGATGACAAGTGTCGTGGAGCATTCTGATGAAAAGTGTCGTGGAGCATTGTGATGACAGGGGGCATAGAGCGTTGTGATGACACAGTTATGGAATATTGTGATGACCAGAATTCTGTAGCACTGTGATGAAAAGGGAATGGAGCATTGTGATTACAGGGGTCATGGAGCATTGTGATGACAATTGTTCTAGAACATTGTGATGACAGGGATCATGGAGCATAGTGATGAAAGGGGCCATGGAGCATTGTGATGATAGGCGTCATGGGACATTGTTTTGACAGTGGTCATGGAGCATTGTTAGAAAGGGAACATGGAGCAAATAGATTTCAGTGGCCATGAAAAATTGTGAATACATAGGCCATGGAGTATTCAGATTAATGTGGTCAAGGATCATTGTGACGAAAAGTGTCCTGGAATATTGTGATGACACATTTCATGGAGCATTCCGATGACAAGGGCCATGGCGAAATGTGAAGACAGGTGTCATGGGGCATTGTGATGACAGTGGTCCTCTAGAATTGTGAAGAAAGATATCATGGAGCGCTGGGATGACAGGGGCTATGGAGCATTGTGATGACAGGGGTCATGGGGCATTGTGATGACACGGCCATGGAACATTATGATGACAAGAATTCTGGAGCATTGTGATAAAATGGGCATGGACCATTGAGATTAGAGGGGCCAAGGAGCATTCTGATGACAACGGCATGGAGCATTGTGATGACAAGTGTCATCGAGCTTTGTGATGACAGTGGTCATGAAGCATTGTGATGAATGTGGTCATGCATCATTGTGATGACAAGTGTCGTGGAGCATTCTGATGACAGGGGTCATAGAGCATTGTGATGACACGGTTATGGAATATTGTGATGATCAGAATTCTGTAGCACTGTGATGAAAAGGGAATGCAGCATTGTGATTACAGGGGTCATGAAGCATTGTGATGACAATTGTTCTAGAACATTGTGATGTCAGGGATTATGGAGCATAGTGATGAAAGGGGCCATGGAGCATTGTGATGACAGGCGTCATGGGACATTGTGTTGACAGTGGTCATGGAGCATTGTTAGAAAGAGAACATGGAGCAATTTGATTTCAGGGGTCATGAAAAATTGCGAATACATAGGCCATGGAGTATTCAGATGAATGTGGTCAAGGATCATTGTGACGACAAGTGTCTTGGAATATTGTGATGACACGGTTCATGGAGCATTGCGATGACAAGGGCCATGGCGAAATGTGAAGACAGGTGTCATGGGGCATTGTGATGACAGTGGTCATCTAGAATTGTGAAGAAAGATATCATGGAGCACTGGGATGACAGGGGCCATGGAGCATTGTGATGACAGGGGTCATGGGGCATTGTGATGACACGGCCATGGAACATTATGATGACAAGAATTCTGGATCATTGTGATAAAAAGGTCATGGACCATTGTGATTAGAGGGGCCAAGGAGCATTCTGATGACAACGGCATGGAGCATTGTGATGACAAGGGTCATCGAGCATTGTGATGACAGTGGTCATGAAGCATTGTGATGAATGTGGTCATGGATCATTGTGATGACAAGTGTCGTAGAGCATTGTGATGACATGGGTCATAGAGCATTGTGATGACACGGTTATGGAATATTGTGATGACCAGAATTCTGTAGCACTGTGATGAAAAGGAATGGAGCATTGTGATTACAGGGGTCATGGAGCATTGTGATGACAATTGTTCTAGAACATTGTGAAGACAGGGATCATGGAGCATAGTGATGAAAGGGGCCATGGAGCAGTGTGATGACAGGCGTCATGGGACAATGTGTTGACAGTGGTCATGGAGCCTTGTTAGAAAGGGAACATGGAGCAATTTGATTTCAGGGGTCATGAAAAATTGTGAATACATAGGCCATGGAGTATTCAGATGAATTTGGTCAAGGATCATTGTGACGAAAATTGTCCTGGAATATTGTGATGACACGGTTCATGGAGCATTGCGATGACAAGGGCCATGGCGAAATGTGAAGACAGGTGTCATGGGGCAATGTGATGACAGTGGTCATCTAGAATTGTGAAGAAAGATATCATGGAGCACACAGATGACAGGGGCCATGGAGCACTGTGATGACAGGGGTCATGGGGCATTGTGATGACACGGCCATGGAACATTATGATGACAAGAATTCTGGAGCATTGTGATAAAAAGGGCATGGACCATTGTGATTAGAGGGGCCATGGAGCATTCTGATGACAACGGCATGGAGCATTGTGATGACAAGGGTCATCGAGCATTGTGATGACAGTGGTCATGAAGCATTGTGATGAATGTGGTCATGGATCATTGTGATGATAAGTGTCGTGGAGCATTGTGATGACTGTGGTCATAGAGCATTGTGATGACACGGTTATGGAATATTGTGATGACCAGAATTCTGTAGCACTGTGATGAAAAGGGAATGGAGCATTGTGATTACAGGGGTCATGGAGCATTGTGATGACAATTGTTCTAGAACATTGTGAAGACAGGGATCATGGAGCACAGTGATGAAAGGGGCCATGGAGAATTGTGATGACAGGCGTCATGGGACAATGTGTTGACAGTGGTCATGGAGCATTGTTAGAAAGGGAACATGGAGCAAAGTGATTTCAGGGGCCATGAAAATTTGTGAATACATAGGCCATGGAGTATTCAGATGAATGTCGTCATGGATCATTGTGACAAAAATTGTCCTGGAATATTGTGATGACACGGTTCATGGAGCATTGCGATGACAAGGGCCATGGCGAAATGTGAAGACAGGTGTCATGGGGCATTGTGATGACAGTGGTCATCTAGAATTGTAGAGAAAGATATCATGGAGCACTGGGATGACAGGGGCCATGGAGCATTGTGATTACAGGGGTCATGGGGCTTTGTGATGACACGGCCATGGAACATTATGATGACAAGAATTCTGGAGCATTGTGATAAAATGGGCATGGACCATTGTGATTAGAGGGGCCAAGGAGCATTCTGATGACAATGTCATGGAGCATTGTGATGACAAGGGTCATCGAGCTTTGTGATGACAGTGGTCATGAAGCATTGTGATGAATGTGGTCATGGATCATTGTGATGACAAGTGTCGTGGAGCAATGTGATGACAACGGGCATAAAGCATTGTGATGACACGGTTATGGAATATTGTGATGACCAGAATTCTGTAGCACTGTGATGTAACGGGAATGTAGCATTGTGATTACAGGGGTATTGGAGCATTGTGATGACAATTGTTTTAGAACATTGTGATGACAGGGATCATGGAGAATAGTGATGAAAGGGGCCATGGAGCATTGTGATGACAGGCGTCATGGGACAATGTGTTGACAGTGGTCATGGAGCATTGTTAGAAAGGGAACATGGAGCAATTTGATTTCAGGGGCTATGAAAAATTGCGAATAAATATGCCATGGAGTATTTAGATGAATGTGGTCAAGGATCATTGTGACGACAAGTGTCCTGGAATATTGTGATGACACGGTTCATGGAGCATTGCGATGACAAGGGCCATGGCGAAATGTGAAGACAGGTGTCATGGGGCATTGTGATGACAGTGGTCATCTAGAATTGTGAAGAAAGATATCATGGAGCACAGGGATGACAGGGGCCATGGGGCATTGTGATGACACGGCCATGGAACATTATGATGACAAGAATTCTGGAGCATTGTGATAAAAAGGTCATGGACAATTGTGATTAGAGGGGCCAAGGAGCATTCTGATGACAACGGCATGGAGCATTGTGATGACAAGGCTCATCGAGCATTGTGATGATACTGGTCATGAAGCATTGTGATGAATGTGGTCATGCATCATTGTGATGACAAGTGTCGTGGAGCATTGTGATGACAGGGGTCATAGAGCATTGTGATGACACGGTTATGGAATATTGTGATGACCAGAATTCTGTAGCACAGTGATGAAAAGGGAATGGAGCATTGTGATTACAGGGGTCATGGAGCATTGTGATGACAAATGTTCTAGAACATTGTGAATGAAAGGGGCAATGGAGATTTGTGTTGACAGGCGTCATGGGACATTGTGTTGACAGTGGACATGGAGCTCTGTTAGAAAGGGAACATGGAGCAATTTGATTTCAGGGGCCATGAAAAATTGCGAATACATACGCCATTGAGTATTCAGATGAATGTGGTCAAGGATCATTGTGAGGAAAAGTGTCCTGGAATAATGTGATGACACGGTACATGGAGCATTGCGATCACAAGGGTCATGGCGAAAAGTGAAGACAAGTGTCATGGGGCATTGTGATGACAGTGGTCCTCTAGAATTGTGAAGAAAGATATCATGGAGCACTGGGATGACAGGGGCCATGGAACATTGTGATGACAGGGGTCATGGGTCATTGTGATGACACGGCCATGGAACATTATGTTGACAAGAATTCTGGAGCATTGTGATAAAAAGGGTATGGACCATTGTGAATAGAGGGACCAAGGAGCATTCTGATGACAACGGCATGGAGCATTGTGATGAATGTGGTCATGGATCATTGTGATGACAAGTGTCGTGGAGCATTCTGATGAAAAGTGTCGTGGAGCATTGTGATGACAGGGGGCATAGAGCATTGTGATGACACGGTTATGGAATATTGTGATGACCAGAATTCTGTAGCTCTGTGATGAAAAGGGAATGGAGCATTGTGATTACAGGGGTCATGGAGCATTGTGATGACAATTGTTCTAGAACATTGTGATGACAGGGATCATGGAGCATAGTGATGAAAGGGGCCATGGAGCATTGTGATGATAGGCGTCATGGGACACTGTTTTGACAGTGGTCATGGAGCATTGTTAGAAAGGGAACATGGAGCAAATAGATTTCAGTGGGCATGAAAAATTGTGAATACATAGGCCATGGAGTATTCAGATTAATGTGGTCAAGGATCATTGTGACGAAAAGTGTCCTGGAATATTGTGATGACACATTTCATGGAGCATTCCGATGACAAGGGCCATGGCGAAATGTGAAGACAGGTGTCATGGGGCATTGTGATGACAGTGGTCCTCTAGAATTGTGAAGAAAGATATCATGGAGCGCTGGGATGACAGGGGCTATGGAGCATTGTGATGACAGGGGTCATGGGGCATTGTGATGACACGGCCATGGAACATTATGATGACAAGAATTCTGGAGCATTGTGATAAAATGGGCATGGACCATTGAGATTAGAGGGGCCAAGGAGCATTCTGATGACAACGGCATGGAGCATTGTGATGACAAGGGTCATCGAGCTTTGTGATGACAGTGGTCATGAAGCATTGTGATGAATGTGGTCATGCATCATTGTGATGACAAGTGTCGTGGAGCATTCTGATGACAGGGGTCATAGAGCATTGTGATGACACGGTTATGGAATATTGTGATGACCAGAATTCTGTAGCACTGTGATGAAAAGGGAATGCAGCATTGTGATTACAGGGGTCATGGAGCATTGTGATGACAATTGTTCTAGAACATTGTGATGTCAGGGATTATGGAGCATAGTGATGAAAGGGGCCATGGAGCATTGTGATGACAGGCGTCATGGGACATTGTGTTGACAGTGGTCATGGAGCATTGTTAGAAAGAGAACATGGAGCAATTTGATTTCAGGGGTCATGAAAAATTGCGAATACATAGGCCATGGAGTATTCAGATGAATGTGGTCAAGGATCATTGTGACGAAAAGTGTCCTGGAATATTGTGATGACATGGTTCATGGAGCATTGCGATGACCAGTGCCATGGCGAAATGTGAAGACAGGTGTCATGGGGCATTGTGATGACAGTGGTCATCTAGAATTGTGAAGAAAGATATCATGGAGCACTGGGATGAAAGGGGCCATGGAACATTGTGATGACAGGGGTCATGGGGCATTGTGATGATACGGCCATGGAACATTATGATGACAAGAATTCTGGAGCATTGTGATAAAAAGGGCATGGACCATTGTTATTAGAGGGGCCAAGGAGCATTCTGATGACAACGGCATGGAGCATTGTGATGACAAAGGTCATCGAGCATTGTGATGACAGTGGTCATGAAGCATTGTGATGAAAGTGATCATGGATCATTGTGATGACAAGTGTCGTGGAGCATTGTGATGACAGGGGTCATAGAGCATTGTGATGACACGGTTATGGAATATTGTAATGACCAGAATTCTGTAGCACAGTGATGAAAAGGGAATGGAGCATTGTGATTACAGGGGTTATGGAGCATTGTGATGACAAATGTTCTAGAACATTGTGATGACAGGGATCATGGAGCATAGTGATGAAAGGGGCCATGGAGCATTGTGATGACAGGCGTCATGGGACATTGTGTTGACTGTGGTCATGGAGCATTGTTAGAAAGGGAAAATGGAGCAATTAGATTTCAGGGGCCATGAAAAATTGTGAATACATAGGCCATGGAGTATTCAGATGAATGTGGTCAAGGATCATTGTGATGAAAAGTGTCCTGGAATATTGTGATGACACGGTTCATGGAGTATTGCGATGACAAGGGCCATGGCGAAATGTGAAGACAGGTGTCATGGGGCATTGTGATGACAGGGGTCATGGGGCATTGTGATGACACGGCCATGGAACGTTATGATGACAAGAATTCTGGAGCATTGTGATAAAAACGGCATGGACCATTGTTATTAGAAGGGCCAAGGAGCATTCTGATGACAACGGCATGGAGCATGGTGATGACCAGGGTCATCGAGCATTGTGATGACAGTGGTCATGAAGCATTGTGATGAATGTGGTCATGGATCATTGTGATGACAAGTGTCGTGGAGCATTGTGATGACAGGGGTCATAGAGCATTGTGATGACACGGTTATGGAATATTGTGATGACCAGAATTCTGTAGCACTGTGATGAAAAGGGAATGCAGCATTGTGATTACAGGGGTCATGGAGCATTGTGATGACAATTGTTCTAGAACATTGTGATGACAGGGAACATGGAGCATAGTGATGAAAGGGGCCATGGAGCATTGTGATGATAGGCGTCATGGGACATTGTTTTGACAGTGGTCATGGAGCATTGTTAGAAAGGGAACATGGAGCAAATTGATTTCAGTGGCCATGAAAAATTGTGAATACATAGGCCATGGAGTATTCAGATTAATGTGGTCAAGGATCATTGTGACGAAAAGTGTCCTGGAATATTGTGATGACACATTTCATGGAGCATTGCGATGACAAGGGCCATGGCGAAATGTGAAGACAGGTGTCATGGGGCATTGTGATGACAGTGGTCCTCTAGAATTGTGAAGAAAGATATCATGGAGCACTGGGATGACAGGGGCCATGGAGCATTGTGATGACAGGGGTCATGGGGCATTGTGATGACACGGCCATGGAACATTATGATGACAAGAATTCTGGAGCATTGTGATAAAATGGGCATGGACCATTGAGATTAGAGGGGCCAAGGAGCATTCTGATGACAACGGCATGGAGCATTGTGATGACAAGGGTCATCGAGCTTTGTGATGACAGTGGTCATGAAGCATTGTGATGAATGTGGTCATGCATCATTGTGATGACAAGTGTCGTGGAGCATTCTGATGACAGGGGTCATAGAGCATTGTGATGACACGGTTATGGAATATTGTGATGGCCAGAATTCTGTAGCACTGTGATGAAAAGGGAATGCAGCATTGTGATTACAGGGGTCATGGAGCATTGTGATGACAATTGTTCTAGAACATTGTGATGTCAGGGATTATGGAGCATAGTGATGAAAGGGGCCATGGAGCATTGTGATGACAGGCGTCATGGGACATTGTGTTGACAGTGGTCATGGAGCATTGTTAGAAAGAGAACATGGAGCAATTTGATTTCAGGGGTCATGAAAAATTGCGAATACATAGGCCATGGAGTATTCAGATGAATGTGGTCAAGGATCATTGTGACGAAAAGTGTCCTGGAATATTGTGATGACATGGTTCATGGAGCATTGCGATGACCAGTGCCATGGCGAAATGTGAAGACAGGTGTCATGGGGCATTGTGATGACAGTGGTCATCTAGAATTGTGAAGAAAGATATCATGGAGCACTGGGATGAAAGGGGCCATGGAACATTGTGATGACAGGGGTCATGGGGCATTGTGATGATACGGCCATGGAACATTATGATGACAAGAATTCTGGAGCATTGTGATAAAAAGGGCATGGACCATTGTTATTAGAGGGGCCAAGGAGCATTCTGATGACAACGGCATGGAGCATTGTGATGACAAAGGTCATCGAGCATTGTGATGACAGTGGTCATGAAGCATTGTGATGAAAGTGATCATGGATCATTGTGATGACAAGTGTCGTGGAGCATTGTGATGACAGGGGTCATAGAGCATTGTGATGACACGGTTATGGAATATTGTAATGACCAGAATTCTGTAGCACAGTGATGAAAAGGGAATGGAGCATTGTGATTACAGGGGTCATGGAGCATTGTGATGACAAATGTTCTAGAACATTGTGATGACAGGGATCATGGAGCATAGTGATGAAAGGGGCCATGGAGCATTGTGATGACAGGCGTCATGGGACATTGTGTTGACTGTGGTCATGGAGCATTGTTAGAAAGGGAAAATGGAGCAATTAGATTTCAGGGGCCATGAAAAATTGTGAATACATAGGCCATGGAGTATTCAGATGAATGTGGTCAAGGATCATTGTGATGAAAAGTGTCCTGGAATATTGTGATGACACGGTTCATGGAGTATTGCGATGACAAGGGCCATGGCGAAATGTGAAGACAGGTGTCATGGGGCATTGTGATGACAGGGGTCATGGGGCATTGTGATGACACGGCCATGGAACGTTATGATGACAAGAATTCTGGAGCATTGTGATAAAAACGGCATGGACCATTGTGATTAGAAGGGCCAAGGAGCATTCTGATGACAACGGCATGGAGCATGGTGATGACCAGGGTCATCGAGCATTGTGATGACAGTGGTCATGAAGCATTGTGATGAATGTGGCCATGGATCATTGTGATGACAAGTGTCGTGGAGCATTGTGATGACAGGGGTCATAGAGCATTGTGATGACACGGTTATGGAATATTGTGATGACCAGAATTATGTAGCACTCTGATGAAAAGGGAATGCAGCATTGTGATTACAGGGGTCATGGAGCATTGTGATGACAATTGTTCTAGAACATTGTGATGACAGGGAACAGGGAGCATAGTGATGAAAGGGGCCATGGAGCATTGTGATGATAGGCGTCATGGGACATTGTTTTGACAGTGGTCATGGAGCATTGTTAGAAAGGGAACATGGAGCAAATTGATTTCAGTGGCCATGAAAAATTGTGAATACATAGGCCATGGAGTATTCAGATTAATGTGGTCAAGGATCATTGTGACGAAAAGTGTCCTGGAATATTGTGATGACACATTTCATGGAGCATTCCGATGACAAGGGCCATGGCGAAATGTGAAGACAGGTGTCATGGGGCATTGTGATGACAGTGGTCCTCTAGAATTGTGAAGAAAGATATCATGGAGCACTGGGATGACAGGGGCCATGGAGCATTGTGATGACAGGGGTCATGGGGCATTGTGATGACACGGCCATGGAACATTATGATGACAAGAATTCTGGAGCATTGTGATAAAATGGGCATGGACCATTGAGATTAGAGGGGCCAAGGAGCATTCTGATGACAACGGCATGGAGCATTGTGATGACAAGGGCCATCGAGCTTTGTGATGACAGTGGTCATGAAGCATTGTGATGAATGTGGTCATGCATCATTGTGATGACAAGTGTCGTGGAGCATTCTGATGACAGGGGTCAGAGAGCATTGTGATGACACGGTTATGGAATATTGTGATGACCAGAATTCTGTAGCACTGTGATGAAAAGGGAATGGAGCATTGTGATTACAGGGGTCATGGAGCATTGTGATGACAATTGTTCTAGAACATTGTGATGACAGGGATCATGGAGCATAGTGATGAAAGGGGCCATGGAGCATTGTGATGACAGGCGTAATGGGACATTGTGTTGACAGTGGTCATGGAGCATTGTTAGAAAGAGAACATGGAGCAATTTGATTTCAGGGGTCATGAAAAATTGCGAATACATAGGCCATGGAGTATTCAGATGAATTTGGTCAAGGATCATTGTGACGAAAATTGTCCTGGAATATTGTGATGACACGGTTCATGGAGCATTGCGATGACAAAGGCCATGGCGAAATGTGAAGACAGGTGTCATGGGGCAATGTGATGACAGTGGTCATCTAGAATTGTGAAGAAAGATATCATGGAGCACACAGATGACAGGGGCCATGGAGCACTGTGATGACAGGGGTCATGGGGCATTGTGATGACACGGCCATGGAACATTATGATGACAAGAATTCTGGAGCATTGTGATAAAAAGGGCATGGACCATTGTGATTAGAGGGGCCATGGAGCATTCTGATGACAACGGCATGGAGCATTGTGATGACAAGGGTCATCGAGCATTGTGATGACAGTGGTCATGAAGCATTGTGATGAATGTGGTCATGGATCATTGTGATGATAAGTGTCGTGGAGCATTGTGATGACTGTGGTCATAGAGCATTGTGATGACACGGTTATGGAATATTGTGATGACCAGAATTCTGTAGCACTGTGATGAAAAGGGAATGGAGCATTGTGATTACAGGGGTCATGGAGCATTGTGATGACAATTGTTCTAGAACATTGTGAAGACAGGGATCATGGAGCACAGTGATGAAAGGGGCCATGGAGAATTGTGATGACAGGCGTCATGGGACAATGTGTTGACAGTGGTCATGGAGAATTGTTAGAAAGGGAACATGGAGCAAAGTGATTTCAGGGGCCATGAAAATTTGTGAATACATAGGCCATGGAGTATTCAGATGAATGTCGTCATGGATCATTGTGACAAAAAGTGTCCTGGAATATTGTGATGACACGGTTCATGGAGCATTGCGATGACAAGGGCCATGGCGAAATGTGAAGACAGGTGTCATGGGGCATTGTGATGACAGTGGTCATCTAGAATTGTAGAGAAAGATATCATGGAGCACTGGGATGACAGGGGCCATGGAGCATTGTGATTACAGGGGTAATGGGGCTTTGTGATGACACGGCCATGGAACATTATGATGACAAGAATTCTGGAGCATTGTGATAAAATGGGCATGGACCATTGTGATTAGAGGGGCCAAGGAGCATTCTGATGACAATGTCATGGAGCATTGTGATGACAAGGGTCATCGAGCTTTGTGATGACAATGGTCATGAAGCATTGTGATGAATGTGGTCATGGATCTTTGTGATGACAAGTGTCGTGGAGCAATGTGATGACAACGGGCATAAAGCATTGTGATGACACGGTTATGGAATATTGTGATGACCAGAATTCTGTAGCACTGTGATGTAACGGGAATGTAGCATTGTGATTACAGGGGTATTGGAGCATTGTGATGACAATTGTTTTAGAACATTGTGATGACAGGGATCATGGAGAATAGTGATGAAAGGGGCCATGGAGCATTGTGATGACAGGCGTCATGGGACAATGTGTTGACAGTGGTCATGGAGCATTGTTAGAAAGGGAACATGGAGCAATTTGATTTCAGGGGCTATGAAAAATTGCGAATAAATATGCCATGGAGTATTCAGATGAATGTGGTCAAGGATCATTGTGACGACAAGTGTCCTGGAATATTGTGATGACACGGTTCATGGAGCATTGCGATGACAAGGGCCATGGCGAAATGTGAAGACAGGTGTCATGGGGCATTGTGATGACAGTGGTCATCTAGAATTGTGAAGAAAGATATCATGGAGCACAGGGATGACAGGGGCCATGGGGCATTGTGATGACACGGCCATGGAACATTATGATGACAAGAATTCTGGAGCATTGTGATAAAAAGGTCATGGACAATTGTGATTAGAGGGGCCAAGGAGCATTCTGATGACAACGGCATGGAGCATTGTGATGACAAGGCTCATCGAGCATTGTGATGATACTGGTCATGAAGCATTGTGATGAATGTGGTCATGCATCATTGTGATGACAAGTGTCGTGGAGCATTGTGATGACAGGGGTCATAGAGCATTGTGATGACACGGTTATGGAATATTGTGATGACCAGAATTCTGTAGCACAGTGATGAAAAGGGAATGGAGCATTGTGATTACAGGGGTCATGGAGCATTGTGATGACAAATGTTCTAGAACATTGTGAATGAAAGGGGCAATGTAGATTTGTGTTGACAGGCGTCATGGGACATTGTGTTGACAGTGGACATGGAGCTCTGTTAGAAAGGGAACATGGAGCAATTTGATTTCAGGGGCCATGAAAAATTGCGAATACATACGCCATTGAGTATTCAGATGAATGTGGTCAAGGATCATTGTGAGGAAAAGTGTCCTGGAATAATGTGATGACACGGTACATGGAGCATTGCGATCACAAGGGTCATGGCGAAAAGTGAAGACAAGTGTCATGGGGCATTGTGATGACAGTGGTCCTCTAGAATTGTGAAGAAAGATATCATGGAGCACTGGGATGACAGGGGCCATGGAACATTGTGATGACAGGGGTCATGGGTCATTGTGATGACACGGCCATGGAACATTATGTTGACAAGAATTCTGGAGCATTGTGATAAAAAGGGTATGGACCATTGTGAATAGAGGGACCAAGGAGCATTCTGATGACAACGGCATGGAGCATTGTGATGAATGTGGTCATGGATCATTGTGATGACAAGTGTCGTGGAGCATTCTGATGAAAAGTGTCGTGGAGCATTGTGATGACAGGGGGCATAGAGCATTGTGATGACACGGTTATGGAATATTGTGATGACCAGAATTCTGTAGCTCTGTGATGAAAAGGGAATGGAGCATTGTGATTACAGGGGTCATGGAGCATTGTGATGACAATTGTTCTAGAACATTGTGATGACAGGGATCATGGAGCATAGTGATGAAAGGGGCCATGGAGCATTGTGATGATAGGCGTCATGGGACACTGTTTTGACAGTGGTCATGGAGCATTGTTAGAAAGGGAACATGGAGCAAATAGATTTCAGTGGGCATGAAAAATTGTGAATACATAGGCCATGGAGTATTCAGATTAATGTGGTCAAGGATCATTGTGACGAAAAGTGTCCTGGAATATTGTGATGACACATTTCATGGAGCATTCCGATGACAAGGGCCATGGCGAAATGTGAAGACAGGTGTCATGGGGCATTGTGATGACAGTGGTCCTCTAGAATTGTGAAGAAAGATATCATGGAGCGCTGGGATGACAGGGGCTATGGAGCATTGTGATGACAGGGGTCATGGGGCATTGTGATGACACGGCCATGGAACATTATGATGACAAGAATTCTGGAGCATTGTGATAAAATGGGCATGGACCATTGAGATTAGAGGGGCCAAGGAGCATTCTGATGACAACGGCATGGAGCATTGTGATGACAAGGGTCATCGAGCTTTGTGATGACAGTGGTCATGAAGCATTGTGATGAATGTGGTCATGCATCATTGTGATGACAAGTGTCGTGGAGCATTCTGATGACAGGGGTCATAGAGCATTGTGATGACACGGTTATGGAATATTGTGATGACCAGAATTCTGTAGCACTGTGATGAAAAGGGAATGCAGCATTGTGATTACAGGGGTCATGGAGCATTGTGATGACAATTGTTCTAGAACATTGTGATGTCAGGGATTATGGAGCATAGTGATGAAAGGGGCCATGGAGCATTGTGATGACAGGCGTCATGGGACATTGTGTTGACAGTGGTCATGGAGCATTGTTAGAAAGAGAACATGGAGCAATTTGATTTCAGGGGTCATGAAAAATTGCGAATACATAGGCCATGGAGTATTCAGATGAATGTGGTCAAGGATCATTGTGACGAAAAGTGTCCTGGAATATTGTGATGACATGGTTCATGGAGCATTGCGATGACCAGTGCCATGGCGAAATGTGAAGACAGGTGTCATGGGGCATTGTGATGACAGTGGTCATCTAGAATTGTGAAGAAAGATATCATGGAGCACTGGGATGAAAGGGGCCATGGAACATTGTGATGACAGGGGTCATGGGGCATTGTGATGATACGGCCATGGAACATTATGATGACAAGAATTCTGGAGCATTGTGATAAAAAGGGCATGGACCATTGTTATTAGAGGGGCCAAGGAGCATTCTGATGACAACGGCATGGAGCATTGTGATGACAAAGGTCATCGAGCATTGTGATGACAGTGGTCATGAAGCATTGTGATGAAAGTGATCATGGATCATTGTGATGACAAGTGTCGTGGAGCATTGTGATGACAGGGGTCATAGAGCATTGTGATGACACGGTTATGGAATATTGTAATGACCAGAATTCTGTAGCACAGTGATGAAAAGGGAATGGAGCATTGTGATTACAGGGGTCATGGAGCATTGTGATGACAAATGTTCTAGAACATTGTGATGACAGGGATCATGGAGCATAGTGATGAAAGGGGCCATGGAGCATTGTGATGACAGGCGTCATGGGACATTGTGTTGACTGTGGTCATGGAGCATTGTTAGAAAGGGAAAATGGAGCAATTAGATTTCAGGGGCCATGAAAAATTGTGAATACATAGGCCATGGAGTATTCAGATGAATGTGGTCAAGGATCATTGTGATGAAAAGTGTCCTGGAATATTGTGATGACACGGTTCATGGAGTATTGCGATGACAAGGGCCATGGCGAAATGTGAAGACAGGTGTCATGGGGCATTGTGATGACAGGGGTCATGGGGCATTGTGATGACACGGCCATGGAACGTTATGATGACAAGAATTCTGGAGCATTGTGATAAAAACGGCATGGACCATTGTTATTAGAAGGGCCAAGGAGCATTCTGATGACAACGGCATGGAGCATGGTGATGACCAGGGTCATCGAGCATTGTGATGACAGTGGTCATGAAGCATTGTGATGAATGTGGTCATGGATCATTGTGATGACAAGTGTCGTGGAGCATTGTGATGACAGGGGTCATAGAGCATTGTGATGACACGGTTATGGAATATTGTGATGACCAGAATTCTGTAGCACTGTGATGAAAAGGGAATGCAGCATTGTGATTACAGGGGTCATGGAGCATTGTGATGACAATTGTTCTAGAACATTGTGATGACAGGGAACATGGAGCATAGTGATGAAAGGGGCCATGGAGCATTGTGATGATAGGCGTCATGGGACATTGTTTTGACAGTGGTCATGGAGCATTGTTAGAAAGGGAACATGGAGCAAATTGATTTCAGTGGCCATGAACAATTGTGAATACATAGGCCATGGAGTATTCAGATTAATGTGGTCAAGGATCATTGTGACGAAAAGTGTCCTGGAATATTGTGATGACACATTTCATGGAGCATTGCGATGACAAGGGCCATGGCGAAATGTGAAGACAGGTGTCATGGGGCATTGTGATGACAGTGGTCCTCTAGAATTGTGAAGAAAGATATCATGGAGCACTGGGATGACAGGGGCCATGGAGCATTGTGATGACAGGGGTCATGGGGCATTGTGATGACACGGCCATGGAACATTATGATGACAAGAATTCTGGAGCATTGTGATAAAATGGGCATGGACCATTGAGATTAGAGGGGCCAAGGAGCATTCTGATGACAACGGCATGGAGCATTGTGATGACAAGGGTCATCGAGCTTTGTGATGACAGTGGTCATGAAGCATTGTGATGAATGTGGTCATGCATCATTGTGATGACAAGTGTCGTGGAGCATTCTGATGACAGGGGTCATAGAGCATTGTGATGACACGGTTATGGAATATTGTGATGGCCAGAATTCTGTAGCACTGTGATGAAAAGGGAATGCAGCATTGTGATTACAGGGGTCATGGAGCATTGTGATGACAATTGTTCTAGAACATTGTGATGTCAGGGATCATGGAGCATAGTGATGAAAGGGGCCATGGAGCATTGTGATGACAGGCGTCATGGGACAATGTGTTGACAGTGGTCATGGAGCATTGTTAGAAAGGGAACATGGAGCAATTTGATTTCAGGGGCTATGAAAAATTGCGAATAAATATGCCATGGAGTATTCAGATGAATGTGGTCAAGGATCATTGTGACGACAAGTGTCCTGGAATATTGTGATGACACGGTTCATGGAGCATTGCGATGACAAGGGCCATGGCGAAATGTGAAGACAGGTGTCATGGGGCATTGTGATGACAGTGGTCATCTAGAATTGTGAAGAAAGATATCATGGAGCACAGGGATGACAGGGGCCATGGGGCATTGTGATGACACGGCCATGGAACATTATGATGACAAGAATTCTGGAGCATTGTGATAAAAAGGTCATGGACAATTGTGATTAGAGGGGCCAAGGAGCATTCTGATGACAACGGCATGGAGCATTGTGATGACAAGGCTCATCGAGCATTGTGATGATACTGGTCATGAAGCATTGTGATGAATGTGGTCATGCATCATTGTGATGACAAGTGTCGTGGAGCATTGTGATGACAGGGGTCATAGAGCATTGTGATGACACGGTTATGGAATATTGTGATGACCAGAATTCTGTAGCACAGTGATGAAAAGGGAATGGAGCATTGTGATTACAGGGGTCATGGAGCATTGTGATGACAAATGTTCTAGAACATTGTGAATGAAAGGGGCAATGTAGATTTGTGTTGACAGGCGTCATGGGACATTGTGTTGACAGTGGACATGGAGCTCTGTTAGAAAGGGAACATGGAGCAATTTGATTTCAGGGGCCATGAAAAATTGCGAATACATACGCCATTGAGTATTCAGATGAATGTGGTCAAGGATCATTGTGAGGAAAAGTGTCCTGGAATAATGTGATGACACGGTACATGGAGCATTGCGATCACAAGGGTCATGGCGAAAAGTGAAGACAAGTGTCATGGGGCATTGTGATGACAGTGGTCCTCTAGAATTGTGAAGAAAGATATCATGGAGCACTGGGATGACAGGGGCCATGGAACATTGTGATGACAGGGGTCATGGGTCATTGTGATGACACGGCCATGGAACATTATGTTGACAAGAATTCTGGAGCATTGTGATAAAAAGGGTATGGACCATTGTGAATAGAGGGACCAAGGAGCATTCTGATGACAACGGCATGGAGCATTGTGATGAATGTGGTCATGGATCATTGTGATGACAAGTGTCGTGGAGCATTCTGATGAAAAGTGTCGTGGAGCATTGTGATGACAGGGGGCATAGAGCATTGTGATGACACGGTTATGGAATATTGTGATGACCAGAATTCTGTAGCTCTGTGATGAAAAGGGAATGGAGCATTGTGATTACAGGGGTCATGGAGCATTGTGATGACAATTGTTCTAGAACATTGTGATGACAGGGATCATGGAGCATAGTGATGAAAGGGGCCATGGAGCATTGTGATGATAGGCGTCATGGGACACTGTTTTGACAGTGGTCATGGAGCATTGTTAGAAAGGGAACATGGAGCAAATAGATTTCAGTGGGCATGAAAAATTGTGAATACATAGGCCATGGAGTATTCAGATTAATGTGGTCAAGGATCATTGTGACGAAAAGTGTCCTGGAATATTGTGATGACACATTTCATGGAGCATTCCGATGACAAGGGCCATGGCGAAATGTGAAGACAGGTGTCATGGGGCATTGTGATGACAGTGGTCCTCTAGAATTGTGAAGAAAGATATCATGGAGCGCTGGGATGACAGGGGCTATGGAGCATTGTGATGACAGGGGTCATGGGGCATTGTGATGACACGGCCATGGAACATTATGATGACAAGAATTCTGGAGCATTGTGATAAAATGGGCATGGACCATTGAGATTAGAGGGGCCAAGGAGCATTCTGATGACAACGGCATGGAGCATTGTGATGACAAGGGTCATCGAGCTTTGTGATGACAGTGGTCATGAAGCATTGTGATGAATGTGGTCATGCATCATTGTGATGACAAGTGTCGTGGAGCATTCTGATGACAGGGGTCATAGAGCATTGTGATGACACGGTTATGGAATATTGTGATGACCAGAATTCTGTAGCACTGTGATGAAAAGGGAATGCAGCATTGTGATTACAGGGGTCATGGAGCATTGTGATGACAATTGTTCTAGAACATTGTGATGTCAGGGATTATGGAGCATAGTGATGAAAGGGGCCATGGAGCATTGTGATGACAGGCGTCATGGGACATTGTGTTGACAGTGGTCATGGAGCATTGTTAGAAAGAGAACATGGAGCAATTTGATTTCAGGGGTCATGAAAAATTGCGAATACATAGGCCATGGAGTATTCAGATGAATGTGGTCAAGGATCATTGTGACGAAAAGTGTCCTGGAATATTGTGATGACATGGTTCATGGAGCATTGCGATGACCAGTGCCATGGCGAAATGTGAAGACAGGTGTCATGGGGCATTGTGATGACAGTGGTCATCTAGAATTGTGAAGAAAGATATCATGGAGCACTGGGATGAAAGGGGCCATGGAACATTGTGATGACAGGGGTCATGGGGCATTGTGATGATACGGCCATGGAACATTATGATGACAAGAATTCTGGAGCATTGTGATAAAAAGGGCATGGACCATTGTTATTAGAGGGGCCAAGGAGCATTCTGATGACAACGGCATGGAGCATTGTGATGACAAAGGTCATCGAGCATTGTGATGACAGTGGTCATGAAGCATTGTGATGAAAGTGATCATGGATCATTGTGATGACAAGTGTCGTGGAGCATTGTGATGACAGGGGTCATAGAGCATTGTGATGACACGGTTATGGAATATTGTAATGACCAGAATTCTGTAGCACAGTGATGAAAAGGGAATGGAGCATTGTGATTACAGGGGTTATGGAGCATTGTGATGACAAATGTTCTAGAACATTGTGATGACAGGGATCATGGAGCATAGTGATGAAAGGGGCCATGGAGCATTGTGATGACAGGCGTCATGGGACATTGTGTTGACTGTGGTCATGGAGCATTGTTAGAAAGGGAAAATGGAGCAATTAGATTTCAGGGGCCATGAAAAATTGTGAATACATAGGCCATGGAGTATTCAGATGAATGTGGTCAAGGATCATTGTGATGAAAAGTGTCCTGGAATATTGTGATGACACGGTTCATGGAGTATTGCGATGACAAGGGCCATGGCGAAATGTGAAGACAGGTGTCATGGGGCATTGTGATGACAGGGGTCATGGGGCATTGTGATGACACGGCCATGGAACGTTATGATGACAAGAATTCTGGAGCATTGTGATAAAAACGGCATGGACCATTGTTATTAGAAGGGCCAAGGAGCATTCTGATGACAACGGCATGGAGCATGGTGATGACCAGGGTCATCGAGCATTGTGATGACAGTGGTCATGAAGCATTGTGATGAATGTGGTCATGGATCATTGTGATGACAAGTGTCGTGGAGCATTGTGATGACAGGGGTCATAGAGCATTGTGATGACACGGTTATGGAATATTGTGATGACCAGAATTCTGTAGCACTGTGATGAAAAGGGAATGCAGCATTGTGATTACAGGGGTCATGGAGCATTGTGATGACAATTGTTCTAGAACATTGTGATGACAGGGAACATGGAGCATAGTGATGAAAGGGGCCATGGAGCATTGTGATGATAGGCGTCATGGGACATTGTTTTGACAGTGGTCATGGAGCATTGTTAGAAAGGGAACATGGAGCAAATTGATTTCAGTGGCCATGAACAATTGTGAATACATAGGCCATGGAGTATTCAGATTAATGTGGTCAAGGATCATTGTGACGAAAAGTGTCCTGGAATATTGTGATGACACATTTCATGGAGCATTGCGATGACAAGGGCCATGGCGAAATGTGAAGACAGGTGTCATGGGGCATTGTGATGACAGTGGTCCTCTAGAATTGTGAAGAAAGATATCATGGAGCACTGGGATGACAGGGGCCATGGAGCATTGTGATGACAGGGGTCATGGGGCATTGTGATGACACGGCCATGGAACATTATGATGACAAGAATTCTGGAGCATTGTGATAAAATGGGCATGGACCATTGAGATTAGAGGGGCCAAGGAGCATTCTGATGACAACGGCATGGAGCATTGTGATGACAAGGGTCATCGAGCTTTGTGATGACAGTGGTCATGAAGCATTGTGATGAATGTGGTCATGCATCATTGTGATGACAAGTGTCGTGGAGCATTCTGATGACAGGGGTCATAGAGCATTGTGATGACACGGTTATGGAATATTGTGATGGCCAGAATTCTGTAGCACTGTGATGAAAAGGGAATGCAGCATTGTGATTACAGGGGTCATGGAGCATTGTGATGACAATTGTTCTAGAACATTGTGATGTCAGGGATTATGGAGCATAGTGATGAAAGGGGCCATGGAGCATTGTGATGACAGGCGTCATGGGACATTGTGTTGACAGTGGTCATGGAGCATTGTTAGAAAGAGAACATGGAGCAATTTGATTTCAGGGGTCATGAAAAATTGCGAATACATAGGCCATGGAGTATTCAGATGAATGTGGTCAAGGATCATTGTGACGAAAAGTGTCCTGGAATATTGTGATGACATGGTTCATGGAGCATTGCGATGACCAGTGCCATGGCGAAATGTGAAGACAGGTGTCATGGGGCATTGTGATGACAGTGGTCATCTAGAATTGTGAAGAAAGATATCATGGAGCACTGGGATGAAAGGGGCCATGGAACATTGTGATGACAGGGGTCATGGGGCATTGTGATGATACGGCCATGGAACATTATGATGACAAGAATTCTGGAGCATTGTGATAAAAAGGGCATGGACCATTGTTATTAGAGGGGCCAAGGAGCATTCTGATGACAACGGCATGGAGCATTGTGATGACAAAGGTCATCGAGCATTGTGATGACAGTGGTCATGAAGCATTGTGATGAAAGTGATCATGGATCATTGTGATGACAAGTGTCGTGGAGCATTGTGATGACAGGGGTCATAGAGCATTGTGATGACACGGTTATGGAATATTGTAATGACCAGAATTCTGTAGCACAGTGATGAAAAGGGAATGGAGCATTGTGATTACAGGGGTCATGGAGCATTGTGATGACAAATGTTCTAGAACATTGTGATGACAGGGATCATGGAGCATAGTGATGAAAGGGGCCATGGAGCATTGTGATGACAGGCGTCATGGGACATTGTGTTGACTGTGGTCATGGAGCATTGTTAGAAAGGGAAAATGGAGCAATTAGATTTCAGGGGCCATGAAAAATTGTGAATACATAGGCCATGGAGTATTCAGATGAATGTGGTCAAGGATCATTGTGATGAAAAGTGTCCTGGAATATTGTGATGACACGGTTCATGGAGTATTGCGATGACAAGGGCCATGGCGAAATGTGAAGACAGGTGTCATGGGGCATTGTGATGACAGGGGTCATGGGGCATTGTGATGACACGGCCATGGAACGTTATGATGACAAGAATTCTGGAGCATTGTGATAAAAACGGCATGGACCATTGTGATTAGAAGGGCCAAGGAGCATTCTGATGACAACGGCATGGAGCATGGTGATGACCAGGGTCATCGAGCATTGTGATGACAGTGGTCATGAAGCATTGTGATGAATGTGGCCATGGATCATTGTGATGACAAGTGTCGTGGAGCATTGTGATGACAGGGGTCATAGAGCATTGTGATGACACGGTTATGGAATATTGTGATGACCAGAATTATGTAGCACTCTGATGAAAAGGGAATGCAGCATTGTGATTACAGGGGTCATGGAGCATTGTGATGACAATTGTTCTAGAACATTGTGATGACAGGGAACAGGGAGCATAGTGATGAAAGGGGCCATGGAGCATTGTGATGATAGGCGTCATGGGACATTGTTTTGACAGTGGTCATGGAGCATTGTTAGAAAGGGAACATGGAGCAAATTGATTTCAGTGGCCATGAAAAATTGTGAATACATAGGCCATGGAGTATTCAGATTAATGTGGTCAAGGATCATTGTGACGAAAAGTGTCCTGGAATATTGTGATGACACATTTCATGGAGCATTCCGATGACAAGGGCCATGGCGAAATGTGAAGACAGGTGTCATGGGGCATTGTGATGACAGTGGTCCTCTAGAATTGTGAAGAAAGATATCATGGAGCACTGGGATGACAGGGGCCATGGAGCATTGTGATGACAGGGGTCATGGGGCATTGTGATGACACGGCCATGGAACATTATGATGACAAGAATTCTGGAGCATTGTGATAAAATGGGCATGGACCATTGAGATTAGAGGGGCCAAGGAGCATTCTGATGACAACGGCATGGAGCATTGTGATGACAAGGGCCATCGAGCTTTGTGATGACAGTGGTCATGAAGCATTGTGATGAATGTGGTCATGCATCATTGTGATGACAAGTGTCGTGGAGCATTCTGATGACAGGGGTCAGAGAGCATTGTGATGACACGGTTATGGAATATTGTGATGACCAGAATTCTGTAGCACTGTGATGAAAAGGGAATGGAGCATTGTGATTACAGGGGTCATGGAGCATTGTGATGACAATTGTTCTAGAACATTGTGATGACAGGGATCATGGAGCATAGTGATGAAAGGGGCCATGGAGCATTGTGATGACAGGCGTAATGGGACATTGTGTTGACAGTGGTCATGGAGCATTGTTAGAAAGAGAACATGGAGCAATTTGATTTCAGGGGTCATGAAAAATTGCGAATACATAGGCCATGGAGGATTCAGATGAATGTGGTCAAGGATCATTGTGACGAAAAGTGTCCTGGATTATTGTGATGACATGGATGATGGAGCATTGCGATGACCAGTGCCATGGCGAAATGTGAAGACAGGTGTCATGGGGCATTGTGATGACAGTGGTCATCTAGAATTGTGAAGAAAGATATCATGGAGCACTGGGATGAAAGGGGCCATGGAACATTGTGATGACAGGGGTCATGGGGCATTGTGATGATACGGCCATGGAACATTATGATGACAAGAATTCTGGAGCATTGTGATAAAACGGGCATGGACCATTGTGATTAGAGGGGCCAAGGAGCATTCTGATGACAACGGCATGGAGCATTGTGATGACAAAGGTCATCGAGCATTGTGATGACAGTGGTCATGAAGCATTGTGATGAATGTGGTCATGGATCATTGTGATGACAAGTGTCTTGGAGCATTGTGATGACAGGGGTCATAGAGCATTGTGATGACACGGTTATGGAATATTGTAATGACCAGAATTCTGTAGCACAGTGATGAAAAGGGAATGGAGCATTGTGATTACAGGGGTCATGGAGCATTGTGATGACAAATGTTCTAGAACATTGTGATGACAGGGATCATGGAGCATAGTGATGAAAGGGGCCATGGAGCATTGTGATGACAGGCGTCATGGGACATTGTGTTGACAGTGGTCATGGAGCATTGTTAGAAAGGGAAAATGGAGCAATTAGATTTCAGGGGCCATGAACAATTGTGAATACATAGGCCATGGAGTATTCAGATGAATGTGGTCAAGGATCATTGTGACGAAAAGTGTCCAAGAATATTGTGATGACACATTTCATGGAGCATTCCGATGACAAGGGCCATGGCGAAATGTGAAGACAGGTGTCATGGGGCATTGTGATGACAGTGGTCCTCTAGAATTGTGAAGAAAGATATCATGGAGCGCTGGGATGACAGGGGCTATGGAGCATTGTGATGACAGGGGTCATGGGGCATTGTGATGACACGGCCATGGAACATTATGATGACAAGAATTCTGGAGCATTGTGATAAAATGGGCATGGACCATTGAGATTAGAGGGGCCAAGGAGCATTCTGATGACAACGGCATGGAGCATTGTGATGACAAGGGTCATCGAGCTTTGTGATGACAGTGGTCATGAAGCATTGTGATGAATGTGGTCATGCATCATTGTGATGACAAGTGTCGTGGAGCATTCTGATGACAGGGGTCATAGAGCATTGTGATGACACGGTTATGGAATATTGTGATGACCAGAATTCTGTAGCACTGTGATGAAAAGGGAATGCAGCATTGTGATTACAGGGGTCATGGAGCATTGTGATGACAATTGTTCTAGAACATTGTGATGTCAGGGATTATGGAGCATAGTGATGAAAGGGGCCATGGAGCATTGTGATGACAGGCGTCATGGGACATTGTGTTGACAGTGGTCATGGAGCATTGTTAGAAAGAGAACATGGAGCAATTTGATTTCAGGGGTCATGAAAAATTGCGAATACATAGGCCATGGAGTATTCAGATGAATGTGGTCAAGGATCATTGTGACGAAAAGTGTCCTGGAATATTGTGATGACATGGTTCATGGAGCATTGCGATGACCAGTGCCATGGCGAAATGTGAAGACAGGTGTCATGGGGCATTGTGATGACAGTGGTCATCTAGAATTGTGAAGAAAGATATCATGGAGCACTGGGATGAAAGGGGCCATGGAACATTGTGATGACAGGGGTCATGGGGCATTGTGATGATACGGCCATGGAACATTATGATGACAAGAATTCTGGAGCATTGTGATAAAAAGGGCATGGACCATTGTTATTAGAGGGGCCAAGGAGCATTCTGATGACAACGGCATGGAGCATTGTGATGACAAAGGTCATCGAGCATTGTGATGACAGTGGTCATGAAGCATTGTGATGAAAGTGGTCATGGATCATTGTGATGACAAGTGTCGTGGAGCATTGTGATGACAGGGGTCATAGAGCATTGTGATGACACGGTTATGGAATATTGTGATGACCAGAATTCTGTAGCACTGTGATGAAAAGGGAATGGAGCATTGTGATTACAGGGGTCATGGGGCATTGTGATGACAATTGTTCTAGAACATTGTGAAGACAGGGATCATGGAGCACAGTGATGAAAGGGGCCATGGAGAATTGTGATGACAGGCGTCATGGGAAAATGTGTTGACAGTGGTCATGGAGCATTGTTAGAAAGGGAACATGGAGCAAAGTGATTTCAGGGGCCATGAAAATTTGTGAATACATAGGCCATGGAGTATTCAGATGAATGTCGTCATGGATCATTGTGACAAAAAGTGTCCTGGAATATTGTGATGACACGGTTCATGGAGCATTGCGATGACAAGGGCCATGGCGAAATGTGAAGACAGGTGTCATGGGGCATTGTGATGACAGTGGTCATCTAGAATTGTAGAGAAAGATATCATGGAGCACTGGGATGACAGGGGCCATGGAGCATTGTGATTACAGGGGTCATGGGGCTTTGTGATGACACGGCCATGGAACATTATGATGACAAGAATTCTGGAGCATTGTGATAAAATGGGCATGGACCATTGTGATTAGAGGGGCCAAGGAGCATTCTGATGACAATGTCATGGAGCATTGTGATGACAAGGGTCATCGAGCTTTGTGATGACAGTGGTCATGAAGCATTGTGATGAATGTGGTCATGGATCATTGTGATGACAAGTGTCGTGGAGCAATGTGATGACAACGGGCATAAAGCATTGTGATGACACGGTTATGGAATATTGTGATGACCAGAATTCTGTAGCACTGTGATGTAACGGGAATGTAGCATTGTGATTACAGGGGTATTGGAGCATTGTGATGACAATTGTTTTAGAACATTGTGATGACAGGGATCATGGAGAATAGTGATGAAAGGGGCCATGGAGCATTGTGATGACAGGCGTCATGGGACAATGTGTTGACAGTGGTCATGGAGCATTGTTAGAAAGGGAACATGGAGCAATTTGATTTCAGGGGCTATGAAAAATTGCGAATAAATATGCCATGGAGTATTCAGATGAATGTGGTCAAGGATCATTGTGACGACAAGTGTCCTGGAATATTGTGATGACACGGTTCATGGAGCATTGCGATGACAAGGGCCATGGCGAAATGTGAAGACAGGTGTCATGGGGCATTGTGATGACAGTGGTCATCTAGAATTGTGAAGAAAGATATCATGGAGCACAGGGATGACAGGGGCCATGGGGCATTGTGATGACACGGCCATGGAACATTATGATGACAAGAATTCTGGAGCATTGTGATAAAAAGGTCATGGACAATTGTGATTAGAGGGGCCAAGGAGCATTCTGATGACAACGGCATGGAGCATTGTGATGACAAGGCTCATCGAGCATTGTGATGATACTGGTCATGAAGCATTGTGATGAATGTGGTCATGCATCATTGTGATGACAAGTGTCGTGGAGCATTGTGATGACAGGGGTCATAGAGCATTGTGATGACACGGTTATGGAATATTGTGATGACCAGAATTCTGTAGCACAGTGATGAAAAGGGAATGGAGCATTGTGATTACAGGGGTCATGGAGCATTGTGATGACAAATGTTCTAGAACATTGTGAATGAAAGGGGCAATGGAGATTTGTGTTGACAGGCGTCATGGGACATTGTGTTGACAGTGGACATGGAGCTCTGTTAGAAAGGGAACATGGAGCAATTTGATTTCAGGGGCCATGAAAAATTGCGAATACATACGCCATTGAGTATTCAGATGAATGTGGTCAAGGATCATTGTGAGGAAAAGTGTCCTGGAATAATGTGATGACACGGTACATGGAGCATTGCGATCACAAGGGTCATGGCGAAAAGTGAAGACAAGTGTCATGGGGCATTGTGATGACAGTGGTCCTCTAGAATTGTGAAGAAAGATATCATGGAGCACTGGGATGACAGGGGCCATGGAACATTGTGATGACAGGGGTCATGGGTCATTGTGATGACACGGCCATGGAACATTATGTTGACAAGAATTCTGGAGCATTGTGATAAAAAGGGCATGGACCATTGTGAATAGAGGGACCAAGGAGCATTCTGATGACAACGGCATGGAACATTGTGATGAATGTGGTCATGGATCATTGTGATGACAAGTGTCGTGGAGCATTCTGATGAAAAGTGTCGTGGAGCATTGTGATGACAGGGGGCATAGAGCATTGTGATGACACGGTTATGGAATATTGTGATGACCAGAATTCTGTAGCACTGTGATGAAAAGGGAATGGAGCATTGTGATTACAGGGGTCATGGAGCATTGTGATGACAATTGTTCTAGAACATTGTGATGACATGGATCATGGAGCATACTGATGAAACGGGCCATGGAGCATTGTGATGACAGGCGTCATGGGACATTGTGTTGACAGAGGTCATGGAGCATTGTTAGAAAGGGAACATGGAGCAATTTGATTTCAGGGGCCATGAACAATTGTGAATACATAGGCCATGGAGTATTCAGATGAATGTGGTCAAGGATCATTGTGATGACAGGGGTCATGGGGCATTGTGATGATACGGCCATGGAACATTATGTTGACAAGAATTCTGGAGCATTGTGATAAAATGGGCATGGACCATTGAGATTAGAGGGGCCAAGGAGCATTCTGATGACAACGGCATGGAGCATTGTGATGACAAGGGTCATCGAGCTTTGTGATGACAGTGGTCATGAAGCATTGTGATGAATGTGGTCATGGATCATTGTGATGACAAGTGTCTTGGAGCATTGTGATGACAGGGGTCATAGAGCATTGTGATGACACGGTTATGGAATATTGTAATGACCAGAATTCTGTAGCACAGTGATGAAAAGGGAATGGAGCATTGTGATTACAGGGGTCATGGAGCATTGTGATGACAAATGTTCTAGAACATTGTGATGACAGGGATCATGGAGCATAGTGATGAAAGGGGCCATGGAGCATTGTGATGACAGGCGTCATGGGACATTGTGTTGACAGTGGTCATGGAGCATTGTTAGAAAGGGAAAATGGAGCAATTAGATTTCAGGGGCCATGAACAATTGTGAATACATAGGCCATGGAGTATTCAGATGAATGTGGTCAAGGATCATTGTGACGAAAAGTGTCCTGGAATATTGTGATGACACGGTTCATGGAGCATTGCGATGACAAGGGCCATGGCGAAATGTGAAGACAGGTGTCATGGGGCATTGTGATGACAGTGGTCCTCTAGAATTGTGAAGAAAGATATCATGGAGCGCTGGGATGACAGGGGCTATGGAGCATTGTGATGACAGGGGTCATGGGGCATTGTGATGACACGGCCATGGAACATTATGATGACAAGAATTCTGGAGCATTGTGATAAAATGGGCATGGACCATTGAGATTAGAGGGGCCAAGGAGCATTCTGATGACAACGGCATGGAGCATTGTGATGACAAGGGTCATCGAGCTTTGTGATGACAGTGGTCATGAAGCATTGTGATGAATGTGGTCATGCATCATTGTGATGACAAGTGTCGTGGAGCATTCTGATGACAGGGGTCATAGAGCATTGTGATGACACGGTTATGGAATATTGTGATGACCAGAATTCTGTAGCACTGTGATGAAAAGGGAATGCAGCATTGTGATTACAGGGGTCATGGAGCATTGTGATGACAATTGTTCTAGAACATTGTGATGTCAGGGATTATGGAGCATAGTGATGAAAGGGGCCATGGAGCATTGTGATGACAGGCGTCATGGGACATTGTGTTGACAGTGGTCATGGAGCATTGTTAGAAAGAGAACATGGAGCAATTTGATTTCAGGGGTCATGAAAAATTGCGAATACATAGGCCATGGAGTATTCAGATGAATGTGGTCAAGGATCATTGTGACGAAAAGTGTCCTGGAATATTGTGATGACATGGTTCATGGAGCATTGCGATGACCAGTGCCATGGTGAAATGTGAAGACAGGTGTCATGGGGCATTGTGATGACAGTGGTCATCTAGAATTGTGAAGAAAGATATCATGGAGCACTGGGATGAAAGGGGCCATGGAACATTGTGATGACAGGGGTCATGGGGCATTGTGATGATACGGCCATGGAACATTATGATGACAAGAATTCTGGAGCATTGTGATAAAAAGGGCATGGACCATTGTTATTAGAGGGGCCAAGGAGCATTCTGATGACAACGGCATGGAGCATTGTGATGACAAAGGTCATCGAGCATTGTGATGACAGTGGTCATGAAGCATTGTGATGAAAGTGGTCATGGATCATTGTGATGACAAGTGTCGTGGAGCATTGTGATGACAGGGGTCATAGAGCATTGTGATGACACGGTTATGGAATATTGTGATGACCAGAATTCTGTAGCACTGTGATGAAAAGGGAATGGAGCATTGTGATTACAGGGGTCATGGGGCATTGTGATGACAATTGTTCTAGAACATTGTGAAGACAGGGATCATGGAGCACAGTGATGAAAGGGGCCATGGAGCATTGTGATGACAGGCGTCATGGGACAATGTGTTGACAGTGGTCATGGAGCATTGTTAGAAAGGGAACATGGAGCAAAGTGATTTCAGGGGC
The DNA here is from genome assembly GCF_028021215.1 of Eschrichtius robustus. Lineage (NCBI taxonomy): Eukaryota > Metazoa > Chordata > Mammalia > Artiodactyla > Eschrichtiidae > Eschrichtius > Eschrichtius robustus. The sequence goes on along the minus strand of NW_027175249.1, from coordinate 1,297,473 downwards.
CATGAAAATTTGTGAATACATAGGCCATGGAGTATTCAGATGAATGTCGTCATGGATCATTGTGACAAAAAGTGTCCTGGAATATTGTGATGACACGGTTCATGGAGCATTGCGATGACAAGGGCCATGGCGAAATGTGAAGACAGGTGTCATGGGGCATTGTGATGACAGTGGTCATCTAGAATTGTAGAGAAAGATATCATGGAGCACTGGGATGACAGGGGCCATGGAGCATTGTGATTACAGGGGTCATGGGGCTTTGTGATGACACGGCCATGGAACATTATGATGACAAGAATTCTGGAGCATTGTGATAAAATGGGCATGGACCATTGTGATTAGAGGGGCCAAGGAGCATTCTGATGACAATGTCATGGAGCATTGTGATGACAAGGGTCATCGAGCTTTGTGATGACAGTGGTCATGAAGCATTGTGATGAATGTGGTCATGGATCATTGTGATGACAAGTGTCGTGGAGCAATGTGATGACAACGGGCATAAAGCATTGTGATGACACGGTTATGGAATATTGTGATGACCAGAATTCTGTAGCACTGTGATGTAACGGGAATGTAGCATTGTGATTACAGGGGTATTGGAGCATTGTGATGACAATTGTTTTAGAACATTGTGATGACAGGGATCATGGAGAATAGTGATGAAAGGGGCCATGGAGCATTGTGATGACAGGCGTCATGGGACAATGTGTTGACAGTGGTCATGGAGCATTGTTAGAAAGGGAACATGGAGCAATTTGATTTCAGGGGCTATGAAAAATTGCGAATAAATATGCCATGGAGTATTCAGATGAATGTGGTCAAGGATCATTGTGACGACAAGTGTCCTGGAATATTGTGATGACACGGTTCATGGAGCATTGCGATGACAAGGGCCATGGCGAAATGTGAAGACAGGTGTCATGGGGCATTGTGATGACAGTGGTCATCTAGAATTGTGAAGAAAGATATCATGGAGCACAGGGATGACAGGGGCCATGGGGCATTGTGATGACACGGCCATGGAACATTATGATGACAAGAATTCTGGAGCATTGTGATAAAAAGGTCATGGACAATTGTGATTAGAGGGGCCAAGGAGCATTCTGATGACAACGGCATGGAGCATTGTGATGACAAGGCTCATCGAGCATTGTGATGATACTGGTCATGAAGCATTGTGATGAATGTGGTCATGCATCATTGTGATGACAAGTGTCGTGGAGCATTGTGATGACAGGGGTCATAGAGCATTGTGATGACACGGTTATGGAATATTGTGATGACCAGAATTCTGTAGCACAGTGATGAAAAGGGAATGGAGCATTGTGATTACAGGGGTCATGGAGCATTGTGATGACAAATGTTCTAGAACATTGTGAATGAAAGGGGCAATGGAGATTTGTGTTGACAGGCGTCATGGGACATTGTGTTGACAGTGGACATGGAGCTCTGTTAGAAAGGGAACATGGAGCAATTTGATTTCAGGGGCCATGAAAAATTGCGAATACATACGCCATTGAGTATTCAGATGAATGTGGTCAAGGATCATTGTGAGGAAAAGTGTCCTGGAATAATGTGATGACACGGTACATGGAGCATTGCGATCACAAGGGTCATGGCGAAAAGTGAAGACAAGTGTCATGGGGCATTGTGATGACAGTGGTCCTCTAGAATTGTGAAGAAAGATATCATGGAGCACTGGGATGACAGGGGCCATGGAACATTGTGATGACAGGGGTCATGGGTCATTGTGATGACACGGCCATGGAACATTATGTTGACAAGAATTCTGGAGCATTGTGATAAAAAGGGCATGGACCATTGTGAATAGAGGGACCAAGGAGCATTCTGATGACAACGGCATGGAGCATTGTGATGAATGTGGTCATGGATCATTGTGATGACAAGTGTCGTGGAGCATTCTGATGAAAAGTGTCGTGGAGCATTGTGATGACAGGGGGCATAGAGCATTGTGATGACACGGTTATGGAATATTGTGATGACCAGAATTCTGTAGCACTGTGATGAAAAGGGAATGCAGCATTGTGATTACAGGGGTCATGGAGCATTGTGATGACAATTGTTCTAGAACATTGTGATGACATGGATCATGGAGCATACTGATGAAACGGGCCATGGAGCATTGTGATGACAGGCGTCATGGGACATTGTGTTGACAGAGGTCATGGAGCATTGTTAGAAAGGGAACATGGAGCAATTTGATTTCAGGGGCCATGAACAATTGTGAATACATAGGCCATGGAGTATTCATATGAATGTGGTCAAGGATCATTGTGATGACAGGGGTCATGGGGCATTGTGATGAGACGGCCATGGAACATTATGTTGACAAGAATTCTGGAGCATTGTGATAAAATGGGCATGGACCATTGAGATTAGAGGGGCCAAGGAGCATTCTGATGACAACGGCATGGAGCATTGTGATGACAAGGGTCATCGAGCTTTGTGATGACAGTGGTCATGAAGCATTGTGATGAATGTGGTCATGCATCATTGTGATGACAAGTGTCGTGGAGCATTCTGATGACAGGGGTCATAGAGCATTGTGATGACACGGTTATGGAATATTGTGATGACCAGAATTCTGTAGCACTGTGATGAAAAGGGAATGCAGCATTGTGATTACAGGGGTCATGGAGCATTGTGATGACAATTGTTCTAGAACATTGTGATGTCAGGGATTATGGAGCATAGTGATGAAAGGGGCCATGGAGCATTGTGATGACAGGCGTCATGGGACATTGTGTTGACAGTGGTCATGGAGCATTGTTAGAAAGAGAACATGGAGCAATTTGATTTCAGGGGTCATGAAAAATTGCGAATACATAGGCCATGGAGTATTCAGATGAATGTGGTCAAGGATCATTGTGACGAAAAGTGTCCTGGAATATTGTGATGACATGGTTCATGGAGCATTGCGATGACCAGTGCCATGGCGAAATGTGAAGACAGGTGTCATGGGGCATTGTGATGACAGTGGTCATCTAGAATTGTGAAGAAAGATATCATGGAGCACTGGGATGACAGGGGCCATGGAGCATTGTGATGACAGGGGTCATGGGGCATTGTGATGACAGGGCCATGGAACGTTATGATGACAAGAATTCTGGAGCATTGTGATAAAAACGGCATGGACCATTGTGATTAGAAGGGCCAAGGAGCATTCTGATGACAACGGCATGGAGCATGGTGATGACCAGGGTCATCGAGCATTGTGATGACAGTGGTCATGAAGCATTGTGATGAATGTGGTCATGGATCATTGTGATGACAAGTGTCGTGGAGCATTGTGATGACAGTGGTCATAGAGCATTGTGATGACACGGTTATGGAATATTGTGATGACCAGAATTCTGTAGCACTGTGATGAAAAGGGAATGCAGCATTGTGATTACAGGGGTCATGGAGCATTGTGATGACAATTGTTCTAGAACATTGTGATGACAGGGAACATGGAGCATAGTGATGAAAGGGGCCATGGAGCATTGTGATGATAGGCGTCATGGGACATTGTTTTGACAGTGGTCATGGAGCATTGTTAGAAAGGGAACATGGAGCAAATTGATTTCAGTGGCCATGAAAAATTGTGAATACATAGGCCATGGAGTATTCAGATTAATGTGGTCAAGGATCATTGTGACGAAAAGTGTCCTGGAATATTGTGATGACACATTTCATGGAGCATTCCGATGACAAGGGCCATGGCGAAATGTGAAGACAGGTGTCATGGGGCATTGTGATGACAGTGGTCCTCTAGAATTGTGAAGAAAGATATCATGGAGCACTGGGATGACAGGGGCCATGGAGCATTGTGATGACAGGGGTCATGGGGCATTGTGATGACACGGCCATGGAACATTATGATGACAAGAATTCTGGAGCATTGTGATAAAATGGGCATGGACCATTGAGATTAGAGGGGCCAAGGAGCATTCTGATGACAACGGCATGGAGCATTGTGATGACAAGGGTCATCGAGCTTTGTGATGACAGTGGTCATGAAGCATTGTGATGAATGTGGTCATGCATCATTGTGATGACAAGTGTCGTGGAGCATTCTGATGACAGGGGTCAGAGAGCATTGTGATGACACGGTTATGGAATATTGTGATGACCAGAATTCTGTAGCACTGTGATGAAAAGGGAATGGAGCATTGTGATTACAGGGGTCATGGAGCATTGTGATTACAATTGTTCTGGAACATTGTGATGACAGGGATCATGGAGCATAGTGATGAAAGGGGCCATGGAGCATTGTGATGACAGGCGTAATGGGACATTGTGTTGACAGTGGTCATGGAGCATTGTTAGAAAGAGAACATGGAGCAATTTGATTTCAGGGGTCATGAAAAATTGCGAATACATAGGCCATGGAGGATTCAGATGAATGTGGTCAAGGATCATTGTGACGAAAAGTGTCCTGGAATATTGTGATGACATGGTTGATGGAGCATTGCGATGACCAGTGCCATGGCGAAATGTGAAGACAGGTGTCATGGGGCATTGTGATGACAGTGGTCATCTAGAATTGTGAAGAAAGATATCATGGAGCACTGGGATGAAAGGGGCCATGGAACATTGTGATGACAGGGGTCATGGGGCATTGTGATGATACGGCCATGGAACATTATGATGACAAGAATTCTGGAGCATTGTGATAAAACGGGCATGGACCATTGTGATTAGAGGGGCCAAGGAGCATTCTGATGACAACGGCATGGAGCATTGTGATGACAAAGGTCATCGAGCATTGTGATGACAGTGGTCATGAAGCATTGTGATGAATGTGGTCATGGATCATTGTGATGACAAGTGTCTTGGAGCATTGTGATGACAGGGGTCATAGAGCATTGTGATGACACGGTTATGGAATATTGTAATGACCAGAATTCTGTAGCACAGTGATGAAAAGGGAATGGAGCATTGTGATTACAGGGGTCATGGAGCATTGTGATGACAAATGTTCTAGAACATTGTGATGACAGGGATCATGGAGCATAGTGATGAAAGGGGCCATGGAGCATTGTGATGACAGGCGTCATGGGACATTGTGTTGACAGTGGTCATGGAGCATTGTTAGAAAGGGAAAATGGAGCAATTAGATTTCAGGGGCCATGAACACTTGTGAATACATAGGCCATGGAGTATTCAGATGAATGTGGTCAAGGATCATTGTGACGAAAAGTGTCCTGGAATATTGTGATGACACGGTTCATGGAGCATTGCGATGACAAGGGCCATGGCGAAATGTGAAGACAGGTGTCATGGGGCATTGTGATGACAGTGGTCCTCTAGAATTGTGAAGAAAGATATCATGGAGCGCTGGGATGACAGGGGCTATGGAGCATTGTGATGACAGGGGTCATGGGGCATTGTGATGACACGGCCATGGAACATTATGATGACAAGAATTCTGGAGCATTGTGATAAAATGGGCATGGACCATTGAGATTAGAGGGGCCAAGGAGCATTCTGATGACAACGGCATGGAGCATTGTGATGACAAGGGTCATCGAGCTTTGTGATGACAGTGGTCATGAAGCATTGTGATGAATGTGGTCATGCATCATTGTGATGACAAGTGTCGTGGAGCATTCTGATGACAGGGGTCATAGAGCATTGTGATGACACGGTTATGGAATATTGTGATGACCAGAATTCTGTAGAACTGTGATGAAAAGGGAATGCAGCATTGTGATTACAGGGGTCATGGAGCATTGTGATGACAATTGTTCTAGAACATTGTGATGTCAGGGATTATGGAGCATAGTGATGAAAGGGGCCATGGAGCATTGTGATGACAGGCGTCATGGGACATTGTGTTGACAGTGGTCATGGAGCATTGTTAGAAAGAGAACATGGAGCAATTTGATTTCAGGGGTCATGAAAAATTGCGAATACATAGGCCATGGAGTATTCAGATGAATGTGGTCAAGGATCATTGTGACGAAAAGTGTCCTGGAATATTGTGATGACATGGTTCATGGAGCATTGCGATGACCAGTGCCATGGCGAAATGTGAAGACAGGTGTCATGGGGCATTGTGATGACAGTGGTCATCTAGAATTGTGAAGAAAGATATCATGGAGCACTGGGATGAAAGGGGCCATGGAACATTGTGATGACAGGGGTCATGGGGCATTGTGATGATACGGCCATGGAACATTATGATGACAAGAATTCTGGAGCATTGTGATAAAAAGGGCATGGACCATTGTTATTAGAGGGGCCAAGGAGCATTCTGATGACAACGGCATGGAGCATTGTGATGACAAAGGTCATCGAGCATTGTGATGACAGTGGTCATGAAGCATTGTGATGAAAGTGGTCATGGATCATTGTGATGACAAGTGTCGTGGAGCATTGTGATGACAGGGGTCATAGAGCATTGTGATGACACGGTTATGGAATATTGTAATGACAAGAATTCTGTAGCACAGTGATGAAAAGGGAATGGAGCATTGTGATTACAGGGGTCATGGAGCATTGTGATGACAAATGTTCTAGAACATTGTGATGACAGGGATCATGGAGCATAGTGATGAAAGGGGCCATGGAGCATTGTGATGACAGGCGTCATGGGACATTGTGTTGACTGTGGTCATGGAGCATTGTTAGAAAGGGAAAATGGAGCAATTAGATTTCAGGGGCCATGAAAAATTGTGAATACATAGGCCATGGAGTATTCAGATGAATGTGGTCAAGGATCATTGTGACGAAAAGTGTCCTGGAATATTGTGATGACACGGTTCATGGAGTATTGCGATGACAAGGGCCATGGCGAAATGTGAAGACAGGTGTCATGGGGCATTGTGATGACAGGGGTCATGGGGCATTGTGATGACACGGCCATGGAACATTATGATGACAAGAATTCTGGAGCATTGTGATAAAAACGGCATGGACCATTGTGATTAGAAGGGCCAAGGAGCATTCTGATGACAACGGCATGGAGCATGGTGATGACCAGGGTCATCGAGCATTGTGATGACAGTGGTCATGAAGCATTGTGATGAATGTGGTCATGGATCATTGTGATGACAAGTGTCGTGGAGCATTGTGATGACAGGGGTCATAGAGCATTGTGATGACACGGTTATGGAATATTGTGATGACCAGAATTCTGTAGCACTGTGATGAAAAGGGAATGCAGCATTGTGATTACAGGGGTCATGGAGCATTGTGATGACAATTGTTCTAGAACATTGTGATGACAGGGAACATGGAGCATAGTGATGAAAGGGGCCATGGAGCATTGTGATGATAGGCGTCATGGGACATTGTTTTGACAGTGGTCATGGAGCATTGTTAGAAAGGGAACATGGAGCAAATTGATTTCAATGGCCATGAAAAATTGTGAATACATAGGCCATGGAGTATTCAGATGAATGTGGTCAAGGATCATTGTGACGAAAAGTGTCCTGGAATATTGTGATGACACATTTCATGGAGCATTCCGATGACAAGGGCCATGGCGAAATGTGAAGACAGGTGTCATGGGGCATTGTGATGACAGTGGTCCTCTAGAATTGTGAAGAAAGATATCATGGAGCACTGGGATGACAGGGGCCATGGAGCATTGTGATGACAGGGGTCATGGGGCATTGTGATGACACGGCCATGGAACATTATGATGACAAAAATTCTGGAGCATTGTGATAAAATGGGCATGGACCATTGAGATTAGAGGGGCCAAGGAGCATTCTGATGACAACGGCATGGAGCATTGTGATGACAAGGGTCATCGAGTTTTGTGATGACAGTGGTCATGAAGCATTGTGATGAATGTGGTCATGGATCATTGTGACGAAAAGTGTCCTGGAATATTGTGATGACATGGTTCATGGAGCATTGCGATGACCAGTGCCATGGCGAAATGTGAAGACAGGTGTCATGGGGCATTGTGATGACAGTGGTCATCTAGAATTGTGAAGAAAGATATCATGGAGCACTGGGATGAAAGGGGCCATGGAACATTGTGATGACAGGGGTCATGGGGCATTGTGATGATACGGCCATGGAACATTATGATGACAAGAATTCTGGAGCATTGTGATAAAACGGGCATGGACCATTGTGATTAGAGGGGCCAAGGAGCATTCTGATGACAACGGCATGGAGCATTGTGATGACAAATGTCATCGAGCATTGTGATGACAGTGGTCATGAAGCATTGTGATGAATGTGGTCATGGATCATTGTGATGACAAGTGTCTTGGAGCATTGTGATGACAGGGGTCATAGAGCATTGTGATGACACGGTTATGGAATATTGTAATGACCAGAATTCTGTAGCACAGTGATGAAAAGGGAATGGAGCATTGTGATTACAGGGGTCATGGAGCATTGTGATGACAAATGTTCTAGAACATTGTGATGACAGGGATCATGGAGCATAGTGATGAAAGGGGCCATGGAGCATTGTGATGACAGGCGTCATGGGACATTGTGTTGACAGTGGTCATGGAGCATTGTTAGAAAGGGAAAATGGAGCAATTAGATTTCAGGGGCCATGAACAATTGTGAATACATAGGCCATGGAGTATTCAGATGAATGTGGTCAAGGATCATTGTGACGAAAAGTGTCCTGGAATATTGTGATGACACGGTTCATGGAGCATTGCGATGACAAGGGCCATGGCGAAATGTGAAGACAGGTGTCATGGGGCATTGTGATGACAGGGGTCATGGGGCATTGTGATGACACGGCCATAGAACATTATGATGACAAGAATTATGGAGCATTGTGATAAAAAGGTCATGGACAATTGTGATTAGAGGGGCCAAGGAGCATTCTGATGACAAAGGCATGGAGCATTGTGACGACAAGGGTCATCGAGCATTGTGATGACAGTGGTCATGAAGCATTGTGATGAATGTGGTCATGGATCATTGTGATGACAAGTGTCGTGGAGCATTGTGATGACAGGGGTCATAGAGCATTGTGATGACATGGTTATGGAATATTGTGATGACTAGAATTCTATAGCACTGTGATGAAAAGGGAATGGAGCATTGTGATTACAGGGGTCATGGAGCATTGTGATGACAATTGTTCTAGAACATTGTGATGACAGGGATCATGGAGCATAGTGATGAAAGGGGTCATGGAGCATTGTGATGATAGGCGCCATGGGACATTGTTTTGACAGTGGTCATGGAGCATTGTTAGAAAGGGAACATGGAGCAAATTGATTTCAGTGGCCATGAAAAATTGTGAATACATAGGCCATGGAGTATTCAGATGAATGTTGTCAAGGATCATTGTGACGAAAAGTGTCCTGGAATATTGTGATGACACGGTTCATGGAGCATTGCGATGACAAGGGCCATGGCGAAATGTGAAGACAGGTGTCATGGGGCATTGTGATGACAGTGGTCCTCTAGAATTGTGAAGAAAGATATCATGGAGCACTGGGATGTCAGGGGCCATGGATCATTGTGATGACTGTGGTCATGGGGCATTGTGATGTCACGGCCATGGAACATTATGATGACAAGAATTCTGGAGCATTGTGATAAAAAGGGCATGGACCATTGTGATTAGAGGGGCCAAGGAGCATTCTGATGACAACGGCATGGAGCATTGTGATGAAAAGGGTCATCGAGCATTGTGATGACAGTGGTCATGAAGCATTGTGATGAATGTGGTCATGGATCATTGTGATGACAAGTGTCGTGGAGCATTGTGATGACAGGGGTCATAGAGCATTGTGATGACACGGTTATTGAATATTGTGATGACCAGAATTCTGTAGCACTGTGATGAAAAGGGAATGGAGCATTGTGTTTACAGGGGTCATGGAGCATTGTGATGACATTTGTTCTAGAACATTGTGATGACAGGGATCCTGGAGCATAGTGAGGAAAGGGGCCATGGAGCATTGTGATGACAGGCGTCATGGGACATTGTGTTGACAGTTGTCATGGAGCATTGTTAGAAAGGGAACATGGTGCAATTTGATTTCAGGGGCCATGAACAATTGCGAATACATAGGCCATGGAGTATTCAGATGAATATGGTCCAGGATCATTGTGACGAAAAGTGTCCTGGAATATTGTGATGACACGGTTCATGGAGCATTGCGATGACAAGGGCCATGGCGAAATGTGAAGACAGGTGACATGCGGCATTGTGATGACAGTGGTCACCTAGAGTTGTGAAGAAAGATATCATGGAGCACTGGGATGACAGGGGCCATGGAGCATTGTGATGACAGGGGTCATGGGGCATTGTGATGACACGGCCATGGAACATTATTATGACAATAATTCTGGAGCATTGTGATAAAAAGGTCATGGACCATTGTGATTAGAAGGGCCAAGGAGCATTCTGATGACAACGGCATGGAGCATTGTGATGACAAGGGTCATCGAGCATTGTGATGACAGTGGTCATGAAGCATTGTGATGAATGTGGTCATGGATCATTGTAATGACAATTGTCGTGGAGCATTGTGATGACAGGGGTCATAGAGCATTGTGATGACACGGTTATGGAATATTGTGATGACCAGAATTCTGTAGCACAGTGATGAAATGGGCATGGAGCATTGTGATTACAGGGGTCATGGTTCATTGTGATGAAAATTGTTCTAGAACATTGTGATGACAGGGATCATGGAGCATAGTGATGAAACGGGCAATGGAGCATTGTGTTGACAGGCGTCATGGGACATTGTGTTGACAGTGGTCATGGAGCATTGTTAGAAAGGGAACATGGAGCAATTTGATTTCAGGGGCCATGAAAAATTGCGAATACATACGCCTTGGAGTATTCAGATGAATGTGGTCAAGGATCATTGTGACGAAAATTGTCCTGGAATATTGTGATGACACGGTTCATGGAGCATTGGGATGACAAGGGCCATGGCGAAATGTGAAGACAGGTGTCATGGGGCATTGTGATGACAGTGGTCATCTAGAATTGTGAAGAAAGATATCATGGAGCACTGGGATGATAGGGGACATGGAACATTGTGATGAGAGGGGTAATGGGGCATTGTGATGACACGGCCATGGAACATTATGATGACAAAAATTCTGGAGCATTGTGATAAAAAGGGCATGGACCATTGTGATTAGAGGGGCCAAGGAGCATTCTGATGACAACGGCAGGGAGCATTGTGATGACAAGGGTCATCGAGCATTGTGATGACAGTGGTCATGAAGCATTGTTATGAATGTGGTTAAGGTTCATTGTGATGACAAGTGTCGTGGAGCATTGTGATGACAGGGTTCATAGAGCATTGTGATGACACGGTTATGGAATATTGTGATGACCAGAATTCTATACCACAGTGATGAAAATGGAATGGAGCATTGTGATTACAGGGGTCATGGAGCATTGTGATGAGAATTGTTCTAGAACATTGTGATGAGAGGGATCATGGAGCATAGTGATGAAACGGACAATGGAGCATTGCGTTAAAAGGCGTCATGGGATATTGTGTTGACAGTGGTCATGGAGCATTGTTAGAAAGGGAACATGGAGCAATTTGATTTCAGGGGCCATGAAAGATTGCGAATACATAGTCCATGGAGTATTCAGATGAATGTGGTCAAGAATCATTGTGACGAAAAGTGTCCTGGAATATTTTGATGACACAGTTCATGGAGCATTGTGATGACAAGGGCCATGGCGAATTGTGAAGACAGGTGTCATGGGGCATTGTGATGACAGTGGTCCTCTAGAATTGTGAAGAAAGATATCATGGAGCACTGGAATGACAGGGGCCATGGAGCATTGTGATGACAGGGGTCATGGGGCATTGTGATGACACGGCCATGGAAAATTATGATGACAAGAATTCTGGAGCATTGTGATAAAATGGGCATGGACCATTGTGATTAGAGGGGCCAAGGAGCATTCTGATCACAACAGCATGGAGCATTGTGATGACAATGGTCATCGAGCATTGTGATGACAGTGGTCATGAAGCATTGTGATGAATGTGGTCATGGATCATTGTGATGACAAGTGTCGTGGAGCATTGTGATGAAAGGGGTCATAGAGCATTGTGATGACACGTTTATGGAATATTGTGATGACCAGAATTCTGTAGCACTGTGATGAAAAGAGAATGGAGCATTGTGATTACAGGGGTCATGGAGCATTGTGATGACAATTATTTAGAACATTGTGAAGACAGTGATCATGGAGCCTAGTGATGAAAGGGGCCATGGAGCATTGTGATGACAGGCGTCATGGGACATTGTGTTGACAGTGGTCATGGAGCATTGTTAGAAAGGGAACATGGAGCAATTTGATTTCTGGGGCCATGAACAATTGTGAATACATAGGCCATGGCGTATACAGATGAATGTGGTCAAGGATCTTTGTGACGAAAAGTGTAATGGAATATTGTGATGAAACGGTTCATGGAGCATTGCGATGACAAGGGCCATGGCGAAATGTGAAGACAGGTGTCATGGGGCATTGTGATGACAGTGGTCATCTAGAATTGTGAAGAAAGATATCATGGAGCACTGGGATGACAGGGGCCATGGAGCATTGTGATGACAGGGGTCATGGGGCATTGTGATGACACGGCCATGGAACATTATGATGACAAGAATTCTGGAGAATTGTGATAAAATGGGCATGGACCATTGAGATTAGAGGGGCCAAGGAGCATTCTGATGACAACGGCATGGAGCATTGTGATGACAAGGGTCATCGAGCTTTGTGATGACAGTGGTCATGAAGCATTGTGATGAATGTGGTCATGCATCATTGTGATGACAAGTGTCGTGGAGCATTGTGATGACAGGGGTCATAGAGCATTGTGATGACACGGTTATGGAATATTGTGATGACCAGAATTCTGTACCACAGTGATGAAAATGGCATGGAGCATTGTGATTACAGGGGTCATGGAGCATTGTGATGACAATTGTTCTAGAACATTGTGATGACAGTGATCATGGAGCATAGTGATGCAACGGGCAATGGAGCATTGTGTTGAGAGGCATCATGGGACATTGTGTTGACAGTGGTCATGGAGCATAGTGATGAAACGGGCAATGGAGCATTGTGTTGACAGGCGTCATGGGACATTGTGTTGACAGTGGTCATGGAGCATTGTTAGAAAGGGAACATGGAGCAATTTGATTTCAGGGGCCATGAAAAATTGCAAATACATAGGCCATGGAGTATTCAGATGAATGTGGTCAAGGATCATTGTGACGAAAAGTGTCCTGGAATATTGTGATGACACGGTTCATGGAGCATTGCGATGACAAGGGCCATGGCGAAATGTGAAGACAGGTGTCATGGGGCATTGTGTTGACAGGGGTCATGGGGCATTGTGATGACACGGCCATAGAACATTATGATGACAAGAATTCTGGAGCATTGTGATAAAATGGGCATGGACCATTGAGATTAGAGGGGCCAAGGAGCATTCTGATGACAACGGCATGGAGCATTGTGATGACAAGTGTCATCGAGCATTGTGATGACAGTGGTCATGAAGCATTGTGATGAATGTGGTCATGGATCATTGTGATGACAAGTGTCGTGGAGCATTGTGATGACAGGGGTCATAGAGCATTGTGATGACACGGTTATTGAATATTGTGATGACCAGAATTCTGTAGCACTGTGATGAAAAGGGAATGGAGCATTGTGTTTACAGGGGTCATGGAGCATTGTGATGACATTTGTTCTAGAACATTGTGATGACAGGGATCCTGGAGCATAGTGAGGAAAGGGGCCATGGAGCATTGTGATGACAGGCCTCATGGGACATTGTGTTGACAGTTGTCATGGAGCATTGTTAGAAAGGGAACATGGTGCAATTTGATTTCAGGGGCCATGAACAATTGCGAATACATAGGCCATGGAGTATTCAGATGAATGTGGTCCAGGATCATTGTGACGAAAAGTGTCCTGGAATATTGTGATGACACGGTTCATGGAGCATTGCGATGACAAGGGCCATGGCGAAATGTGAAGACAGGTGACATGCGGCATTGTGATGACAGTGGTCACCTAGAGTTGTGAAGAAAGATATCATGGAGCACTGTGATGACAGGGGCCATGGAGCATTGTGATGACAGGGGTGATGGGGCATTGTGATGACACGGCCATGGAACATTATTATGACAATAATTCTGGAGCATTGTGATAAAATGGTCATGGACCATTGTGATTAGAAGGGCCAAGGAGCATTCTGATGACAACGGCATGGAGCATTGTGATGACATGGGTCATTGAGCATTGTGATGACAGTGGTCATGAAGCATTGTGATGAATGTGGTCATGGATCATTGTAATGAGAATTGTCGTGGAGCATTGTGATGACAGGGGTCATAGAGCATTGTGATGACACGGTTATGGAATATTGTGATGAACAGAATTCTGTAGCACAGTGATGAAATGGGCATGGAGCATTGTGATTACAGGGGTCATGGAGCATTGTGATGACAATTGTTCTACAACATTGTGATGACAGGGATCATGGAGCATAGTGATGAAACGGGCAATGGAGCATTGTGTTGACAGGCGTCATGGGACAATGTGTTGACAGTGGTCATGGAGCATTGTTAGAAAGGGAACATGGAGCAATTTGATTTCAGGGGCCATGAAAAATTGCGAATACATACGCCATGGAGAATTCAGATGAATGTTGTCAAGGATCATTGTGACGAAAAGTGTCCTGGAATATTGTGATGACACGGTTCATGGAGCATTGCGATGACAAGGGCCATGGCGAAATGTGAAGACAGGTGTCATGGGGCATTGTGATGACAGTGGTCATGTAGAATTGTGAAGAAAGATATCATGGAGCACTGGGATGACAGGGGCCATGGAACATTGTGATGACAGGGTTCATGGGGCATTGTGATGACACGGCCATGGAACATTAAGATGACAAGAATTCTGGAGCATTGTGATAAAAAGGGCATGGGCCATTGTGATTAGAGGGGCCAAGGAGCATTCTGATGACAACGGCATGGAGCATGGTGATGACAAGTGTCATCGAGCATTGTGATGACAGTGGTCATGAAGCATTGTGATGAATGTGGTCATGGATCATTGTGATGACAAGTGTCGTGGAACATTGTGATGACAGGGGTCATAGAGCATTGTGATGACACGGTTAGGGAATATTGTGATGACCAGAATTCTGTAGCACTGTGATGAAAAGGGAATGGAGCATTGTGATTACAGGGGTCATGGGGCATTGTGATGACATTTGTTCTAGAACATTATGATGACAGGGATCCTGGAGCATAGTGAGGAAAGGGGCCATGGAGCATTGTGATGACAGGCGCCATGGGACATTGTGTTGACAGTGCTCATGGAGCATTGTTAGAAAGGGAACATGGTGCAATTTGATTTCAGGGGCCATGAACAATTGTGAATACATAGGCCTTGGAGTATTCAGATGAATGTGGTCAAGGATCATTGTGACGAAAATTGTCCATGAATATTGTGATGACACGGTTCATGGAGCATTGCGATGACAAGGGCCATGGCGAAATGTGAAGACAGGTGACATGCGGCATTGTGATGACAGTGGTCATCTAGAGTTGTGAAGAAAGACATCATGGAGCACTAGGATGACAGGGGCCATGGAGCATTGTGATGACAGGGGTCATGGGGCATTGTGATGACACAGCCATGGAACATTATTATGACAATAATTCTGGAGCATTGTGATAAAAAGGTCATGGACCATTGTGATTAGAGGGGCCAAGGAGCATTCTGATGACAACGGCATGGAGCATTGTGATGACAAGGGTCATCGAGCATTGTGATGACAGTGGTCATGAAGCATTGTGATGAATGTGGTCATGGACCATTGTGATGACAAGTGTCGTGGAGCATTGTGATGACAGGGGTCATAGAGCATTGTGATGACACGGTTATGGAATATTGTGATGACCAGAATTCTGTAGCACAGTGATGAAAAGAGCATGGAGCATTGTGATTACAGGGGTCATGGATCATTGTGATGAAAATTGTTCTAGAACATTGTGATGACAGGGATCATGGAGCATAGTGATGAAACGGGCAATGGAGCATTGTGTTGACAGGCGTCATGGGACATTGTGTTGACAGTGGTCATGGAGCATTGTTAGAAAGGGAACATGGAGCAATTTGATTTCAGGGGCCATGAAAAATTGCGAATACATACGCCTTGGAGTATTCAGATGAATGTGGTCAAGGATCATTGTGACGAAAATTGTCCTGGAATATTGTGATGACACGGTTCATGGAGCATTGGGATGACAAGGGCCATGGCGAAATGTGAAGACAGGTGTCATGGGGCATTGTGATGACAGTGGTCATCTAGAATTGTGAAGAAAGATATCATGGAGCACTGGGATGATAGGGGACATGGAACATTGTGATGAGAGGGGTCATGGGGCATTGTGATGACACGGCCATGGAACATTATGATGACAAAAATTCTGGAGCATTGTGATAAAAAGGGCATGGACCATTGTGATTAGAGGGGACAAGGAGCATTCTGATGACAACGGCAGGGAGCATTGTGATGACAAGGGTCATCGAGCATTGTGATGACAGTGGTCATGAAGCATTGTTATGAATGTGGTTAAGGTTCATTGTGATGACAAGTGTCGTGGAGCATTGTGATGACAGGGGTCATAGAGAATTGTGATGACACGGTTATGGAATATTGTGTTGACCAGAATTCTGTAGCACTGTGATGAAAAGAGAATGGAGCATTGTGATTACAGGGGTCATGGAGCATTGTGATGACAATTGTTCTAGAACATTGTGATGACAGGGATCATGGAACATAGTGATGAATGGGGTCATGGAGCATTGTGATGACAGGCGTCATGGGACAATGTGTTCACAGTGGTCATGGAGCATTGTTAGAAAGGGAACATGGAGCAATTTGATTTCAGGGGCCATGAACAATTGTGAATACATAGGCCATGGAGTATTCAAATGAATGTGGTCAAGGATCATTGTGACGAAAAGTGTCCTGGAATATTGTGATGGCACGGTTAATGGAGCATTGCGATGACAGGGGCCATGGCGAAATGTAAAGACAGGTGACATGGGGCATTGTGATGACAGTGGTCCTCTAGAATTGTGAAGAAAGATATCATGGAGCACTGGGATGACAGGGGCCATGGATCATTGTGATGACAGGGGTCATGGGGCATTGTGATGTCACGGCCATGGAACATTATGATGAGAAGAATTCTGGAGCATTGTGATAAAATGGGCATGGACCATTGAGATTAGAGGGGCCAAGGAGCATTCTGATGACAACGGCATGGAGCATTGTGATGAAAATGGTCATCGAGCATTGTGATGACAGTGGTCATGAAGCATTGTGATGAATGTGGTCATGGATCATTGTGATGACAAGTGTCGTGGAGCATTGTGATGACAGGGGTCATAGAGCATTGTGATGACACGGTTATGGAATATTGTGATGACCAGAATTCTGTAGCACTGTGATGAAAAGGGAATGGAGCATTGTGATTACAGGGGTCATGGAGCATTGTGATTACATTTGTTCTAGAACATTGTGATGACAGGGATCCTATAGCATAGTGAGGAAAGGGGCCATGGAGCATTGTGATGACAGGCGTCATGGGACATTGTGTTGACAGTGGTCATGGAGCATAGTTAGAAAGGGAACATGGAGCAATTTGATTTCAGTGGCCATGAAAAATTGCGAATACATACGCCATGGAGTATTCAGATGAATGTGGTCAAGGATCATTGTGACGAAAAGTGTCCTGGAATATTGTGATGACACGGTTCATGGAGCATTGCGATGACAAGGGCCATGGCGAAATGTGAAGACAGGTGTCATGGGGCATTTTGATGACAGTGGTCATGTAGAATTGTGAAGAAAGATATCATGGAGCACTGGGATGACAGGGGCCATGGAACATTGTGATGACAGGGGTCATGGGGCATTGTGATGACACGGCCATGGAACATTATGATGACAAGAATTCTGGAGCATTGTGATAATAAGGGCATGGACCATTGTGATTAGAGGACCATGGAGCATTCTGATGACAACGGCATGGAGCATGGTGATGAAAAGTGTCATCGAGCATTGTGATGAATGTGGTCATGCATCATTGTGATGACAAGTGTCGTGGAGCATTGTGATGACAGGGGTCATAGAGCATTGTGATGACACGGTTATGGAATATTGTGATGACCAGAATTCTATACCACAGTGATGAAAATGGAATGGAGCATTGTGATTACAGGGGTCATGGAGCATTGTGATGAGAATTGTTCTAGAACATTGTGATAAGAGGGATCATGGAGCATAGTGATGAAAGGGGCCATGGAGCATTGTGATGACAGGCGTAATGGGACATTGTGTTGACAGTGGTCATGGAGCATTGTTAGAAAGGGAACATGGAGCAATTTGATTTCAGGGGCCATGAAAGATTGCGAATACATAGTCCATGGAGTATTCAGATGCATGTGGTCAAGGATCATTGTGACGAAAAGTGTCCTGGAATATTTTGATGACACGGTTCATGGAGCATTGCGATGACAAGGGCCATGGCGAATTGTGAAGACAGGTGTCATGGGGCATTGTGATGACAGTGGTCATCTAGAATTGTGAAGAAAGATATCATGGAGCACTGGAATGACAGGGGCCATGGAGCATTGTGATGACAGGGGTCATGGGGCATTGTGATGACACGGCCATGGAACATTATGATGACAAGAATTCTGGAGCATTGTGATAAAATTGGCATGGACCATTGTGATTAGAGGGGCCAAGGAGCATTCTGATCACAACAGCATGGAGCATTGTGATGACAATGGTCATCGAGCATTGTGATGACAGTGGTCATGAAGCATTGTGATGAATGTGGTCATGGATCATTGTGATGACAAGTGTCGTGGAGCATTGTGATGAAAGGGGTCATAGAGCATTGTGATGACACGGTTATGGTATATTGTGATGACCAGAATTCTGTAGCACTGTGATGAAAAGGGAATGGAGCATTGTGATTACAGGGGTCATGGAGCATTGTGATGACAATTATTTAGAACATTGTGAAGACAGTGATCATGGAGCCTAGTGATGAAAGGGGCCATGGAGCATTGTGATGACAGGCGTCATGGGACATTGTGTTGACAGTGGTCATGGAGCATTGTTAGAAAGGGAACATGGAGCAATTTGATTTCTGGGGCCATGAACAATTGTGAATACATAGGCCATGGAGTATTCAGATGAATGTGGTCAAGGATCTTTGTGACGAAAAGTGTAATGGAATATTGTGATGACACGGTTCATGGAGCATTGCGATGACAAGGGCCATGGCGAAATGTGAAGACAGGTGTCATGGGGCATTGTGTTGACAGGGGTCATGGGGCATTGTGATGACACGGCCATAGAACATTATGATGACAAGAATTCTGGAGCATTGTGATAAAATGGGCATGGACCATTGAGATTAGAGTGGCCAAGGAGCATTCTGATGACAACGGCATGGAGCATTGTGATGACAAGGGTCATCGAGCTTTGTGATGACAGTGGTCATGAAGCATTGTGATGAATGTGGTCATGCATCATTGTGATGACAAGTGTCGTGGAGCATTGTGATGACAGGGGTCATAGAGCATTGTGATGACACGGTTATGGAATATTGTGATGACCAGAATTCTGTACCACAGTGATGAAAATGGCATGGAGCATTGTGATTACAGGGGTCATGGAGCATTGTGATGACAATTGTTCTAGAACATTGTGATGACAGTGATCATGGAGCATAGTGATGCAACGGGCAATGGAGCATTGTGTTGACAGGCATAATGGGACATTGTGTTGACAGTGGTCATGGAGCATAGTGATGAAACGGGCAATGGAGCATTGTGTTGACAGGCGTCATGGGACATTTTGTTGACAGTGGTCATGGAGCATTGTTAGAAAGGGAACATGGAGCAATTTGTTTTCAGGGGCCATGAAAAATTGCAAATACATAGGCCATGGAATATTCAGATGAATGTGGTCAAGGATCATTGTGACGAAAAGTGTCCTGGAATATTGTGATGACACGGTTCATGGAGCATTGCGATGACAAGGGCCATGGCGAAATGTGAAGACAGGTGTCATGGGGCATTGTGTTGACAGGGGTCATGAGGCATTGTGATGACACGGCCATAGAACATTATGATGACATGAATTCTGGAGCATTGTGATAAAAATTCATGGACAATTGTGATTAGAGGGGCCAAGGAGCATTCTGATGACAACGGCATGGAGCATTGTGATGACAAGGGTCATCGAGCATTGTGATGACAGTGGTCATGAAGCATTGTGATGAATGTGGTCATGGATCATTGTGATGACAAGTGTCGTGGAACATTGTGATGACAGGGGTCATAGAGCATTGTGATGACATGGTTATGGAATATTGTGATGACCAGAATTCTGTAGCACTGTGATGAAAAGGGAATGGAGCATTGTGATTACAGGGGTCATGGAGAATTGTGATGACAATTGTTCTAGAATATTGTGATGACAGGGATCATGGAGCGTAGTGTTGAAAGGGGCCAGGGAGCATTGTGATGATAGGCGTCATGGGACATTGTTTTGACAGTGGTCATGGAGCATTGTTAGAAAGGGAACATGGAGCAAATTGATTTCAGTGGCCATGAAAAATTGTGAATACATAGGCCATGGAGTATTCAGATTAATGTGGTCAAGGATCATTGTGACGAAAAGTGTCCTGGAATATTGTGATGACACATTTCATGGAGCATTCCGATGACAAGGGCCATGGCGAAATGTGAAGACAGGTGTCATGGGGCATTGTGATGACAGTGGTCCTCTAGAATTGTGAAGAAAGATATCATGGAGCACTGGGATGACAGGGGCCATGGAGCATTGTGATGACAGGGGTCATGGGGCATTGTGATGTCACGGCCATGGAACATTATGATGACAAGAATTCTGGAGCATTGTGATAAAATGGGCATGGACCATTGAGATTAGAGGGGCCAAGGAGCATTCTGATGACAACGGCATGGAGCATTGTGATGACAAGTGTCATCGAGCTTTGTGATGACAGTGGTCATGAAGCATTCTGATGAATGTGGTCATGCATCATTGTGATGACAAGTGTCGTGGAGCATTCTGATGACAGGGGTCATAGAGCATTGTGATGACACGGTTATGGAATATTGTGATGAGCAGAATTCTGTAGCACTGTGATGAAAAGGGAATGGAGCATTGTGATTACAGTGGTCATGGAGCATTGTGATGACAATTGTTCTAGAACATTGTGATGACAGGGATCATGGAGCATAGTGATGAAAGGGGCCATGGAGCATTGTGATGACAGGCGTCATGGGACATTGTGTTGACAGTTGTCATGGAGCATTGTTAGAAAGGGAACATGGTGCAATTTGATTTCAGGGGCCATGAACAATTGCGAATACATAGGCCATGGAGTATTCAGATGAATGTTGTCAAGGATCATTGTGACGAAAAGTGTCCTGGAATATTGTGATGACACAGTTCATGGAGCAATGAGATGACAAGGGCCATGGCGAAATGTGAAGACAGGTGACATGCGGCATTGTGATGACAGTGGTCACCTAGAGTTGTGAAGAAAGATATCATGGAGCACTGGGATGACAGGGGCCATGGAACATTGTGATGACAGGGGTCATGGGGCATTGTGATGACACGGCCATGGAACATTATGATGACAAGAATTCTGGAGCATTGTGATAAAAAGGGCATGGGCCATTGTGATTAGAAGGGCCAAGGAGCATTCTGATGACAACGGCATGGAGCATGGTGATGACAAGTGTCATCGAGCATTGTGATGACAGTGGTCATGAAGCATTGTGATGAATGTGGTCATGGATCATTGTGATGACAAGTGTCGTGGAACATTGTGATGACAGGGGTCATAGAACATTGTGATGACACGGTTATGGAATATTGTGATGACCAGAATTCTGTAGCACAGTGATGAAAAGGGCATGGAGCATTGTGATTACAGGGGTCATGGATCATTTTGATGAAAATTGTTCTAGAACATTGTGATGACAGGGATCATGGAGCATAGTGATGAAACGGGCAATGGAGCATTGTGTTGACAGGCGTCATGGGACATTGTGTTGACAGTGGTCATGGAGCATTGTTAGAAAGGGAACATGGAGCAATTTGATTTCAGGGGCCATGAAAAATTGCGAATACATACGCCTTGGATTATTCAGATGAATGTGGTCAAGGTTCATTGTGACGAAAATTGTCCTGGAATATCGTGATGACACGGTTCATGGAGCATTGCGATGACAAGGGCAATGGCGAAATGTGAAGACAGGTGTCATGGGGCATTGTGATGACAGTGGTCATCTAGAATTGTGAAGAAAGATATCATGGAGCACTGGGATGATAGGGGACATGTAACATTGTGATGAGAGGGGTCATGGGGCATTGTGATGACACGGCCATGGAACATTATGATGACAAGAATTCTGGAGCATTGTGATAAAAAGGGCATGGACCATTGTGATTAGAGGGGCCAAGGAGCATTCTGATGACAACGGCAGGGAGCATTGTGATGACAAGGGTCATCGAGCATTTTGATGACAGTGGTCATGAAGCATTGTTATGAATGTTGTCAAGGTTCATTGTGATGACAAGTGTCGTGGAGCATTGTGATGACAGGGGTCATAGAGAATTGTGATGACACGGTTATGGAATATTGTGTTGACCAGAATTCTGTAGCACTGTGATGAAAAGAGAATGGAGCATTGTGATTACAGTGGTCATGGAGCATTGTGATGACAATTGTTCTAGAACATTGTGATGACAGGGATCATGGAACATAGTGATGAAAGGGGCCATGGAGCATTGTGATGACAGGCGTCATGGGACAATGTGTTCACAGTGGTCATGGAGCATTGTTAGAAAGGAAACATGGAGCAATTTGATTTCAGGGGCCATGAACAATTGTGAATACATAGGCCATGGAGTATTCAGATGAATGTGGTCAAGGATCATTGTGACGAAAAGTGTCCTTGAATATTGTGATGACACGGTTCATGGAGCATTGCGATGAAAAGGGCCATGGCAAAATGTGAAGACAGGTGTCATGGGGCATTGTGATGACAGTGGTCCTCTAGAATTGTGAAGAGAGATATCATGGAGCACTGGGATGACAGGGGCCATGGAGCATTGTGATGACAGGGTTCATGGGGCATTGTGATGACACGGCCATGGAACATTATGATGAAAAGAATTCTGGAGCATTGTGATAAAAAGGGCATGGACCATTGTGATTAGATGGGCCACGGAGCATTCTGATGACAACGGCATGGAGAATTGTGATGACAAGGGTCATCGAGCATTGTGATGACAGTGGTCATGAAGCATTGTGATGAATGTGGTCATGGATCATTGTGATGACAAGTGTCGTGGAGCATTGTGATGACAGGGGTCATAGAGCATTGTGATGACACGGTTATGGTATATTGTGATGACCAGAATTCTGTAGCACTGTGATGAAAAGGGAATGGAGCATTGTGATTACAGGGGTCATGGAGCATTGTGATGACAATTGTTCTAGAACATTGTGATGACAGGGATTATGGAGCATAGTGATGAAAGGGGCCATGGAGCATTGTGATGACAGGCGTCATGGGACATTGTGTTGACAGTGGTCATGGAGCATTGTTAGAAAGGGAACATGGAGCAATTTGATTTCAGGGGCCATGAAAAATTGTGAATACATAGGCCATGGAGTATTCAGATGAATGTGGTCAAGGATCATTGTGATGACAAGTGTCCTGGAATATTGTGATGACACGGTTCATGGAGCATTGCGATGACAAGGGCAATGGCGAAATGTGAAGACAGTTGTCATGGGGCATTGTGATGACAGTGGTCCTCTAGAATTGTGAAGGAAGATATCATGGAGCACTGGGATGATAGGGGACATGGAACATTGTGATGACAGGGGTCATGGGGCATTGTGATGACACGGCCATGGAATTATGATGACAAGAATTCTGGAGCATTGTGATAAAAAGGGCATGGACCATTGTGATTAGAGGGGTCAAGGAGCATTCTGATGACAACGGCATGGAGCATTGTGATGACAAGGGTCATCGAGCATTGTGATGACAGTGGTCATGAAGCATTGTGATGAATGTGGTCATGGATCATTGTGTTGACAAGTGTCATGGAGCATTGTGATGACAGGGGTCATAGAGCATTGTGATGACATGGTTATGGAATATTGTGATGACCAGAATTCTGTAGCACTGTGATGAAAAGGGAATGGAGCATTGTGATTACAGGGGTCATGGAGCATTGTGATGACAATTGTTCTAGAACATTGTGATGACAGGGATCATGGAGCAGAGTGATGAAACGGGCAATGGAGCATTGCGTTGACAGGCGTCATGGGACATTTTGTTGACAGTGGTCATGGAGCATTGTTAGAAAGGGAACATGGAGCAATTTGATTTCAGGGGCCATGAAAAATTGCGAATACATAGGCCATGGAGTATTCAGATGAATGTGGTCAAGGATCATTATGACAAAAAGTGTCCTGGAATATTGTGATGACACGGTTCATGGAGCATTGCGATGACAAGGGCAATGGCGAAATGTGAAGACAGGTGTCATGGGGCATTGTGATGACAGTGGTCATCTAGAATTGTGAAGAAAGATATCATGGAGCAATGGGATGATAGGGAACATGGAACATTGTGATGACAGGGGTCATGGGGCATTGTGATGACACGGCCATGGAACATTATGATGACAAGAATTCTGGAGCATTGTGATAAAATGGGCATGGACCATTGTGATTAGAGGGGCCAAGGAGCATTCTGATGACAACGGCATGGAGCATTGTGATGACAAGGGTCATCGAGCATTGTGATGACAGTGGTCATGAAGCATTGTGATGAATGTGGTCATGTATCTTTGTGATGACAAGTGTCGTGGAGCATTGTGATGACAGGGGTCATAGAGCATTGTGATGACACGGTTATGGAATATTGTGATGACCAGAATTCTGTAGCACTGTGATGAAAAGGGAATGGAGCATTGTGATTACAGGGGTCATGGAGCATTGTGATGACAATTGTTCTAGAACATTGTGATGACAGGGATCATGGAGCATAGTGATGAAAGGGGCCATGGCGCATTGTGATGACAGGCGTCATGGGACATTGTGTTGACAATGGTCATGGAGCATTGTTAGAAAGGGAACATGGAGCAATTTGATTTCAGGGGCCATGAAAAATTGCGAATACATAGGCCATGGAGTATTCAGATGAATGTGGTCAAGGATCATTGTGACGAAAAGTGTCCTGGAATATTGTGATGACACGGTTCATGGAACATTGCGATGACAAGGGCAATGGCGAAATGTGAAGACAGGTGTCATGGGGCATTGTGATGACAGTGGTCATCTAGAATTGTGAAGAAAGATATCATGGAGCAATGGGATGATAGGGAACATGGAACATTTTGATGACAGGGGTCATGGGGCATTGTGATGACACGGCCATGGAACATTATGATGACAAGAATTCTGGAGCATTGTGATAAAAAGGGCATGGACCATTGTGATTAGAGGGGCCAAGGAGCATTCTGATGACAACGGCATGGAGCATTGTGATGACAAGGGTCATCGAGCATTGTGATGACAGTGGTCATGAAGCATTGTGATGAATGTGGTCATGTATCATTGTGATGAAAAGTGTCGTGGAGCATTGTGATGACAGGGGTCATAGAGCATTGTGATGACACGGTTATGGAATATTGTGATGACCAGAATTCTGTAGCACTGTGATGAAAAGGGAATGGAGCATTGTGATTACAGGGGTCATCGAGCATTGTGATGACAATTGTTCTAGAACATTGTGATGACAGGGATCATGGAGCATAGTGATGAAAGGGGCCATGGAGCATTGTGATGACAGGCGTCATGGTACATTGTGTTGACAATGGTCATGGAGCATTGTTAGAAAGGGAACATGGAGCAATTTGATTTCAGGGGCCATGAAAAATTGCGAATACATAGGCCATGGAGTATTCAGATGAATGTGGTCAAGGATCATTGTGACAAAAAGTGTCCTGGAATATTGTGATGACACGGTTCATGGAGCATTGCGATGACAAGGGCCATGGCGAAATGTGAAGACAGGTGTCATGGGGCATTGTGATGACAGTGGTCATCAAGAATTGTGAAGAAAGATATCATGGAGCACTGGGATGACAGGGGCCATGGAGCATTGTGATGACAGGGGTCATGGGGCATTGTGATGACACGGCCATGGAACATTATGATGACAAGAATTCTGGAGAATTGTGATAAAATGGGCATGGACCATTGAGATTAGAGGGGCCAAGGAGCATTCTGATGACAACGGCATGGAGCATTTTGATGAAAAGTGTCATCGAGCTTTGTGATGACAGTGGTCATGAAGCATTGTGATGAATGTGGTCATGCATCATTGTGATGACAAGTGTCGTGGAGCATTGTGATGACAGGGGTCATAGAGCATTTTGATGACACGGTTATGGAATATTGTGATGACCATAATTCTGTAGCACTGTGATGAAAAGGGAATGGAGCATTGTGATTACAGGGTTCATGGAGAATTGTGATGACAATTGTTTAGAACATTGTGAAGACAGGGATCATGGAGCATAGTGATGAAAGGGGCCATGGAGCATTGTGATGACAGGCTTCATGGGACATTGTGTTGACAGTGGTCATGGAGCATTGTTAGAAAGGGAACATGGAGAAATTTGATTTCAGGGGCCATGAACAATTGTGAATTCATAGGCCATGGAGTATTCAGATAAATGTGGTCAAGGATCATTGTGACGACAAGTGTCCTGGAATATTGTGATGACACGGTTCATGGAGCATTGCGATGACAAGGGCCATGGCGAAAGTTGAAGACAGGTGTCATGCGGCATTGTGATGACAGTGGTCATCTAGAATTGTGAAGAAAGATATCATGGAGCACTGGGATGACAGGGGCCATGGAGCATTGTGATGACAGGGGTCATGGGGCATTGTGATGACACGGCCATGGAACATTATGATGACAAGAATTCTGGAGCATTGTGATAAAAAGGTCATGGACCATTGTGATTAGAGGGGCCAAGGAGCATTCTGATGACAACGGCATGGAGCATTGTGATGACAAGGGTCATCGAGCATTGTGATGAGAGTGGTCATGAAGCATTGTGATGAATGTAGTCATGGATCATTGTGATGACAATTGTGGTGGAGCATTGTGATGACAGTGGTCATAGAGCATTGTGATGACACGGTTATGGAATATTGTGATGACCAGAATTCTGTAGCACAGTGATGAAAAGGGAATGGAGCATTGTGACTACAGGGGTCATGGAGCATTGTGATGACAATTGTTCTAGAACATTGTGATAACAGGGATCATGGAGCATAGTGATGAAAGGGGCAATGGAGCAATGTGTTGACAGGCGTCATGGGACATTGTGTTGACAGTGGTCATGGAGCATTGTTTTGAAAGGTAACATGGAGCAATTTGATTTCAGGGGCCATGAAAAACTGCGAATACATACGCCACGGAGTATTCAGATGAATGTGGTCAAGGATCATTGTGACGAAAAGTGTCCTGGAATATTGTGATGACACGGTTCATGGAGCATTGCGATGACAAGGGCCATGGCGAACTGTGAAGACAGCTGTCATGCGGCATTGTGATGACAGTGGTCATCTATAATTGTGAAGAAAGATATCATGGAGCACTGGGATGACAGGGGCCATGGAGCATTGTGATGACAGGGGTCATGGGGCATTGTGATGACACGGCCAGGGAACATTATTATGACAAGAATTCTGGAGCATTGTGATAAAAAGGTCATGGACCATTGTGATTAGAGGGGCCAAGGAGCATTCTGATGACAACGGCATGGAGCATTGTGATGACAGTGGTCATGAAGCATTGTGATGAATGTGGTCATGCATCATTGTGATGACAAGTGTCGTGGAGCATTGTGAAGACAGGGGTCATAGAGCATTGTGATGACACGGTTATGGAATATTGTGATCACCAGAATTCTATACCACAGTGATGAAAATGGAATGGAGCATTGTGATTACAGGGGTCATGGAGCATTGTGATGAGAATTGTTCTAGAACATTGTGATGAGAGGGATCATGGAGCATAGTGATGAAACGGACAATGGAGCATTGCGTTGACAGGCGTCATGGGATATTGTGTTGACAGTGGTCATGGAGCATTGTTAGAAAGGGAACATGGAGCAATTTGATTTCAGGGGCCATGAAAAATTCCGAATACATAGTCCATGGAGTATTCAGATGAATGTGGTCAAGGATCATTGTGACGAAAAGTGTCCTGGAATATTTTGATGACACGGTTCATGGAGCATTGCGATGACAAGGGCCATGGCGAATTGTGAAGACAGGTGTCATGGGGCATTGTGATGACAGTGGTCCTCTAGAATTGTGAAGAAAGATATCATGGAGCACTGGGATGACAGGGGACATGGAGCATTGTGATGACAGGGGTCATGGGGCATTGTGATGACACGGTCATGGAACATTATGATGACATGAATTCTGGAGCATTGTGATAAAAAGGGCATGGACCATTGTGATTAGAGGGGCCAAGGAGCATTCTGATGACAACGGCATGGAGCATTGTGATGACAAGGGTCATCGAGCATTGTGATGACAGTGGTCATGAAACATTGTGATGAATGTGGTCATGCATCATTGTGATGACAAGTGTCGTGGAGCATTGTGATGACAGGGGTCATAGAGCATTGTGATGACACGGTTATGGAATATTGTGATGACCAGAATTCTGTACCACAGTGATGAAAAGGGCATGGAGCATTGTGATTACAGGGGTCATGGAGCATTGTGATGACAATTGTTCTAGAACATTGTGATGACAGGGATCATGGAGCATAGTGATGAAAGGGGCCATGGAGCATTGTGATGACAGGCGTCATGGAACAATGTGTTCACAGTGGTCATGGAGCATTGTTAGAAAGGGAACATGGAGCAATTTGATATCAGGGGCCATGAAAAATTGCGAATACATAGGCCATGGAGTATTCAGATGAATGTGGTCAAGGATCATTGTGACGAAAAGTGTCCTGGAATATTGTGATGACACGGTTCATGGAGCATTGCGATGACAAGGGCCATGGCGAAATGTGTAGACAGGTGTCATGGGGCATTGTGATGACAGTGGTCATCTAGAATTGTGAAAAAAGATATCATGGAGCACTGAGATGATAGGGGACATGGAACATTGTGATGAGAGGTGTCATGGGGCATTGTGATGACACGGCCATGGAACATTATGATGACAAGTGTTCTGGAGCATTGTGATAAAAAGGGCATGGACCATTGTGATTAGAGGGGCCAAGGAGCATTCTGATGACAACGGCATGGAGCATGGTGATGACAAGTGTCATCGAGCATTGTGATGACAGTGGTCATGAAGCATTGTGATGAATGTGGTCATGGATCATTGTGATGACATGTGTCGTGGAGCATTGTGATGACAGGGGTCATAGAGAATTGTGATGACACGGTTATGGAATATTGTGATGACCAGAATTCTGTAGCACTGTGATGAAAAGGGAATGGAGCATTGTGATTACAGGGGTCATGGAGCATTGTGATGACAATTGTTCTAGAACATTGTGATGACATGGATCATGGAGCATACTGATGAAACGGGCCATGGAGCATTGTGATGACAGGCGTCATGGGACATTGTGTTGACAGAGGTCATGGAGCATTGTTAGAAAGGGAACATGGAGCAATTTGATTTCAGGGGCCATGAACAATTGTGAATACATAGGCCATGGAGTATTCAGATGAATGTGGTCAAGGATCATTGTGAGGAAATTTGTACTAGAATATTGTGATCACACGGTTCATGGAGCATTGCGATGACAAGGGCAATGGCGAAATGTGAAGACAGGTGTCATGGGGCATTGTGATGACAGTGGTCATCTAGAATTGTGAAGAAAGATATCATGGAGCACAGGAATGACAGGGGCCATGGAGCATTGTGATGACAGGGGTCATGGGGCATTGTGATGACACGGCCATAGAACATTATGATGACAAGAATTCTGGAGCATTGTGATAAAAAGGTCATGGACAATTGTGATTAGAGGGGCCAAGGAGCATTCTGATGACAACGACTTGGAGCATTGTGATGACAAGGGTCATCGAGCATTGTGATGACAGTGGTCATGAAGCATTGTGATGAATGTGGTCATGGATCATTGTGATGAAAAGTGTCGTGGAGCATTGTGATGACAGGGGTCATAGAGCATTGTGATGACACGGTTATGGAATATTGTGATGACCAGAATTCTGTAGCACTGTAATGAAAAGGGAATGGAGCATTGTGATTACAGGGGTCATGGAGCATTGTGATGACAATTGTTCTAGAACATTGTGAAGACAGGGATCATGGAGCATAGTGATGAAAGGGGCCATGGAGCATTGTGATGACAGGCGTCATGGGACAATGTGTTGACTGTGGTCATGGAGCATTGTTAGAAAGGGAACATGGAGAAAAGTGATTTCAGGGGCATTGAAAAATTGTGAATACATAGGCCATGGAGTATTCAGATGAATGTGGTCAAGGATCATTGTGACAAAAAGTGTTCTGGAATATTGTGATGACACGGTTCATGGAGCATTGCGATGACAAGGGCCATGGCGAAATGTGAAGACAGGTGTCATGGGGCATTGTGATGACAGTGGTCATCTAGAATTGTGAAGAAAGATATCATGGAACATTGTGATGACAGGGGTCATGGGGCATTGTGATGACACGGCCATGGAACATTATTATGACAATCATTCTGGAGCATTGTGATAAAATGGGCATGGACCATTGAGATTAGAGGGGCCAAGGAGCATTCTGATGACAACGGCATGAAGCATTGTGATGACAAGGGTCATCGAGCATTGTGATGATAGTGGTCATGAAGCATTGTGATGAATGTGGTCATGTATCATTGTGATGACAAGTGTCGTGGAGCATTGTGATGACAGGGGTCATAGAGCATTGTGATGACACGGTTATGGAATATTGTGATGTCCAGAATTCTGTAGCACAGTGATGAAAAGGGCATGGAGCATTGTGATTACAGGGGTCATGGAGCATTGTGTTGACAATTGTTCTAGAACACTGTGATGACAGGGATCATGGAGCATAGTGATGAAAGGGGCCATGGAGCATTGGGATGACAGGCGTCATGGGACATTGTGTTGACAGTGGTCATGGAGCATTGTTAGAAAGGGAACATGGAGCAATTAGATTTCAGGGGCCATGAAAAATTGTGAATACATAGGCCATGGAGTATTCAGATGAAATTGGTCAAGGATCATTGTGACGAAAAGTGTACTGGAATATTGTGATGACACGGTTCATGGAGCATTGCGATGACAAGGGCCATGGCGAAATGTGAAGACAGGTGTCATGGGGCATTGTGATGACAGGAGTCATGGGGCATTGTGATGACACGGCCATGGAACATTATGATGACAAGAATTCTGGAGCATTGTGATAAAAAGGGCATGGACCATTGTGATTAGAGGGGCCAAGGAGCATTCTGATGACAACGGCATGGAGCATTGTGATGACAAGGGTCATCGAGCATTGTGATGACAGTGGTCATGAAGCATTGTGATGAATGTGGTCATGGATCATTGTGATGACAAGTGTCGTGGAGCATTGTGATGACAGGGGTCATAGAGCATTGTGATGACACGGTTATGGAATATTGTGATGACCAGAATTCTGTAGCACTGTGATGAAAAGGGAATGGAGCATTGTGATTACAGGGGTCATGGAGCATTGTGATGACAATTGTTCTAGAACATTGTGATGACAGGGATCATGGAGCATAGTGATGAAAGGGGACATGGAGCATTGTGATGACAGGCGCCATGGGTCATTGTGTTGACAGTGGTCATGGAGCATTGTTAGAAAGGGAACATGGAGCAATTTGATTTCAGGGGCCATGAAAAATTGTGAATACATAGGCCATGGATTATTCAGATGAATGTGGTCAAGGATCATTGTGACGACATGTGTCCTGGAATATTGTGATGACACGGTTCATGGAGCATTGCGATGACAAGGGCCATGGCGAAATGTGAAGACAGGTGTCATGGGGCATTGAGATGACACTCGTCATCTAGAATTGTGAAGGAAGATATCATGAGCACTGGGATGACAGGGGCCATGGAGCATTGTGATGACAGTGGTCATGGGGCATTGTGATGACACGGCCATGGAACATTATGATGACAAGAATTCTGGAGCATTGTGATAAAAAGGGCATGGACCATTGTGATTAGAGGGGCCAAGGAGCATTCTGAAGACAACTGCATGGAGCATTGTGAAGACAAGGGTCATCGAGCATTGTGATGACAGTGGTCATGAAGCATTGTGATGAATGTGGTCATGGATCATTGTGATGACAAGTGTCGTGGAGCATTGTGATGACAGGGGTCATAGAGCATTGTGATGACACGGTTATGGAATATTGTGATGACCAGAATTCTGTAGCACAGTGATGAAAATGGCATGGAGCATTGTGATTACAGTGGTCATGGAGCATTGTGATGACAATTATTCTAGAACATTGTGAAGACAGGGATCATGGAGCATAGTGATGAAAGGGGCCATGGAGCATTGTGATGACAGGCGTCATGGGACAATGTGTTGACAGTTGTCATGGAGCCTTGTTAGAAAGGGAACATGGAGCAATTTGATTTCAGGGGTCATGAAAAATTGTGAATACATAGGCCATGGAGTATTCAGATGAATGTGGTCAAGGATCATTGTGACGAAAAGTGTCCTGGAATATTGTGATGACACGGTTCATGGAGCATTGCGATGAAAAGGGCCATGGCGAAATGTGAAGACAGGTGTCATGAGGCATTGTGATGACAGTGGTCATCTAGAATTGTGAAGAAAGATATCATGGAGCACTGGGATGACAGGGGCGATGGAACATTGTGATGACAGGGGTCATGGGGCATTGTGATGACACGGCCATGGAACATTATGATGACAAGAATTCTGGAGCATTGTGATAAAAAGGGCATGGGCCATTGTGATTAGAAGGGCCAAGGAGCATTCTGATGACAACGGCATGGAGCATGGTGATGACAAGTGTCATCGAGCATTGTGATGACAGTGGTCATGAAGCATTGTGATGAATGTGGTCATGGATCATTGTGATGACAAGTGTCGTGGAACATTGTGATGACAGGGGTCATAGAGCATTGTGATGACACGGTTATGGAATATTGTGATGACCAGAATTCTGTAGCACTGTGATGAAAAGGGAATGGAGCATTGTGATTACAGGGGTCATGGGGCATTGTGATGACATTTGTTCTAGAACATTATGATGACAGGGATCCTGGAGCATAGTGAGGAAAGGGGCCATGGAGCATTGTGATGACAGGCGCCATGGGACATTGTGTTGACAGTGCTCATGGAGCATTGTTAGAAAGGGAACATGGTGCAATTTGATTTCAGGGGCCATGAACAATTGTGAATACATAGGCCATGGAGTATTCAGATGAATGTGGTCAAGGATCATTGTGACGAAAATTGTCCTGGAATATTGTGATGACACGGTTCATGGAGCATTGCGATGACAAGGGCCATGGCGAAATGTGAAGACAGGTGACATGCGGCATTGTGATGACAGTGGTCATCTAGAGTTGTGAAGAAAGACATCATGGAGCACTAGGA
Organism: Eschrichtius robustus; assembly: GCF_028021215.1. Taxonomy (NCBI): domain Eukaryota; kingdom Metazoa; phylum Chordata; class Mammalia; order Artiodactyla; family Eschrichtiidae; genus Eschrichtius; species Eschrichtius robustus. The sequence goes on along the minus strand of NW_027175249.1, from coordinate 1,263,656 downwards.
TGACAGGGGCCATGGAGCATTGTGATGAGAGGGGTCATGGGGCATTTTGATGACACAGCCATGGAACATTATTATGACAATAATTCTGGAGCATTGTGATAAAAAGGTCATGGACCATTGTGATTAGAGGGGCCAAGGAGCATTCTGATGACAACGGCATGGAGCATTGTGATGACAAGGGTCATCGAGCATTGTGATGACAGTGGTCATGAAGCATTGTGATGAATGTGGTCATGGACCATTGTGATGACAAGTGTCGTGGAGCATTGTGATGACAGGGGTCATAGAGCATTGTGATGACACGGTTATGGAATATTGTGATGACCAGAATTCTGTAGCACAGTGATGAAAAGAGCATGGAGCATTGTGATTACAGGGGTCATGGATCATTGTGATGAAAATTGTTCTAGAACATTGTGATGACAGGGATCATGGAGCATAGTGATGAAACGGGCAATGGAGCATTGTGTTGACAGGCGTCATGGGACATTGTGTTGACAGTGGTCATGGAGCATTGTTAGAAAGGGAACATGGAGCAATTTGATTTCAGGGGCCATGAAAAATTGCGAATACATACGCCTTGGAGTATTCAGATGAATGTGGTCAAGGATCATTGTGACGAAAATTGTCCTGGAATATTGTGATGACACGGTTCATGGAGCATTGGGATGACAAGGGCCATGGCGAAATGTGAAGACAGGTGTCATGGGGCATTGTGATGACAGTGGTCATCTAGAATTGTGAAGAAAGATATCATGGAGCACTGGGATGATGGGGGACATGGAACATTGTGATGAGAGGGGTCATGGGGCATTGTGATGACACGGCCATGGAACATTATGATGACAAAAATTCTGGAGCATTGTGATAAAAAGGGCATGGACCATTGTGATTAGAGGGGACAAGGAGCATTCTGATGACAACGGCAGGGAGCATTGTGATGACAAGGGTCATCGAGCATTGTGATGACAGTGGTCATGAAGCATTGTTATGAATGTGGTTAAGGTTCATTGTGATGACAAGTGTCGTGGAGCATTGTGATGACAGGGATCATAGAGAATTGTGATGACACGGTTATGGAATATTGTGTTGACCAGAATTCTGTAGCACTGTGATGAAAAGAGAATGGAGCATTGTGATTACAGGGGTCATGGAGCATTGTGATGACAATTGTTCTAGAACATTGTGATGACAGGGATCATGGAACATAGTGATGAATGGGGTCATGGAGCATTGTGATGACAGGCGTCATGGGACAATGTGTTCACAGTGGTCATGGAGCATTGTTAGAAAGGGAACATGGAGCAATTTGATTTCAGGGGCCATGAACAATTGTGAATACATAGGCCATGGAGTATTCAGATGAATGTGGTCAAGGATCATTGTGACGAAAAGTGTCCTGGAATATTGTGATGGCACGGTTAATGGAGCATTGCGATGACAGGGGCCATGGCGAAATGTAAAGACAGGTGACATGGGGCATTGTGATGACAGTGGTCCTCTAGAATTGTGAAGAAAGATATCATGGAGCACTGGGATGACAGGGGCCATGGATCATTGTGATGACAGGGGTCATGGGGCATTGTGATGTCACGGCCATGGAACATTATGATGAGAAGAATTCTGGAGCATTGTGATAAAATGGGCATGGACCATTGAGATTAGAGGGGCCAAGGAGCATTCTGATGACAACGGCATGGAGCATTGTGATGAAAATGGTCATCGAGCATTGTGATGACAGTGGTCATGAAGCATTGTGATGAATGTGATCATGGATCATTGTGATGACAAGTGTCGTGGAGCATTGTGATGACAGGGGTCATAGAGCATTGTGATGACACGGTTATGGAATATTGTGATGACCAGAATTCTGTAGCACTGTGATGAAAAGGGAATGGAGCATTGTGATTACAGGGGTCATGGAGCATTGTGATTACATTTGTTCTAGAACATTGTGATGACAGGGATCCTGGAGCATAGTGAGGAAAGGGGCCATGGAGCATTGTGATGACAGGCGTCATGGGACATTGTGTTGACAGTGGTCATGGAGCATAGTTAGAAAGGGAACATGGAGCAATTTGATTTCAGTGGCCATGAAAAATTGCGAATACATACGCCATGGAGTATTCAGATGAATGTGGTCAAGGATCATTGTGACGAAAAGTGTCCTGGAATATTGTGATGACACGGTTCATGGAGCATTGCGATGACAAGGGCCATGGCGAAATGTGAAGACAGGTGTCATGGGGCATTTTGATGACAGTGGTCATGTAGAATTGTGAAGAAAGATATCATGGAGCACTGGGATGACAGGGGCCATGGAACATTGTGATGACAGGGGTCATGGGGCATTGTGATGACACGGCCATGGAACATTATGATGACAAGAATTCTGGAGCATTGTGATAAAAAGGGCATGGACCATTGTGATTAGAGGACCATGGAGCATTCTGATGACAACGGCATGGAGCATGGTGATGACAAGTGTCATCGAGCATTGTGATGAATGTGGTCATGCATCATTGTGATGACAAGTGTCGTGGAGCATTGTGATGACAGGGGTCATAGAGCATTGTGATGACACGGTTATGGAATATTGTGATGACCAGAATTCTATACCACAGTGATGAAAATGGAATGGAGCACTGTGATTACAGGGGTCATGGAGCATTGTGATGAGAATTGTTCTAGAACATTGTGATAAGAGGGATCATGGAGCATAGTGATGAAACGGACAATGGAGCATTGCGTTGACAGGCGTCATGGGATATTGTGTTGACAGTGGTCATGGAGCATTGTTAGAAAGGGAACATGGAGCAATTTGATTTCAGGGGCCATGAAAGATTGCGAATACATAGTCCATGGAGTATTCAGATGCATGTGGTCAAGGATCATTGTGACGAAAAGTGTCCTGGAATATTTTGATGACACGGTTCATGGAGCATTGCGATGACAAGGGCCATGGCGAATTGTGAAGACAGGTGTCATGGGGCATTGTGATGACAGTGGTCCTCTAGAATTGTGAAGAAAGATATCATGGAGCACTGGAATGACAGGGGCCATGGAGCATTGTGATGACAGGGGTCATGGGGCATTGTGATGACACGGCCATGGAACATTATGATGACAAGAATTCTGGAGCATTGTGATAAAATTGGCATGGACCATTGTGATTAGAGGGGCCAAGGAGCATTCTGATCACAACAGCATGGAGCATTGTGATGACAATGGTCATCGAGCATTGTGATGACAGTGGTCATGAAGCATTGTGATGAATGTGGTCATGGATCATTGTGATGACAAGTGTCGTGGAGCATTGTGATGAAAGGGGTCATAGAGCATTGTGATGACACGGTTATGGTATATTGTGATGACCAGAATTCTGTAGCACTGTGATGAAAAGGGAATGGAGCATTGTGATTACAGGGGTCATGGAGCATTGTGATGACAATTATTTAGAACATTGTGAAGACAGTGATCATGGAGCCTAGTGATGAAAGGGGCCATGGAGCATTGTGATGACAGGCGTCATGGGACATTGTGTTGACAGTGGTCATGGAGCATTGTTAGAAAGGGAACATGGAGCAATTTGATTTCTGGGGCCATGAACAATTGTGAATACATAGGCCATGGAGTATTCAGATGAATGTGGTCAAGGATCTTTGTGACGAAAAGTGTAATGGAATATTGTGATGAAACGGTTCATGGAGCATTGCGATGACAAGGGCCATGGCGAAATGTGAAGACAGGTGTCATGGGGCATTGTGATGACAGTGGTCATCTAGAATTGTGAAGAAAGATATCATGGAGCTCTGGGATGACAGGGGCCATGGAGCATTGTGATGACAGGGGTCATGGGGCATTGTGATGACACAACCATGGAACATTATGATGACAAGAATTCTGGAGCATTGTGATAAAATGGGCATGGACCATTGAGATTAGAGGGGCCAAGGAGCATTCTGATGACAACGGCATGGAGCATTGTGATGACAAGGGTCATCGAGCTTTGTGATGACAGTGGTCATGAAGCATTGTGATGAATGTGGTCATGCATCATTGTGATGACAAGTGTCGTGGAGCATTGTGATGACAGGGGTCATAGAGCATTGTGATGACACGGTTATGGAATATTGTGATGACCAGAATTCTGTACCACAGTGATGAAAATGGCATGGAGCATTATGATTACAGGGGTCATGGAGCATTGTGATGACAATTGTTCTAGAACATTGTGATGACAGTGATCATGGAGCATAGTGATGCAACGGGCAATGGAGCATTGTGTTGAGAGGCATCATGGGACATTGTGTTGACAGTGGTCATGGAGCATAGTGATGAAACGGGCAACGGAGCATTGTGTTGACAGGCGTCATGGGACATTGTGTTGACAGTGGTCATGGAGCATTGTTAGAAAGGGAACATGGAGCAATTTGATTTCAGGGGCCATGAAAAATTGCAAATACATAGGCCATGGAGTATTCAGATGAATGTGGTCAAGGATCATTGTGACGAAAAGTGTCCTGGAATATTGTGATGACACGGTTCATGGAGCATTGCGATGACAAGGGCCATGGCGAAATGTGAAGACAGGTGTCATGGGGCATTGTGTTGACAGGGGTCATGGGGCATTGTGATGACACGGCCATAGAACATTATGATGACAAGAATTCTGGAGCATTGTGATAAAATGGGCATGGACCATTGAGATTAGAGTGGCCAAGGAGCATTCTGATGACAACGGCATGGAGCATTGTGATGACAAGGGTCATCGAGCTTTGTGATGACAGTGGTCATGAAGCATTGTGATGAATGTGGTCATGCATCATTGTGATGACAAGTGTCGTGGAGCATTGTGATGACAGGGGTCATAGAGCATTGTGATGACACGGTTATGGAATATTGTGATGACCAGAATTCTGTACCACAGTGATGAAAATGGCATGGAGCATTATGATTACAGGGGTCATGGAGCATTGTGATGACAATTGTTCTAGAACATTGTGATGACAGTGATCATGGAGCATAGTGATGCAACGGGCAATGGAGCATTGTGTTGACAGGCATAATGGGACATTGTGTTGACAGTGGTCATGGAGCATAGTGATGAAACGGGCAATGGAGCATTGTGTTGACAGGCGTCATGGGACATTTTGTTGACAGTGGTCATGGAGCATTGTTAGAAAGGGAACATGGAGCAATTTGTTTTCAGGGGCCATGAAAAATTGCAAATACATAGGCCATGAAATATTCAGATGAATGTGGTCAAGGATCATTGTGACGAAAAGTGTCCTGGAATATTGTGATGACACGGTTCATGGAGCATTGCGATGACAAGGGCCATGGCGAAATGTGAAGACAGGTGTCATGGGGCATTGTGTTGACAGGGGTCATGAGGCATTGTGATGACACGGCCATAGAACATTATGATGACATGAATTCTGGAGCATTGTGATAAAAATTCATGGACAATTGTGATTAGAGGGGCCAAGGAGCATTCTGATGACAACGGCATGGAGCATTGTGATGACAAGGGTCATCGAGCATTGTGATGACAGTGGTCATGAAGCATTGTGATGAATGGGGTCATGGATCTTTGTGATGACAAGTGTCGTGGAGCATTGTGATGACAGGGGTCATAGAGCATTGTGATGACATGGTTATGGAATATTGTGATGACCAGAATTCTGTAGCACTGTGATGAAAAGGGAATGGAGCATTGTGATTACAGGGGTCATGGAGAATTGTGATGACAATTGTTCTAGAATATTGTGATGACAGGGATCATGGAGCGTAGTGTTGAAAGGGGCCAGGGAGCATTGTGATGATAGGCGTCATGGGACATTGTTTTGACAGTGGTCATGGAGCATTGTTAGAAAGGGAACATGGAGCAAATTGATTTCAGTGGCCATGAAAAATTGTGAATACATAGGCCATGGAGTATTCAGATTAATGTGGTCAAGGATCATTGTGACGAAAAGTGTCCTGGAATATTGTGATGACACATTTCATGGAGCATTCCGATGACAAGGGCCATGGCGAAATGTGAAGACAGGTGTCATGGGGCATTGTGATGACAGTGGTCCTCTAGAATTGTGAAGAAAGATATCATGGAGCACTGGGATGACAGGGGCCATGGAGCATTGTGATGACAGGGGTCATGGGGCATTGTGATGACACGGCCATGGAACATTATGATGACAAGAATTCTGGAGCATTGTGATAAAATGGGCATGGACCATTGAGATTAGAGGGGCCAAGGAGCATTCTGATGACAACGGCATGGAGCATTGTGATGACAAGGGTCATCGAGCTTTGTGATGACAGTGGTCATGAAGCATTCTGATGAATGTGGTCATGCATCATTGTGATGACAAGTGTCGTGGAGCATTCTGATGACAGGGGTCATAGAGCATTGTGATGACACGGTTATGGAATATTGTGATGAGCAGAATTCTGTAGCACTGTGATGAAAAGGGAATGGAGCATTGTGATTACAGGGGTCATGGAGCATTGTGATGACAATTGTTCTAGAACATTGTGATGACAGGGATCATGGAGCATAGTGATGAAAGGGGCCATGGAGCATTGTGATGACAGGCGTCATGGGACATTGTGTTGACAGTTGTCATGGAGCATTGTTAGAAAGGGAACATGGTGCAATTTGATTTCAGGGGCCATGAACAATTGCGAATACATAGGCCATGGAGTATTCAGATGAATGTTGTCAAGGATCATTGTGACGAAAAGTGTCCTGGAATATTGTGATGACACAGTTCATGGAGCAATGAGATGACAAGGGCCATGGCGAAATGTGAAGACAGGTGACATGCGGCATTGTGATGACAGTGGTCACCTAGAGTTGTGAAGAAAGATATCATGGAGCACTGGGATGACAGGGGCCATGGAACATTGTGATGACAGGGGTCATGGGGCATTGTGATGACACGGCCATGGAACATTATGATGACAAGAATTCTGGAGCATTGTGATAAAAAGGGCATGGGCCATTGTGATTAGAAGGGCCAAGGAGCATTCTGATGACAACGGCATGGAGCATGGTGATGACAAGTGTCATCGAGCATTGTGATGACAGTGGTCATGAAGCATTGTGATGAATGTGGTCATGGATCATTGTGATGACAAGTGTCGTGGAACATTGTGATGACAGGGGTCATAGAACATTGTGATGACACGGTTATGGAATATTGTGATGACCAGAATTCTGTAGCACAGTGATGAAAAGGGCATGGAGCATTGTGATTACAGGGGTCATGGATCATTTTGATGAAAATTGTTCTAGAACATTGTGATGACAGGGATCATGGAGCATAGTGATGAAACGGGCAATGGAGCATTGTGTTGACAGGCGTCATGGGACATTGTGTTGACAGTGGTCATGGAGCATTGTTAGAAAGGGAACATGGAGCAATTTGATTTCAGGGGCCATGAAAAATTGCGAATACATACGCCTTGGATTATTCAGATGAATGTGGTCAAGGTTCATTGTGACGAAAATTGTCCTGGAATATCGTGATGACACGGTTCATGGAGCATTGCGATGACAAGGGCAATGGCGAAATGTGAAGACAGGTGTCATGGGGCATTGTGATGACAGTGGTCATCTAGAATTGTGAAGAAAGATATCATGGAGCACTGGGATGATAGGGGACATGTAACATTGTGATGAGAGGGTTCATGGGGCATTGTGATGACACGGCCATGGAACATTATGATGACAAGAATTCTGGAGCATTGTGATAAAAAGGGCATGGACCATTGTGATTAGAGGGGCCAAGGAGCATTCTGATGACAACGGCAGGGAGCATTGTGATGACAAGGGTCATCGAGCATTTTGATGACAGTGGTCATGAAGCATTGTTATGAATGTTGTCAAGGTTCATTGTGATGACAAGTGTCGTGGAGCATTGTGATGACAGGGGTCATAGAGAATTGTGATGACACGGTTATGGAATATTGTGTTGACCAGAATTCTGTAGCACTGTGATGAAAAGAGAATGGAGCATTGTGATTACAGTGGTCATGGAGCATTGTGATGACAATTGTTCTAGAACATTGTGATGACAGGGATCATGGAACATAGTGATGAAAGGGGCCATGGAGCATTGTGATGACAGGCGTCATGGGACAATGTGTTCACAGTGGTCATGGAGCATTGTTAGAAAGGAAACATGGAGCAATTTGATTTCAGGGGCCATGAACAATTGTGAATACATAGGCCATGGAGTATTCAGATGAATGTGGTCAAGGATCATTGTGACGAAAAGTGTCCTTGAATATTGTGATGACACAGTTCATGGAGCATTGCGATGAAAAGGGCCATGGCAAAATGTGAAGACAGGTGTCATGGGGCATTGTGATGACAGTGGTCCTCTAGAATTGTGAAGAAAGATATCATGGAGCACTGGGATGACAGGGGCCATGGAGCATTGTGATGACAGGGGTCATGGGGCATTGTGATGACACGGCCATGGAACATTATGATGACAAGAATTCTGGAGCATTGTGATAAAATGGGCATGGACCATTGAGATTAGAGGGGCCAAGGAGCATTCTGATGACAACGGCATGGAGCATTGTGATGACAAGGGTCATCGAGCTTTGTGATGACAGTGGTCATGAAGCATTCTGATGAATGTGGTCATGCATCATTGTGATGACAAGTGTCGTGGAGCATTCTGATGACAGGGGTCATAGAGCATTGTGATGACACGGTTATGGAATATTGTGATGAGCAGAATTCTGTAGCACTGTGATGAAAAGGGAATGGAGCATTGTGATTACAGGGGTCATGGAGCATTGTGATGACAATTGTTCTAGAACATTGTGATGACAGGGATCATGGAGCATAGTGATGAAAGGGGCCATGGAGCATTGTGATGACAGGCGTCATGGGACATTGTGTTGACAGTTGTCATGGAGCATTGTTAGAAAGGGAACATGGTGCAATTTGATTTCAGGGGCCATGAACAATTGCGAATACATAGGCCATGGAGTATTCAGATGAATGTTGTCAAGGATCATTGTGACGAAAAGTGTCCTGGAATATTGTGATGACACAGTTCATGGAGCAATGAGATGACAAGGGCCATGGCGAAATGTGAAGACAGGTGACATGCGGCATTGTGATGACAGTGGTCACCTAGAGTTGTGAAGAAAGATATCATGGAGCACTGGGATGACAGGGGCCATGGAACATTGTGATGACAGGGGTCATGGGGCATTGTGATGACACGGCCATGGAACATTATGATGACAAGAATTCTGGAGCATTGTGATAAAAAGGGCATGGGCCATTGTGATTAGAAGGGCCAAGGAGCATTCTGATGACAACGGCATGGAGCATGGTGATGACAAGTGTCATCGAGCATTGTGATGACAGTGGTCATGAAGCATTGTGATGAATGTGGTCATGGATCATTGTGATGACAAGTGTCGTGGAACATTGTGATGACAGGGGTCATAGAACATTGTGATGACACGGTTATGGAATATTGTGATGACCAGAATTCTGTAGCACAGTGATGAAAAGGGCATGGAGCATTGTGATTACAGGGGTCATGGATCATTTTGATGAAAATTGTTCTAGAACATTGTGATGACAGGGATCATGGAGCATAGTGATGAAACGGGCAATGGAGCATTGTGTTGACAGGCGTCATGGGACATTGTGTTGACAGTGGTCATGGAGCATTGTTAGAAAGGGAACATGGAGCAATTTGATTTCAGGGGCCATGAAAAATTGCGAATACATACGCCTTGGATTATTCAGATGAATGTGGTCAAGGTTCATTGTGACGAAAATTGTCCTGGAATATCGTGATGACACGGTTCATGGAGCATTGCGATGACAAGGGCAATGGCGAAATGTGAAGACAGGTGTCATGGGGCATTGTGATGACAGTGGTCATCTAGAATTGTGAAGAAAGATATCATGGAGCACTGGGATGATAGGGGACATGTAACATTGTGATGAGAGGGTTCATGGGGCATTGTGATGACACGGCCATGGAACATTATGATGACAAGAATTCTGGAGCATTGTGATAAAAAGGGCATGGACCATTGTGATTAGAGGGGCCAAGGAGCATTCTGATGACAACGGCAGGGAGCATTGTGATGACAAGGGTCATCGAGCATTTTGATGACAGTGGTCATGAAGCATTGTTATGAATGTTGTCAAGGTTCATTGTGATGACAAGTGTCGTGGAGCATTGTGATGACAGGGGTCATAGAGAATTGTGATGACACGGTTATGGAATATTGTGTTGACCAGAATTCTGTAGCACTGTGATGAAAAGAGAATGGAGCATTGTGATTACAGTGGTCATGGAGCATTGTGATGACAATTGTTCTAGAACATTGTGATGACAGGGATCATGGAACATAGTGATGAAAGGGGCCATGGAGCATTGTGATGACAGGCGTCATGGGACAATGTGTTCACAGTGGTCATGGAGCATTGTTAGAAAGGAAACATGGAGCAATTTGATTTCAGGGGCCATGAACAATTGTGAATACATAGGCCATGGAGTATTCAGATGAATGTGGTCAAGGATCATTGTGACGAAAAGTGTCCTTGAATATTGTGATGACACAGTTCATGGAGCATTGCGATGAAAAGGGCCATGGCAAAATGTGAAGACAGGTGTCATGGGGCATTGTGATGACAGTGGTCCTCTAGAATTGTGAAGAGAGATATCATGGAGCACTGGGATGACAGGGGCCATGGAGCATTGTGATGACAGGGGTCATGGGGCATTGTGATGACACGGCCATGGAACATTATGATGAAAAGAATTCTGGAGCATTGTGATAAAAAGGGCATGGACCATTGTGATTAGATGGGCCACGGAGCATTCTGATGACAACGGCATGGAGAATTGTGATGACAAGGGTCATCGAGCATTGTGATGACAGTGGTCATGAAGCATTGTGATGAATGTGGTCATGGATCATTGTGATGACAAGTGTCGTGGAGCATTGTGATGACAGGGGTCATAGAGCATTGTGATGACACGGTTATGGTATATTGTGATGACCAGAATTCTGTAGCACTGTGATGAAAAGGGAATGGAGCATTGTGATTACAGGGGTCATGGAGCATTGTGATGACAATTGTTCTAGAACATTGTGATGACAGGGATTATGGAGCATAGTGATGAAAGGGGCCATGGAGCATTGTGATGACAGGCGTCATGGGACATTGTGTTGACAGTGGTCATGGAGCATTGTTAGAAAGGGAACATGGAGCAATTTGATTTCAGGGGCCATGAAAAATTGTGAATACATAGGCCATGGAGTATTCAGATGAATGTGGTCAAGGATCATTGTGATGACAAGTGTCCTGGAATATTGTGATGACACGGTTCATGGAGCATTGCGATGACAAGGGCAATGGCGAAATGTGAAGACAGTTGTCATGGGGCATTGTGATGACAGTGGTCCTCTAGAATTGTGAAGGAAGATATCATGGAGCACTGGGATGATAGGGGACATGGAACATTGTGATGACAGGGGTCATGGGGCATTGTGATGACACGGCCATGGAATTATGATGACAAGAATTCTGGAGCATTGTGATAAAAAGGGCATGGACCATTGTGATTAGAGGGGTCAAGGAGCATTCTGATGACAACGGCATGGAGCATTGTGATGACAAGGGTCATCGAGCATTGTGATGACAGTGGTCATGAAGCATTGTGATGAATGTGGTCATGGATCATTGTGATGACAAGTGTCATGGAGCATTGTGATGACAGGGGTCATAGAGCATTGTGATGACACGGTTATGGAATATTGTGATGACCAGAATTCTGTAGCACTGTGATGAAAAGGGAATGGAGCATTGTGATTACAGGGGTCATGGAGCATTGTGATGACAATTGTTCTAGAACATTGTGATGACAGGGATCATGGAGCAGAGTGATGAAACGGGCAATGGAGCATTGCGTTGACAGGCGTCATGGGACATTTTGTTGACAGTGGTCATGGAGCATTGTTAGAAAGGGAACATGGAGCAATTTGATTTCAGGGGCCATGAAAAATTGCGAATACATAGGCCATGGAGTATTCAGATGAATGTGGTCAAGGATCATTATGACAAAAAGTGTCCTGGAATATTGTGATGACACGGTTCATGGAGCATTGCGATGACATGGGCAATGGCGAAATGTGAAGACAGGTGTCATGGGGCATTGTGATGACAGTGGTCATCTAGAATTGTGAAGAAAGATATCATGGAGCAATGGGATGATAGGGAACATGGAACATTGTGATGACAGGGGTCATGGGGCATTGTGATGACACGGCCATGGAACATTATGATGACAAGAATTCTGGAGCATTGTGATAAAAAGGGCATGGACCATTGTGATTAGAGGGGCCAAGGAGCATTCTGATGACAACGGCATGGAGCATTGTGATGACAAGGGTCATCGAGCATTGTGATGACAGTGGTCATGAAGCATTGTGATGAATGTGGTCATGTATCTTTGTGATGACAAGTGTCGTGGAGCATTGTGATGACAGGGGTCATAGAGCATTGTGATGACACGGTTATGGAATATTGTGATGACCAGAATTCTGTAGCACTGTGATGAAAAGGGAATGGAGCATTGTGATTACAGGGGTCATGGAGCATTGTGATGACAATTGTTCTAGAACATTGTGATGACAGGGATCATGGAGCATAGTGATGAAAGGGGCCATGGCGCATTGTGATGACAGGCGTCATGGGACATTGTGTTGACAATGGTCATGGAGCATTGTTAGAAAGGGAACATGGAGCAATTTGATTTCAGGGGCCATGAAAAATTGCGAATACATAGGCCATGGAGTATTCAGATGAATGTGGTCAAGGATCATTGTGACGAAAAGTGTCCTGGAATATTGTGATGACACGGTTCATGGAACATTGCGATGACAAGGGCAATGGCGAAATGTGAAGACAGGTGTCATGGGGCATTGTGATGACAGTGGTCATCTAGAATTGTGAAGAAAGATATCATGGAGCAATGGGATGATAGGGAACATGGAACATTTTGATGACAGGGGTCATGGGGCATTGTGATGACACGGCCATGGAACATTATGATGACAAGAATTCTGGAGCATTGTGATAAAAAGGGCATGGACCATTGTGATTAGAGGGGCCAAGGAGCATTCTGATGACAACGGCATGGAGCATTGTGATGACAAGGGTCATCGAGCATTGTGATGACAGTGGTCATGAAGCATTGTGATGAATGTGGTCATGTATCATTGTGATGAAAAGTGTCGTGGAGCATTGTGATGACAGGGGTCATAGAGCATTGTGATGACACGGTTATGGAATATTGTGATGACCAGAATTCTGTAGCACTGTGATGAAAAGGGAATGGAGCATTGTGATTACAGGGGTCATCGAGCATTGTGATGACAATTGTTCTAGAACATTGTGATGACAGGGATCATGGAGCATAGTGATGAAAGGGGCCATGGAGCATTGTGATGACAGGCGTCATGGTACATTGTGTTGACAATGGTCATGGAGCATTGTTAGAAAGGGAACATGGAGCAATTTGATTTCAGGGTCCATGAAAAATTGCGAATACATAGGCCATGGAGTATTCAGATGAATGTGGTCAAGGATCA